>NC_086157.1:97417443-98042443 GCF_035149785.1 Candoia aspera
AATGTGGCAGACCACATTTCTTAAATGAAATAAATCCTCCTAAGATTTCTCATGTTAATTGAAAGGATTTAGATTTAGCCTCACCCCTACCATGTGTATTGCACAGCTCAATGGATGTTTAGAAAAGGTTGTTTGTCAACCTTCAAATGTAGAGATGCAGTAAATTTGAAGATACATTGAATAGTCACATCCCTTGGTAGCTTCTAATTGGCTGAATATTCTTCCTATGGTAAACCAAGTTCTTGGCTGCAAATTAATAATTAAATATGTCAGTGTGTTACTAAGTTATACTCCAAAAATATGGAATTTGTTTCTTTATGAAAAACTTTGAATTTACCATATTTGGACTTTTGCCAAAATATCAACTTACTGTATATTCCTGGAAAGATACTTGTATATCAGACATCAAAACTGATAGTGAACTCTTAGCTTTTGATTTGGATGGATACATACCACACACACACACACACACACACACACACACAGAGTTTAAAATCTGAGTTGTAGCAAACTTTATATAGATGTAAGTATTTGTTAGCACTACGATGTAGACCAGAAGTACAACCATGAGTACTAACTCTATTTTTATTGCAAGGTTACATTAACAGAATCTTGCAAGACTGAAAATATTTCTCCCTGCTCCCCTGTTATTCTCGGGAAAACTAGGGAGGGTCCCTTCTGAAATGCTTCCCATGCCTCCTCTCCTTCTGTGGGCTGAGAAATCTTTTACATGCCCAGTCTGTGGCTCTTCTTCATGTCTCCAAGGTCATTCCCACATACCATTACAGTATTATTGTATTTGTATTATGCTTGATTTAGCTTTCTTTTCTTTCTTTGTTTTATCTATTTTTTATATTTTGTTTTATTTTATTTGCATCTACGTTTTCCCATTTTGTAGCTGTGCTTGTATTAATGCAACTGTTTGTGTATGTATGGGACTCCATCATCCAAATTACTGTTTTGCAAAAGGTTCAGTGTTATCACCCATGTTATGAATAAGCTATCTATACTTAAAGTATGAAGCATTAGTCTGAAACTTGAAAATGCCTTCATTTGAATATGCCTTAAAATGACGTTTTCAGTCTTTGGAGTCATTTGGTCTTTGATTTCATTGTTCACATGTTTTTCCTTCAATTTTTCATCCATACAGTCAAATTCAAGGGGTCTTGAGTAACATAATGCAATGGACAATTCAGCACACTTTACTGGAGAACTGTCTGAACTGTTTGAACGCAAGATAACATACTATATGTATACTGTGCTGTGTTGTTTCTGGCACTGCTAACAAAAATTCAGCTGTGTGAAGTTCAGGCACAAAAAAGCCATCAAGACTTTCCACACAACATGAAAGTAAAATACACACAAGCGCATTAGCCAAACTGGGGTCTACAAAGTATCTCCTTGATAAGAAAGATAGAAATGACACTCAAAGTGCATACAAAGACTTCAGCAGATTGTACATAAACAAACACTCATTGAATTTGCTTACATTAGAACTGTAAACTCAAGAGATCAAAAATCTCTGTAAGAGTCTGTATATTTTGTTTTTATCATTATTCTTCTTTGCTCAGAATTTTTTTTCAGAGTAATTTTTGGCAACTTGGAAAAAAGGCACAGTCTGCAGGGGTTGCATGCAGTCCAGATCTCCTTATTTTGTGATAGCAATTATTCAGCAGAGAACTAAGTTTTCCTTGAAGTTTAATGGAAACACAAAGTCATAAGTTTGATTAACATATTCTACTAAACTAAACTGTAATTCGGTTTTTTTAGTTGAGAATTAATATATTATGTGAATCCAGGCACTTTGGCTTATACATCATGGATTATGCTTTAGTACATTCTATGAATCAGTTCTGATTTACTTATTAAACCATAAGTAAGCTAACCAGGATTTGGAATAATTATTTTCTCTCTAGGAACTGGACTTCATGATAAAAAAAAATGTGGTATAACTTTTGAGAAATTTTGCCACTTTTTTGCAGGCAGGCATAAGTAAGTAGTTTAAGATGTGTGGACTTCCAGAATTCCCCAGCCAGCATGGAATGCTATAATAGCACAATGGTTATAATACTTACCTTGTAAATAGAAGGGTTGCTGCTTTGAAACCTGGCAGAATTTTTAAAGTTGCTGCTCTTCTTTTTGAGAGCTAACCACTTTTTCCTGACCTTTTTTTAAAAATAAGTTCAGCGATACACTATTTCTTCATGGTTCCAGTCATTTAAGGTAGAAGCATTTCACCCCCACCCCAGCACCCTATAACAAGATCATGCTGTCAGTTGCCCCTTAAGCCATTGTGCTGTGCTGCATTATAAAATGCATTTCGAAATCTTGCCCACAGCATATTTAAACAAAGGTAAACACACCTCTTGGTCTCAGTCAACATCTCAGAGGGTCAGAGTGGAAGTCTGAGGTAAAACAAGAAGTATTTTCTAAGAGATGGCTAAATGAAACATATTCTTTGGAGACACAGTATGTAATTTCAACTTAATTTTTGCTTGACCCAACAGCTTAATGATATTTTCATGACAAAACTGATCACAGAAATCATGGAACCAGAAATCATGAAATGCAGAATGACTAAGCAAAATTATTGTATTGCTGCAAAATCCATTTGTACAAAGTAATGTGCTTTACTGTTTTAAAATTGGACATAGCTAGTTTATTAGTTCCATGAATGATCGTATGAAGGTCTGACATATGAAAAGCTTTATTCACCCAAACTCAGGGTGGTGCAGGGGGTGATATGTGGCACTGGGCCCCAGCAGACTTGGTTTCTGTCTCTGAACAATCAAGATGCTCAGAATATGAACTTGGAGCATTTAGCCCTCTGAGCCTGACCCATCCCATAGGGTTGCTAATAAAGATAAAATGGGGTGGGGTCAAGCCATATCAGCTAGCTCCTTGGAGAAAAGGCTGGATAAAAATGCAATACATCACAGAAATGTACTATGTTGCTTTGGCAGTTTTCTTCATCTTGTGGATTTCGATTACTTAGGCTGCTGTCTGCCCAGTTTTCTGTGTTTAATATTGAAGATATATTCTGTGGCCAAGTGTGGACTATTTAAACAATCTCCACCCATTGTCAATGTAACTCTGTACCTCAGACAAAATTTATTCTAAGCCTCACTTCCCAATTACTTCAGTATTCATTTTATAGTTGTCATCTAGTGATGGAGATGAGGAAAGAACATATTTTCAAAATGATTCATGAATCTGCCTTTCTTACAGCTGAAGTTTGCTTTTAAACTACATTTTTTTAAAAGTGAGCTTCTGCTACTCGTTTAATTCTGAAGTGAATGAAATCTGAAACACTAGGCAATTATTGACCAACTATATAGCCCCAACTGTAGAAAATCCTGACTTTGTTTTGGAGCAATCTTGATTTGAGCATGTAAGCCCCAAAAGATTGGGGACCTTGCTCAAATTAACTTGAACAACCTACAGTTTGAGAACCCCTGGCCTACTGTATACTTTCTGATCTAACTGTGCATATACTTGAATGCATATATTTCATATCCATGTCCCCTTTGTCTTCCATTTTCCAGTCTTTGGAAACATGTCAGTGCCACCCTTGTTAATGACATAGCTGCAGATTAAGGTGATATTGGGTTCAAATATCACATTGTGCCATGGTGATTTTTGTCTTAAAATGATGCATGAATTCTGCCACTTTGCAGTTTGTAAACTCTGGCTTATTGCTTAGCATTACCTCTGAATCAGGCTGATAGAGCTTGTTCAACAAGTCATGATTAAAAAAACATGGTTTGGTATGAGATAGAAACCAGCTAGTGCTCTATTTTGGGATTAAACATTGGGGGAGGAGCATTATAGGCCATAAACTGGAGACACACTCAGGCAAGGCACCTGTGGTATGGCCCCAGTCTTTAAGTAGGCTCTCATTTTCCTCTCCATCATCACTGCTCTCCATCATTTTGCTTGCAGTTACCCATAATTCCCACTGTTCTATTCTGTTATGCTTCCCTTCAGATCTAACAATGGAGGAGCAACAGTAGGCTTTTGCTAATGTGCTCCTGCCTGGATGTAAAACTTGAGCAAATGTGCTGTGCTGAATTCTGCCATTATGTTTAAGAATGACAGACCAGACCTTCATTCTGCAATATGCTATTAGAGTTCACAAGCTGAAAAGGTAAAAATGAGCAGTGATTTGCAGCTGCAAACATATAGATGACCCCTAGATGTCTGGGAAGTGTTCTCAGTATCCTTTTGCTGCCATTCAGTGGTCTTGTGAAGATTTGCAGCCCAGATGACATAGCTCCAGCTTTGCTATAGAAAGAAAAGTAGATGGCATTAATGGAGAAAGGGAAGATGTGTTACCAAGGCAACAAGCAGATAAACATTGCAGAAGCCCAGATGAGGGGGGAGCGGTATGAAAATGTCTCAGACAGACACCTCCTGAATTCACATGAAGATAAAAGAGGGAGGAGGAGAAGCACATTCAGATTTGCAAGATTCTGTTACAATAGCCAATAGCCAACAGTAGCTTTAGGCACACATGGTGTCTGCTTCTTGGTCTGGTCTACCTCATGAGGCTGACATTTGCAAAATGGGAGTGAAGGCCCCAAACATACTTCATAAATTCCCCTATGGTTTATGGAATGTCAATTATCTTAAACACTACAGAGCAACTATTTATTTTTGTCTAATGTAATCTACATGGAAATTAGTTGAAGTGGCCTTCACAACGGTGCGTGCAAAGAGTCCATGCTGAAATAGAGAAGGAGGAAATCTAAGAACTTTTATTAGACAAGCTTGGTGATATCATCTGCTGGGAGCCCAGGGCAATTCAAGGGCCTTTTCCTGTTCTGGAAAACAAGTGAAGGGATAGCAAGGCTTTCAAGTATTGTTACTGTTCGTGACAAATTAGCATTAAGAAACTAGAGAAAATAATCCAGCACAACCAGTTATTTATTTTCTTTAACAGAGTTCCTACTTCATGCTAGTAGTTTAAATGGTAGCACTCCCCCCACCCCAAGTGTTTGCATTTCAAACTACATTAAAGTTTATGTTATTGCAGCTGGCCAAAGACATTTCATAAATCTGTCTGTTAATAATTCTATTCCCCGTTTCTCTTTCCTAGGCTTATAATGGAGTCCTATCTGTCATGTTAAATTGACTCCATCAGTCCTGCAGTATTCCTCAGTATCCTCTAGCACGGTGTGGAGAAGGACAGAAACCTCCAAAGTCTTATGCCAGGCCCTTGTTTGTTTAGGCAAACGCTACTTAAAAATGCAGCCTTAGATGCAGCGGCTTTTGCTCTCTCTTAATAGTCAGAATGAGATGGCACAAACAAAATGTCCACTTGTATGTACAAATGTTGCTAAGTAAATTAGAATACAGTACAAGTCATGGGTGCCTGCACACTGTCACCAGAGGTTAGTAATTCGTTTTCTCTAAATATAAACAGCATTATAACATGCAAGAACATCATTAATCTCTTTGTCAATTTTGGTACATACAAGTTTCACTGTAGTGACTGGAAAACTGAAAACTCCTTGTATTTAACTCTACAAGTACCCCTATGTGATTAGGTATACACTATAAAATGAAATTAACATCTAAGACTAACATTCTCAAGAAATTTGATTTGTACAGTCCTAGAATGAACCTCCTCCTGGGTTGGTATGGCTGGACATCTGATTTTTCAACTTAATAAGCTTAAAGATGCAGATTCAAAAGCATGCAAGTTAAAACTGAAAGAAGTAAACTAATTTGCTCCTCTATGGGAAATTTTAATTAATTAATTAATTAATTATATCTATTTGTATTTTGTCTCCCAGAAGTAATTAAAGAAGCCAAAGAATTATGTTCATATATATGTGTGTGTGTGTGTCTGTGTTTGTGTGTATAATTTTTTTAAAGAATTTTGATTATAACAGTAAAATCTAATACGAAGTAAGCTTAAAGAAAGAAAAAAATAGAGAGAAAGAATAAAAAGTACAAGGAAAAAGAAAGAGAAAAAAAGAAAGAAAAAAGTAAGTATAATAAAGAGAAAAGGAATATATAATGAAGTGATTCCAACCTTCATCACAGCAAGTACTGTATAAACAAATTTAGTAACTATTCACCCTCTCTAAAATTACAAACATTTATCTCTTCATCCCGTATCACATCTCTTATCTACAAACAAATCCATAAAACATCTTTTCAGTCCTGATATCAGCAGAAGGTCCATAAAGGGTAGCCAGAAGTAACAACATATTTTGTTCTAATCTTGATCAAATAAACCAGCATTATGTTCCTTCCTTTTATTTCCAACGGTCTTAAACTTTAATTCATTCAAATACTGTCATAGGATTTGATTTCTCTTCATTTCTTCTCTGTCCCGTTGCACAAAGTTCTTCAAGGTTTTAACAAGCCTCTTTTGTAAATCCAATATGAAAAAAATTATCTAGGTCAGTCTCTTGGTTTGTCATTTGTATTTTCTTTCTAAATTTTAAAACCTTAGCCAGTTTCTTTTGTAGATCCAGTGAAATATCCTTTTCTAAGTCATTCTCTTGGCTGTTAGTTGTAAATCCACTTTCAATATGATCTCAATCATGTCAGGTAAAATTTGTTCTACACTGTCATTTCTTCAATAACACCTTTTGGACATAGTCTATCCATAGAAGCAGATACCATTACTGACTTTGTTGATATTGTGGCTACTATTTTCGATTCCATTCTTGAAAAGTCTCCTTCAGTATTTTTATTGTCATAACGTTTTGCATCATCTTACAAGCCTGTATATCTTTCCGCTACCTAAAATCTTTAGTCCCTTCAAGTGTCCAGTTTTTGAAATCATAAAACAGGATCTATTTCCCACAAGAAGCTGTTTGTACTTTATGATTAATTCCAAAATATTATTGTAAAAGTTTCAATGTTCCAGTCTGGACCCTTAGTCCATTTACAACTTTCTAAGATCAAAACCTTATTTAGCTTTTTGCTGTTTATTTCAGATTCTTTAAAGTCTTAAACTTATGATTAAAATTTTCCTTTATTCAGGATTGAAGGCAGACTCACCTGGTGTTTTCAAACCTGTCTTTCCAAAGATCTCTAATAGCTTAGAAATAATTAATGAGCAATTTCCGAAAGTGATTAGAAAGTGAGGTTTGCAAAGATAGTGTCCTTTAAAATTCTCCGCTGTGGTTGCAAGCAAGATGGCTAATCCCATTGTCTCCTGGCACTTAAACCTGCAGAAAACTGCTGTCCTGTGGTCTCCTCCCTATGTGGGTGATCTCCTGTCCTCTCCTTATCTGGAGAGGTTCCAAGGTACTGGTCTACTCACTGGTTCCTTGGTCTTTGCCGTGGTCACTGGCTCCGCTTTCTCAGAGCCATATTCAGTTCACCACTCCTCCTCCAGAAGCCCAAAGAATTATGTTCCTAAATGTCACAAATGTGATGTAACTTTTCAAAGTGTTCTAAGCCTATGACAACCTTCTTCCAATCTGCTGACCTTCAAGATGTGTTAAACTACATCTCTCTTACTTCCTGGACAGTGTGGATGTACTGTACTTGCCAAAGGAAAAGCAGAACAGGCCAGTAAGGCTAATGCTCTAGAGTAGGTCTTTCTGAAAACAGAGGATGATGAATTGCTTATTTTCTCTCTCCCTTCCTTATGTATATTTTCTGATCCTGAATCTGTATCCTTTCTACTCTGTTTGACTAAATGGCATTACAGTTTTCACCTATGTTGTTTAAAATGTACACTTAAAAATGTGAAGAGTGAATTTGAGAGATACATTCTTCTAGGCCAAACTAAGATTTGTTGTTGCCTAGTGCAAAGGACAAGATAATGCTCCTCCCCATTTCAGAATTTCAGATAAATTGGCAGATAAGGGGTAGCATCTTCCATCAAGCCCTTGGACAGCGGATTTCTTTAGGGGTTTCTTTAGGGGTTTCTTACCAATTCTAGGTGAGCCATATAGTGTATGTTGCTGTGCCTATCATTAAAAAAAATACTCAGGGACATTTGAAGGCACGGTCTAGGAATTTGTCAACACTCTATCCCAAGACCCTCCTTTTGTGTTCACTTTGCTTCATGAGAAGTGTTCCTCACCTGTTTGAAAACAACAGTCTTATTCAGCACCTTGGATTAGCTATCGCTATTTATGTACTAGATTAGTAGAAAATCATTATTAGCTGTAGTTTGATGGAAATTGTCAATCATCATCATCATCATCACCTGTAAGTGATGTATCAACACATATTATATGATAACCTCTGTATTATGAATCTGCAAAAGCTTTTTTTACCCATTCCGTCATTATTCAATCTGAACAGTCTGTTCATTTCAGAATAATAATAATCTGCCTAACAGTGTGAAATCTGGCGATGAGGATCTTTCTGGGGAGGACGTGATCTAAGTTAATGTCAGAAAAATCTGATGAAAAATGACTGGGCTCTAGAAGTTTGTTTTAATTTACATGATCTTCACTGGCTGTTCCTGTTTTTGTACAGAACTTTTTATCTAACTCAAAATAATTGTGGTTTTTAGGAAGGGGGGAGGATGGAAAGCTTGAATAAAACCCTAAACCCTGGTGTATGAGAATGGGAATATAGTATGGAGATATTTAAGCATTCATCTCTGTAGCTCTGCCAGGGCTCTCAGCAATTCCTTGCTCTTGTGCAACTATGTCCTGCCTTAACATATCGCTAAATCTTTTAAGTTGTTAATGACTTTCCATAATAGGATTGGGATCATGCCAAGCAACAATTACAAATAACATGAAAGGAGGAAATGGATGAAGAGGGGCATACTGCAGTCGAAGAATGACAGATTTTCATATGCATGAAGCCAGTGGACTTCTTTTACCTCCATACACAGGGCAAATCCATGCAGTCAGGGAGTCCATACCTTGTTACACTTTGTCAGTGAGTTGTACTGGTGATGCATCATCCTTTGAAATTGTGAACTTCAGCAAATATGTAATTAGAAGACCACTCTTTATTGGCCTGATTTAAGATAGACAGAAGAAAAGTGCGTCAACAAAATACACGAACAGCTTCTGGAATGGGGAGATTATTGGAATGGTTATTAGACACTGGTTAATTTATGGGAAGATGTACCTGCCCCCCTGGACATTTCATTTCTGACCCTGCTGAAAGAAGCTGACTTATGAAACTCTTGTTTAAATGTTGTAATGTATCTCCTTAAGTTTTTCTTGTTTAATTTTTATATTTTGTGTTTTGCTGCATTTACATAGTTTCAGTATTTCATCAGAACCAGCTGAGTTATGTAACAGGGTAAATTTATACAACAAAACATTTTTATTTATGACATGAGGTAGAACTAGCTCATTTATATCAGAGCAGGGAATCTCTGGCCCTTCAGAGATTAGATGATTAGAATTCCAATTAAGTTCAGTCAGCATGCCTAATGGTAATGGGAGATGGGAGTTGGTAGTCCAACAGTATATGGAAAATTACATGTTCTCCTTCAGCTATATGGGATTTTCATAATGGGTCAGATGTTTACATTGTTTCATGTTAAATATTTGAGTGCATGCATATCATTCTTTTAATTTTTCTAAAAATATTCTGCCTGTCTTTTCTTGAACTCTAAAGATCTTAGTTGTTTAGGAAAAATAACACACAAGTTGCTTGGGTAACCAAGTTCGGACCACCTACAGCTAGCTGTCAAGGAGATGGAAATTTGTGGGACATGGAACAGAATCTTGAGCTAATATTACCAAGCATTAACTGCTGGAAGATTGATCATATACAGACGATACATGATAAAAAAGGGAATATTCAAAAGATTGGTGTCATACCCAGTGGATTTCAGTGAACTCAAAAGGCTGCCATCCGGAGCTTGTGCAAAGTAGATCTGTAACCTTGATTTGGCACAGGTTACGGAGTCTGATTAATGCATGCTCAGAATGATAGGTGATTTAGGTTTGGTGATGTAATGGGCTGTGAGAATAACCATGAGGAACAGGAGGAAGAGCAGCAACCAAGACAATGACAAGACAAGAGAAATCTGAGTCTGGGGCAGAAAACTTGACCCTCCCTAGTTCTCTTTAGGACAAAGGCAGGGAGGGGAGAGGCACATTCAGACTTGCAAAATTTTGTTACTATAATATAATAAATATAATATAAAAATAGTAGTAGTATTCATGACTTTGGTTTCCTAGTTTGGTCTACCTCAAAGGGCTGCCAGGACAATATCTTAAGTTCAATTTACTTATTGGTTCATATTTGGTTCATGACAGGAGATTTCTTCATCAATTTTTTGGGCTAATTGTGTTATATACAGTAGACAAAGTCTTTGAAAAGCTGTAGAGAAGGAAGGAAACATATTTATTGGTTCTAAGAGCCATGTGCTAGGCTGCTTGATTATCATCAAGTGACCAAATATGTTATATCAGTATTAAACTGTAGGTGCAGCTATCTCTTGAGTTAAGCATTCAGGGTCATCTCTGGGGTGGCATCCACCACAGTATGCAGTAATTGAAGCCCTGCCCCTTTTTATATGCAACACCCACAGAAAAGGAGACAGGCCTTTGACTGCATGGTCATGGCCGCCATCTTGATGCTTTTGACCCCCTCCCCCAATTGACACTCCTATGAACATTCTTTCATATAGACAATAGTGAGCAGGATAGAAATATATAAAAGGGGTGGTTAATTTTCAGTTTCTTTCAGTATTGTGTTGCACATGTAAAGATGGGCATGTTCAAAGACTATAGATTTATTTGATAGCAACAGAGTGCGCATTGCAGTAACTCATATTTTTAAAGTAGTAAACCAAGCCACAATTCCTGAGAAGCAGATAATACTTGTAATGTTGTTTGTAGGGGTATTGTGAGTGATCCCTAGCCACTGGTACAGTTGTCACTGAGGAGAAAACAGCCAATTATTTGTTTTTAGTGGCTGGGACTGAAAACAACTCAGCATTGTTGCCAGAACTCTATTTACTGTATAAGGAAAGGGAAACATTCTCCTCTGTGTCATTCAAGGTGAAATGTAATGGACCAGAAAATTTAAAAGATCAGAACCATCAATGAAGTGCTCTGTAAGAACTAGGGAATGAGGTATGTTGCCATGGTCCATACTGATTCTTTTCAATTAAAATGGAAACATTGCAAAATGCATAGATTGAGCATCTGTATGCAGAACTTTGAAATGTTACAAGCCGCATGTAGCTGCAGTTTTAATATTCTTTCTGGTGTTCTGACCAGAATTTGATCCAGAATGTAGATTAAGTCACATTTCCATGAACTTTACACATAAGTTCTCCATCTTCCATTAATTTCTATGGGAAAACTCAAAAGATGCACTTAGGGAGATTCTGCTAATAGCAGCAGCAGCAATGCTTTACCTCCGTCCTGTTAATAGAAACAGGAAGTGGCAACTGTCTACCTCTTCTACAGCCTGAAGCTCTTAAAAGAGGTTTTAAAAGGTGAACAGGCTTCTGAGCATCACCTCCAAACTGTCCAACTTGGCTCTCTGGAACCTGGAGTTCAATGGGAAGCTTTCCATTAAATTTTGGACAGAAGAGTCATTTCTTTCAGTTCATTTTTAGATCTCATGTGATACACAACAGGCAAGTACTGAAGCTAAAACAAAGTTGATTAGTGATAGTAATGATGCTTAGATGCAATTAGTAAATTCTACAGATGGAACTACTTAGCTGTCATACCTGCATACAAATAGATAATTATATCAATCTCAAAATTTTGACTGGGCCCAATGTACATTAATCTGAAGCCTGTAGTCCCTGAATTACCCCTTTCTACAAAACGTACTTGCTCAGTCCTTGGGTTTTTCTTTAGATCTATTGCCTATCTTGCATTCTTGCTTTAACAACTTTGGTTTTAATTTCCCACCTCTAATTTGAAGGTGGAGGGGTGTAGATCCTCCCCCCCCTCTTCCTGGCCACCCACTCTAAAAGACTCCAGGGCCCACAATAAATTTAATAAATAACAATAAGAATCTTTCTGTGATCACCCAGAGATTCCAGAGCGAAAAGTTTCAGCCTTTTGTGGGCGGTGGGGGGGAAGGGTGGGTGGGATTAAGGGGCAAACCTTCTCCAAAATAGGAAAAATCAGTCTATTAGAGGGGATGGACTTTAAGGGATAAGGGGTTGGCTTAATTATGGCTTATGGCACCCATTTTGTCCTTTTAAGTATTTAAAAACTCATCCTGTAAAGTTAAGCAAACCCTTGGCCCCTTCTGTTCAACTGTCATGAGTTTCTGGCCCTGTTTTGAAGTCCTTGGTGGCCAAAAAACCAATGAGACCCCAGCTGCAGAAAAGTTGCTTACTTCTGCCCTAAGCCTTTTTCTTGCCTTTCCCACAATCCCCTGCTTGTGTGAAGTTTTAATGTCAATTTCTCCTAGTTTTACAGAAATTAGGGTGCAGACAAAACACTTTTTTAATGTTATTTTTCAAAATAACTATATGGGAAGTTTCTTCTTGTACATATGTCTCATATGTTCATGGGCCTGCCATGTTTTCAGTTTAGTTCCTCAGTGGGCTCCTCCAACTAAGTGGTCTTCTCCAATGGATGCTCGCAGGGTGTGTTGGAACAATGAGAAATTTGGAAGTTCTAGTCCCAACACGTGGAGAACACCAGGTTGGACACAGGTTACCTACAGTTACAGCACACACACACTCCCTGTCTGCAATTTATATGCTGCTCAGTTTCAAAAGGGCTCTGAGTGGCTTATAATAATAAAATAAAATATAATAAAATATTATTAATATTTATATATATTGTGTGTGTATGTATGTATGCATATGTGTGTGTGTGTGTATATATATAAAAAATAGAAATAAAAAATTGAATCAAAAGAAAAAAATAGCCATTCTCCCACATACAATGACAATCAATTATGCAAATTAGAATATGATTAAATACAGCAAAGTAATTGATTGGATAGAGCAGTGTTTCTCAACCTCAGCAACTTTAAGATCTGTGGCTTTCAACATGCTGGCTGGGGAATTCTGAGAGTTGAAGTCCACTCATCTTAAAGTTGCTGAGGTTGAGAAACACTGGAATGGAGCAAGATTTTATGTATTTAATGAGATCAGATGTGGGGTGAATTCTATCAGATAATGGTTTAAAAAAACAATGGTTTCTGGAGAGACCACAGTATTCTACAAACATAGTTACTTGCTAGGGAGTTATATGAGTTTATCTCCTATTGGCCTTGCTTTCCAGAGCCTATATTCACCTCCTAGTATGTTCTCTCAGTTTTATTAATATTCCTGGTGCTGGCTGAGTGTTTAATGGTTGGGATGGGGTTTGTTGTTTTCCAGCCACCTGGAATTAGAGAGGAAGATGTTTACTTATCCTAACCAACACCATATTTTTTGTACACCTCCTACAGGGAGGGGACCTACCATACTGTCAACCCTGAAGTCTTTCTGTAATAGTTTGGTCTTGGCAGCTTTCCTGAACATCAGCAGGATTGGTGTTGACCTAATTTTGGATGGAGCATTATTCCAAAGGAGAGGGTCAATTCCTCAAGGATGGGACTCAGAGGTTGCCTTCCCTACTAGGTTTTACAGGATGGGCAGAAACCAATGAGAGAAGATGGTCCCATAGATATCCTCAGAAGTCCTGAGCCAGGTACTGTATTTATATTGCAGTATATGCAGTATATGCAGTATATGGAGAAGGACTGGAGAAGGATTATCTGCTGTATATTTAGAATTAAGAAAAAAATCAGACGTGTTAGAAGGCATATTAGTGGAGTTAAGCTGGTTTAGTCCTGGTCAGTGTTTAACAGCGAGGCTGCCTGTGAACCCTCCATATGCCTTAGACTGGATGAATTCCTTTACTGCCACTGATGAAAGTCTACATCCAATCCACTAGTTGTTATGTATGACCCCATCCTCACCACTTGTGTAAATCAAGCAAGTGAAACCTTTCCTTTTGTTCTTTCTTTTATGCCAGAAGCTGTTCAAGATAATGGAACAAACTGAAGTGAAAATGTGGCACCTGTTATTGCAGAATGGATCCAGAGAAGGACTGAGTTGCTGTCCAAATAGCAGGCATAACCACTTGAAAAGCACTTAAATTGGTTTAATTAATGATTTTTTAATGAGTTATTCCCCCCCAACACTTATAATAATATGTGTTCTCTATGAATTGGTTCAGAATATTCAAAGCCAAAAGAACACAGTGTTTTATTCTTTGTAATTGCCAGCGTGGGATTCTGCAGGCAGGCCCAGCGGGTAGGAATGGCCTGCACAGACCCAGAGAACACCCCTGCTGGCAACTCTGTCACAGACATTTTTTAAAACCCTGGGAGAATAGGAGCATCTCATTCATCCACACAAACATACCAAGTGCTAAGAGAAGAAAATGTCAAAGATGAGAAACAAATACCTTGTGCACCCTGCTGTCGGATCATGTATGACATGAACTAAATGTGAGTCAGCAATCTCATGCACATTTATTTGAAGTAATTCTCATTGAACTCAGCAGGGAGTCATTGCCATAGGATTAGACTGTACAAGTGATAAAATATTGATCAGATTCACATGTTATACTAAGCACTTCGGTGTCCGAGTCTTGCTTTCAGAACCAAGCCAATTGTATCTTACTCATGAAACCACAGTAAAGCAAACCATAGCTCAGTAGGCAGATGAACCCAACCATGAGCCCTGTTTGGCTGGGTTTACATAACATGCTCAAACCAAACCAATGGTTGTTTGGTGCAGTGTCTGTTGGATGAGCTGTATGGAAAAAGCTAGGCAGCCCTTGGCACAGACATATCTCTCCACGAGCATGACACTTGGTGTAGTTAGCTTTAAGGTCCATGCTCATCCTGCCCTCTCCCCACTTGCCCGCCCCTTCCTTTCTTATTACTGCTAAGATTTCCGCCACTTATTACTGCTAAGATTTCAGCAAAGTCCTCTCCCTGCAAGGCCTCAGGAGAGTACAGTCCTCTCATGGCAAGTTCCAGATGTGTCAAACGCTCTGGCATCATACAGTTGTGAAATAATGGCAAATAGGATCTTGTTTTGTGGGTTGTTTCCACACCCTTTGAAAATCTTACAGAAATGAAAATTGGGCCCAGTCCTAATATGGAATAAAGAGAACCAGTGTGATGCAAATAGACATGATTATCTGTACCCTCAAATTACATGAATTGGGTGGTCTGCCTGAGCTATGAATCAACAAGGCCTTAAGCAAATTCACTCTCTCATCTTCAAGAACCTCACAGGATTTTTGTGAGGCTAGAATTTTACCTGAAACTGCTCGAAGGAAGGAACAGTAGGGATGGACAATTTTGTCTCTTTTAGGCAGTTCCAGTCAAAGGTTCTTGTTGAATAAGAGATTGCAATGGCACCCTGCTCCCCACAATTAGTCAGATGAAGCTGTTGCAAATGACTCTATTCCCCATTTTGAGTTTTCTTTGGGTGGGGTGTTTTTCAGAGAACAGCTGAAATGATGATGGCAAATATTCCAAAGGAAAGTTGTACTGTCTGTCACTTGGAGGGGCAATTAGGGCCTGTGGGGTAAGGGTGGGGGCAAAGGATGAAAGTTACAATGTGATGTCATAATGCAAGCCCTGTGACTTATATATTTGCATTGACACCTGGATACAAGAACAAAAGGCTGAAGTTTACATGATGAAGTCACTACATATGTTCTGTCATTTTTGTGCAGTTTGTAGAGGACATCTTTGATCAGGACTCTCCTTGGTAATGAGCCCAGCCCATCTTTTCCAGTTTCTGCTGTAGCACAGTGAGCTGGCTTGCAAACGAACCCAAATGCAGCACTCGTGGCTTGCCAGCATCAGTTGTTTTCCAGAGGATAATATAATGCCAGCATAGCAAACACAGAAACACAAAGGAATGCCATAAGGAATATGAACCATGAACTGGAAGATAGTGCAAGAAATGCCAGCAGCAGAGTGCTGCTTGACATATGAAGCCCATCAGGTAAACATGCCTATTCTCAGAGCACCTTGATTTCTGCAAGGTTACAACAACCCAGCTTCAGCAAAGGATCGTTACCTTGTCGTGGTGCTGGAGCTTGAGCACCTCAATGATGCCATGATGCCATGAGCGTGAAGGGCCACCCAAGTCGGGAAGGTCATGACAGAGAGGTCAGACTAAATGCGATCCCTGGGGAAGGTAATGGCAACCCACCCCAGTATTCTTGCCGTGAAAACTAAATGGATCAGTACAACCAGAGATATGTCGGTATACCATCGGAAGATGAGACCCCCAGGTTGGAAGATGGTCAAAATGCTACTGGGGAGGAACAGAGGATGCGTTCAACTAGCCCCAGACGGGATGACACAGCTAGCTCAAAGCCGAAAGGACGACTAGCAGCCCATGGTGCTGGTGGTGAACGGCGAATCCGATGTTCTAAGGATCAACACGCCATTGGAACCTGGAACGTAAGATCTATGAGCCAGGGCAAATTGGATGTCGTTATTGGTGAGATGTCAACATTAAAGATAGACATTTTGGGCGTCAGTGAACTGAAATGGACTGGAATGGGCCACTTCACATCAAATGACCACCAGATCTACTACTGTGGACAAGAGGACCACAAAAGAAATGGAGTAGCCTTCATAATTAATAGTAAAGTGGCTAAAGCAGTGCTTGGATACAACCCAAAAAACGACAGAATGATCTCAATTTGAATTCAGGGCAAGCCATCTAACATCACTGTGATCCAAATATATGCCCCAACCACAAATACTGAAGAAGCTGAAGTAGAGCAGTTCTATGAGGATCTGCAGCACCTACTGGACAACACGCCTAAAAGAGATGTTATTTTCATCACAGGAGACTGGAATGCTAAGGTGGGCAGTCAAATGACACCTGGAATTACAGGTAAGCATGGCCTGGGAGAACAAAACGAAGCAGGACATAGGCTGATAGAATTTTGCCAAGACAACTCACTCTGCATAACAAACACTCTCTTCCAACAACCTAAGAGACGGCTTTATACATGGACTTCCCCAGATGGACAACACCGAAATCAGATTGACTACATGCTTTGCAGCCAAAGGTGGCGGACATCTGTACAGTCGGTAAAAACAAGACCTGGAGCTGACTGTAGTTCAGATCACGAACTTCTTCTTGCACAATTTAGGATCAGACTAAAGAGATTAGGGAAGACCCACAGATCAGCTAGATATGAGCTCACTAATATTCCTAAGGAATATGCAGTGGAGGTGAAGAACAGATTTAAGGGACTGGACTTAGTAGATAGGGTCCCGGAAGAACTCTGGACAGAAGTTCGCAACATTGTTCAGGAGGCGGCAACAAAATACATCCCAAAGAAAGAGAAAACCAAGAAGGCAAAATGGCTGTCTGCTGAGACACTAGAAGTAGCCCAAGAAAGAAGGAAAGCAAAAGGCAACAGTGATAGGGGGAGATATGCCCAATTAAATGCAAAATTCCAGAGGTTAGCCAGAAGAGATAAGGAATTATTTTTAAACAAGCAATGCGTGGAAGTGGAAGAAGACAATAGAATAGGAAGGACAAGAGACCTCTTCCAGAAAATTAGAACCATCGGAGGTAAATTCCAGGCCAAAATGGGTATGATCAAAAACAAAGATGGCAAGGACCTAACAGAAGAAGAGATCAAGAAAAGGTGGCAAGAATATACAGAAGACCTGTATAAGAAGGATAACAATATCGGGGATAGCTTTGACGGTGTGGTCAGGGAGCTAGAGCCAGACATCCTGAAGAGTGAGGTTGAGTGGGCCTTAAGAAGCATTGTTAATAACAAGGCAGCAGGAGATGACAACATCCCAGCTGAACTGTTCAAAATCTTGCAAGATGATGCTGTCAAGGTAATGCATGCTATATGCCAGCAAATTTGGAAAACACAAGAATGGCTATCAGATTGGAAAAAATCAACTTATATCCCCATACCAAAAAAGGGGAACACTAAAGAATGTTCAAACTATTGAACAGTGGCACTCATTTCACATGCCAGTAAGGTAATGCTCAAGATCCTGCAAGGTAGACTTCAGCAGTTCATGGAGCTGGGTTTAGAAAAGGCAGAGGAACTAGAGACCAAATTGCCAATATCCACTGGATAATGGAAAAAGCCAGGGAGTTTCAGAAAAACATCTCTTTCTGTTTTATTGACTATTCTAAAGCCTTTGACTGTGTGGACCATAACAAACTGTGGCAAGTTCTTAGTGGTATGGGGATACCAAGTCATCTTGTCTGCCTCCTGAAGAATCTGTATAACGACCAAGTAGCAACAGTAAGAACAGACCACGGAACAACGGACTGGTTTAAGATTGGGAAAGGAGTACGGCAGGGCTGTATACTCTCACCCTACCTATTCAACTTGTATGCAGAACACATCATGCGACAAGCTGGGCTTGAGGAATCCAAGGCTGGAGTTAAAATCGCTGGAAGAAACGTTAACAATCTCAGATATGCAGATGATACCACTTTGATGGCTGAAAGCGAAGAGGAACTGAGGAGCCTTATGATGAAGGTGAAAGAAGAAAGTGCAAAAGCTGGCTTGCAGCTAAACCTCAAAAAAACCAAGATGATGGCAACCAGCTTGATTGATAACTGGCAAATAGAGGGAGAAAATGTAGAAGCAGTGAAAGACTTTGTATTTCTAGGTGCAAAGATTACTGCAGATGCTGACTGCAGTCAGGAAATCAGAAGACGCTTAATCCTTGGGAGAAGAGCAATGACCAATCTCGATAAAATAGTTAAGAGCAGAGAGATCACACTGACAACAAAGGTCCGCATAGTTAAAGCAATGGTGTTCCCCGTAGTAACATATGGCTGCGAGAGCTGGACCATAAGGAAGGCTGAGCGAAGGAAGATCGATGCTTTGGAACTGTGGTGTTGGAGGAAAATTCTGAGAGTGCCTTGGACTGCAAGAAGATCAAACCAGTCCATCCTCCAGGAAATAAAGCCAGACTGCTCACTTGAGGGAATGATATTAAAGGCAAAACTGAAATACTTTGGCCACATAATGAGAAGACAGGACACCCTGAAGAAGATGCTGATGCTAGGGAGAGTGGAAGGCAAAAGGAAGAGGGGCCGACCAAGGGCAAGATGGATGGATGATATTCTAGAGGTGACGGACTCGTCCCTGGGGGAGCTGGGGGTGTTGACGACCGACAGGAAGCTCTGGCGTGGGCTGGTCCATGAAGTCACGAAGAGTCGGAAGCGACTAAACGAATAAACAACAACAACAACCCAGAGCAATATAACTTTAAATTGGAATCAGAAAGAGGTTGAATGAACCCTTAACTGCTGTTAGTTCTTTATTTATCCAATTTTACTTTTAGCCCATTCTTTTTTACACAGCTTTAAGAGGAAAAAAAAGTCTGTATTAAAATGTATATGCTTTTTTGCATCTATTTCCTAAATATATGCAGGTTGTACATATTTTTGCATTATATGTCAATTTTTTTATGATCTGTACAACCCTTCACATGCCATACAAAGCCTGACATAACCTTTCAGTGAAAGGAAGTTACAAGCCCATACAATGCAGCCAGAATTGCACAAAAAATTGAGGTGTATTTATCCAGACGTAAGCCCCACCTTGTTAATTTAGGTTTACTTCCTGGCAAACTATGAGAAGGACTCTGGTTCAGTAGCACCTTTTCTGACATACAGATACGTCTGATGAAGTAACCTGTGGCTCATGAAAGCTATGTCTTTTAATAAGATTTGTTAGTTGGAAAGGGTTCTACAAGACTCCTCCTGATTTTTTGCCACAGTAGACTAACAAATCTCTTCCTACAGTTCCTGGCAAACTGTTTAAGATTATAGACTAATATATGCTTCCTTCCAAAGCCACTAACTATGCCCAGGTTTCAACCTGGATTTCCTAGTGCATCCATGCCCTGTACAGCCTCATGTGGTGCAGAGGGGTAGGCGGCAGTATTGCAGCTGAAACTCTTCCCACAACCTGAGTTCGATCCCAGCGGAAGCTGGATCCAGGTAGCCAGCTCAGGTCAAATCAGCCTTCCATCCTTCCAAGGTTGGTAAAATGAGCACCCAACTTGCTGGGGAAGGTGACGACTGGGGAAGGCAATGGCAAACCACCCTGCTATAGTCTGCCAAGAAAACGTCACGAAAGCGGTGTCTCCCCAAAGGGTCAGACATGACTCAGTGCTTGCACAGGGGACCTTTCACTTTTCACCATGCCCTGCAGGTTCCTCTCTTTGTAGTAAGAAACTAGGGACAAGGGAAAACAGTGTGGATGTTAAGAGTTCAGCTGAGATGGAGTCCCTCCGTACATCCCATTGGAAGAGGAAAGCAGTTCTTGGTGGATTTTAGTCTAACGACAGAAGCTGGTTTACTTTAATGCTGAGAATAGCACATTAGTAGCAGCCACCCCATGCTAAAAATAAAATTAATTTATCATAAAAAGTCACTGAAATGACCATGAATAATTTAAGTTGCTGTTCAAAGGCTGTTTATTAAAGCAGGTTTGGGCTTGGAGTACAGTCATTCTCCCTATGGCGATGAGACAATACACCTCTGTGTTTCCCATCTTAATGGCCACTACCCAGCTTCAAAACAAGGTCACTTTTATTCCGTTTAGTGATTCTCCCAGTCCAGTAACACTGTAATAACAATTCAGCGTCAGAGCACATCAAAGGCATCAGAAAGGAAACTTCTCCCTCCACCTGCTTTCCCCTAATTATTATGCTTATAATCAAGATCTTTTCATTTGGCTCTATTATGGACAATTAAGGTGGGGTCAAACAGGATCTTCTGTATTCAGGGATAGGTATGCAAGAAGGACCTGAATTAAGTCACACCCATAATAAACAGGGTGTTCTTGGAAGGGGACAGCTGGAACTAGCATTTCTTCAGTTGGCAGTGGTGTCTTTACTGTATCTGTGGACCAAGATCCAAACTGGAGCATTGGCTTCCCCGTCAGATAGATTGGATGTCTTTTTCCATAACTGGCTGGGAATAGTTTGGGAGAAGTTTATTAACAGGTGACATTGGCTTGGCTCAGACATCACATCATGCCAAAGGCACAAGGTAGTTTGCATGGGTTGGGCTTGGGGGAAGATATAAACTTAACAACATGAGTCTCTAGGCCACAAAAGCAATGATTTATTGGCTGGGTTTCCACACTGTACTGCGCTCCAATTTTTTCACCATGGCTCAAGAAAGAAGCCACCATATGCTGTGTTCCCACTTCTCAAACTAAGCCACAAATCATGATCTATAAACCACAGTGGCTGAGTTCACACACTGCTTTAAGTCAAAACCTTTTATATGTTTGTGTGTGTATGTTTGTATGTACTCTGTGTGTGTGTGTAGGTTCCTAGCTGTAAATTGCCTGAGTTGGGCAGCCTATAAATAAAATAAAAATAAAACCTAAGTGACCTTATTATGGCTTAGTACAACTGTAAATCCTGTCACTGTAGCTTGAAGCAATGTGATTTCTGCAGGCATAAGAGCAAGCCACGCAGTACAGTATTTAACTATGAGATTTACATCCTGCCTTTCCTCTACTAGCTCAAGGGACTTCATTTTACATGAGATTCCGTTTTATCCAACGACAACTCTGAGGTAGGATCTGCTGAGACAGAATAATTGGCCCATAGTCACTCAGTGAGCTTCTATGGGCTGAGTTTCCTTATCCCAAGTCCTTCAACACCTTAACCTAGTGTTTCTCAACCTCAGCAACTTTAAGATGTGTTGACTTCAACTCCCAGAATTCCCCAGCCAACATGGCTGGCTGGAGAATTCTGGGAGTTGAAGTCCACACATCTTAAAATTGCTGAGGTTGAGAAACATGCCTTAACCACTTCCAACATATTTATAGTCAATTTCTAGGCATCCTTTCTGTTGGGAAAGAAAAAGTGCTTGTCAACCTGGCTCTGTTAAGATGCACTTACATTATTTATCTGCCTTCACTGCCCTCTGGCTCTCCCTGACTGTGGATCTCCCTGACTGTGTTAGCTGCCTTGAGAACCATTGTGGCATGAGTGGACATAACATTTGCATGAACGTTCAGACATTTCTCTCTGTTGTACCATCACGCCAAAACATCTGTCCATCTAGCTGGGAGCATATGGCACGTGCCATCTTCTGCTCCTGCTGCAAAATTTCCACCGTTGCAGTTTCTGGCAGCAGTTCCCACTTTTCATAGGATACCATTTTGTACTGACACAGGTAATTGGTTCATCCATCTATATCAAGAACAAACGCATTTTCTGAATTGCCAGTTCTCATTTAACTAAAGCGTCTCATCCCCATATAAGGAAGGGGGGGGATTAACAAGCTTGCAAAGGAAGAAAGGTGTTGCAGGGTGAGAGATGGGAATATCCTGAAAGAAACCATGTCTGATTGGCTAGAATGCTGAAGAGGAATGTGCCATAATGCAACAGTGTGTTCCAAGTCTGGCTTGTGTTATATGCCCTCCAAGCTAATAGGAATTTCAAGGTTTCAGATGGAGCTATATTCCACTTCTGCTTTTCTAGAACATTCTTTCCTTTTTAATGAGATCCTATGGGCAAGATGAGAGGCAGTTTGGTGTAGTGGTTAAGGCATCAGAGGCTAGAAACTGGGAGACCATGAGTTCTAGTCCCACTTTAGGGACAATGCCAGCTGGGTGACCTTGGGCCAGTCACTTTCTCTCAGCCCTAGGAAGGAGGCAATGGCAAACTACTTCTGAAAAGGCTTGCCAAGAAAACTGCAGGGACTTGTCCAGGCAGTCTCCAAGAATCAGACAAGATTAAACAGATTTAAAAAAGAATGGGCAATATGACTTTTGAGACAATGATGAGATTTAATGAGGGAACAGTCCTTTCCTTCCTCCATATTTTAAACCACCTGCATTCTGAGAGGTAGGTATAATTTTGGATAACTTCTCTTTTCTGGCAGAGGTCTGGAGGACAGCTATTAGCCATACATGTGTGTGTATCCATCAGACTATTCTCTTTTGAGAGCAGCAACATTACGCCAGATGCAGAAAGTAAGGCCAAACATTAAAAACATGAGATAAGAAAAAAAAAAGGAAACGTAGCTAAAACTAGTTTACATGTACCCCATTCACAATACCCCTCCAGACCTTTCTATACTTGGAAACCATCCATACATATCTGTACATCATACATTGGCTACTGTTCTTTCATTTCAGAAACTCCTCAACCACAACATTCTTGGTTTTCCTCTTTTTCCTGACCCATCCTCCCTTCAGTCATCTATTTGTTTTACAGTCTTCATTCATTGTCTCTATATCATCAAAGTATCCTTACTGCCTTTATACTGGCCACTTTTGCGTTCACTCTGCATTCATTCAGTACCCATTAATCCCTGCCCTTTTATCTCCTTGTTTTACCAAGCATACTTCTTAAATACTTCATTCCCATTGTGTTCAACTGACTTTTATATTCCTCTTGACATACTCAGCTCTCCTCTCCATATAACAAAGTGGCAGAAACATTTTTCACTTCAAAAGTCATTCTTACTTCTTTTGACAAACATGCATTCTTTGCAACAGACCATTGTCCTTCTGCCAGCATTTATAAATCCATATGCCCATCCTACTCAACATGCTACCAAGGGTCACAGCTCATCAACTTGCTCTAGATTCTTACCAGTTATGTATAATTTATAAATGTTTGCTCCATTTTCTCTGTCAAATATTACAAACTCTAACACTAACTTTTGATATTCAATACATTATTTTTCAGATGCTTAGTTCTTGTTGTAACATACAATCTGTCAGCTATTCATTACATTCACCCATTGTTTCTTGTCCTGTCTTCTGGAACAAGTATGAACAGTAACCCCCAAAGAGCAATAACTATGGAACAGAAATTGGCATTTTTTTTGGAGATTACTGTACACAAATGAACCAATAGGAGGAGATTATTCTTCACTAGCCTGTAACAGCAATTAGGAAGGCTGTTATCAAGTGCTTGCACCAAGACATGTAAAATGGAAAATTTTCCCTATCAAACAAGAGAATAAATCAACTCTTTTATATTGGGACATTATTGATTTTTGTCTCCATTACTGTAATGATCTTATATAACCATTGCTGTCAGATTTCATTCCAGAGATTACAGTAGTATATATCTCTGCTTTCCAGATATTCAGTCCCACATTCTATAACTAGCTAACAACTGAAGCATTACAGATTCACAGACCTGTCTGGACAAGTAGACAAGAAGTCCTATATACATACAGTAGAAGGTATGTCTGTTACAAAATGCAGGAATCAAGATAGATACACACACACACACACACACACTTTTTCCTTTTTTTAAGCAACAGAAACTTGGCCATTCTATTCCTGAACTTGTGAGTGTAGAACACCAGATGAGTGCTACATAACAGTTATGTCTGTCTCGAGAATTATTGATTCCCATCTTACTGTCTTCAGCCCTTACACTTGAATCGTTAAAGTAGTTAGGCAGTCATCTTTCAGGGATGCTTTAATTTGGATTCCTGGACTGAATAAAAGGGTTCATTCAATGGCCTAAAAGCCTCTGTCCAAATTTTTGATTCTGTGACTCCATAATGATATAGCCTCTTCTTCTTTGTCAAAACTAAATGTTTATTTTCTAAACGAAATGAAGGAGGATACAAAATATTTTATTCTGAAATTCTATCTCAAGCTTTTCTAATGATTCTGTGTCTAATGAAACTGGGTCTTAGGTTTTGGGATTGGTTGGGATGTAAAAGCTGTCTGCCTGCACATACAAGGAAACAGTATTGTCCAATGTAAGATCAGTGCTCCCCTGCATTCCACCACTGACCTTTGCTGCATCATTCTGCTCAACAGTCTCTCCACTCTGTGGCTTTGTCTATTAATCTTTTGTGGTTCTAACTGTTCATGTTGCACAAACTGACCTGGATCAAAATCTTGTGTATGTATGTCAAAATCTGCTGGAGCATTCCAATTTATATTATGCAAGAACAGCATATTTATTGTCTAGAGAGTTTATTTCTCTCTCTAGTGTGAAAGAAAGAACATTATAGAAAGAATATTACATCCTAGGGAAGCAGGGAAGAGGATAATGAGAAAGTAATAGGTAATAGGTTACAACATTTGTTCTTGGCCTAACAAGCAGAAGGTGGTTAATCTGGCAGTTGGGAACCACAAACAAGACAAGAAAGAGCTTGTTTGAATGTCATCTGATCAAATTATAACTGTTCAAGGCAGGCAGAAAGCTACCACAGATTATCTGCTAAGAATTATTTCCAGGAGGTAAAATAACAGATATTGTAGAGATATATGGGACATGGTCATATGGTAGAAAGTTGCAGCCATGTTCTTTTGATGATCTACTGCAGTGATCAGCATAAGCAGACAATAGAGTTTCTTGAAGCATGAAGTTTTCATTTATATCACTAACTATATTCTAAATGACAAACTGGTTTGTCGGTGCAATTCATTATCTCAAAGGAAATGGATGGAGAAATTATGGAAGGTAAGGATCAACTTAAGCTAGCCTTCCTTAACTTGGTACTCTTGGAATGTACTGTGTTTCAAATCCCACAGCTGCCATGATGGCTGAGAATTCTGGGAGGTGCAGCAGCTGGCCCAAAAGTACATGTCAATTGAGAGCATTTAGACCACACTGACCCACTTGGTTTCATTTCTGAGCTGAGATGCCAGAAGACTACTCCATCTCCAACAGATTGTGAGTATCTATCATCCCTCTATCTTTCTATCTCTCTCTCTTCCTCTCTATCGCTTTGCTACTCACATTTTATGCTTCTATTTCTTTCATATATTATATATTTACTACTATGTTAATATTATGCATGTGGAGAAATCCATGAACTCAGCCATATCTATAGCAAATCCAATGATCATAATAAATATGGTTAAGAAAGCTTCCAGATAAGGCTCCTATTATACAATCATTTATGCATGTTTCAAATGGCATTAGTTAGGTGAATCAAACTGGACATCTGGTGGCTGCTTGAACAAATGCTCACCCTCCTGAGCTATCCTCAGCAATAATTTGCAGTCCCACTACAAACATTCAGTTGTTTCTTTGATCCTGCCCATCTCTTTGTCTTACCTTCTTTCACTTCTCCCAGGTTTGCCAGAATATTTTTTTCTGGTTCATCCTCATTCACATCATGTACTCAGATGAGATTAGGTGCTCCTGTATCACCACCTTTTCTGCTTCCAAATTCCTCAAAACAGTCCAAAGCCAACTTTCACAAAAGATCTTCACTTCTGCTGATTTGAAACGCTGAGAACACACAGAGATCACGATGTGTCAGACGTCTCATCAGGTACCGCAACAAAGCTTGTCTCCCCAGATATCTAACTTGGTAGGCATGATCTTATTTTTAGCACTAAGTTTGTAGACACAACACAACAATATGAGTATACAGAAAATCTGCCTCCTGCAGAGCACAGAATCCCTTTCTCTCCCTCTGCCTTTTTTTCCCCATCTTTTTCAAGTCAGTGGAAATTTGGCCATTCTCTTTCTGGCTTTGAGAGTGGAAGCTCTGTCTGCTCCATATTTATAAAAGAGTTCTCTCTAGTTCGAAAAATGCTGGTTCCTGCTGCCCAGGCTTCAGTGCTTACCCCATGAACCAATCAGTGGACATCTCCAGTTGATAATTAAGAAAGTGAAAGGATTGGTATTCTATCCAAAGACTTCGCCCTTTGTCCCCATTCCAGCCCAAACAACAGCCCAATCAAAGAACTCCCAAGGAGAGAACAACACCCCCACCAACACAAGCAGGGCAAGCCACTGTATATAAACTGAGAGCCAGGCCCACTCCCTCTTCACACTGAAGATGTTGCCTAGCCTGGCAATGAAACGTCTGCAAGAAAACAACAAGGCTCAGAGAGCACCGAGGACTCCACAGTTCAACCCTGAGCTACAAATATTTGCTTCGATTAGAGACAAAACTGTAGTCAATAATATATTTGCTTTCCCAACTCCCAACTCCTGCAACTAGGTGTGGTTTTGAACTTTGGACGTAATGGTCTAACTGCAAAGGGACGCAGTGCTTCTTTGCAAAGTCATACCTGTTGCTTCAAAATGTAATTAGTTCTTCCAGTGCTCAGGAGCCTCTTGCTTGTTCGTGCCCCGATGATACCCCTCCTGCTTTATCTAACTGTTGCAAGAGCTCAGATTTCAGAGTTCTTCAAGTTTCTGAAGAAGAAAAGCAATAATGCATTTCTTTATTACAGTTATTTGTATATCACCCCAATCCACAAGATTCTGGGAAGTTTCCAATAACATGCAAATATGAAATAAATAAATATACAAATATATAATTAACAAAAATGCAGCACTCAACTGCAGCCCTTTCAAAACTGAGTTTTTGTAAATATGCTTAAAAGCTGGAAGTCAAACTAAATAGGAAAAGTATGTTGGAAAAATAACTAAGAAAACCGGAATGTTGGATAGTCACATTGAGAATTCTTGGATATGGTTATTAGTCATTCAGGTTAACAAGAATTATATTATGCCAGATCAGAAAGAATATTAAGATATGAATATATTGGAAAAGGCAGAATTAAATATGACTTTTTAAAATATTCATTCCCAAAACATACAAATATCAATTATGGTTTGTCAGTTCTTTATCAGATGAGATGAGAATGTATATAATGGACAAATTATGTGTAATATTCTGCTTAGGGTATTATATAACACTTTTAACAAGAAAAATTAAGATGCCAATATTATAACCATCTGGGATTGAACATAAAATTGACTCTGTAGGCAAAATTAATGAATACTAGAGAGATCACCCTTTTCAACAAGTGTTAATGGAAAAATAAGTAAGCAGGGCTGCATAAGTTCACTTTAAGGTCAAGCTGATCCACATGGAAGCAATACATTTTCCCATGGATATGTGTTTTGTTGAAGTTAACGTATGCTGTACATTCCATTTAATTACAGATGGTATAAAATAACTTTAAAGAATAACGAAAAAGCCCTCCATGAAATGTCAAGGGGCAACCCAATCCTGTGGAATAAACAGCATGTGTTTATAAATAAAAGCGCTTGCCAGACAATCTTGATTACTTATTGTGACAGGGTTTTAATATTCCTGGACAATAGGATTGCCGACAATGAAAGATTTTGTGAGTTCATTAAAATAATTGATACAATCGCACTTCAAAATATTGATACTGGCATGGATACAGACAATATCACATAGACTGAATATTGCCAGAGAAACTATAAACATAAGGTTAGAGCAAATAGCATGCTGTCCAACTGAGCAAGGATCTCAGAGAAGTGCCAGATGACATGGCCTTACTGATCTGTTTCAGATGCAAAGTACCTTTAATAATCTCACAGACTATTTCGCTTCTTAACAGAAACTAAAAAATGGGAAGAGAAGAAAACATGGATAAAGACGAACGTTTACAAATGAGGGAAATAAATGGACAATAAAGCAAACCTACGGATTTTTTTTTAATGAGCTCTGCTGCAAAGTGGTTCTTTGTTTTGTTGATTAACTCCTGAAGTTCCTGCCATTAGATTTAAAGATGGCCTTCAACGATGGTAGTGAGAATTTTAAATGGAAGCTGCAGTATAGGACTGTACTAGTCCAGATCCTTTATACAACTTCCTGAATCACAGGCAGAAAACCTTAAAACTAGCTACTGGGGAGCAATAGTGAATTAGCAATAGGTTCTTATTTTCCTGTCCATGCTTGGGACCTTCCCAAGTGCACCTGGTCATCAGCGTGTAACAGAGAATGCTGATCCAAAGATGCAAGGAGATATGCTGATGTTACTAGTTAATATTCCCTGTGTTTTTTGTAATATTCACAGCTCAGGGAGATGGAGAATACCACCAATGGTTGAATGCAATACAGGGACACTTCCGTCTTCTTGTGCTGTGCTAAGAATACAATAGGCCCCTTATACATCAGCAAATGAGAGAGAGAAAAACAGAAAGAGAGAGATCTCAAAGGAGGACAAGACATAAATATATAAATGTATATGCTAAAAAAACAACAACAAATGAAAATTTGGAAACATTTCAAATAGAAATGCAGCATATCTCAGCATATGACAAAGACACCATAGCATGCAACCTGATGGCCTGTCAATGAATTATGTCAGCTGTTCAGATGCTGTTGATGGACATCTTCAATGTTGTGCTCTCCAATCAGATCTGAATTAACAACCTTTTCAGTGCAGATTATGATATGTGAAGTAAGATTTTGGGCCACCCTGGCTGCAAACCATTGCTGAGAAGATGAAGAACGTTGCTCAAAAGCCTTAGCTGGCCTTATGCAATTTGGCATCCTCTAAGGAAGTTGGAACTACATCACCCCAAATTCCCTGATTTTCATGGCTTTGCAAATGCAAATTTACTGAAAAGATACAGAACAAGACTTTTAAGATTCCCCCAATTGTGAAACTTCTTTTTATTCAAGTTGAATCAGAGTTTGGCTCAGATGTGTTTTCTGTTTTGATGTGTTAACTTGAAAGCTTGTGGTCACAGAGAAGGGACACTTGAAGAGGAACTGCACCTGAGGATTGACTTGACAGATGAAAGAACTGTCCCTTAAAAGCATTCTGATTTTTTTTCAGCATTGCTATGTAATGAGGTAACACAGAAATTACAGCACCCTTCAAAAAGTGGCATTGCAAATATTAAATTCATTATAGTGTCTAGAGCAAGCCACTTATTCTGAGAAATGGTGTTATTACTGTTGTAGCCATCTGGCATGGCAGCATTTAGGGCCTGAAAAAACACAGATGATGTCATACTGTAAGACATCAGAATTCCTATAAGATCTGACATACATCTTCACATGTTTAAATTATAGTTCACGGACAATGATTTTTTACTTCTTGACTGCTCAAAATTAGCCCCGTAGGCACAGAACTTGTCCAGAATCCAAAATGCATTAATTTTCCTGTCAGACCTCAAGAGAACATCAATTCCCACTTATTTTTTCAACCATAAGGGAACTCCTGCTGAACGGAATAAAGTAGTAAACCTCAAAAGAGCAGGCAGAACCAAGATGCTAGTCCTTTGGATATTGTTCCAGGCAATACATGTGGTTTAATTAAAGAATATATATTTAGGAGGTAAACAAGTCCTTGTAGACCTGTCTGCAGTGATTTTAGTTTAATTACTATCCTGCTGTAATTTTATACCTTTTTAATTGGAATGGCATCTTTCCAAAGGAACTTGAACTGGATTTTGAGTGAAATGTTAAGAGTATTCCCTAGCTCCCTTTTCAGAACTATAGTTCCACTTTTCATGTTTTGCATGTTTCTCTGAAGATGGATGATAATTCAAAACACTCAACTGAATAAATGGATTGTGCTGAATCACTGTTCCATGGTTTTAAATGGCTGGGTTTGTTGTTTTCTTTTATGACTTAGCATGTTATTTTAAACTTCTTTAATATGACTGTGTTTGGCATGTTTATTGTTTTTATACTTTTTTACTGTACACTGCCTAGAGTCACTTCTTGTCAGATGGGCGGCCAAATACATTTGATAAATAAATAAGTGTTGTGTGCACAGTTTTTTTAATAGACAGAATAGGCTTTACATGGCATACGTGCCCATCACATATTCAAAATGAACTATGTTTGAAAAAGGAGCAGATTTGTTTTAACGCAGGCATGAATTCTTCTTTCAGACAGTGATAACTGTCTTACCTTAACCTTACCATCTTGTATAGACAACACTTTACAAAGTTTTGCAAAGTGCAAGAGGGTGATTTACCTAGCATGGTAAATTTACAATCTAAAATTCTACATGGAAGAAAAACCACAAAGGAAATGGTGAGAAGTGCAGGAAGGACTAAACCGAGAGGACAGATGCAACTGTTTACCTTGGTTACAAGTACTGTACAGTTTTTGTAATGGCAATTTTCCTGTCTGGTGGGTGCTCTTCAGGTGTATTGGAATTCAGCTCCTGGAATTCTTGATTGGCATAATCCCAGGGGATGGGAGTGAAAATCTTCCTGAAGAACAGTAGCATGAAGTTTGAGAGCAGGGCCGCAACTAGGGTCTGTGTCACCCAGGGCAAACATGGATTCTGCGCCCATTTTGGGACCCCATCAGCGTCCATTTTGGCACCCCATCAGTGCAGCACCCGGGGCACATGCCCTGGTTGCCCCCCCCCCCCAGTTGCGGCCCTGTTTGAGAGGAATTTGAAAAAAATAAAAGAGGGCTTGGAAGACTATAAAACAGTATTTCTCAACCTTGGCAACTTTAAGATGTGTGGACCTCCAGAATTGCTCATCCACCATTCCTCAGTCCATGCATCTTAAAGTTGCCAAGCTTGAGAAACCCTGCTATAAAAGAAAAGGTAAGGAGGTTGTGCTGGATTCAAGAAAGGCCAGGCTATCATTATAACGAAGGGAAGAACCCATGACTCTCCAAGTACTGTTGGACACCAGTTTTCATCAGCCACAGTAAAATAGCTTGTGGACAGGGATGATGGGAATTGCAGGCAAGCAATATCTGGATAGTCATGGGTTCTCCATACAGTTAAGATATGAACCAACATTTTTCTAAGACAACAGAGAGGAGCAGCTATATTTTTAAAAGCTGTTTAGGGAGAAGGTACATGAATTGGCAAAAGAATGAACTGGAACGAAGATGGAAAAACAGAAGCTAAAGTCAAGGTTATATATCTGACATTAAGACATACTGAGTAGGGTAGTTTTCAAAATAAAGGTACAAATTTTGCTTTGCCAACAAGAAAATATATAAAAGTATATGTGATCTTGATCATGATATCTGGTATTTAAAGTACCTTTGGTCTCTCAATCTGTTTATTTTAATTGTAAAGACTAGGTATATTATTCGTTATTAAGCTGTGCTGGCAGTGTGGTGATTATCATTATAGCATATCTGTCGCTATCTATCTGTTGTCAATCCTGTTTCTTTTAGGTTTGGATTTTGGCAGCTTTTGGATAGCCGGCTTTCACAGCCTAGAGTCCTCCAGATTTCTTTGTATGGTCAATACTTGCTAGGAGTTTTGCAAGCTGCAATCCCAAGACATCTCAAACATGTATTGGGTAATGTTGTTTTAAGCAATAAAGTCAGGAGCAATTTTTTTTTTAAAAAAGACAAACTGCTACAGTAAAAGAGATGTATTGACACTTTAATTACAGAATCTTCATTAGCTCTGCCTAGCTCCCATGGAAGAAGGTTGTATTTTCTTGGAAGGCTTATGATGACATAAGCAGTATGTTTTTAAAAGTATTGACCAGGTGCAAAAGAGGACAAAATTCCTGCATTTTAACAGTTGCATAAATGAGAAAATTTCAAGGAGTGTAGTGTCTATGACAACCTAAGCCTCCTGAAATTCTGTCCTCTACAACAGTTGAAGATATGGATGCTTTATCTTCTTTTCTAACTTAAAAAAAAAACATGTTTAGAATAGAAAATGGTTTGGGGAGACTAGAGTTCATCTTTTGCTTCCATAAATACTTCCTAACCCCAGCATACTAATCTACAACATTGAGATAATAGTGAACTGCTTTACAGTTCTTTGAAGATAAAGAAATTAAATCCCAAAGTGCTTTGTAAATGAGACAAGACATTAATAATAAGAGTTAACTGACAGATGGTGCTATAGTATAGGGGCTGGTCCATGAACCAGAAAGTCTCTGACTAAAATCTCAGCTTGGTCATTAAGTCAGTCATTCAGTCTTACAGCATATCTTTGTCATGCCCTTAAGCTGCTCCTGTCCTGTGCTGATACCAGCTTGCCAGCTTAAGAAAATCCTGTCAAAGCTGAGATGCTCTGACAACAGCTTGTAAAGTTGTAAAGTGGGCTACCATACATGTCCTCCCATGTTTATTCCCCTGTGGCTATGCCCTCCCACTTTTCTGTCCTAGGCAAGCAGTTGTTAATTGTACTATGTCTTCCTCTGGATGTGTCTTCCTGGATGTATATATCTTACAAATTTGAACTGAGTTTTTATATACAAAGTGAAAGTATCAAAATGCACATGCAGGCAAGCATAACAATCTGCTTTAACATTAAAAAAAATCCTTTCTTATTGTCCTGTTGGTCTAACATTGGCAGAAACATTTTTGATCACTATTTTTCTTTCCCTCAACTGCCCACTTTTTCCAGGAAAAAAACCAAACAACTCCTTGAGATTTTGTTCTGTTTTTTTAAATCTTGAAATGTTTTGAACCAGCAACTTTCTCTTTAAAGAGCAACTGTTATTACTATTGTGCTATTTTAACACTCCTGATAAATATAGAAGACATTAGAGACCATGGTAACTATTGATTGCTGAAGTTAGCCTGGAATGAAAAAATTCACGCCACCCAGACAGGAGTGCTTGAGGTGATATGAGGAAAAGAGTACTTTAAAACTGGAACAGAATAATGTGTCCAGAAGTAGCAATTGTGGTTTGGGGGTGGGGGGTGAGTAGAGAGCTGAATTGCCTATTTGTGGTCTCTAAAAATGGCTGCTGGTCTATTCTGGTGATGGGATCAACTGGGTAGTGCTGATAAGCCCTTAGTCCTTCTGCTGCTCTGCAATATGGGAATGATAATATTGATCTACGTGGTGGTTTGTTGCAAGGATTATTGAGATAATGACTGGTTACACATTGGATTAAGCCTTAATGTTGTTTGTTTGTTTTTGGCTTAGTGTGATATGTGAATCAGGTCATTCTGGTTTGTTCAAGCAACCAAGCGTTAAAAACCATGGCTTAGTATTATGTGAGAACACAATTGCATATAAACTTATCTGAAAGCTCAAACATTTATAACTACACAAGTTCTATGCATGCTTACTTAAAATCCCTACTTTACTACAAATAATTACTTCTAGGATAGTATGCATAAGATTAGAAGTGTTTTATTTAAGCAATGTATGTACTGAAGAGTAAACAGCACTGTCAAGCTTAGGTGTACAAGAGTTAACAAAATGCTAATATTATCATCTTCAGCAAAGGATCGTTACCTTGTCGTGGTGCTGGAGCTTGAGCACCTCAATGATGCCATGAGCTAAACTGTGAAGGGCCACCCAAGACGGGAAGGTCATGACAGAGAGGTCAGACTAAATGCGATCCCTGAGGAAGGTAATGGCAACCCACCTCAGTATTCTTGCCGTGAAAACTAAATGGATCAGTACAACCAGAGATATGTCGGTATACCATTGGAAGATGAGACCCCCAGGTCGGAAGATGGTCAAAATGCTACTGGGGAGGAACAGAGGATGAGCTCAACTAGCCCCAGACGTGATGACGCAGCTAGCTCAAAGCCGAAAGGACGGCTAGCGGCCGACGGTGCTGGTGGTGAACGGCGAATCCGATGTTCTAAGGATCAACACACCATTGGAACCTGGAATGTAAGATCTATGAGCCAGGGCAAATTGGATGTGGTTATTGGTGAGATGTCAAGATTAAAGATAGACATTCTGGGCGTCAGTGAACTGAAATGGACTGGAATGGGCCACTTCACATCAAATGACCACCAGATCTACTACTGCGGACAAGAGGACCACAGAAGAAATGGAGTAGCCTTCATAATTAATAGTAAAGTGGCTAAAGCAGTGCTTGGATACAACCCAAAAAACGATAGAATGATCTCAATTCGAATTCAGGGCAAGCCATCTAACATCACAGTGATCCAAATATACGCCCCAACCACAAATGCTGAAGAAGCTGAAGTAGAGCAGTTCTATGAGGATCTGCAGCACCTACTGGACAACACGCCTAAAAGAGATGTTATTTTCATCACGGGAGACTGGAATGCTAAGGTGGGCAGTCAAATGACACCTCGAATTACAGGTAAGTATGGCCTGGGAGAACAAAACGAAGCAGGACACAGGCTGATAGAATTTTGCCAAGACAATTCACTCTGCATAACAAACACTCTCTTCCAACAACCTAAGAGACGGCTTTATACATGGACTTCACCAGATGGACAACACCGAAATCAGATTGATTACATCCTTTGCAGCCAAAGGTGGCGGACATCTGTACAGTCGGTAAAAACAAGGCCTGGAGCTGACTGTAATTCAGATCACGAACTTCTTCTTGCACAATTTAGGATCAGACTAAAGAGATTAGGGAAGACCCACAGATCAGCTAGATATGAGCTCACTAATATTCCTAAGGAATATGCAGTGGAGGTGAAGAATAGATTTAAGGGACTGGACTTAGTAGATAGGGTCCCGGAAGAACTCTGGACAGAAGTTGGCAGCATTGTTCAGGAGGCGGCAACAAAATACATCCCAAAGAAAGAGAAAACCAAGAAGGCAAAATGGCTGTCTGCTGAGACACTAGAAGTAGCCCAAGAAAGAAGGAAAGCAAAAGGCAACAGTGATAGGGGGAGATATGCCCAATTAAATGCAAAATTCCAGAGGTTAGCCAGAAGAGATAAGGAATTATTTTTAAACAAGCAATGCGCGGAAGTGGAAGAAGACAATAGAATAGGAAGGACAAGAGACCTCTTCCAGAAAATTAGAAACATTGGAGGTAAATTCCAGGCAAAAATGGGTATGATCAAAAACAAAGATGGCAAGGACCTAACAGAAGAAGAAGAGATCAAGAAAAGGTGGCAAGAATATACAGAAAACCTGTATAGGAAGGATAACAATATCGGGGATAGCTTTGACGGTGTGGTCGGTGAGCTAGAGCCAGACATCCTGAAGAGTGAGGTTGAATGGGCCTTAAGAAGCATTGCTAATAACAAGGCAACAGGAGACGACGGCATCCCAGCTGAACTGTTCAAAATCTTGCAAGATGATGCTGTCAAGGTAATGCATGCTATATGCCAGCAAATTTGGAAAACACAAGAATGGCCATCAGACTGGAAAAAATCAACTTATATCCCCATACCAAAAAAGGGAAACACTAAAGAATGTTCAAACTATCGAACAGTGGCACTCATTTCACATGCCAGTAAGGTAATGCTCAAGATCCTGCAAGGTAGACTTCAGCAGTTCATGGAGCGAGAATTGCCAGATGTACAAGCTGGGTTTAGAAAAGGCAGAGGAACTAGAGACCAAATTGCCAATATCCGCTGGATAATGGAAAAAGCCAGGGAGTTTCAGAAAAAGATCTATTTCTGTTTTATTGACTATTCTAAAGCCTTTGACTGTGTGGACCATAACAAATTGTGGCAAGTTCTTAGCGGTATGGGGATACCAAGTCATCTTGTCTGCCTCCTGAAGAATCTGTATAACGACCAAGTAGCAACAGTAAGAACAGACCACGGAACAACAGACTGGTTTAAGATTGGGAAAGGAGTACGGCAGGGCTGTATACTCTCACCCTACCTATTCAACTTGTATGCAGAACACATCATGCGACAAGCTGGGCTTGAGGAATCCAAGGCTGGAGTTAAAATCTCTGGAAGAAACATTAACAATCTCAGATATGCAGATGATACCACTTTGATGGCTGAAAGTGAAGAGGAACTGAGGAGCCTTATGATGAAGGTGAAAGAAGAAAGTGCAAAAGCTGGTTTGCAGCTAAACCTCAAAAAAACCAAGATTATGGCAACCAGCTTGATTGATAACTGGCAAATAGAGGGAGAAAATGTAGAAGCAGTGAAAGACTTTGTATTCCTAGGTGCAAAGATTACTGCAGATGCTGACTGCAGTCAGGAAATCAGAAGACGCTTAATCCTTGGAAGAAGAGCAATGACAAATCTCGATAAAATAGTTAAGAGCAGAGACATCACACTGACAACAAAGGCCCGCATAGTTAAAGCAATGGTGTTCCCTGTAGTAACATATGGCTGCGAGAGCTGGACCATAAGGAAGGCTGAGCAAAGGAAGATCGATGCTTTTGAACTGTGGTGTTGGAGGAAAATTCTGAGAGTGCCTTGGACTGCAAGAAGATCCAACCAGTCCATCCTCCAGGAAATAAAGCCAGACTGCTCACTTGAGGGAATGATATTAAAGGCCAAACTGAAATACTTTGGCCACATAATGAGAAGACAGGACACCCTGGAGAAGATGCTGATGCTAGGGAGAGTGGAAGGCAAAAGGAAGAGGGGTCGACCAAGGGCAAGATGGATGGATGATATTCTAGAGGTGACGGACTCGTCCCTGGGGGAGCTGGGGGTGTTGACGACCGACAGGAAGCTCTGGCGTGGGCTGGTCCATGAAGTCACGAAGAGTCGGAAGCGACTAAACGAATAAACAACAACAATATTATCATTCAAATTTATGAACAAAACCTTTGCCCTATTTTCATCAAATCATTAAAACAAGCCTCTGTTTGAGTTACTTTAGAAACTACATGTTCTCACCCATAATTCATAAACTGCCCTGAGTCGCTGGGAGTCAAATGGCATATAAATTTAAAATAATAATAACAATAATACAACTTCAGAAGAGGCTGCATTCCCTCCAAACTTGTCCCATATTCTTCCTATACTCCATCATCAAAGAGCTAAGGAATAGGACTTTCCCCCCCTATTACAAAGCTGAAATTGAAATACTAATGAAAAATATTAATTTTGAACACTTTGACAGACCCTGGGCAGACCCTACCTCCAGTCATCTGAAGATGCTATTATAATTTTAGATTTGAAATTATAGCCATAGGTGATAAATGCATCTAGAAATATTCTGGATGTCTAAAAGATTCAGCTGCACTGCCAACAATGTATGAGTTAGCTATTTAGCTGTCTTCTGGTGCTAAGACAAATGTCTCATTAGTACCTTGTTAACCCCAACTCTTATGCAAGACTTTGTTGGGCAACATACTACAATGAGATGTTGAAAAAGCAAAATTTTGCTAAATACTCAGCAAATAGTCTGTACCAGCTGTGTGGGGTGAGGTGGGAGAACACTGATCATGCTAATTAGGAGGGGTGTCCACAAAGTGTGCGTGCATCAAAATTTGCAGGGTCAGAGCTTCAATCATAACATTGTGCCCACTGTCATGCAGATTTTGACCCTGTCTCAGCTAGGGACGTTTTCTTATGTAAGATAAAAGATAAAATGGTTGTTCCTCTTCCCACTCCCAAATACAGAAAGCATCCAGACCTAGAGTTGTTTCGAACTTTGGCAATGGCTGCATTTGCTTGGCACCTTTAACCACTAGATAATCACCTTTTACAATAGTGCATAGTGCTGGCTCATCTCATGTGGTGAGTCTATGTTTCCAAATCAGAAAGGAATCAGATCAAATAAAACATGGTTAAATAAAATATGAATAGCACCCTGGGTGAAGTATTCTAGTAGTGTAGACTATATAGCACCCATTTGTTCTGTCATCAGGGGTGTCGGGGAGGGTCAAAAAGGTCTATGGCATCTACAGCTGTAGGGCTGCCGCAGTGCACTCAGGAAATGCTATTGTGTTGTTAGGAACCCATCATGACTTTTTTACACTCTGGCAGGCATGAGCTTGGCTTTTGGGACATTCCCTTGGTTGTCCTATATTCAACTGCTGTGTTAAGACAAGTAACTTACATTCACCCAATATTTCAGCTGGAACTAGATTTACCTGGAGCTGCCACATGCTGTGGGCAGAAATTATTTATTCTTTAGTTCCATCTTTTCTATGTTTAAAGACTGTACAGTACCAAGGCATAACATGGATGATGCATTGCTTTCCTTATGGCCTTTTGTCACATCTTAATGCTCTGGTGAGAACATCAAATAGTCATGAATGCTTAGGCTCTGTGGGGAAATCAACAGGGAGATGATGCAGCTACAGATGGTGACCTTGCAAAGACCCTAGTTGGTTTCTGATTCAGTAAGGGATGAATGGTTAATAAGGAGAAAGATCAGAGACTGAAACCAGAAAGAAGTCTTCCAAAATGCAGACATATCATCTTAGTACAGGTTGCTCCACCAGACACACAGTGGATATGTTAGATCAGTGTTTCGCAACCTTAACAACTCCCAGAATTCCATTCTGGCTGGGAAATTCTGGGAGTTGAAGTCCACACATCTTAAAGTTGTCAAGGTTGAAAAACACTGTGTTAGACTATACATCCCAGAATCTTCAAGTAAGACACATGTGGAAGGTATGCTTCTTAACACCTAGTTAGCAACCATTTCCCCCTTCTTGGAAGCCCAGCAGTGGGAGCACCTTGGTTTGAATGATTGGATATTTAAAATCTACATACATTTACCTGTTTTGCCAGCTTGAAATTGTTACAGCAGTTGGTAAGTGCTTATTTGGCACTGAGTTTCTAAAATTCCTGGTCTGGAAGCAATGATAAATAAATAAATATACAGACAAAATGTGAAACAGATCAGGTAAATTTGTATTGTATTAAATTTGATTTTAACTGATTTTATACCTAGGCTTTTTGGAGTTAATTTCTAACTTGGCTAACACAATGAGTAGTACAGTGTTTGTTTCTTGCTTTGCACCTCCATTTCTTGCCTTCCACAAACTCTGAGAGGATAAACAGCCCTTTTTAAAAGAAGGGCTGGATGGGCAGGTAGATGATTGGAATAGCAACATTAGTTTGCCAATGGAAGAAAACATCTATAGCTCAGGGTTGAAGTGTACAGTTCTTGTCTTGGTGCTCTCTGAGCTTGGTTGTTTGCAAGGGCAGCCTCACCAAGTACCTTGGAGGAAGGCTGATATGTCATAAACCATTCAAACAAATATACATGCACACATTACTAAAACAGGGTTAAAAGCATTTTTTCTCCTGCACACTCCACAACTGGCTTTTATGCATGTATAGCTACTTCTGATTTTCAGTCCTAACACCAGCTCAGCTCTTCCTTTTCCTAGACCATGGTGACTCAGTGGTTTGTGGATCTCACACACAGGCAGTGCATTGCATTTGAGTTATTAAGGGGCCTAGCATTGGAAGCTGGTCATCGGTTCCTTGTATACATTGCATAGGTAGTACTCGTAGAAAATCCAAATGAAAGTTAAGTCATTTTCTTAAACTAAATCGAAGTGCAGAGATAGTGAGTTATGATAGCCAACAGGTGCAAATGTTGGCAAAGAAGAAAAATAAAACAATTGGGCTTGGATCTGAGGTAGTTATAGTTTTCCAGACCAAATCTCAAGACTTAATGACTTTGGGTTATATTCAGGATAGTTCAAGACCCAGAAAACAATGGGTGTGTCCCAATTAGTGAACAAAAACCCGGATGAGTTACTTGATTGCATACAAGAAAGAACTAGAGTCTAGAAATAAAAGAGGGTTGTCAGAAAATAACTGTGGCTGTCAAATTGCCATGAACTTTGGTGACCTGGACAGATGTGGTAATGCTTCACAATTGGGTTATTTTTCTGAAGACGTCTCTAAATTGGCCAATGCAAAGGATTGCTTTTGTGGGTTTATTGGCAGGGTGGTGGCTCTTAATTTGATAGGCAATGCACGATTTCACTTCCTGAAATGTAATCAGGCACCTCTTCTTAATCCAATTATTCATGCAAGCAAACAAAGCAATCAAGTCTCTCTTGTTCCTGATTGTCTCTCCAACTTCTCCTGCTGTGCCACCTTTCTCCAAAACAAAATGGAGCCTAAACTGCAGTCTTAAGCCCAAGTCTCTTGGTAATGTGATTCAGAGCATAAGGCACCGAAGTGTACATGTTCACAAACCCAACACATTTGAGGTCTTCTGTAACAACTCCTCAGTGAGGCATTATAACAGCTGGGCAGTAGCTATGTTCTAATGTTCAAACTGAACAAGGAATTTGGTCAAGCAACAATGAAGGCCATGTGCAAAGAAAGGGGCATAACCTCAGAGCTGATCTTCTTGAGGAGTCTGGCTACTTTCATCTACAGTATTAAAAATGCCTTTTAGTCTGACGGTACACAATTTTATTTTTCCTATCACGTGGAAGAAACCACCCAAAGGATAGCAGTGGCCTCTGCTTCCCAGGCCAGTAAAGATAGCCATATTTTAATAGATCCCCCTTCTGAATGTTTCTCTGACACATTCTTAGGAGCATAGAAATGGTTTTGGATTGAATTTCATTATTGACCCATCTAGCTCAGCGGTGACCAATCTGTGGCCCCAGGAGCCACATGCAGGCCCCTATCCTACTTTTAGGCCTTGAAACTTCTTCCAACAGAATGAAGGATTTTGGCAAAGGGATTAGCAAAACTTGGTGCAGTTTCTTGCCTTTTTGAGGCAGGAAACCTATGACAAATGTAGAGTAAGCTGTTAAATAGACTTAACATCATTTTAAAGAAAAATCCAAACATCCTTCCCTCCCCTCAAAATAGGAAGACCAAACTCTTTAATCTTAACCATGGTCCCCAAAAACTGTAAGGTTGCCTATCCCTGATCTAGCTGTTCAGCAGCCCAGTACCCTCCAGAGTTGTTAGGCTATAACTTCTATCACCCTAATGGCCATGGTGGCTGAGAATGGTAAGAACTGAAAGTCCAAAAGATCTGGAAAATTCTAGTCTGCATTGACTGACATTGGCTTTCTGAGCATTTGAGACAGAATTGAATCCCTTATTTATTAGATTTATCTCTCGCTTTTTTCCATTAGGGGAGGGCAGCATACATACTGTAGCACTCCTCCCTCCCATTTTTTTTCTATGAGAACAACTCTGGGACAATGAACAGCTGGCTCGAAATCACCCAGTAAGCTTCTGTGGTTGATGGTGGATTTTGACCTCCCTAGTCCAACACCTTAACTGCTGCAATACTATGCATAGATATCAAGCAAGATGTACCAGTGTAACCCAGAAACTTTGTTTAGTTCTTTTTAGCAAACAATCCCTTTCCCCAAATGATGTCAGCATATAAGGGTGCCTTCTGGTTCATCTCTAGTATTTTGACTCATGTTGGCTCTCTTACCATAGTCCAGTGTACATATTTAGCAGCTTTGTGTTGGACTTAATCTCTTTATGAAGCTAAGGGAGGAATATAGAAGATCTAAAGACTCTTTGGGGACTTCCAGTTGGAGTTCTCCTAACACCACCATCCAAAATACACATGCGTGAACACAGACACAAATACATGATCAGAAGCAGTAAGAAAACCCAGGGAAGTCAGAAGCAGGATTTGTTTCTTCTAGACGCTCCTTCCACCTGTATAATAATCAGTAAAGGAAGCAGAGCAATTGCACATAAAATCTTCACCTGGAAAAACCCCTTGACTGAGAAAGGATAATGTTCTTCTTAACATTATTATTTAAATGATTTCTTTTAAAAATGATTTTTTTCCCTATTGAATTAGGGATGCAAATTAGTTCCAGCAAACAGTGATGTAACTAAGTGGACCTGAACTTAATGGGTTTACCAGGAATTGGTGGTTAGGTGATGGCTGCTGGATATATACAGTAGCTAAGATTGCAACATCCATATGTAAGAGGTAGGATTCAGGAATTTAAAGGCTCGTAACATATATACCAATTTGTTAGCAATCTCCTATCCAAAGGAACAAGAGGAAATGGGGACTGACTGGTTTCAGTGAGCATAGAATAAGCCATGTTTTTAAAACCATAGTTTCTTAAATAAGCCACAATTGGCTGAGTACACATTTTTATTTGTTTTATTTATTTAGTCATTGAATTTATATGGCTGCCCATCTCACAAACAAGTGACTCTGGGCGCTGTACAACAAAGCTAAAAAATAATATTGACAACACAATTATTAATAATATGATTAGTAAAAGCTTTAACATTATAAAACATAAAGCTAACAAAAAAATAAAATATAAATATAAATAGTGGGGGAGGAGCAGGTGTTACTAACAGTGGAGCGGAGGGGTCACCCAGATATTGCTGAGCACCCATATTGTGCTAAGTCAATTAACATAAACAATTAACATAATTAAAACAAACGGGACCATTAAAATACAGTTAAAATAGTTAAAAACTATAACAACAAAAAGTCAGGGGAGGGGGCATTCTAAACTTACATACAATACAGCCATTTAACGGGCTCCACACTTCCATGGCACCCCCAGGTCCAATGGCAGAACCAAGTTTTAAGGCCATTGGAGCCAATCTCACCATGGGGGGAATGATGTTCCAGAGGGTGGGAGCCACGGGAGAAAAGGCTGTTCTCCGGGGTTCTGCCAAACGAGGGTCCTTGACTGACGGGACCAGCAACATGTCTCAATCCTGCCAGATCTTGGCTTATCATGTTTGGGAACCCAGGCATTATGGCCATTCATTCATCTACCTGTTCCATAGTGCCTGGGTTCCCAAACATGATAAGCTAATAACAACCCAGCAGACAGTTAATGGGTTCATTTGCAAAGTGTGCTAAGATGTGGCTATCAGACCCGGGCTCCAAAAATGCAGATGGCAACAAAGAAATACAGAAAGCTCCAACTCTTTTGCTGCTGTCTAGTGGCTGTCGGGAGTTTTGCAGCCCAGATTCAATAGCCCTGTCTTAGCACACTGTGTAAACCAATTCCTTCCCTGATTGTTGGGGAAAGAGGGGGCATTGAAACTAAAGGGGAAGGAGAATGGGACAAGACAGCCAGACCCTGAAATGTGGTGTTTCACTCTGCAACATAAATGTGAGAGAAGGGGAAAATTATTAAATGTACAGGGAATACTCAAATTAACTATGTTTAATTAATGTTAATAAAACATAAATATCTCTTAAATAAAAAAAATAGCAATCGAAGCGAATATTTGTAGCTCAGGGTTGAACTGTGGAGTCCTCGGTGCTCTCTGAGCCTTGTTGTTTTCTTGCAGACGTTTCATTGCCAGACTAGGCAACATCTTCAGTGCAAAGAGGGAGTGGGCCTTGCTCTCAGTTTATATACTGTGGTTTGCCCTGCTTGTGGTTGGTGGGGGTGTTGTTCTCTCCTTGGCAGTTCTTTGATTGGGCTGTTGTTTGCTGCTTGGTTGGTTGACTGAGTTAATCGTTCCTTGATTAGGGTGTATTGTGCTGTTTGATGGTTCACCTGGTGTTAATCCTAGTGTTGATTTTTGCATATCTGGGTGTCGATTGCTGGCAAGGGAGTGTACTGGTCTTTTGGCTTTTCTATTGTCTCTTTTGAATGGTATGTAAATGTTGTTTACCTCTATGTGTCTGTTGATGGCTGCTTGGTCTGAGTGCCAGGCTTCCAGGAATTCTCTAGCGTTTTTGGATTTGGCTTGGTTTAGGATGCTCATAGTTTCCCAGATGAAACTATGGTTGAGCCTGTCCATGTGTTGTGAGATTAAGGAGTTCTCCTCGTGTCTTCTGACTGCTAGTTCGTGTTCGTGCATGCTCTCTGCTAGTCTTCTGCCTGTCTGTCCTACATAGTGGCTGTTACAGTCTTTGCATTGTATGTTGTAAATAACTCCTGTTTTTTCTTCTTGGGCTATTGGGTCTTTTGGGTTACTTAATATGTTTTGAAGAGTTTTGTTGGTTTATGTGCTATGGTGATGCCATGCGGTTGTGACAGTCTGTTACAAAAATAGTTTTTGTTCTTATCCTGCCCACTTCTCTGTTCTATTCCTAGCCACTTTGGGAGCGCAGCCCTCTGGCAACCCACTGAAAGGCCAAATTCAGCCCTTGGCCCACAAGATGTGCCATCCATTAAGTTTGTGTAGGGCAGTGTTTCTCAACCTTGGCAACTATAAGATGTGTAGACTTCAACTCCCAGAATTCCCCAGCCAGCATTCAGTAAGCCATGGCTAAATAATGGCTTGGCACAATGTGTGAACCCAGCCCATGAAATGTCATAGGGGAAAATATTGTAGATTTCATTTCTATCATTTATGTGTGTGTCCATGCTGGCTGGGGAATTCTGGGAGTTGAAGTCCACACATCTTAAATTTCCCAAGGTTGAGAAACACTGGTGTAGGGTGAACTGTATTTCCTTTACTTACTTCTGATCAGTGTGGTTGAGCAATTTCAGATTCTAATTGTGAGAAGGGTAACAACACCACAGCTCTTTTACCAGTGATGGTTGGCAAATCTATCTTTTCTAACTGAGGAATACAATGGCTTTATCTTTCCTTAGAAAATATTTCAGATATGGCTTTTACCTCTAATGAACCCTACGGAAGAAGTTGCAGATACATGGCTTGTCCTTTCCAGTGTTGGAAGATAAAATAGCAAAACATGACCATACAAACAGACTCTTATAGGGCAACAAGACACATGGTTTTCTTGAAGCCAGTTTCCACTGTCTTTAACACAGCTTTAAACAGAGCTTTAAATAAGCATGCCCAGGCATTGCAAACCTGTTCAATTAGGAAATGAAAAACAATGCACATCTCAAAGGGGGAATTGCTAGCTAATTTGTATTTGTAAGAAGGATCTTGGCATTTTAACTGATCACAAACTGAACATGTCAGCAATGTGATGTGAGTGTAAAAAGACAAATGCAATTTTGGGCTACATCACTAGAAATATAATTTCCAAATCAAGGGGAACTATATTGGGCATACATCACCTGAGGTACCTAATCCAGTTCTGGACACTACAGAGGATTAAGATAAAGACAGGCAAAAGATTATCAGTGGAGTGGAAATTAAGTCCTGTAAGGAGAGATTGAAAGAACTGTGTATGTTTAACCTTGAGCAAAGATGACTCAGGAGGTACATAGTAACACTCCTTAAGCATCTGAAGAGTTCATACAAATGAAGGCCACAACTTGTTCATTATTGTTGCAGAGTGCAGGACCCAGAATGGTCTTCAGTAATAAAAATGCAGATTCCAGTTGGATGTTAGGAATAATATCCTAAAATAAGAGCAGAGCAACAGTGGAACCAATGACCTCAAGCAATTGTTTGGATGTGTTCTGCAGAATTCAATTTATGCAGTAAAGTGAAGGCTGGACTTGATGGCCTCACTGCAACCTTCTAATTCTCTGATTACAGAGGATTCCCAGATTTATTGTGCATCCTAAGCACATTGGATAAAGGGTAAGTCCCACTGGATTCAGTGCAACTTATTGCTGAATTAATATGCTTAGGACGACCCTGTCAGGCTGCAATCCTAAATCTATTTATTCAGAAGTTAATTCCAAAGTGTTCATGGGAACTGACTCTTTAGCAAATGTGTTTATGATTGCAACGTTAGCTAGTTCTGCCTTTAGTGAGTCTGCAGTGGGTGCCAGCATTTGTTATTTGCCCATCCTCATGAATTGAGTGAGAAGAGAAAGCTCAGGAAAGACCCCCCCCCCCAATACATAAACAGGAACATCAGTCTGCTAGTTTGGAATCCATGTCTTAACCTTTGCTTATCAGATTGTGATCAGGCACATATATAAATGCTTGAAGAACTCAAGCTACAGCCACAAAACCAACCAACATTATTTAAATCCTTAATCCTCTACTGGGACACTCAGTTTGGCTACTGTGCTCCATACTGTGCAATTTGTGGCAGCTTCAGCTGGCATGTTTATATCCTACAAGACTCACAGAAGCAAGGTGTGACATTTTCTAATAGGATCTATCTTTATGTACTTCCAAGATGGCCCTTGGGTTTGTAGTATATGCACACTGTGCCTATTCTCTCAGCTGACTTGCAGGCACTATATGTTCTGAAATTTCTAGGAAGCACAGTTCATCAAGTCCTTTCCTCTGAGTCATGTCTAGTACTTGCAAAGCTACTGCACACAGCATTCTGTTGGCTTTCTTGACTAAAGTAATTGACCAGTAATGGCCAATAAAGATATACAAAAGTGACAACTATTTGATTCTGGTCAGTGGGTAGCATTAGACAGTATATTAAACTTATTTCTGTCCTGGGCTCATCAGCTTGGCTGGACTCACATATCACACTATTTTACATAATGGTTGGGTTCACACAGTATCCTATTCCCAAGCCAAATGTATGTAGTATATATACCCAGCACTATGATTTATAAACAATAGGCTATGGTTTAGTGTGATTTTAACTCAGGTTATCCTGTATGAAATTTAACCTAGTTTATTCTGCTTTGTGGCACTACATCAGTAATCCAAATCTATAGTTTCCAGTCTTCTTTCACTTAATTGGCAAGGTCTGGATGAAGAGGAATGCCCTTTGAGATATCACAAAGGATTAGTAAGTGGATTGTCTCAGACGAGTGTTCCCAACATGTTCTCTGATGTGTAGGAACTACAACTCTCAGAATTCTCCTTTAGCATTTGAAGGGAACCTATGGGGAAAGGCTGTACTTCTTGTAATAGTGACCAACAATGTGCAAAATCTGTAGGGCATTGTTAGGTAGGATTGCTCAGAATTACAGTTCAGTGCTGTATGAAGGGACACAGCTTCCTGTCCCTGTTCTGACAGTATAGAGAGGAAGAGGAGAAACTCTGCAATTCTATCTTTAGCCTGCAGTACCTAGCCAAGTGTGGCTGATCAGACCTAGTTAATACTTGGATATCACCAGGAATTTCTAGGGCTGTAGACTAGACTGGGGAGTTGGGGGAAAAATTCCACTTATGTACTATTGTCAATGTGTTTACCAGATGTTCCTTATTCCATCATAATAGTACATTATAACCTGGATCTCTTCTCTAGCATTAACTAGAATAAAATCTTAAAAGGCTTTGTATTACGTAACAGTACGTAACATAAAGTATAATAGAACACTTCACCATCTTTTAAAGATGCACCCATGCATCTTCCCTGAGCATCGTGTGTAACAGCCACTGATATTATCATCCTCTAATCCCTCATCTAGTCCCTTATATAGAGAAGTGCGCTGTGCTATGCATGAATAAATTATTACCATAATGAAATAATATCAAAATGGAGCTCTGTGTTTCCAAGAGAAGAAAACATAGGACAAAGAACACTGATTCTGGGCCAACACAAAAAGCAAGGGGAAAAAAAGTGAAAATAGATTGCTGTGGGCACACCCTCAAAGTTGAGACCAATCCCAGGAATCTCACAGGGTGTGAGTATGTAGCACCTGGAGCTTGTCATTCACCTACCTTGTGTGAATTTCTTACGCATAATGAAGTTTCAGAAGAACATCAAAAGGAATATTTAGTTACCTCTGTTCTCATGGTGTATGACTCTCAGTTCCTCTGGTATTAATCCCAGTGAAGTTTGGAGAAAAGTCAAATATGTGAACTTGGTTTTAACTTGTAGCATATAATTATGCCATGTTTGTTTCACCCTTAAAGGAGCTCCAGCTGTTGAGACTTCCAAGACTTTTCTAGAACACAAAAAGTCAGAAAAACCTCCAGTCATTGTCCAAAAACTCAAACTAATTTGGTTAAAAAAAAAACCTGATGGTGTCTGTGAATGAAAAAGAAGCAACAAAAGAATAAAGCAAACTTGACTGGGGACCGCTTATTAAGCTTCATAATGTCCAGTTCTATCTCTAACAGGCCTCTGTCTGCTTAACATCAATCAAGCACAGTCCTCCATAAGTCTGTAGCTTGCAAAAATAAGCCCCAATATGAGGGTTACACATCATGCTAAGTCATGTTTGTTTAACCATGATTTGAGTACACCACAATGACTGGATTCACACATGCTAAGTCACAATGTGGTTTGCTTTACTATATTCTGTGAATCCAGGCAGTATGGTTTACAAATCATGATTTATGATTTAATGTGTTATACAAACCCAGCCAACTGTGGCTTAATAAAATCAAGATAAAACGAGCCATTTCAGCCAAAAAGTCAATCACATTGTACAGTGCAGAAATCAAAATTAAAGCATCCTAGTCTGATGACTGTTTAGCCACTGCTTCAACCAATCCAATAAAGGGGAGCTCACTACAGTATCTCTATGGGTGATTGCTCCACTTTTAAACTAATCTTATCACTAACAAGCTTTTGTAACATTGAATGTGAATCCACCTTTCTGTATCTTAAATCCTTTATTCCATGTTTACAGTCTGGAACAAAAGAGAATGGGTCTGTGACATCTTTTCAAATATCATACCCACCCTTCAGGGATGTCTGTCAGGGTAAGGGAATCAATGAAATCAAGATGGTGGCCAACACAGCATGACTGAAGCTCCATCCTTTTTTTTTCATGTGCATTGCATGTGCAACCGGTCTGTGATTGCACAATTGCAGGTTCTATCTTGATTTTCTGACCACTCTCTCTGGAAGATGCTCCTGCACTCCTAAGTCATATTTTCCAAGGCTAAATAGGTCCAACTCCTTCAAGTTTATCTTCACGGGACTTAATTTCTATTCCTTGGATCATCCATGATGCATTCTATGAATCTGTTAATTAATCTGTTCCAGTTTCTCTGAACCTTTCTTAAAGTATTGAGCCCAGAACTGGACAGAATATTTAAATCAGAGTCTGATTGAATGAAATGAAACTACTTTCCATGATTTGGAAATAAAACTTCTGTTAATGCATTTTTGGCTACATTTTATTGCAGGCTCATATTCCATTTGCAACAGAACAGTTGCAAACAGTTCTTGTTTTGCCAAGCCAGGTATTCCCCATCTTATACTGGGCATTATTATTTTTCTTTTGAAGTGAAGAAGTGAAGACTTAGTCCATAAACAAACCTTGAGTTGGGGTGGATTTGCAAAACACACTAAGCTAATATGCAATTGGCTAGTTTGTCTCAGTCTGTTGTATAGACCCAGCCAATGTGGTTAATTTATGATTCAATATATATGTGTACCTAACCAAGTAGCTTAATTCATTAAGGAAAATTATGAGATTAATATACTGCATAAACTCTGGATGAATTAGCACAGTGAACAATGTACAGTTTATGGAAAGTGGAAGATAATGGATTTCACAGCTCCTTTACTGCTATTCTGCACCTGCCTCTAATTAGTGGCTCAAGCAAACAAATTAAGACCCACAGGCTTGATATCTGCCTATTCATGGTGAAAACAAAACACTTTTTTTTTTACTTAGCCATGTCAAATTAATGTTATTTTCTGCATTTGCAGCAAATCATGAACACATCATGCTGGCTGGTTTTGCATAACACCAAAAGCTAAACTATGGTTAGTGGACTTGTGATTTGGTATGTCATGTGAACATAGTCACAGTATCACAGTTAAATCTCATTTAAAATTTCAAACATGTATTTGAGCCTTACAACCGTTTTTCCCAGAATTGTATAACATGCTGGTCAGTGGCTATATGCAATAAAGATACTATTCCTAATATTCAGCTTTAAATATGAAGACCATCAATGGCTGTGTTTGTATGACACCTTAAACCCCAGTAATAAGCCATCCAAATTTTAGCTTAGTATGTTGTTTGAACCCCTTCCATGTGGTTCTTTTTCTGGTTCAATTGCTATGAAAACCCAAATTGTTGGGGTTAACTGATTAACTTATAGTTAAAATGGGATGCATTCATGTTTGTTTTGCTTTAATTTCTTCTCTGCAAAGCCAAGAACTTCTGAATTCTGCCCCAAAAAGGAGACAAATGTATTAATTATTTTTTCTGGAATGGGAGTCAACCATAGTTTCCTTGTCTCAGTATCTTCAGGGTAATCTGATACTTGCAGAATGTAGCGGTCATTAATTCACTCAATTCTTTTGGACTCCGCACCAGATTTACTGTACCTCTCAACAGCTAATTAGCAGGAGGGATACTAGAAGTGATTTTTTTTTTTTTTGCTGTAGAAGTTCAAGCCACATAGATATGGTATTCACCTTCTGTTGGAGAAGGAACCATATTTCTCCTTACACTGGCGAGATACAAACAAGCACAGGGTCCTGCAATGTCACCTACTTTTGTCATAATTCCCTCCTTTACAGTAGACCAGAAAAAATAAGCCTCAATCTATTCACTGATCTCTGGCTGGTCTTTTTGACTCTGCTGTTTCACAATAATAACAACAAAATGGCTCATGAAAGATCATCATCATCATCATGTCAGAAGCTTGGGGTAATCATGGGGTAATTTTATGCCCATGTACTGGTGGGATTCTGAGACCCATTTTATACTGATACTCAAAACCTGAACCTCAGAATCCTGTAGTTCTAAGAGTATGTATAGGCTCATGTTGGTAGATCTTGGGGTTCTCGGAACCCTCAAATCTTAAATAGTTTCCTCAAACCTAAGATCTATTCTTAGTGGTTCTAGAAAACTGTTAAAGATTTTAGATGCATTGACTTTTATCTGACTGTTGTTTATACCTCTATTTCTTTTTATCCCAGAGTGCTCTCTACAAGGTCTTCTGCAAATCCATTAAAACAATTGACCCAGGAAAAATACTTTTAAATCTGTAGAAGGGACGTTGTCAGGTACAGACTGTAATATTTAGGGCTAAAAAGGTAACTTCAACTTTTTTATGACACACAACTATTATGGTGGAAAAAAACACACATTGCCATAGTAGTATTGGGTATGCACTTATATCTAAAATCGGTACAAGACCTATTTTCCCCACAACAACAAACCAGTGAGACAGGTTGGGCTGACAGAAAGTCACTGGCTCAAAGTCACTTGGTGAATTTCCAGAGCTGAGGGTAGACAAGAACTTGGGGTCCTGCTCCTTGTCCAACACCTTAACAGCTCCACCACATTGGCTCTCATGTGCCTTCTTGAATATCTGGACATTTTAATGTGCTTGCATTTTAAAGCCAGGTAATCCCTATTTTAGAAACCATCTGATGGGTACAAAACATTGTTGATTAGCAGCATAAATTTGGTTATCACAGTAGAAAACACTATGTGTGTACAAAAAACACTATACAGAGGGTGTTAGATAGGTGCCACTTGGTTATTCCATTGTCTTTTCACATAATTATGAGTTCTGCATGATATACAGGAGCATGCTCTTTGATTTCTGAAAAGTTATGTGAAAAAAATTGAGTTTCCTCCAAGTAAATAGGATAAAATATACATAATAAGAGTAATAGCAAGGAGTACGAAGTATACACGTTGTTTGCTCTCATAGTATGAGAATATTTAACTTGAAAACTCAGCTAAAAATTGCTTTAAAATGAGATCTAATATTCCCTTAAATCAGCAATGAGTATGCTATGAGAAAGATAAGACAAACAAGAATATAAACTTAAGATTTCTAGCTCTACTCCTCTTCCTAGTCTCCCACACAGTATTACAGATGTTTCTCATTTTAAAAAAAGCATTTTCTCCCTCCTCACATCACAAGTCTTCAGGAACTTAACAGATGCCCCTTATTTCTGTAATTCCACAGAATACTGTATCATGCTGCAGTGCCAAGCCTAACAATCCAGCCAACAATCTTCATACAGCATCAATATGAGCCTCTTTATTTGTTCAAATAGTATTAATGTGGATTTTTTAAAAAGATGATGGAAATTTAAAATAAAGTATATTCTAACTAATGAGTTTAACATGTTTCAATTAAAAATACCAGAAATGCAAGTCTAGGTTTATTTTACATACTAACATATAAATTCTGGTTTGTCATTGGTGAAAGAAACCTTGATGACTTTATTTATTCAAATTTGTTATAGCCACCCAAGTTTGACAGACTCATAATTACACTATGGTTAACCATGGTTTATTGAATAAATCACAGTTGGATGAATTTACCTGACTCACAAGCAAGAAACCATGGCTTACAAGCCACAATGGCTAGATTCACACAACAAATTTTGTCAGAGCGAAATAAATTGCATTATAATATGTGAATCAGGTCAATATATTTTTTCCATTTTATTTCTCACTTTGCTTTTATGGCAGCTTCTTTATTTCACCTTAAACACTGAGTCACTGCATTTTTTGAGACACATGATTTCAGGCTATGTATTTTGAGAAATCTCAGAGCTGTAGGCTAGACAGGAAGCACACATAAACACACAGGTATCTCACAGAAGAATCACAAACTTGCTAACCACATTTTGGCCTAGCATGCTGTGCAGAACCATCTAGTTCATGGTTCAATGTGTTCCAGAAACAAAAATTAATTTCATAAATCAGTTAAGTCCAGGTGATTCCAGCAGGGTATGATCAAAACAGTCGAGATGGTGGCTGCAATGGTGTGATCAAATCTCCGCCTGTTTTTTAGGTGCATTGCAAAATGGGCAGAAGTTCAATTTCATGTGGTGGGTGACATGGGTACCATCTTGACTTTTTTGACCATACCCTGAGGACACCCCTGGATTCCAGCCAAATGCTTCCTAGCACCATCAGACTAATGGCTGTGGTTGGTTATTATACTAAGTCATGTGGCTGTGTTTTAGCCTGTAGACATGGATCTAGCCATTGTGCTTCATAGCTTTAATTCAAAATTAAAAGTAGCCTGCCTGTTCCTTCACCTTCCTTTTTTAAGAAAATGGCAGGAGGAGTGGTAGAAAAGTTTGGGTTACCAAGACACTTGTTCTTTGTCTCTCTCATAAAATGCCAAGCATAGGAAGAGGAAAATTGATAAAAGCTTTGACTGGAAATACAACTTCAGACTTATTTTGTGTTACAAGGTTGTATGCATGCGGCAAGGTATCTAGTAAATGCTTTGGCATCTTTTCTCTCTCCTGTGTCTTGGACTGGAGCTGGATCTTTCTTTAGGCTGCCTTTCAAAGCATCCTGTACTTATTTGGGAGCAAGACCCAATGACCTAAGTAAAACTGCCTTCTCAGGAAACTGACACAAGATCTGGCTTGTTCCTGGTTGCCTTCTCGAATTCAGTTTCTCAGTCAGGGTAACCAACGTTTCAGCCAGCCCTTCCCCTCGTGCCCTGAGCAATTTCATGGCGTCTGACTAAATATTTTTACAGTTTTGATTGATTCCAGATGAAACACGACTGAGCCTCCTTCTTAATCAACTCGATCTATGGTACAAGTATAAATTAATTTAAAAAACGTGCCCCGTTATTAGGGAGCAGAGGAAGAAGGGATTATGGGAGAGCGGTTGTTTAAGTAACATTGAGATGAAATGATAGGAAAAAATAGTTTTTAATTTGCAAAGGGTTTCAGTCTCTGTCCAGTGAGTCCATAGACTCGATAATCAGGGATAAAAATATAATAGGAACATTAAAATAACATCCCCTGCGTTTCCTCTGAAAAACAAAACTCAAACCGACGACCGCGCCCACCCCCCACCTCGGAATTCTGCAGTCTCGTTTGTGGGCGGGGCTAGCGGTTTGGATTAAAATGAGAGGCGGGGCTACAAAGCACGCCGGCTGGGCTAGATTTCCCTCCGCAGGGGAAGGGGTGGGGCTTGTGCCTCAGCTTCCATTTCTGGGTGGAGCCTCGCCGCAAAACTTGGGTAGTCTTGGCTTCGGGGTGGGCGGGGCCAGGCGTACAGCTGTCTGTCGCACTCCGGTTGTCTTTGGCCGCGCCGAGTCCGCTGTTGGCGCTGGCCGTTTCCGCGGCGGCGGCGCTTTTTGCGCGCTTCTCCGGTGCGCCGTTGCCTTAATTCTCCATGAAAGCCGTCCGGAGAGGCTCCGGGGAGGGCTGCCGCCTTTTGCCCTGGATCCAGTACGAGCCTGGGATGACCTCGGGCTTGCTTTGGGCTGTCTGAGCGGCGGGGAGGTCAAGGGGAATCTAATGGAAGCGATGTCCCCGCAACAGGACCACATTGGCCAGGGGCGCTCTTCCTCCCTGACCGGGGGGACTCGGCGCTCCGCCGCCTCGGAGGGCAAGAAGGTGAGAGCTCCGACGCCGTCCTCCCCCTTGCAAGATCGCCGACCGGGAGGAAGGGAGAGCCGGCTCTTTCCTTGGCAAATGGGGCGGGGAGGCAGGCTTGCGCGGCTTCCTCCCATCCCTCCCTGCCCGACACTTGCAGGTGGATGGTTCTCCGTTCCCACGTTTCCCCGGCAGTCAGTCCAGCTGATGGCAGCCTTCTCCCATTCCCAGGCTGGCCGTCGTGCAGCCCAGAACCTGAAAGCAGGGGCGGGTTTACTTGGGAGCAAGCCCACCGAGGCCGGCGGGATTCCCTCCAAGATACAGGGTGGCGCTGCAGTCGGTTAAGGGGAAAGGGCTGGTTTCTTTGGGGTTCCCCAGGTGTTGGTCGCGTCTCCCTCCTCCCGCTCTGCCTTCCCTTTGGCTTTCTCTCACTGGCCGGGCGTTTTATCCCTGTTTTCATTAATGCATTTGTTTGGCTCCGCATCTCTCAGGGGAAATGAAACGTGCGAACGCGACCGCATGAAGGTCGCCATCCCGGGTCTGCCTGTCGGCGTCGCCTCCCCCCACTCGGGGCAGCCGCGCGCTCGGGATCCGGGCTGGACGAGGCTCCCCGGGGCAACCCGCGCAGGGGCCGCGGCGGAGTCCTTTCTCCTCCGAGGACTTTCGGCCGTTGGTCGCTGTGAGTCGTGACTCGGAGGAGCGCGCCCGCTTGCTCGCCCACGGCCGAGCCCGGAGCTCTAGCGCGCTTGTGCTCGTAGCACGCCGTGTCCTTTCAAAGCACCAGGAAACCCTCCGCGTGGTTGGAAGGGGAGGTGCGTTATTCCTCCCCCCCCCCCGCTTTCTTTCCCGCAGGCGTGTTTGACTTCCCCTGCCCGGGTTCGCTGGCTCACGGGGTGCTTGCGCTCAACGGGGGAAGGATGAGCGCGCGGGGTGGCGGTGCGCTCTTGCAGCCGCTCGGGGACTGCGCCGGCGGCTTGCAAATGTCCCCTTTCTGACCGGGGTGTGTGTCTGTGGGGAGAGTCCACGGTCCACTATCTTGAAGATGGCTTCATCGCAAGGACCAGGTGCTCTGCTGGCATCGCCTTTGGAATAACAGCAACCCTATCCCTCTGTGCTTTTTCAATGGAAGAGGAGTAAATCGGAGAAAGGTTGGCACCCCATTTCCGTTGGGGCGGGTTTTCTCCCCTGAAAGTGCTCCTGTGCATCTAATTCTGAGTTTTTTCTTCTAGGCTTGGACCCGGAGACTTAACTGCTGAATTCACAGGCATGGGATGGTTCTTGTGGGGGGCTCCCCTCCTCCTACCTTTAAAACAAGCTTACCTAAGGGAGATTAGCGTTGGTATTCCCAAATTAGATTGCAGGGGGGAAAAAGAGAGAGACTGGGGTGAGAGCTCAGAGCTCAAGACAACCAATAAATGTATCACTGGTGAGTTATTTGGACTTAGTCTGTGTTTGTGTGTGGTGGGTGTCTCTTCTCTACTGCAACCAGATTCCAACAGCCAAGGAAGTGTAGAGACCCAAAAACAGGACTCCAGGATAATACCTGCTCCTTCTGTGTTTGCCTTCCCCTGATAGCAACTATACTGTGAGACATACTGAACCTGGAACTGCTTTTCAGTATTAGTTTATTTAGGAATATAGCATGTTGCATTTCAAAACAGTTTCCCTGGAGTGGCGTCTGGACCAGTGTTCCTCAACCTTAGCAACTTGAAGATGTGTGGACTTCAACTCCCAGAATTCTCCAGCCAGCATGGCTGGCTGGGGAATTCTAGGAGTTGAAGTCCACATATTTTAAAATTTGCCAAGGCTGAGAAACACTGGTCTAGAGAACTGTAACAAAATGTTGTTGTGTTGAGCGATCAGGTTCAGGGCTGGCCGGCCAGCCATGCCTTGTTCCAGATACTCCCTTTCTCCCTCTTTTCAGTGGCCATCCAGTGGCATTCTGTGACCATTGGTAATTTTCAATCCACTCTGAACTGTTCCCACCCACTTGTGCAGTTCTTTTTCTTATCCTTGTACTTCTATTTCTCTAAACCTTAAGATTCTCTCAAGCCTTCCACTACCGTATCTTTCTTTTGGGCATGGAAGGTGCTTGTTCTGGCTGCTTAAGGATGCAAACTCAAAGAATGAGTTTCTTCCTAGTATATAGCTTAGTTGTTAGTAGTGGCTAGTGATCCTTACACAGGGAGCTAGCCCTTCTTTTGGTTTTTTCCCACATTCTTGCACATGTTCTCGCCTTGGCATTCAAGACAATGAATATGTGTCCCTTTCGATACTTTAGGGACCAGCTCTCTTTCTAGCAGACTTGTGTACTCATTAGTTGCTGCCCACCATTTATGAAATCTGGATGGCTTTTTCTTATAGTTATAAGTAGAAGATGGGTGAGACCACACTTGTTATACAGTCTGCTCTGGAGGATCCTGTCGTATTTATTGGTTATAGAAACCCTTGCCACAATTGGAATGCAGATAAATGAGTTCCCTTTTTGAATTATTTCTGGATCACCAGTTTTCTGATTCCCAAGCTGCTCACTCTAGAAGGGATCCTCTTGAATTCCTGAAACTAGAGGTGGGGTGTACTGTGATCTAATTCAAGGATGGGTCTCATACAAGTGGGATCTAGACAGTAGATAGCGCTTTGAGTGATTTACAGTAGATTGGTAAAGCTTTCAGACTATTGTATTGGTCCTACAATAGCGATAGCTAAAAAGTTCTCCCTGCCACTGATCATAAATGCCGTTGCCATAACAGAATGCCCAGGTAGAGGCGGTGATATTAGAGAACCAGGAATGTCTTTTTTGTGTGAAAAGACTTGTGGATTTGGTTCTGGGACTGGTCCCAAATTTTTGGGCTGAGCATGTTCTTGATTGATAATTTAGGTCTATCGGTGTGAGCCACTAGCTCACATTTGGCTTCAGAGCATGAATGTCTTGGTGTCCTCTGAAAAAGAAAAGAAGATTTTGCAAGCCTGAAGCCTGCCTGCCTCAGTTTAAGAACTAGAGCTTCAAGCTGCAGGGTGGAGAATCAACACTTACAAAATTTGAGTTCAGAAATTTTCAGCAGGATGTCTAGGAAAGAAATACAGTACAAGCAAGGGTGAATGACCCGCTTTAGGCAGCAATGTGAGGAGGGCTTCAGTTGATATCTGAATGGTGCAGCAAGATTTAAAAAGAAAGGATTGCAGAATCTAGTGGGAGAAGGAACATTTGAGTTCCACTTTAGGCAGGGAGGTACTGGGTTAAGAGGAGATAACCAACAAGGTGATCATTGAGTTTTCAGTGGAAACCATCCCTTTGGTAGTTAGGATATTCCAGGTGTCAAGATGGTGTTGTAGTGCTTGTATTCCATTGTACAAAATTCTTCCCTTTCACTCTTGTGTGTGTGGGCTCGCCACTGTGTGAGAAATCTGGCAGGAGAGAGAGAGTGATTTACGAGTCAGAGATACATTGGGGGCCCAGAATGCTTCAGCATCTTCCTCCTTCTCCCCAGTTTTTTAAACTCTGCCCCTGCCAGAGACTGTTCCAGAATAAATAGAACGAAGAGTAAAGGAGGAACCGGACTAAGAAGGAAATCTCCTATTTGCAGGGTTTGCATTAAAATGTCGTTAAATCCCGGCCAGCGCATTCTCCTTAGAGAATTAGTGCAGCAGGCTGCCAGATGCTTACTGGGATTTTGAAGTCTGCCTGGGTTATTATAGAGCACTTCATAAATATTTCCAGTCCTGATCACGTTTGGGAAGAGAAAAATGGAAACTCCATATATGTAGTTTCTCTCTTGGATGTCAGCCCTCAAGCCCAGCGTAAGACTGTTGTGCCGATAAACAGCTCATTGGAGTCAAGGCCATTGAGCGTCTGAAGTGTTCTGCAGTTTGGCATTCAATCAAATGATTGATTTCAGCAAGAAATCATTTTAGTTTATCCCCACAGGAGTAACTATGTTAGTCTGTTGCACTGGGGGATAAAAACACTCAGGATGTCTGAAACGCTTAACAGATTTGCTGCAGCGTAAGGTTTTGAGGACAAGAATTCTCTTCAACCACTGGAGTGCCTAAAGGAAACAAGAGTCCTTGCTATCCGAGTGTGTAACTTCCACGCTTCTGCATGTGCATAAGTAAGATTGCACAGTAAATATGCTGAGATGATTGCCAACGTGCATATATATATATATATATTGTAGACTATAGTGTTTTCTGTGTAAATCTCTACTTCCTGGAGAACTCTCCAAAGTCCCTGAAAGCGCTTGATTTACTGCATAAAGGTGCAATATTTGTAAAATGGGTTTGCATGATATCTAGCAGTACCTAATACAGTGTTTCTCAACCTTGGCAAATTTAAAAGGTGTGGACTTCAAGATGGCTGGAGAATTCTGGAAGTTACGCTTCTTAAAGTTGCCAAAGTTGAGAAACACGGACCTAATATATGACCACGCCGATTGAGATGATGGATATGAGAGCCTGTGTGGAGTTGGTTAAAGTGTTGGCGTAGAAGTAGATAGACCCAGGTTGTGGTCTATCCTCAGTCACAGAAGTTTATTAGGTGACTTTAGGTCGGTCGCCCTCTCTCAGTCCAACCTTTTAATATTTTAATTTTGTTTTTATCAAATTTCAAACTGATTTTCATTGATAAAAACAAATCTCCAAAAAGGAATGTAAGGTATATTTTGTGAAAGCTATTATCAGGTACTACCTAGAGTTGCTTTTCCCGTCCTGATATCCTCTAGATGTTCTGTTCTCATAATCTGCTGGCCAGCATGTTAGTTGGGTCACGTTGAATTAGGGGAAGAGTTATCGTTTATACCAGCCTCCTTCGACATAGTGCTCTCCAGAGATACCATACTGTACTTTTCAGAATCGTAGGAATGTTGGCTGCAAACTCCATGATTCTTGTGCAAATCCAGCCAACTGGAATTGTTTGAGTAAGAAAAGTCATAAATCATGATTTATTTGCATTGCAAATCTACGGTGGCTGGATTCACACACTGAGTTGACGCCAAATAACCATGTTATGTATGATGCAGTTGTATGACCAAGGTATGGACAGGACAAAGTCTTCTGGTAGCATTTCGGTTTTGTTTTGTTTCCAGTTGCATAGCAGGCAGAAGTTCAAAAGGTGAATAAAAGTTTAATACAGCAACAGATTATTATCTTAAGAGCTGCATGAATTTCTGCTTGTCTTGTATCAGGAGTCCTGCCAGAAAAGCTACTTGTGAACATTGCTCTTAGTATGACAAGCTGTTCCTGTTCATAAATCATTTTTTTACATGGAACTATTGACGCTAAGAACTCTTTGTTATAAAATGCTGTTGCCTTTGGGTGTCTAGCTCTTGCATCAGGTGACAATGTTGAACGGCTTTAAGTTATATATTGAGCCTTTGCAGATTGGATTGTTATATTAGAGAATTTCTTAATGGGCCGGGGATTCAGGCTGTTTTCAGTTATTAATATAGGTTGTTAAGAAAAGTTACCCCAGCTTTTTACCTAGAATATGTGAATGCTGGAAAAGGATTGAAAGGGTATGATGAGACCCTCACTTTAAAGCTGCATAGTTAAATGCAAGCCCTATTGAACTTAGAAGGTCTTACATGGCTTTATTAGGAAGCTGAAAATGGTTCCAAGAAGAAAGGGTGAAACTGGTTTCCCTCTTCCATTTTTTTGTATTTTTTCTATTTTTATAATGGTTTTATAACTTTCATTTGTAAGCCGCCTAGTGTCACTTTTATAGTGAGGTGGGCAGTGTATAGATTTAATAATAAAAACAAACAAATAAATAAAGAGCTAGTATATGGAGTCCCTTGAGCTAGTTGATGTTCTTGATCTATTGAAATCATTTTTTTCAGTGCTTCTGTTATCTTGACATCATATGATCATATCTGTCAAAATGATCATGTAATAGATTATTGCTGAAACATTGGTGTCATATGATCTCCAACTGGGGATCACAGAGTTTTAGTCCCAACACATCTAAAAGGCATTGGGTTGGGGATGGATGGAGAGGCCTGCTTCCAATAAGCAGCAGTACTTTTAAAATAAACATTATGAATTTGTTTCTTCATTTCACCAGTTCTAGGGACAGCTTAAGTAGTAACCTGAAATCATCACAGACATTAACAGAACTTGATTTGAATGGCTGCAGCTTTTCCCACGAGACTATGTCTAAATATCAAGTTTATAGCTTCAAAATTGTCACTTTTTCATTCTTTTTCTTTGTTGCATTTACTTTGATAAAGAGTTTGAGAATTTGGAAACCTGTATCCTTTGTTATAATGTTTTTGTTGGCCTAAGAAAGCTGATACCCTGTACAGATTTTTGACATAATCATCATTATTTGACCACATGTTCATAAGTACCCATTTTGCTATCATCTTTTGGGGAAAGTGGCAATATGCAGAGTGCAGAAAGGGAGTAAAAAATAGTAAGCCAAAGGAATTAAAGCATGAATTAAGAAAGAAATAAAGGAAATCTAGCTACATCAGCCACATTCCCAACCCACACACCTCTATTCTTACTACAAACATTTTTGCTGTATTAAATAACTAAAGGGACATTGCTTATTTTACTCCCTGCTATATGCTGAACCATTTGCTAAGCATTCAGTTTAGTCTCAGGCATTAAATGGAATATTTAGCATGCTTAGATGCTAACATTTATAGCATTTGTTTCAGTTCCCCTCTTCGACATATCGCTACCATTCCAATACACTTCTCTAAAATACTTCTTCCAGCATTCTCTCACTTCAGTGTCATCCCAAACTGTTTCATCCCTTTAATTTTTAATTCCATTCAATCTGCAGGATGCTCCTTATGTAGCCCTCTTTACCTACTGTACTTCCACTACATTATTTTTTATTTCTAGCAAAATCACTATACGTTTTCTCTGCTTTTGTTAATCCCAACTATTTCACTCTCCCTTTGACTATGTACATTCTTTACAATTAACTTTTTTTCTCTATACTGAATATACAATATTTTACCTCCTTTTTTTTACAGCAGTCATTCTCCTTCATGCCTTTTTTTTCATGCACTGCCTCTCTACGTCATCATTTTACTGGGCATCCTTTTTTTCATTCTTCCTTTGGCATAATTTCACACTCTGTACAGTAACAGAATTCTTTTAACTGTTCCAGGCAGTTTCCCCAACCTTTCTTCTTATGTCCACTTTCCACTGATTCTGTTGGGAACAGAAAATATTTTTTTCCTATAACAGCCATTTTGAATCGAAGGATACTTGCAGTAGGAGTTTATTCCTTGATGCTTAAGGCAGCATGTGGTTGGATGATCTTGGGTCCTGGGTCCCCTCCATCTGAAATATATGCTAGGCTATTTCTTTATAAAGCACCATATATACTGATGATATATATGAAGTGGTAATGATGAGTACAAACAACTCAAGTTGTAAGGAAGAGATCAGTGAAGAAAATGAGCATGGTTTAGGCTATCGGGAGCTGCTTTTTTAAAGCTGGCAGTTGTTTTGCTGTCTCCAAAATTAATTGAATAACTTCAGTTTATCTAGAGAGTGAATAAGCAACTAGTGACCTGAAACCATATTTGGCCGCTAGAGCACTTTTTTTTCTGGTTCATAGCATACTTACTGGATTTTAAGACATGGTGAAAATGTCCACATTTTGTTGAATTTGAGGAAATATTGCTTCTTTCTGTCTTCACACACACTCTAATATTTTTTTCACTCATGTACTGTGCCCAACAGTAGACATTAATACATCTCTGTGTGCACCTTCTGGAGGGTAGCATGTGTGTGAGATGTTAAAACTTCCACCCTGGTCTTTGTTTAATGTACAGTATCTGACCAGAAGTTATACAATGAAGCCTTAATTTACTTGGGTATGAACTTGAGTGCAGTGGACTAAATTTCTATCTACCCATTGCTACCATCTAACAAACAAGAGTCTTGTATCCAAAGTAGCCTGTCTAAGGTAATTAAATTTATGTTAATTTTACATGAATAATTTGCAGCAGTTTATATCAGTTGCATAATAAAGTTATTATGCAACTGATATAAACTGCTGCAAATTATTCATGTAAATGACATCAATTATGCCAGTCGTGTCAAGTGACATAAATTGATGCAAATAATGTATTTTGGTATTTAACAGTAATGAACACCTCCTCCCCCAATTGGTCCATTCACTTATGGTTTCACTGCACTGCATAATATATATTGCTAATTCCTGGGTGACACAGGAGTAGATCATATATCATTTGGATGCTGTAGGTTGGACATGGTTATTTGCTGTGATGTGAATGAATCATAGGCCTACTCTAAAGGAAGGATGTTTAGAATTTTTCATCTTTTCCACGCTTCATAGTTGTATCCAGTAATTAATCCAAAGTCACTCAATTTATTTAGAAGTTTATGTTAGGCAAGAAGTTAAATTCAGTTTTGTTATCATCTCTATGCCGTTGGGAATGCTTTGTTGAATAATAGTATCCAAGACCAAGCTGTTCTGCATATTAATGGGATATCTGAATGGGGTTCCTTAAGCATCAGAAATTGGCACATTTTGTGTTGGTTTACCTGGATAGTAGTGTGCAGTAGTGGAACAAGCATAGGACTGTCTAAGATATGTCAGTTTTTAAATCCTATTGGACAAGAGGATGGGCAGACTCTGCTAAGTGTTAATCTGCTTGCTTTATTTATGTACATTTGTGTGCACTCATGTGAGTTCTTAGTTGAAGAACAGCTGGAATTTTTTAAAGAAGATGATTTGTGCTGGAATTCTCTAAAGTAATCTTGGCATTAAACCCTACTGGAGGAGATGTTCTTTCCTTTTAAACATATCAAACTGGTTTTTTTTTTTTTAAAAAAAACTGTTCTTTGTTTCATACTAGTCTGATGGAATGACGTGATATCAAGCTGTAACATTTCTAACATTTTATACCTTTACTATAAATCAGGTAGTTCTTTCACTATTTTCACTATCGATTGTCTATACATACCATCAATTTTCACTATATACATGAAGTTTTACAGGTCTCCATCTGTTCAAGCTTGGGACAGCTGTGTAAATGAAATCCTTATAATTCAATTTTATATGGAAAAATGAGGTCGATCATGTGTATCAAATCTCTAGACGTAGGTTTGAACTTCTTTTTATGGCCAAGATTATGCATTCTGTTTGCTTGGCCATACTGAATTTCTTAGAAGGCAGATTTGCCATATACTTGGACTACTGGTTTATTTAACCCTGTACTTTCTCCTTCACATGGGGGAGGCTGTGCAAAGTTTTACACTGAAGAGTTGAAATCACAGCCGTTTCTTTTTTCTTTTTTAAATAGTCTTTATTAAATTATTTACACAAATAATACAAACATAGAATGACAAATCAACAATAAACGTAAAATGCAAAAACAAAAGAAAGAAAAAAGAAAAGGAGAAAGAAGAAAGAGAAGAAGAGGTTTAAAAGAAAGGAAATGGATTTCCAACTCCCTAAGTAATACAATTTTATACCTTAACTAAATAATTTCTTTTCACAATTCACTAATTTGGTTACAATAATTCTACAGTTCTATTGAGATTATATAAGTCAAATACATAATATTTACATCTTGTATTACATTCATATGTTTTACACATTTACGTTAATTTTTGGGTCGATTCTACATAGTTGAAGAAGGGGGTCCAGTCATTTTGAAAATCTTCCACATTTTTATCATTTAGCTGGTCCGTAAGTTTTGCCATCTGCGCCAGATCCAGGGATTTAAATGTCCATTCTTCCATTGAGGGGGTCAGTTCTTCCTTCCACTTTGATGCATACGTAATTCTAGCTGCGGTGATCAAATATTGTAAGTTTTCCATGTTCATGTTCCAAATCCTTGTCCATGATGCCCAATAAATAGAGTTCCGGTGTTCTATTAATTTCTTTAGTCAACATTTGACAAATTATATTGTGTATAGATGTCCAATTTTTTTTCGCCGCCTTACAAGTCCACCACATATGATAAAATGTTCCTGTTTCTTTTTTACACTTCCAGCAGACATTTGAAGTATTCGGAAACATTTTGGATATTTTGTCCGGAGTAATGTACCACATGTACATGATTTTGTAAAAAAATTATTTTAAATTATAATTTAAAGTAAATTTCAGCCCTTTGGTCCACATTCTTTCCCAAACATCATAGTCAATGTGATGTCCAAGATTTCTCTCCCATTTAATCATACATTGTTTAATTTGTACATTTGCCATTCTTATTTGTAATAACGTTTTATATATTTTGGAAATCATGTGGTCATTGTTGGCATAAACTAAATTATCCCACCAGGTTACAATAGCCGTTTCTTAATGCAGTTTAATTTTTCTTTATTTCCTGTATTTCATCCCAGTTTAAGGGCAGACTAATAGATAAACATATTGCCTATCTTCAAGTATTCCAAGAACATGTTTCAAAAACTTTCTTTTGACTGGTGTCTGAAAGAGTTGAGTTACTGAGACTGTACACTCTTTGAACAAGATTTGAAAGAAGGGCTTAGTTCTTGCAAGCATGGCACTGCCTGTGGTTCATTAAAATAGCTTTCTCTGTGAGGCTGAAGAAAAGATGCTGCTGCTTTAAGGAGTCCATTAATGCAGCTCTTGCATGGTGGAGAGTTGCAGTGCTCTCATATTGTCAGGACATCACTGCAATTCTTTGAAGGCTTGCAATCCTCCCCATCCCAGCTCTGGTTTGGTTTTGTGTAGTGAATAAAATCTTCCCTTGCAACTCCCACTGGCTTGCTTGAAATAGCTTTGAAGAACTCTAGGTGACCAAGGTAGACAGTTTACACATTGCAAGGTAGTACAGGATTATATCTTAGTGGCTATGATTACTTTAAAGCTGGATTTTGCATCCCAGTGAACAATTCCAGTGTGTTGGGGGAGGAGAGAAATTTATGTATTTATTTCTTGACTTGTGTGCCACCTCAAGTGTTTTCCAGTTCTCATGATTGTGGAGGGAAAAATGGAATGTGTGTTGGGCATTCTTTGCTAAGATTTTAAAGGCAAAAGAGAATGTAGGTGCCATTTCTAATAGCTAGTGTATGTTTCTTTTTGTTTTATTTGCATGTCTTTCTAGACCTCAGTGTATATGGCAATAGTTAAAAATGCATTGTGACAGCCCCTTTTGTACATTATTTCATTAGGTTTAATTGCTCCCCAACTATTTATTTGCTAGTTACAAGTCCTATAGAGAATTATGGTATAATTATAGTATAAATCTTTTTTTGGGTGGGTATAAGAAGACTTTCAGTTCATGAAACATGTAAACCTAAATCCCAAGTTGGACATTTCTTAAATAGTTTTGGAATGTTGTCTCTTATGATGCTATGATTTTTTTTCTTTCATTCAGGAAACAGGAGACAAGAAACTGTTTTGTGACTGAGTCAATAGGTCTTGACAAGGCTTGGAGAAATAATAATCCATTTGTCTAAAGATGAAACCTCTTGATTTCTTCTAATCTTTTTCTCTTCCTTGGCAGAAATGCAAGTTGTCCACAAAAATAATGGCAGCGTTTTAGATTTATAGTACAGCTTTGTATTTCCACCCAGGTATAAGAGGCTGCAGCAAAATGAGTTCATGCTGTAACCTGGAATTTCTGTGTATATGTAAAAATATTGACTTATGTTTAAACTACCTGGTTGATATCAATAACAGCCCATCATTCCAATATTGCAGGTAGGACAGGAAGCTGTGGAAACAGTGTAGCATCCAGCAGCCCTGAGGCATATTTTAGCATTGAAAATCAATCATGGGCCAATCTGTATTGAAAGAAAGAAAGCATACTTTCTTTTGTTCTAGATGAAACATATATAAAACTAACTTATCCTTATTCTGGCTCTAAATATTGTGCTTGCCATCTGCAGGTCTTATAAATACTTCTTCTAAAAATAGCTTGTCAATGTTTTTAGTTGACTAGCCAATATAGTGATTCAACACTGCAACCTTGTGCATGCAAATTAATTTGAGGATGCATTCTTTTGTATGCTTATTTGAGAGTAAGTGCCACGGAGGACGCCAGCATTTAGTTTATTATATTAACTTATATCCTGCCTTGAGGTACAAACCGTTCAGAGTAGCAAGTAAATGTGTCGAATTTGAATTGGAAAAATTTAACCTGTATTTTACATTTCCCTTGTAATATTTGTTATTTGAGTTTGATGTTTTGAGAAGCTCTTTCAGCTAAAAGCAGTTTGCTGCTTTTGTGAATGGTTATTAAAAAGTACCACTAGCACTCTTGTTTATACTAAAACACAAGTCCCTAGAGCAGTGTTTCTTAACCTTGGCAACTTAAAGAAGTTTGGACTTCCAACTCCCAGAATTCCCCAGTCAGCATATGCTGGCTGGGGAATTCTGGGAATTGAAGCCCACACGTCTTAAAGTTGCCAAGGTTGAGAAACCCTGCCCTAGAGGGACCTTTTTTCAACTGATGAAATACTGCTATTAAAAACCAAATGTGTGCTGATTCTGTTAATGGTTGAATTGGCTCAAGTATGCAACAGAACTGCCCTTAATTAAACTAAGAGTGAGCCAAGTTATAACAAGCATAATCTTGCTGAGGAAAACTGAAAAGAATGTGATTTACTGTTAATTAAAATACGTTTAATTCTAGTTTATTACTTATATAATAATATACTATTATATATAAGTAATAAACTAGAATTAACTGATGTATAAATGAGTATCATCATTTATTTAGTATGTCACCTCCAAACAAGGCTGAAAGTGAAACAATAAAACTGCAAAGTGGGAAAATCTAAATTTTGTAAAATCATCATATAAAAAAAAACTCTTAATAAAAAAATCTTAGTCATCCTGTAGCAGAAGCCAGTCTTGAAACCAGCCACTCCCTGGACATCTATGTCCTATTCTTTAATACCTTCCCCAAAGGCATCTTGACAGCTCTTCTAAGTGGCAAACTTAGGACAAGTGGAGGAAACGCTCTTGTCCTTGATTGGCAGGCTGTTCCAGAATGAATGGACCTTGGCTGAGAAGGCCTGCCTCTGGAGCGCCAATCCTCTTGTCTTCCTGGGGAGTAGGATCCACAATGCTGTATTCCTTTTTGGCTGGGGAGTAGAATCCACATTATTCCTTTTTGCCTGTTGGTATTGAATGGATAGATTTTACTTGAGCAGGCAGTCTCGAGTATGACCAGGATCACGCCAGAAAGGGTTTTATAGGTGATAGCCAGCACCTTGAACTGGACCCAGAAGCAGACTGTGATGGAATGTGAGGGTGACCTTGGAGAACAGAGAGAAGAGATGCTGCCTAGGGAACGGTCAGATAAAAGGAAAGGGAGCCTGGAGAGAGGGTAACGGTCTAAAGAAGAAACTTAGGAAAGACACGGCCTGAGCACTCAAGCAATAAATAGGAAGGGTGGGAGATACTACTTTCAGTCTTGCAAGATTCTGTTAGGGTAGCCTTACAATAAACTAGAATTATTCCATCTCATGTTTCCTGTCTGGTTTACCTGGAAGGGCTGACACTGTCAGATAGTGCTGCTCCTGCAGTGCTGTAGTTGTTCTAAAATGGGTGGGGCAGAACTAAAATTTTGGAGGTTTCCATTTATAAAGGGTAAAATGCCACCCCAATTAAAAAAAAAAACTAACAAGGAACACAGTAGGGGTACAGTGGGATACACCTGTTGCTCCTGATCTAAATAATATGTAGTATTCTAAATAATTTTCCTCCTATGTTCTTAGGAGGACTGCAAACAGTTTTCCGCTTGTCTTCCCTAAATGATCTTCAACTGGAACCGACTGACTTTCTATTTTTAGATTTCTCTTCCATTATAACCATTATAAAAAATTCTCATGTTTAATTTTGTCTCTATGTTTCAGCAGAAAATGAAGAGCTTGGCCCAAAGACGTCAGTCAGCACCATCACTGGTTCTCAGCAAAGCTCTGAACAAGGCCAGAACGAGTGCCAGGTAAGATGGAATCTTACTCCTTCTGACTCCTTCTGGCTTTTGACAAGTAACTGTGCCATATATGGCCAAACCAGTGCCTGGAGGATGAACTGTAAGCAGTGAAACCCAGTTGGGTGACCTTGGGCCAGTCACTCTTTCTCAGCCCAACTCACCTCACAGAGTTGTTGTGGGGAAAATAGGAGGAGGAAGGAGTATTAGGGACAGTATGTTCACCACCTTGAGTTATTTATAAAAATAATAAAGGCGGGATAGAAAATAAATAAAAATAAATAAAATAAATCCCCACTATTACCTTTTCACGATGATGCTTAGTGTCTGAATAGTATGTATGCGTGGAGTAATATGTTATCAAAATAAATTAAACTTCTTGCCTAAAAAGCAAATCCTTTTTAATACTGATAACTGAGTAAGATATAGTCTCAGCAGGGGGCAGTACATGGTATACCTATTTTGGGCTCAGAAACTAAGGGTCAGATCTGGTTAATTCTTGGATGGGAGATTATTAAGAAATTCAAGGGCTGTAAATTAGACTGGGAAGTTGGAAAATATCTCAGAACTATTGCCAAGACCATTGTATGTTCATGCCCATGAAATTACCAGGAGTTGAGCTGAATTTGAAGGAGATTTGAGCTTTTAACTGATTAAAAAGAATTACTAGCAACATAGGAATGGGGGACTTGTGGCCCATCACTTGATATTGGACTGGAGGGAATAGGACATTGGGAATAGCAGTTTAGCAACATCAGGAAGACCTCAAGTTTCCCATCTCAATCTACACATTTACTAACGGTTACTAATTTGTATCAAGATTTTATAAGTCCAGTGTTACAGCCATTACACCATATACTCCTCACTGAGTAAAGCCTACTGTATGTGGTGAAACAACAGGAAGCATAATTGTCTGATGAATAATGGAGTGTCCATTATTTCAGAACAGAAATTGTTGTTTCTCTGAGGATAGCTTAGTATATTATGTTTGCACTGTTCTGGAGTATGTGAATAGAATTATCTTTAATTATTCCATAATAATTATATTAGGGTGTATTTTGTGTAATTTTTGTTTTTGCTAATTCTAAAAAAATGACACTTCGTTGTGGTTCTATATAAGGATTATAGAGAATGCAGGAATATTTGCTTATTTTCCCTTCTTGACTTTTTTTGGCACTTCTACATGGTGCAATCTTTGTTCTGTTTCTACCCCCTGCCCCTTGGTCACAGTCTGATTTAAACTGGACCCTTCAGTTGTTGTAACTTCTGCTGGGTTTCAGATGCTGAGAACAGGGAGCTAAATGCTGAATTGGTTTTCTCTCCTGCTCACCAGGAAGAGAGTTTAAAGAACAGGACTGAAAGAGGGACCTGGTGCCTGAGCTGCCACACTCCAGGAGCAGAAACAAGCAAACCTCCTCACTTCCACTCTACACACACAGGAGGGAAATTGCTAGGCCACTGTCCCCCTAATCAAACCAGGTTTTCATTACGTGCATGCATTATTCTGGCATTTGCTATATATACAGGTAGGTCTCAATTAGTGCAGTTAATGAATCCCATGAATGGTCCCATTATTCAAATTCACAGTATTTGAAGTGATGTTTCTGTGAAAATAGTTCACTTGAAATAGTAATTGGTTCCAGCTTGACAGAAATAGGCAATTGAATTTTTTAAACGTAATTTTTTATGTTTATTAATGAAATACTGTATAACAGTAAAAGAGGATAAACCCATATCCAAAGCACACCGGCTGTCTTCTGTATTCTGCTGCAGTTCTTCAGGACGAGCCTCTTCTGTTTTGAGCTTTCCTTGAATGGAACCTTCCCTTTCTCCATTTTGCGTAAACGATGACTGGCGCCTGAAATCCCAACAGCAACTACGCATGTGCTAGCCTCAGCTGCACGTGTGCTAGCCTTTCACTAAATGAATTTTGGCTTGCATTAAACCCAACCTAAGAGCCAGTTTGGTGTAGTGATTAAGTCTGTGAGTTCTAGTCCCGCCTTAGGCACAAAGCTAGCTGGGTGACCTTGGGCCAGTCTCTCTCTCTCAGCCCTAGGAAGGAGGCAATGGCAAACCACTTTTGAAAAACCTTGCCAAGAAAACTGCAGGGACTTGTCCAGGCAGTCTCTGAGAATTGGACATGATTGAATGGATTAAAAAGCAAAACAAAACAGCCTGGTATTAATTTATAAATTGCACTAAATCAAATTTTGCATATACACATACACCCATATAATTATTATGAGGTGAAGTCATCATGCTGTGAGAGTGCCATTCCTTCTATTTCTCTTAAAATCCTCTGCTAACTGTGATGTTGGAGGCATGGATAGCATTGAAGCATTTTCCAGCCAGGGGCTTTCTGCAGTCTCACTAGCCATGAGTGTAAGTTGCAATGTAAAGTTTAGGTTGCAATGTAAAGTGTAGGTTGCAATGTATGTGGGAGAAGTGGGTGCCCTGGCTTGCTTGGACTTAGAGGCTGGGCAGAGTCAGAATGCAGAAAATAATGCAGGACTGTTTTTATTGGAATTGTGAAAGAAAGTAGAAATTTACTTGAAATATTAAGATTGGTATGTTGCTTATGTTCCTTCCCTAGAAGAGCATGTTGAGGAGGTGCTAAGGGAGGATGTTCCTGCCTTGAGCAACTGGGAGGTGTGGTGAAGAAAGAGTAAAGTTAGTAGAAAAATGTACTGCCCACAAGCTGGCACTGTCCCCAAAAGCCCATCGTTGTTCTAGCCTTAGGTAAACTGGCATAGACCCAGAAAAAGGGCTCTGTGTCCTGAAGCTCCCTGGATTGAGAATGATGCAAAGAGTGCCTGTATTTTGCAAAGTAATAATGAGGTCGGTTTCTTTTCTAGAGTTGGCATGATGGGAAATTCCATCCCAAAAAAGACATACTTTGTTTCTGTCAGTAAAGCAGAGTCTGTTACCATGATGGTTTATTTACAGATCCTGGCTTGTTTTAACTGTGGATTTATATCTGAATCCAGAATTCTGGCTTACTTCTTAGATCAGCTGTTTTCCAGCAAGTATAAATTGGAGGGCTTGGCTGGGAAATAAAGCCTTATTCTTTTTATTCTGTATCAACTCAGATTTCTGTAAATGCTTAGATTGTTCACACACATCACATGTTGTGAAGATTTTAATAATGATACAGTTTCAGTTAAGAAATCTGTAGTTGAGAAGCTTTGGATTTAAGCTAAGGGCACTGGAGTGTACTCTATGCTTCATTAATTTCATTCTTAATAATTTTTTTCACCAATGTTTCTAATTTAGGTTGCCTTCTTAGGTGACACTTCTCCTTTCAGAAAAAAGTGTTATGTATGTATGTATGTATTTTGAATTTTGTCACTGCCCATCTCACTCAAAGCGCAATTTTTTATATGTTGTAGACCAGCCTTTCCCAACCCTTTGACCCTGGAGGAGCCCTTGAAATATTTTTCAGGGCTCAGGGAACCCCTGCACATTCAGGCTCAAATATAGGCCAGAAGTTACAAAATTATTATATTCATTTCATGGGTAGGCCTGTATATATGCATAAACAGTGTTCTTAAACTAAAAATAGAGAATGAAGCTTACCCCTTTTATGTGAAGTTGCCAGAATTTGAAATAATTGTTTAAATAAATTGTGATCTCCCAGGGAACCCCTAGTGACCTCTTGTGGAACCCTAGGGTTCCACGGAATTCTGGTTGAGAAACCCTGGTATAGACCGATAATAGAAATCTCCATTAATTTCTGGGAAAATTATTTATACTATATAGCAAAATTGCTTGTTGAGGAGTAAGTTTTAGCCAGCATAGCATTTCTCTGCTTCTTATGTAGACTATAGGTTCAGTTCTCCCAGGATACAGGTCAGGGAGTTTTGACATTGATTTTCAGCTGCATGAACTGAATACGCCATGGGCGCATCCAGTGTAGTAAGGAAAGATGAATTAGAAAGCTGGTCTGCCCCAAATCTTCAGTGTGAAAATCCCAGAATTCTTTGCAAGCATAGTTTCATTGGAAACTTTGTAAGATGTCATGCTTGGCATCAACTTCTGCAAAACTACATTTCACTGTAAAGTGGCTAACAAATGATAAAATTACTGAGATGTTTGTACAGAAATGTTCTCCCTGCAATGTCTTACTCCAAGTGCTCTATGTTAGCTACCTCAAGATTAACAGGTTTTTTTTACAGTTTTGTTTTTTAATTATTATCTAATAAGATAATAAGGTTCTAAAGCTATTTTTATAACTAATCTCTCCTATTCGTATAATTCATTGGAATTGCAGCTATTCAAGTCAATGGCAAAATCTCACTTAAATCAACATTTGAGGCTCCATGCAGTTGATTCTATTTCCTCCAAATTGCTTCTCTTCTCTGTTAACAAGAATCATTCCTCTTCATCAATAATCAAACAAATGGTGTTTGGATTTTCTACTCTGTGTGTTCTGTAAATGATTAACTCTTGTGGATTGCTCCTTTTTATCCCCTGATGGAGCAATGAGTGGCATGACCTCTGGTATGTTTAGCACCTTAAATGTTTTGTTATTAAAGCTGTTTTAATAGTTATTCACCATTTTGTAAACAATATATTGAGTTCAAGTTTAAATAGATTATACTTTTCTTTTGGTACCAAATGCTAATGTTAAAAGTCCATACACTGTCTTTTCAGTATTTGATTAATGACTAGTAGATCACAAAACTCCTTCCCAGCTTCATCTTATATCTGCAGGGGGTTTGTATGAATATACTGTCTTAGCAGCTGATTCATCTCTGTATTTATTGACTTTAATGAAAGAGTAGGATCAGGAAATACTTGGAAAAGTTGCCACATTTATATTTTCATGGCCTTTTATAGCCAATTCTCATGTAGCTTTCTTCTGGATATATAGCAATAACATCAAAATATAATGTCGGCCATTGGCTTCTGAGTTAAAATATTTTAGCTATTTAAAATAGCTAAAACACAGGAAGTACTTTAAAATAATATTTAAATGTTCAGGTAAATGAGAGTTGACATTTCAGATTAGATTTTAAAATCTTGATGTGTTCAAGAAATTTGGTTTATAATTGTGCTGGATGCTGGGCAAAATAGGTCTTGTTGCCTTGAGTTGAAAATAACTACAAATTATTGTGAGCCTTTAGTCATTCTACTCTGCTGTGATTTATTTCTCCACAGTTTTTTGTAAATCTAAAGTAGTTTTCAGCTTCATTAAGAAACTTGTATAAAAGTGAAGTCTGTAGTGAGGATGTGACCTTTGTTCAGAAATGATGAAACAATCAAGCTTCTATTGTGCATTTGTATAGATCAGCCTGTGATACTTATTAGTTACTTGTGAATCTCTCAAAACTTGGTTTCGTAATTATTTCTGGAGCAGAGCCAGAGCATTCCATAGTGGATATCTCCCTCTCACTTGCTCGAGAAGCAGGGCTAGAAGTTTGTGATGATGCTTTTTTGGGGGAGGTGTTATCTCCCTCCTTCCTTTGTTCCTAGAAGTGTTATTTCTCTGAACTCTCATTCTTGTTTGTCACTGTAAAACAGTTTCCTTGTAAATAAAATGAAAACCTAGTTAAAGACCAGATAAATCCTCTTGGCTGAGTACTGTGAACCAAGTGATGATGGAAAATTAAAGTACATCAGTTTTATCAACCACTCTGTCTAAAATTGTACGGGAGGAGAGCTGTGTTAGTCTGTAGTAGACAAACATCAGGAGTCTGGTAACACTTTTTCAGACTAACAAATGTTGTTTAAAGGTATACGTGCATCTGATGAAGTGAGCTATAGTTCACAAAGTCTTACGCCTTTTAGTAACATTTGCTAGTATGAAAGGGTGCTAGCCGATTCCTTCTGATTTTTATCTATCCAAGTGTGTGAATCATTATTATTTCAGACTAACTGGATTCATTAGTGTTCTTATGTCTAAGTATTCCAATACCTAAATCCAATGGCAAAATGAAGCAAAAATAGAACATTAATAACGGTTTCCTATCATTTCCTGTCTCTGGCATTTAGAAATCAATGTGATCTCTAAAAAATCCTGTTCTCTCTTCTGTTTGTTTATTGTCGTAATTCTATGGGTGCAGGATGATTCTTTGGTTCTCTTTTTTCTGTCATAATCTCACCTATCAGATGATAGTGTTGGCATGGCTTCTTCCATAAATAATACCCCCATTGACAATGCTGTAACCAAGTTCACACTAGACATGTGTTGAAAATGGCAACATCAAGCAGCATCTGCTCACTTATGGGTCTGTTTTTCAAAAACAGATCTTGCATTTAACTCCACTAAAAATGTATTGAAGAAGATATTTGTGATTATGGAAAATACAGCTATAATCTACTTGTTTGACATTTTATTGTGTGGGAAGTGTCTCAGTGCTGACTCTTCATGCAGTGGTTTAGATCTGTCTGAAACAAAACAATTATATCTTTTTTTTGCTTTTCTATGGAGAGATATTAATCAAAATCAAGACTAGTTAACAGTTGTATTAGTATGGGCCTAAGAGACCTTTATTGCATAAATCATGAAACTATATTATATTACTTTCCACTTTTGAGCAGAGCAAAAGTGTTAAAAATGGATAAAATTTCTGGCATTCAAGTCTAAAGGGCTAAAGACGGGTACAGCTTTCTGATGGTTCTCTGTGTTGTTTCTAGTAAACATTGGCTACTAATGGAGAGAGCTCATTTGGTGAAGATGTGGCTGACCAAATTGTGTCCCTGCCCTCCATAGTTATTCAGCTGCCAGAAGCCAAAATTAATCCGATTGGAAGCCCCCACTTAACCACAAAGCTCTTCTGGTGATTTGGGACCAGTCACAAATGTAATGGACTGTGAGAACGACCTTGGAAGACTTGGGGGCAAGGGGGAGAGATGCTGCCTAGGGAATGATTGGATAAAAGGGGGAGGAGCCCGCAACTGAGTAATGGACTGAGAAAGAAACTTAGACAGGATCCATCCTAATTTGGTAGGCAGTAAAAAGGGATGGCGGGAGATTTCTACTTACAGACTTGCAAGTTTCTGTTAATGAAGCCTAACGGTAAAGTAAAAGGAGCTCATCCAGCTATGTTTCCTGTGTGGGTTACCTGGGAGGGCTGACACACATTCTCTTAACACAATCCATTTCATTGGGTTGTTGTGGGGATAAACTTAAAGGTGACCCCAAGCCTGGTTATCTGGGAAGAGTTTGAATGTGTGGGCTCTGTTAAATTGGATTAATTTAGGTTTCTTGGAACTGTCAGTTCGGCCACTTGTGTTTTAGATCCATGTCCCTCCTAGTTGAGCAAAGTCTCCTGGGAGGTGACATGTGATTGGGTCCATGTGGTGGTGAATATCTCTTTGTGAGAGATAGTGGTTCCACCCCCTTGAAAGAGGCAGTTATCTGCCCCACTCCTCAGGAAGCCATTGCTGGAACTGGACAATTTTCATCTAGCCTTCAGCCTTCCCCTTTTAGGGAAGGTTGTTGAGAAGGTGATCATCTTACAACTCCTGAAGGCTTGGAGGAAGCGGATTATCTGGACCTTTTATGGTCAGATTTCAGGTCGGAATGTAGTACCAAGATGGCATTTGTTACGCTTGTGGGTGGCCTCTGGTGGGCTTGGGGTTGGAGTGGTGTATCCATCCTGGCCCTCCTTGATCTCTCAGCAGCTTTCCCTACCATCAGTCATGGCATCCTTCTGGACCAGCCCAAGAAATTGGGAGTGGGAGGCATGGTCCTTTCTCCAAGGCCAGTTCCAGTTGTGCTGGAAGAGTGGGAGGCTGGCGCCCTTGTTTGTGGGGTGCTTCAGGGCTCTACTCTCTGGCTGTTCCTATTTAACATCTACATGAAATTAGTGTTCTTTGAATTGTAACCTATTTATGAACATTTTATATAATTTGCAGGTTTTAGATACTTTTGAAAATGGTGATGACAGTCATGAAACTGACAGGGAAGCAATAGGGGATTTTGTGTTTTAATAGTCTTGCTTTAAAATCTGTTAGAATCCTATTCGTAATTCTAAGTTTAGATTTGCAGGCACATAGGAAAAGATGTGGTTTTAAGGCATTTCTTCCATCCATGATGAACAATTCCAAAGCTCCATGTTTTGTGGAAATTCTCCTCTTGTCTGAATCACAGTAAATGATTTTGACATGTTATTTTTCAGCTCTGTGCCAAATGCTAAATGTTCCTAGATAACAGTGATCACATATGTTATCTGGTAATGCAATCAGTTTAGTTCTACTATGAAAATACAGTATGTACCTTAAAGAATTGCACAGTGTGTTCTCGAGGGTTTAATTTGGATCATCTGAGTTATGTGACTGAAAGATAGTAGAAGCTTTAGTAAATGTAAATTATCAAAAGACCTTAACTGTCCAATTCCAGTAGACAGTGTTTCATAAAAACATGCCCTATGGGCTGTTTTCTAAAGCAAGAAGAGCTTTGGCCTAATCCTCTGCATTCATTTTTATTTTCAATGTGCGTAGGTTTTTTTCTCCACATGGGAGAATGAATAACATGGCCACTCTTCCATTGTCACCTTTAAGTTTCTAGAGATGTGGCCTTACACTTAACTCCTGTTTAGGTTTACCAGAAGACTCAGATGTGCTTCAATCTGAAAAACCTTTTCTGGTCAATGCACGGGGTTGCTATTTTTAAGTCAGCAAACCTTTGGTAAATTTTCCCCATTTTATATGTCCAGTTAGTTCTGAGTACTTCAACATAATTATCAAAGAGAGAAGGCATTCCAAATTCAGACAGCTAAACTACTCTTGTTTCTTGGGATTAAATGCTACCTCGGGCTAAGGATGCAGCATCAGTTAGCTGGGTTGTTGTTTCCCCTTTATTAGAATATTGAAAACAATTAAACTTGAAATGGATTCAAAAACAGAATGGGCATTGTTTCTTGTCACCAGTGATACAGTTGGTGCTGCTTACCCAAATATACACACTTACCAGGTTGGGATCACGCATCATGCTAAGTCATGATGTGGTTTGCAAACTCTGGGTTCTAATTTGGTCTAGTCTTGCCCAGCACACCAGAGTTAAAACAAACTTTGGGTTAGCACAGTGTGAACTTAACAGTCAAGTAAGGGCTGAAGCCATTTTAAACAAGTATCTAAAGGCAGCTTGTAATAGTTTCTCATCAGTGATTGAAACAAGTGTGAAAAGTGAATCTGTGTGCAGAATTGAAGTGGATGTACGTGGATAGGAGACCTCCAGGAATCTGAAAGCTGTAGCTAGCCTGGGAAATGGAGAAACCATCGCAGAAGATGGCAGGGACAAAGCCCTGCACTATTGTTGCCAAGAAGATGACTTGGCCATACCCATGGAGTCAAACTTGACTGAAGAGAAACTTTGCCTTTATCTATCCATAACAGATGCTGATCTTTCTCCTCCTGGTGTTCAAGCTTCAATGGTAGAACTTTGTTCTCAGAGCTCTAAGTAAGCCACAGTGCTTTTGAGTGTCTTGACTGCATTAGGGATCAGGAAAGCAGGGCATTGTTACTTATTTTAAAGATCTTGTATCCCTTGCATATATTATACATGCTTGATTGACTGCTTGTTCTAGTTGCTCATATTTCAGCTTAGTCTACCCTTCTTAAATAAAACTGAGAATGTAGGGTGTATAGAAGCTGAGCTCCTTTATAACAACTGTATGCAAAGAGATATTGAGTACTTCTTCACTTCTAAAAATGTGCAAGACCAGCACTGCTATTGCAGTTCAGAATTTAAAGCTTTGAAAATGTATCAGTGCCCTACAACTGTTCTGCAAGCAGTTGAATGTGTAACATTATCACACTGAGTAATTATGCTATTGTATCTTCAGCTGCAAGTCATGGATAGACCCTGCAGAGCATTCTACCGAGGGAGAATTAAAACCATCTAACCTTATAGTTATGAGGGCAAACACTGTTGCTATTATGGAGCAGTCCCAGGATAAACAAGGATATGACCTGCACACCTGAGAAAACACCTTCTTTCATCCCTGCACTGCTCTCTATATGGAGGACTAGATACTGTAAAGTTCTTTTGCCATTTCGTGATCAGGCGAAAGGTCTGCTCTAACAATGCTTATCATTCAGCCCAAAGTAGAGAGAGAGATGTACACGTTTTTCAGGCATGGAGAAGTGAAAAAAGCTTTTTAAAAAGTTCATTCCTATGTTTTAAGAAAATATAGGCTATGTTTCCTTGTTCTGAGCTACTGAGCTGTAGCCTTGAGGTACCTTTTACTTTTCATTTTTCCTACTGTGTTTGTCCACTCGTAGCCTCCCTTCCATATTTCTTCTATTCATGTCACTTGGTACAAACCTCAAAATTTCCTTTTTGGCTCTCTCAGCCACAGCCTGGAATGTGTCACTGACCCAGGAAACCAGCCATATGCAAAGCACATGTCCTCATTGCTTTTGATCCCAGTTGGTAGGAGGGTCAGGACATGCAAGAGTGACAAATTTGATTAATAATAATAATAATAATAATAATAATATAATAATAATAATAATTTGGTGCTGTCGTCCTGTGTGATTTGAATTTTGGATGCTTCTATCCCATACATCCAAATAACCTGCATGGATAAAACTAGCATTCAAGGCAGAAAATGAAAACTGCTTGTTGAAATACTATAGTCCAGGAAGGATTGTGTCATAAGATGTTTCTCAATACGTTTTTCCTGTAACATTGCTATGAACTGAAATTGGCCTCAAATGTCGTCTCAAAACTGGTGAGACTGAAGTGGCTGCCACTTCAGAAGGCAGAATCAAAGTACTGATTTTGAAACTATTCGTTTAAAAGCTTCAGGATAAGGTACAGGGAATGTTTTGCCCATTTACTCAAGCTGTCTTTGGAAGTCCTTCTCTGGATACTTCTTCGGAAGTTAAGTGGATGGTGATTAGGGACAAGCAATGGCGCCATGCCTTTTGGAATGCCTTCTCTGGGAAGTCTCTCCTGGCACCTAGTCGCACGCCTTTCCAGCCCTAGGAGAAGAAGAGCTGTTGTTTTCCATAGCCTTTTAAAATTTGATCTTGGGGTTTATTCTGCTGTTGAATATTATTCTGGGTTTCCTCCACCCTCCAACTTCTTACTTGCCTTGGAAATAGCAATAGTTGAAGGTGCATATTTGATGAATGAATGAATGAATGAATAGGTCAATTCTAAAATAATAGTATTTATGTATGGAAATGGTCCTTGCCTTGCCTGAGACAGAAAGCACAGAATGTAATGGGTAAATTTCCCTGCTTCATATACAAGAGTTGTTTCAAATATTTTGCAAGAGAGCATACAACACATTTCACAATGTGCCTACCACTGCAGAAAGCGTGGGACTCTGTATTTTCTTGTGTCTGATGTCTGCTTCAACTCAGAAGCTGAGTGGGCTCATGCCTGTTTAACAATTGGATGGGAGAACTCTGAGAAATCTCAGAGCTGTAGGCTATATAGGGAAATCCAAAAACATCTCAGAAGCAGCAGTTGCAAACCGCTTCTGTATTGTTTTCATGAAAATACTAAGGACATGCCTGTGAAGTCTATCTGGAATCAAGCTTCATTCAAAGGAGACCTTGCCTTATGCCTTTTAATGATTTGGGTGTTATTATTTTTTCCTTTTTCAACTTGTGGGTTTTTTTTTAGTAATAAATAAAGACTTGTTAATAAAGAGCAACATGGACTTTTCTCAAAAGTCAAATGAGCAAGGAAGTGCTTAGAAGAAAATGGCAACCCATTTGAACAATTAATGTAATTTATATAACCAACTGCACAGGGCCTGACTTTTGGTACACCCCATATATTAATAAAGTGCAGTGCAGAATTATATGGTCTAGCTTGAGCAAAATACTTTAATTAAAAAAAACAACAATTGTACCTCTTAATAAAAATAGTAGAAAAGTTCTTCGGTAGCTTATTTGCAAATTGTTCCCTTTCATGAGGCTGGATACTGGCATGCTAGCATATTTAAAGGGACGAAGTTGGACATTTAAAAATTGCAGTGCATCGGAAGTAGGCAGTGTAATTTCCAGAGGAGCCTTCTCAATGTTTGCAGACTTCATAGAGTGATTTGAAAGGAGTACTAAACATAAATCTCAAGAAATGCAAATTACAATTGGGATTTTGTATTATATAAAACATGATGTCCTAATTGATATACATCCAATTAGTGACTGACATTATCATTTTGTAAACAGCATGTGGTTTATATTTCTAGAGCTCTTAACTGAGTTAATATGATTCATCATGGTCTAGTATACCCTGATGCATTTCTCACTCCAAATATTATCTTCCTTATTCAATGCAGTGAACTGGTGAATTTCTTCAAGGGTGCTTCTAGTTACATGGGACTTACTTTCTAGTAAAAATTCCCATAATTTTATTGTGTGAAGGACAGAACTTCTGCCTGCCCTTCTACTTTCTCAATGGTTGAAAATAGCAAGGACACTGTGCCCATCATGTGAAAAGAAACTGCTGTTAAATCTTGTAGATATTTTTTCTCCTAGCCTACAGAAGATCACTCTGGAAGTTCTGAAGAATTAACAGAAATAATTTCTAACATCTCAAAAACCTATAAATACTAAGAAACTAAACATACTCTGAGGAGCAAAAATTGGATGTATGTAGTTAAAATCTCTTGTGACCCTTACTCTTGGCTAAAACAATGGAGTGATGCATAAAGTTTGACATGATTAATATTGATAAAGCCGGGCATTGCATTTCACTGGATGTGCAAGCTGTGCAACAAAGACTTGTGATTGAGGAATCACTGGCTAAATTTGCTTATCTCTGGTAGCTTTTCAGGTCCATAAGGTGTTGTGAAGAGATTACCTCATGTCTTGATTATTTGTTTGGACAAATGAAGCATCCTACACAATACCATAAAAACAAGCATCGCATAACTAAAAAGTTATCATACTTCTTGTTTACCTTTTGCCATATTCACTATAACAGTTTGGCAGTAGTTTCAGATCATTTCCAAAATATGAGATAATGTCATCTTAGTATTCTAGTGTACTCTAAGATGTACATTTTCTTCTCAATGCCTTGAAGCTGGTTTATCTAGTAATTTAATCTTTAGAGATACTGAAGGTGAGTGATGTGCCTCTTTCTGTCTCAAGGCATTCATGAGATGGGTTTGCTACAATAGTTTTCCCTCAGAGGAGGGTTGAGCAGAGTTTAGGTTTTTCCTTGATTAATATAAATATTATTAATATAAAATTACCTTCTGATGCAGGGATGGGGATCCTACAGCATTCCAGATTTTGCTGAGCTATAATTCTCAGTGTTCCTCAGCATTGACTATATTGCTTGAAGGCTTTTGAGAGTTGTTCTTTAGCAACATTTGGAAGGCCAGAAGTTCCCCACTTCTAGCAGAAATGACTTACATAAATAATCTGTATTGAATGAAAGATGACAGAAGAGTCTATAATGATTTATCAATTTTAAATGTTTTGAAATAAAGTATCTCTCTTGAATCAGTTCAAAAGCTGATATAGTCCAGCTTTCTGTTTCACAGTGGCCTGTCATGTACCCATTGGAAGAAGGACATTTTGATAATCCCAGTCAGGTCCAAACTTGTTTTCAGAAGCATATTGCCTACCATGCTAACTATTGTATAGTTAGTAGCCATGAATAGCCTTATCCTCTATTGAAAGCCTGGCTTTCATCATCAGGCTTTCATCAGATGAATAGGAGGACATTAATGGATTTAGAGCAGTGAGGATACAGCTGTGGCTACCACATAGTCTCCAATCAAAATAGGTTCTGACCATGATGCTTAGCAAAGTGGAGGGCCTGCCCTATGAGTGAACAATGTGATGCTTATAGAAGATAATGCCAACTGCATTTATCAATCTACTGTGCTGGTTTAGGTGGAATTTGGGTCATTATGCATGTATTGTACTTTTGTCACAGCTATCAAATTCAGAAGAACAAACAAAAAGAGATTGAACTGTGGAGGTTAATTTCTGTACAGTGGGACAATCAAAATATAATTCAAAGTTCTAAATGCAAATCAAGATCATGCTCTTAAATTAGCTCTGGTTGCTTGATTTGATCTTCTGGTAACTATCTGGTGTTTTAGCATTTCAATTTGAGGTTTAGTTTGTCCTCCAATAACTAGGCCACAGCTTCATCTTAAACAGATCCCCAGGAAATTTATATTTTATTTGTGGAACATGGAACTTAGTCTGATGTGTGGAATCTATTAGCTTGAAAAGTTCAAGCAATTACATAATTACCTGGAGGTGCTTAAGTATTTACAGTGTTGAAATTACTACTTTTAAACACCAAGCTGGCAAAGAAGGGAATAGTCTGGTCTACTCCTGCCTGGCTGATACCCAGTCTCATTGAACTCGTGAAACTTGCCAGATCTAGAAAAGGCCATCCAAGCCACAGTAAAGAACCTTGTCCTTTAACATGCTCTCCCCACAATGCCAAATGAGCTCATATGTTATGGATTTGATTAGGCTGCTGTTGAGGTGTGGTTATTGATATATTCTTCTGTTGATGGAAGTGTTCTAGTTATGTGTAGATCCTGTTAACTGCACTTCCAAAGTGTGAACATCATTTTGGACAAAATATTTTTTAAAAGTTGTGAAACTGATTCTGCCATTTAAGATTCAAGATGGTGGTTCATGCATCAATGTAGAGGTGAGCATCTTTTTTTGGGCCTGGGGCTGCATTTTCTCCACATGCTCTGTTTGGAATTCACAGGTGGGTATGGCTGGTGATGTAAAAATGTAAACAAGAGTAGGGAAGGTTAACATTTTTGGATTTTTTTTCCTTTGCCCCATAATACTGCCAACAGCCCGATTTGGGGGAGGGAAGATTAAAGGGTGCTGGGGGTATCTTCATCTTCTGTAAAACAGACTGAAAAAAAGTCAGAAACTTTTGGCCCAACCCATTGTTGGGGCTCTGGGATGGGCACTACATGTGATCCATAGATTATCTCCCCATTATAATGGGAGAAGAAACCATTCAAAATTTGCAAACCACCCAAAACTTTTATTGTGTTTTCCTCCTTTCTGCACTTGGATTGTAAACTTTTGATAAGGTTTAATCCCTAGGGATTTTTAGCAACATATGAAATGTTTTGCTTGTTTCACCCTGTGCAGCTAAACCGATCACAAGTTGCCAAATAATCTCAGTCTTCTTGATTCTGAAGCTGATAAGATAGTGGGAACTGCCATGAAAGTGCTTGGGCATCCCACTGGTCTTAGTAAGTTTCAGAGCCTGGAGAAAAACTTTCTACTTTCTTTGTCAAAGGGAGGTGCAACATTCCCCACTGTCTTGTAGAAGCCTGATTTCCATTTGGTATTTCTACACAGTAGAAACATCTGTGTGCTTCCATGGCTGAGGGTGAACTTGAACCTTGGTGTCTCTGCTCCTAACCTAACGCCTTAACCCAGTGTTTCTCAACCTTAGCAACTTTAAGATGTGTGGGCTGGGGAATTCTGGGAGTTGAGGCCACACATCTTAAAGTTGCCAAGGTTGAGAAACACTGCCTTAACCATTATATTACATCATATGTTGTATATGTTGATTACCTTTATAGATGAAATGATATATAGCCATTGGCAAAATCAGACATGATATGTCTGATTGACTGATTGATTTAACTGTTGATATCTATCTCTTCAACTGATTTAAGAGAACTTGTGTGGGATGCAAAACGTTGCCCATTTTACGTCTTATCCTTGGGTGGCAATTGAAATGTTTTAATCCATTGCACACTATTATAGTTTCTATGGAGTTGGATTGTTCAATTTGACACAGATACACACACACACACACACACACCACCATTACTATCACCCTGTACATTTTTATGATTTTTAAAAATGTATTTATTTTAGACCTTGTTATTATCAGGACAAAAAGAAGTCCCACCTCTCTGTTTATTTAAAAAGACAAAATGGTATTTAATTTATGAAATAGCAGGAATGCTGCTCATTTTGGCTTCTGCTGTGAATGAAGGTTGCAGCTGAAACCCAGGATCGTTGAAAGTTTCCTTGAGACAGGATATTTCATCCTTCCATTCTTCAAAAAATTTTCTACTTCTTGTCTCAACCAGCACTCCCTAGTGCCTGCTAGAAACTGATCTCCTATACAGGTTCTCAACGGGGCCATAGGATATTTCAAGGGGGCCACAGCATGTGCCAAGGGGGCCACAGGAAAGCAAAGTGTGTTATACTGTCTTGTTGATGCCAGAAAACACCAATTACTGTCCCATGTGCATATCCAGTATTGGGACCTGGATGGGGGGCCCACAGGAGAAAAATAAGGTTGGAAGGGGGCATAGGCAAAAAAAGGTTGAGAGACTTTGGGTTAGACTATGCATCAGCAGAAGCCCTGTGACTAGTGTTCTGTGAAAAAGCAGGTGACTTAAGTGGTTGGATCCATATTAAAATATTGTAATTTATGCTTTATTAGCAAATGTTTCAACATAATAGAAAATTTCTTTTGGCAATCCTCAAAACAAAGAACCCAGATTTTTGATGTTATGGTGGTGGCAGAAGAAACAACTTGGTAGTCTTTTAATTGCTGCCATGGAAGGCAGGAGTTGAAATGGTTTTTTATTTATGACTGAATTTTGAAACACCATTGAATCAATTATATTTTAGGTTATGTTGAAATGCTGAAGTGTTAATTTTCTAATGTAGCAGGGGAAAGTATTTTACAGTTACATTAAGAATAGGAACAAGTAAAAGTCTGAATTTAACTGATAGCAGAAGTTGGCTTTAACTGGGCCATTTAGGAAAGTAGCTCTTTGGAAAGCTTTTGCTCAGAACAGTAGCTTCCTTGACATTTTTCTAACAAGCACATTTAAAACAAAACAAAACAGAGAACTATCCATTATAGTCCTGGGACATGAATTGGCAATAGATTTAGAGAATAGAAAGGCACCATTTGACTTAACAATTTTATTGCATAATTTTTGTGAGACATTTGATGATAAACTCTGATTTCCAGTCCTCTGTATGGTTCTAATCTTTTCCAGCTGCTGCCTTTGAGGATGTTGGGTTTTAGGTTCTTATTTTAGGCCCTGGGATATTTTACACATTTTTACACAACTGGAGCATGGTGGCCTTCAGGTGCATTAAGACATCAGGTATGTGCTTCAGTGATTAATAGAAAGGCCTTTGAGTGTGTCAATCATGTCAAGCTACAGAATGTGCTTAGAAAAATGGGAATTCCAGAATCTCATTGTCCTCATGTGAAACTTGTACATGGGACAGGAAGCCACAGTCTGGGTGGAACATGGTGAAACAGACTGGCTCCAGGTTGGCAAAAGAGTGTGACAAGGCTATACCTGGTCCCCTTACTTATTCAACCTATATGCGGAATATATATTGAGAGAAGCTGGATTGGAAGAAGGTGACTGTGATTTTAAAATTGGAGGAAGAAACTTCAATAACCTGTGCTTTGCTGATGACACTACTCTGATAGTTGAAAATGCAAAGGATCTGCAAGTTCTAGTAATGAAAGTAAAGGAGCACAGTGAAAAAAATGGGACTAAGATTAAATATAAAGAAGACCAACTAATGACAACAGGTATAGCAACCAGGCTTAGAATTGACAATGAATATATTGAAGTAGTGGATAGCTTCTGCCTTTTAGGATCATCTGTCTACAAGGAAGGAAACAGCAGTCAATGAATAAGCTACAGACTAGTACTTGGTAAAGTAGCTGTGAAGGCTTGAAAAGATACTCAAATTCCATGATGTGTCTATATCTACAGTGATCAGAATCATGCAAGCAGTGGTATTCCCTGTGGTACTCTATGGAAGCAAAAGTTGGATTTTGAAGAAGCAAGATAGAGTGTTGACACTTTTGATCTTTGGTGAAGGAGAAGACTCATGAGAATACCATAGACAGCCCAAAATAATGGATCATTGAACAAATTAACCCAAAGTTCTCACTCAAGACACAAATGACCAGGCTCACTTGATCATATTTTAGATACATTATTTGAAGACCTAGCACTCTGGAGAAATCTGTAATGCTGGGAAATATGGACGGGAAGAGAAGAAGAGGGTGACCAGTAGCAAGATAGATGGACTCAATTTCAGTAGTGAAGTGTGCAGCTTTGAAGTACCTGAAGGTCCAGTTTGGGGACATACTGCCTTGGAGAAAATCTACCATTGTGGGTGCTAAGAGTCAAGACTGGCTTGATGGCACATAATCAGTCAATCAATAAGATACACTAGAATTACAAGACTCAGAATCCCCAGCCAGGGGGAATTGTGGGAGTTGTGACATACTGGAGGGTAGACACCAAGTTGGGGAAGGCTCTTCTGTTGTGACACCAGCAAACTAATGATGATAAAAATCTCAGCTTTAAACTGTTGATGGGCTTTTGTCTGATTGTAGTAGACAGGTGTTATAGAAAGTACAATCACCTTTTCTGTAACATTTTTGAAGGATGATTAAGTTGCCTCTTTTATTTAAAAAGAAATTGAGAATCTGTGATTTAGATCTGCAGGAGGGAATAACCAATACTTTAAGAGAACAAGTAATTCTGTGTGTGGCTGTTTGTATACATGTGTAAGAGAGATGTGATGTGAATCAGAAATATATTCTGGATAAGGGCCCTACAGCTGTTTCTCCCCCTCCCCGGTAAATAAATTAAAAACTTGAAATTCAATTAATTAAGTAACAGTAAGTTTGATATGTCCACAAAACATCTGCTTTCCCCCCCTCAAATTCAGAAAATACTTGAACTAGTAAAAGGTTTTCCATTGTTAACAGAATGTCTTCATTCTTGGAATTGGGCTGTCATAGCATTTGAAGAGATCCTGCTGATGATAAAATTTCAAAAGATTGCCTATCCTTAAAAGAGTGAAAGTTTGGTTACTTTTTCTTTATCTGTGTATTTTCTATTGACTGTTATATGAGTATAATATATGAGTACAGTTTTTCACCTTCGCTGAACACTTGGAAAGTTTCTTTTGCAACTTTTCAAAGGAACACATCAAAACAGCAACCAGGGTGTATTTGTTTATCTGGAAATGTCATTTGGTTGCAAGGTGATTATTTTTTACCCCACATACATAATTGAATTCAACTGACATTTTTGAACAGATGCATTAGAATTTGCCAGATGTGCTCCCCTCGCTTGTATAGGCTGCTTTATTTTTCATAATTATTGCCTGAACATTTTGGCTTAAAGTTCCCACTGCATCTTGGAAAAGGAAACCAAAAAAAGAAGTTTATGGTAGAAAGGGCTATTAAATGTTACTATTCATGTACGTTCTTCTTGATTGAATTTAAAAGGATCTATTGTGTTTAGGGAGTTTTCCGAAAAGATTCCAGTCTGTGACAAATGGCTGTTTGATTGCAGGTCTCTGCTGTGCTAGTAAACTCGGGAAAAAACCCCTTTGCTATAGCCAATCCAAAGCCCTTGCAGGAAAAAGAAGTCCTAACATTGTCACTGTCCTAACAGGTTAAACACTTAGAGGCAATTGCTACATATTCTTGTTTTTAAGAGTTTCTTTAGTTAAATCAAGCAGTTTAGAAGTTCTCTGAGATTTCTTTTCATTGCTGATGTGGTAACTAGTTGCTTTGTTCTGTTTCCTCAGGGGAACAGACCTTAACATTTATAAGCTTTGCCTGAAAGCCTATAATTGTTCTTGAATCCAGGCACCAGTTGACTTCTCTTGTCCCCTCCATCTTGTCCCTTTGGTGCTGACTTTTTCCAGTTTCACAGACTCTTGACCATATCATGTGATTCTTCTCTAACATTATCCTAGTGCCCAATACCAATTTTCAGGCCCAAAATCCTTCATTCCTTTGCTTGATTAATTTTGTGTCTGTCCCAGAGATAACGATCAACTGATTCCAAGGCTTGGCTCCATATCTGGCATTTTAAAAAAAATCATTTATTTATTTAATTGTTGTGCCTGTGTGGTATAGTTTATCAGTTATCTGTCAATTTTATACACAAAAATACGATTGGGCAAAATTCAGGTTTTAAGAATTTAAATAGCACCCATTAGCAATTATTATTATTATTAATAACAATAAAGAGTCACTCTTTGGGTGAGATAGGCGTGACTAAATTTGAAATATAAATAAATAAAATAGTTTAACAAATTGCAATTAAAATTGAGGGAAGTTAATTTACCTAGGGAACAGAGAATATGTTTACATTGCTGAGCTGCTTCATGGGCAAAAGCTGCCAGATGCCAGAAAATGGGCAAGATGGGTTTTACCCAGGAAACATAGGTGTGCAATAGGTGTACATTCCCAAATGGAGTTCTGGATTGGATCACAGCTTCTACATTCCATAGCCAGCAAGCTGATGGCTGGGCTGGCTGGGAATTTTGCTGCATTCTGTATAGATACTCAGTTTGATTAAGATAGTTATGGTAAAAATACTTGATCAATAAGGAATCAAAAGTGCATTGTGTTATGTCATGCTTCCATGAAAGACAGAGTGGTGTAATGGTCAGGAGGTGGGCTGAGAAAATGGATAAGAAAGTAAATAAGACTTGGCAAGGGAAGCCAGCTCAACAATTGTATGATTCTAGGACTGGTAGAGATACCTAGAATCAAGTTCAAGTCCGTCCACAGCATAGAAGCTCACTGCGTGACTTTGGGCCCATCACACACTCTCAGCCCAACCTATTTCACAGAGTGGTTGTGGGGAAAATGGGAGGAGGGACCACTGTATACACTGCCTTGAGCTTCTGAATGAAAGGCGTGTATGATTATAAATCTGATAAATTAACACTTCCTCGCTTTTATTGCTTCAGTTTTCATTTGTTCTTTCTTGCACTTTGAAGGACTTCAGCCTTCCTCGTGTGTTTCTCTCCCCCACCCAAAGTCTGTGAACTTCTCATTTCTTTTAAAATCTCATTTCAAGGATGGCTTCTTCTGATCTGCCAACCTTTCAAAGCCAGATATTCTTCCTTTCTGGTTCCCAACTGCTTTTGATTCAGAGCTAATGGGGACCATATATTTCTATACTTAAACTGTGTCATCTGATGGAACCCAGGAAGTGGGCCTTCTCTGTAACAGTGCCTGCCCCCTGGAACAGCATCCCCCCAGAGGTCTGTATGGTCTCTATCTTGACCTTGTTCAAAGGAGCTTTTAAAACCTGGTTTTATCCCCGGGTGGGTAGGTGGCTCCCTTGGGGAATGTTTTGAGTAAGAGAGTGTGTTGCTTTACTCAACCTGGATGCTCCCAATTTTATTTTTCTGTTTTTTTCTTGTTTTAATTTGTATTTTAATATTGCATGCTGCCCAGAGTCATACAAATGCAGCTTTACAACACTAATAAATATTCCATATAGAAAGAGAAGAAACAGTATGCCAACCAAAGTCTCAGCAGAAATACACTTTCTGTGATTCAAGCATGCTGTTTATAATATATGGCAAAGAAAGAAGGTCTATCTAGGTGCCATTTTGAAGTGTATGCACACAGAGAGATGGCAAAAGTTGGTTCCATGATGTCCTCTTTGCCATCCTTTGTTCATGCCCTTTGTGCAAAAAGTATCCTTAGTCAGAAACTTGTGTTGTTTTTAATATATGTTTTTAAAAATTAAAGTTATAGTTGCACAGATGGAAGATAGTAATGCCCAAACAGTGTTCCAAGAATTTCAGTGCTGAACATATGATCCTGTAATATTTGTGCAATATTAGGTGAAATATATCTCTGGTGAAATTTGATTGTATATTCTTGCAGCACTGAGTGCTATATAAATAAAGGTAGTAAATACTTTTGATTCATTCTAATGTCCTTGTTATCTCAGGGTGGGCAAGCCTCTTTGAATTGTTCAGAACAATATAAGGCTCTTAATGCAAATGATCGAGACAGATGGCATTGACTAATCAGCACTTTGAAGTCCACTAATAATGAGAACTCATTTTGGTTGCTAAGATCCAGTTAGTTACATGTATAAGTCACATTTTTTCAAACAAATTGTGAATTAATCATGTTCAGAAGGTTTCTTAGAGGAATTGTTCTGTGAATCTGAAAATCAGGCAATGAAATAACAAAGTGAAGGCAGCCATCTGCTTGACAGAATAATCTTTTTTCAAAATGAATTTGGCGTTGTCATCTTGATATTTTTATTTATTTATTTATTATTCAAATTTAGCCACCACCCATCTCCCCCAAAAGAGGGACTCTGGGTGGTTTACAGTAAAATCAGGCTCCAAATATAAACATTAAAATCTCATAAAAACAATTATTATAAAATACAGTAAATAAATATAGAATCCAAGAAAGATATAAAATCCAGGCTGGTGGGCGGGACTCTAGGGTGTGAGCCACCCCCAAGAATGATTATTCACTTTCCCGCCCCAGGCGAGACGGCAGAACCAGGTCTTCAGGGCCTTCCGGAAGGTCAGGAGTGAAGGGGCCTGCCTCACCTCTGGGGGCAAGATGTTCCAGAGGGTGGGGGCCACTACAGAGAAGGCCCGTTTCCTGGACCCTGCCAGATGAAATTCTGTTATGGACAGGGTCCGCAGCATGCCCTCTCTGGATGATCGGGTGGGGGGGCAATGTAATGGGGATGAGACGGTCCCTCAGGTAACCTGGCCCCATGCCATGTAGGGCTTTAAAGGTGATAACCCACACCTTGAATTGGACCCGGAAGCAAACTGGCACCCAGTGCAGCTCGCGCAGCAACGGTGTTATATGTGCCGACCTAGGGGCACCAAAAATAGCCCGCACAGCTGCATTCTGGACCAGCTAAAGCTTCCAGATACTCTTCAAGGGTAGCCCCATGTAGAGCGTATTGCAATAGTCTATATGGGAGATGACCAGGGTGTGAGTGACTGTTCGGAGGGCTTCTTGTTCCAGGAACGGGCGTAACTGGTGCACAACCCGAAGTTGCCAAAGGCCCTCCTGGCCATGACTGCCACCTGCTCTTCAGGAGTCGTGAGTCCAGGAGAACCCCCAGATTACGCACTGAGTCTGTCTGGGGCAGTGCAACCCCATCCAGAACTAAGGATGACAATCTCCCAGAAGATGAAGAACCATCAATCCACAGCCACTCCATCTTACCAGGGTTCAGTTGAAGCCTGTTGTTCCCCATCCAGACCCCCACAGCCCCCAGGCACCGAGAGAGGGCAGTCACTGCATCACTTACCTCACCCGGGATAGAGATGTATAATTGGGTATCATCAGCATACTGATGATATCTCAACCCGTGGTGACGGATGTTCTCACCCAGTGGTTTCATGTAGATGTTAAACAAGAGAGGAGAGAGAACCGAACCCTGCGGCACCCCACAATGGAGGGGTCAAGGGTCGGATCTCTCCTCTTCTATCACCACGCACTGGGACTGGCCCTGGAGGAAGGAGGCGAACCAGCACAGAACTACACCGCCCACCTGCAACTCCCTGAGCCATCCCAAAAGGATACCATGGTCAATGGTATCGAAAGCCGCTGAGAGGTCAAGGAGAGCAAGGATGGATGCACTGCCTCCATCCTGCTCCCGCCAGAGATCATCCATAAGTGCGACCAATGCAGTTTCTGTCCCATATCCTGGCCTGAAACCTGACTGAAAGGGGTCCAGATAATCCATTTCATCCAGAATCCTCTGGAGTTGCAACGCTACCACCTTCTCAACCACCTTCCCTAAAAAGGGGAGGTGGGAGACTGGACGAAAATTGTCCAGCACAGTTGGCTACTAAAAGAAAATCACACAGCACTGTATGCAGGATAAAAAATGTTTAATATAGATGGTTTAATTAGAGAAGTGAACCAATACTAAAACTAATAAAGGTGGAATGGGTTGTTCATTCTGTCCTTGAATTCAACTTTAGCTTCTGTGATAGGATTATGGTTGTATAGATTGGCTTGTGATGGATCCCCTATATAATGTTTATAAATTCAAAGAGGAAGAGCAAGTTGAGAAAACCAAAGAGCAAAATATCATGATGTAACAAAATTTGGTTATCCATAGAACAGTATTGATATGGAAATGTTAGCTTTTAACTATTTCACTTGAAGTCTTGCTCTAACATATCAAGAAAAAAATAATACATTACAGATGTTCAGTCATAAGGGGGTTGTAACCATCCAGTTCATGGATTTGCAAATGTGCATGACTTGTCCAGATTGTATCCTTTATATCAAATCAAGCGATGTATCGCACTGGGAAAATCTGCCATCAAAGACCTATCTAAAGTTTTCAGAACTAAAGAAGTCAGTTTAAAAACAAAGGTGCGTCTGACTCATGCCATGGTCTTCTCAAGTGCCACATATGCCTGTGAAAGGGACATTAAAAAAGGAAGATAGAAGAAGAACTGATGCATTAGAATTGTGGTGTTGGCAAAGATTATTGAAAATACCATGGACTGCCAGAAGAACAAACAAATCAGTTTTAGAAGAAATACAACCAGAATGTTCCCTAGAGGTTAAGATAACTAGGCTTAGACTCTTATACTTTGGGCGCATCATCAGGAAAGACCGATTGCTTGAAAAGGACAGCATGTTTGGCAAAGTCGAGGGCCAGCGGAAAAGAGGAAGACCTTCAATGCGATGGATTGATACAATTACAGCAACAATGGATGCAAACATTGGAACAGTCAGGCATATGACGCAAGACCAAACAGCATTTCATTCTGTTATACATAGGGTCGCCATGAGTCGTAAATGACTCGACGGCAACTAACAACAACAACAACAATCTCCTAGGTTTTTTCTAGTTCCTGGTTCTTATCCCTGATTCCTTGGGTGAAAGCCAACACATGGTGTGATTGCCACCTACCAGTTTGTTTCCTATTGTTGGTTAATTGCCTGAGTTGATAAGAGGAATGATCCATGATGACTCAGCCCTGATTATATTAGCTTCACACATTCAAGTAATGGACTGCAGTCTTCAAACAAAACTAGTCAACTCACCTCTTTGCTGGCATTGTTTCTCCAAATATTAAAATATAGCTGCTATTCAGGGAAAGTTTAAAAATACTCTAAAATGAAGCAAAGTCCATTCTTCCAATTCCTTCTTCATATTTTGACATTTTTATTTTTTCCAAATAAATGTAGATTTAAATTGTATTATTTATTTATTTCCTCTTTTGCTTACCTTCATCTTTTTCCTTCCCATCACAGTTTTTCCACTGTCAAAAAGAAATGTGCTCTTTTTTTTTTGAACAGGAGGTTCAGTTGGCAACTCTTCCCTCTCAAAAGCTTCTAGAAATGTTTTGACTCCTTTGAGACTCCTCAAGTTTCTAGCAGTATAATACACATGCTGTTCACTTTGATATCATAGGGATCCTAAAAATACAATTATGTTCACTAAATAGCTGCCTGAAATGTATTCAGTTAGAAAGGGTGTAAGTGGTGTAAATAAAATAAATTCATATATTCTCTTTCAGAGTTTAGTTAAGATGTGTGCATGGAGGCCTTAGAAAGTAGAATTTGTATTTTGGTAAGGTTGTGTCCAAGTGGGAGTCAGGTTTCCATGTTCCTTTAAAATAATGATTACTTTGGCATGTGACTGGGTCCTGAAATCCTCTAAATCCAATCAGGACATACAAGCAGCAACACTTTCTTTTCTCTAGTTTTTGTCTCCAGCACATCCTATGGAATTTAGAGGCTTATAAAAAAGCTACTTGCTTAGAGCAAGTAAAAATTGTCTTTAGGAGAACAAATAGTAAGATCCACGTTTGGTAATAGCAGTTTGTCTGCCTGTTTACCTGCCTGCCTGTTGTTCCATGTCAGGAACTGGCTGATATTGATAGGTGGTTAGTTTTGTGGGCTTGCTTCCAGGACTGAAAACCTGTTGGTGAATATGGAGGGTTACTGATGTACAGAATAGAAAGCCTTATTTAGAGAACACTTTGGGTTTGAGGAGATTCACTATTTCGTATAGGAAATTATATTTCCTATAGGAAATAGTGAATTAGCTGCATTGGGCTACTCATTTACTAGCAGCCAATATGACAAATGACCCAGGCATGGTTGTGGGAGGTGAAATCCATCCTTCCTTCCTTCCTTCCTTCCTTCCTTCCTTCCTTATCTATCAAATTTCACCACCGCCCATCTCCCCCGAGAGAGGGCTTGTTCTGTTTTAGTAGTCATAAGCCACGGAAGGGACTTACTTCTTGTAAGAAGGCTTCTAAGTTGTATCCCAGGCTTTGACAAAAATCATCTTTCTAGTGAAATGAAAGTTCACTGTGCAAACACCTTCAGAATCAGTCATGAAATGCTCTTTTGTACTGACTTATTCAGTATAAAACTTGCCTTTTTCATTAACTGGAGCCTAAAGCTGTGCATTAGGATACTGTTTTATTAGCATTTGCTTGTAAGCAGTGGAAATAAAAGTAATACTGAGGCAAGTTCTTGGAACTGATGATGGAGTATGGTTTCTCTAAGAGTAAGAAAATGTTTTGTTTTACCTCAAATGCTTAAAAATCCATGTTTTTTTCATGAATATGCATTTCTTTCCTGATATAAAATGACCTTACACCAAGACTTAGTAGTATGAGTAGCCCAGCTCATTCCATATTTTTGCTTGCTGGTTTAGACTCTCCTTGTCTTTCCTATATCAGATGCTTGATAAATTTGTCCTCTGATTGTACCCATTGTGTACAGTGTCCCATATCTGTTTGCTTGTGTGCTGGGCTTCATTATTGATCTTCTGTGTGGGTGAGGTGTCTGCCTTGATGAAGCCATCAGCAAATATATCAGCTTTATATTTGATTGTCTGACCAAACTGCACCTCTTTATACAAAAGCTTTCTGATTAATGCCGAGAACTTGCAAACATGAGAGATTTAGTTTCTCTTCTTTATGAAACACTAAGCTTTTGTGTGTTCACTGAGGTTACTCCCTTCCTTATTTCTGAAAGTTTATGGAGGAAATGAAGATCTTCCTAAAGGACACTTTCAAAGGCTGCATGATAGCCAGCAGTTTTTTAAAAAGAGCTGCTTCAAATTTGGTAAATGTGGTATGGATTTCAAGCATTCCTAATGCTTTCCTTAGTTTATTCTAGTGTTCTTTAAGAGAATCCTCCTTTAAAAAAAAAGTGGGTGGTGATGGCAATATTACATCATTATATTGAGGGAGAAGAAACAGGTTCATAGAATAATGACCTTCTTAAGGTTATTTAGTTATCTTTTTATTTACTATATGGAAATAATAGTCACATTTTTATCTGCTATACAGAAATAATATTACTGCCAAACACTTCAGGTTGGTCATTAACCTTCCTTTCTTCTTTTAAAAATGTCGTGATACCCAATCCAGACTAAGGCTTGTCTTGTTCCTGTTCCTCTTTCTGTCAGTTCCTTTTGTTCCATTTCACTGCACTATTATCCATTCTTTGTGGATTGTAAACCCAACTTGTAGGAGACCAGTAGTTTTACATAGGTGGGTGTAGATCTACTGTTGATGCTTCAGTTTAGCATTGTGTAATTAGATTACTAACACGATCATTTCTTGGTATTGGTCCGTCTAGTGGTAGATATTAAAATCCCAGGATGAAAATAAACATATTAATGCACAGCTCCCATAATAAAAACATGGCATTTATTTAAAAACATGGTGGAACACTATTGCACAATTGGTTTCTATTTTAATTTCCTCAAGCAGGTGACATCACAGTGTTTATTCTCACTCCAGACGTAGCACGGACTTCCTTTGCTGTTTAGTGCTCCCATTATAATGACTTCTAGGAGGACACCTTTTTGAAATATTCTTTATTTTTTAGTATTTTCTTTTAGATTTTTAATACTGACCGCAGAGCAACTAATTCCTGGAATTGCACACCAGTTGAGAAAACTCTTTCAGGGTAACTTAAATAACCACATAATCAAGTCAGAGGTCAGGATATTGCATAACAACAAGACTGCAAAGGAATGAATTTAGTCAGAATGACTGCTTTACCATGAAGCTGCATTGTATGGAAATCCTTGTTCTTTGCAAGGCTTAAAATTCTTAGTGTGTATAGCTGTATTTTAGGAAGACATTTCTATTTTTATATCATATTGTATTATATTTTATGCTTTATTTATGATTACTGTTTTTAATGCTTAAGTGATTAACTTACTGTAAATTGCTCAGAGTCCCTCTTTGGGGGGAGATGGGCGGTAGCAAAAATTTGAGAAATAAATAAATAAAATAAACCAATATGTACACGGACAACTTCCTGATCTACACATTTTTAATTTTTTTAAACAATTACTTGATTAGGAAAAGAAGTTGTCATGCTGTAAAGCACTCTTGGTGTCACCTTTATTTCTAAGAAGGCTCCTGAACTCCATAAGCTTTCTTAGGAAAATAAAAATGGATGGCAACTGCTTTTCTTTGCAAATGTGCTCAAAGGGAACGTTCTGTTGGGAGAGCAGATAGAGGGATGGCAAGGGACATTTTGATATAGTGGTGCTTTATTACTGTTTTTTGTGAATGGCCATCTCATGCTCTCTAAATTCTAAATGGTCCTACCAGATTGACTTAATCCCAGAAATTAGGAAGAAGTCATAGTTAAGGCCAAAATTATCAGTAAAAACAATGACATCATACAATCTGGTTTCTCTGAGTAATTTTTTATTGGCTGAATGTCATGTTGCCGTGGAATCAAATTGTGTGCCTGGATTCTGGGTTATTCCAGGTGCTACAGTAAACACTCAAGTGGTAAGGTATCCTTGGTTCAGTTTCAAGCCTCAGCTGCTGTCGAAAAATACGGTATAACCTAGCAGTTGCAAACTTATTTCAGTTTTAGGATTGGTTCATTCAAAGGTGATAATTTATTGATTCAAACCCCTGTTTACGGCCAGTGCTCTTCATTTTTCCACAATTAATTCCTTTAATGAGGTCTTTTGTTTGTAAATCACTAATAATCATGATGGAGTGGCTTAAAGGGTTTGTATCCAATTTTGCTCCCTATCTGGGTACATTTAATACTTTGCAGAAGTAGATTGATTTCCTTTTTAAGGGGTCAAATTCAGTTATTTCTGCTTCTTCCTGGACTAGATGAAGCTAGATAAGAATCTCTTTCTACCTGGGCTTCTTCTACTCCTCCTGAGCTTATAGTATTCAGGGTTCTTCCAGGCAATGAGACTGTCTCCCAACCCTTCTGAATTCGGTTTAAAAAGGACCCAAGACTGAGGGGGACTCTTTTGCCTACTTTCAGATCCGTGAACACAGCCATGTTTATTGGGTGGAGAACTCCCAGAGAACCACTGGTCAATCAGTACTTGGCCATTCTGGCCTATGGCTGAGGGCCTCATCCTGCCATCTCCAAACTGTGCCTAAACATGTATTCTCTTTCCTCCTTCACAAAAATAAAAGGAAATAATTGCTGGGTTCCTCGGCAAGAGCTATACTGCTTTCCAAGCTCTTAATGCAATTCAGTATTTGGACTCCTTTACCTAATCATGTGGGCACACTGCCATAAATGGATCCCAGAATCCCTTTCATTAAGAGAATAGGCCACACCTTCAGGCGCAAAACATTGCGGCATTCATGACCTTGAGATGGCATTTCCCCACTCATCAGTACAGAGAAGTTTTGAAAGTGCTCAGAATTAGGATGTCGCATGATCCATTGGTTGGTCATCTTGCTCCGCTACCAAGGTTGCATCTTCATCCGTGAGACCTAAAAGTTTAAGCATTTCTTCTCTTGGAGAGAGTATGTGATAGCAGAAGATACAGTGTGCTTTTTAATTGTTTCATTTGCGTTCCTTGTTGCAATTCTTGTTTGTTCTTCCTTTTTTTTCCTTCTGTCCCTGTGACCAAATTAGAGGAAAACTGTCTTTTACATGTGGATTTAGGCTTAATAATGGAAACTGGCAGCTTTGTCTTCTGTATTCTCACAATAAAATAGTTTACTTGGCAGAATGGTTTGGGAATGGTTTGGGAATGGGAACAACAGCAGTGGATTACATTGAAAGCTGCAGCATATGTCCATCTTTAATTTTGGAATTCAGATGCTAATTATTGCAATAGCATGAGAACTGCCAGTTGCACAAATAATAAATGAGAGAACAGGGATGAATTAAACAGTAGGAAAGGGACGTTTTGGTCGTTGACCATTGCTACTACTGATACTTTATACGTTAAGACCATTGATACTACTTTGATACTACTGACTTAATTTGGCTGAGCTGATAGATGAGAATTGTTGCAATGATTTTATTGCTTCTCTCTCTTTTTAAAGTGTGCAGATGACTGGTAAATATGTTCTCTGTACATGCTGAATAGTTTGGCTTTATTTTAAGCAAGTATGCTCTTTTTTTAAGTATGAGTCCATCTCAATCCCCTTTTTCCATTATTTATTTGGGAAATGTTTTTAAAAATTGTTTTATGTTTACATATCAGTAACATTTGAAGATCTGGTATTTCTACATTATATTCCTTCATTTATTATGATTTCTTATTTAAGTTCAATGCAAACATCAACAGCCATAGAACTTCTGAATGTGTACCATAACGCCAGACAATACAAACTTTCATTTAAAGTTTTAATGGTTTAGGAGTTTAGTATGTTACTGTCTAATACAGAAACTCTACCTTTTGCCTTTGTTTCCTCCTCATCTTTAGTAAAGTATTTCTGGTTTTTTAAAAAATAAAATTTGCTCATGCATCTTCTAAGATTGCTAAGATCTTCTAAGATTGCTCAATAAAGCATAATGTTTTAATCCAGCCTTTCTCAACTTTTTGACCCTGGAGGAGCCCTTGAAATATTTTTCAGGCCTCAGGAAACTCCTGCACATTCAGGCTCAAATATAGGCCACAAGTTACAAAATTATTGTATTTGCTTCATGTGTAGGCCTGTCTACATGCATTAACGGTGTTCTTAAACTGAAAATAAAGAATGAAACGTACCTCTTTAATGTGAAGTTGCCAGAATTAGAAATAAATTTAAAATAAATCATGATCTCCCATGGAACCCTTAGTGACCTCTCGTGGAACCGAGGGTTCCATGGAATCCTGGTTGAGAAACCCTGTTTTAATCTACACATTTCTTCATATGCATCCCAGCTTCTCATTGCATACATGGCATTAAATCTCCCTACAGCCTTTAGCCTTCCTACTCCATCAAGAACTTAAATATATGTTCAAAATCTGTTGTTCAAAATTTATGATCCTGCAGGTGTTACAGTAATTTAGGCATCCTAAGCTGCCTATTGGTTTTTTACTAATTAAGTTTACAAAATTGTGTCTCTAGCCTCAACTGCATTCTTCTCAAGCTGTCTTACTTTCTTCTGACATCGTGTGTGAAATTTGAATGCTTATGTATTAATGTATTACAAACGGGAAGAGGGAATAATTTAAAATCCCCCTAGCAGAACCCTTTTTCCAGTGGTTCTCCAATAAAAGATAATTACAATAGGCTGCCATCAGGCTGAAACTCCTGGCACCCCTTAGTCTATTCAGCTAGGAAGTTCTTGGTCCTTCTATTTAGGACTTCTCTGTTCAGCCCAGCTGTATGGAGTGAGTGGAGAGAAGAAAGGAAGGTTCTTTGAGTCTTCTAGCCCAAAACCCAGAAATGCAGAACTTAAGTAATCTTCTGCCAATCCTGAAAGGGGTAGTTTTATCTTGCACGTGGGTATGGTTTTAATGAAAAAATCCCTTCTAAAACCAATGAAGCCAAATGTTTAGGTATAATGAAGAAGATTATTAATAAAAGAGTAATATGGGGCAAACAAGAGCAGGGAACAATCACACCCACAGAATTTCAGATAAAACCCATGTATTCAACCTAGCTAAACTAGTTATTTTTGGAAAAGATATTCAGTTACTGTGATGAGTCTATACCTACAAATGCCATAAAAGTGCAAGCCATGGGATTCCTTGTGACACTCTATGGAAACAAAAGTTTGGACTTTGAGAAGCAGGAGAGAAGGAATATTGATGCTTTTGAACTCTGGTGTTGGAGAAGATTCCCAAGAATACCATGGACAGTTAAGAAACTAAAGAAATGGATCGTTGAACAAATCAAGCCAGAGTTCTCATTCGAGGCACAAATGACAAGGCTCAGATTATCCTGCTACAGATACATTATGCGAAGACCTCTGGAAAAGGCTTTGATGCTGGGAATGGCAGAAGGAAAGAGAAGGAGAGAATGACTAACAGTAAGGTGGATGGACTCAGTTACAGTGGCGATAAATGCACCATTGGAAGACCAGGTTAGGGACAGATTGTAATGGAGAAAATCACCTGTGGTCACTAAGAATTGACAGTGACTTGACAGCACATAATCAAACTAGTTACTCATCTCCTTGGTTATGCTCTTGGGTTTCAACAGAGATCCATTGTAGAAAGAATGGTGAGAGAGAGTTAGTTTTAGGGCATTGTGGTTGGATGTTCATACTGCCTTTCATATTTGTCCTGCGTTGTTCATTTCTTCTGAGTGCTTATCCTTGGTTTTATTGAAAGTTTGGAAAGAGTGATTGTTGCTTTGCCCAGTCAAGGTCAGGACTCCATCTATGATGTGCTAGGTCTAGCCACAAATCAGAAATTATCTAGGCTGAGCCCACCTCTATTTCTTCTTGATGGAATTATAAAGGTGCAAGTCTGGTTTTCTCCTGTTCTGCCTTTGGATTGTATGGGAGAGGCTGTTTGGAGGCGGAAGGGTAGGGGCTCAATGTCATCTTCTTGAGCATGGGGTCAATTTATTACATGTCCATTATTGTGCTGTAACAGAAGAAAGGGCTTGTCACAATTTGTAACTTTGGCTTATTGGAAGGAAGAATTTATCAAGCAAAGTCTGAAAATATTTAAATATGTTGAATAACTAAGAAGAGTGCAGTAAAAAGAATCGTGAATACTTTTTCATAAATCTTGATTTTAATAATCTGAACTGAATGCCCTGATACAACACAAATGAAGCAGTAGAAATGTACATGGACTTTAAAAAAAAGAGAAGCCATAATAAAGGTAATTTAAGGATACTTCCTGTTTCTCAAATAAGAGGCTGCTTGTTCTCAAAAGAAGTCGGTGGGACTATTTGAGAATGGTTAGTTCTAGTGCTACAGACTTATTTTTGTTTGGTGAATAATCTGTGTCAAAAAGCCAGTGTTTTGTGAACAACATACCTGAGGGTGGTGATGGCCACACCCTTTTTCTGAACGATGAATGGAATTTGGATTCTGGCTAGATGGCATCAATTCAAAGTACAGCAGTGTAATTAGTTTTAGGTCTAGAATGTCCTTAGCTGCTGCTACTTCTTTCGTATCCAGATCAACCCTTAAGCTGCCAATATGACGCCACCTTCTTGGCTTTGTCATTGGCCAAAAACAAGTCATTTTCAGTGCATACAATTGGTAATAATCAGCAGGTCAGCAGGTGGGCTGAATTCTGTATCTCTCCACCTTCACACAACGTGTTGTTACCCATCAGCAATCCCCATGTGAGCATATTAGTCTTACACTTAGGCACTCCAACCCTCAACCTATTCAGAGTCCTCCAAATAACATAAAGGAGGTCAAATCCCTCAGCCATATTCTCTTCTGGGACCATTCCTTGGTCAGTGATTTCTCTCCTCCATCTTCCAATTTGGTTTTGCTCTTGCGTGCCTTCAAGAGTATTTGTTCTTGCCATGAAACTCTTCCTAGATTATAGTCAATGAGTTTGAGGCGTGTACCCATACAGAGGGTGCTGGGGATCCTTCTCTTGTTTTGTTCTCTCAATGTCTGCTGCTACTTCTCCTGATCTTAGGTGGTACAATACCAACAAGGGGGTACATTTTCTCAATTGGTGTAGGTTTAAGACATCCTGTCACTATTCATACTGCTTCATTTACGGCGATGTCAACTTGTTTTGCGTAGATGCACTCCATACTGGAGTGGCGTACTCTGCTGCAGTGACCCTCAGGGCCAAAGCTGATGTTTGTAATGTGGATGGCTGGGCTCCCCATGCATAATTTGTCAATTTCCTAATAATGTTATTCCTCACACTAATCTTGGCCTTAATATTCAGGCAGTGCTGTTTAAAGGAAAGCGTTTGATCAAGTGTCACACCGAGATACTTGGGCGTAGGACAATTCTGTAATTGGTTCCCTTGCCATATAACTTTCAGTTTAGCCCCGGCGTCTCAATTTTGAAGATGGAAAGCGCACACTTGGGTCTTACTTAGATTGGCCTCAAATGATTAGTGGTGTAATATTGTCCTAATTTTTCAAGTGCTACAGTGAGTCTTCCAGCTATCTCATCAAAACTTGATCCTTGTGTAGCCACTGCTGCATCATCTGTGTAGATGAACAGTTGTGTGTTGTCAGGAAGTGGTTGATCATTTGTATATATATTATATAATATCGGGGATAGTATGTCAGTAAGGATGTGCTTAGCTGTGAGATCCTAACTCTAAACAAGATGGATAGATGGATGGACAGATAGACAGGCAAGGGCACTAATGTAAGATTTGGCTTAAGGACCCCTAACCCAGAACAAACATAAATTTTGTATGTGTATAATGGGAAAAAAATTATGTAAGAAACAGTTTATATGGGGCTGTGCGTAGGAGTATTTTAACATTGATTCTAGCAGTAGTGGAGGATAGCATTTCGGGCTGCCACTTTCACTTTTCTACTGCACATTTTGAACTGCAGGATTCAAGCAAGTATTCTGCAGTTTTTGTTAGACTCTGCCTTCAATTTAAGATTCAATTGGCCTGTAATGGGCTATGCCCATTAGTGTGGTCCTTAGCCACCCGGGGTCGTTGAGAGTCGGGTGGCATACAAGTTTACTAAACTAAATTAAATACAAGTTCAATAAATCAAATTACTGCCATCCTTGTAAATAGAACAGATGTCTAGGTCAGGAATGCTTTGGAATCTAGTAGGAAGATTTTGCACTGTGAACAGCAGAGGGCAGGACTAATTGGAAAAGCCCTGATAATGCTGATTCAAAATGTGGACTTCACTTCTGAATAGGGCCTTGTTCTGCCAAGCAATCCTTAACGGTCTGTGATGAAACTTTAGTGTGTCGTGATGAGCGAATTGCTTTTCAAGGAAAAAAATCATTATTGGAGTCAATGTGATGCAGTGGTTAAGGTTTTGGACTGGGATTGGGGAGATTTGGGTTCAAATCCCCAGCAAACCTGCAGTTTACTGATCCTCTGGGCTAGACATTTCAGAAGTTCTAAAGTTCTTAATATATGTTGTTTCAGCCACACTTTCTTGCTGACATGCGTAGGCCATTTTTTTGTTTTCCCTAAGCAAATTCTAATCATCCATAATAATCGTCTCTGCTCTTAAATCTTGTTATGATCTTGAGAAGAAAAAGTCAAATCAAATACTATTGGCAATATTTATTCTCTACCTGAAGGAAGCTAGAAAGGATTGGTAGCACGTAGAGGGCAGGATCACATCCACACGTAGCAATTCTTAGAAGTGCCAGATTGCATCCAAATCAAACTTTAATAAGTGCGCTTTCAATACAAATCTGATTATTTTACTTAATTTCTGTATCTAGTCTGGAAGATAGATATTAATCTTGTATCTCAGAATCATTTATTTCCACTTGTTTAATCGTGGAAACAGCCAATAGTTAATTGAACATTTGTAACAATTATGAAATAATAATGTACTGTGTTCTTTACAAAGCGGAGACATAGGATGATAAGTCTGGATTATTGCTGACTTGCAAGGCGGCTGCAGATAGCTGCCTTTCTGCCAGTGGATGTGAATCATCCTCATGCTGAAGTTCATGTCCTTCCAGCACCAGCTGTCAGGGTTTCCCAAGTCAGCAATATTGTTAGACCCCCTGAATACTCCAGCTGCACTCAGCAAGGGTTGTAACAAACACTGAGATGGTGCAGCTAGGAAGCAGCCAAACGCAGCAAGAGGCTCTCTGCCCGGTTCCTGAAAGGTTCTCTGGGTGGCCAGCTGTTCCTGTTGCTGTCATTCCAACAAGCAGGAGCAAGCAAGGGAGGTTTGAGGGGTCTGCAGGCAATGTGTAATAGCCAGATGCAAGAGAAGAAAAAGAAAGGAAAGCTATATACGAAACTGGCTTGTTCCAATGATAACACTTGATTTTGCGTGCCCTATTGTAGCAATAGCTAAATCAAAGTTTGATTATTATCTGGCTGGCTTTGAGGAAGTTTTTCTTTATAACTTTGGGGAAGGGAAAAACTGGAAGAAATTAGTGGAATCCAAACTACCAGCTTTCACCTCCAGCAAATGTTAATATATAGAGTGCAAACCTTTTGTTAGATTTCAAGTTTCATTTTTGTGTCGGCACTTTGTAACAGCATGGACTGGTTGGAATTGGGTTTACAGTTAATTCTCAGTTTTATGGACTCCAGTTTAGCAAACATGAAGCCTCTGTCCATTGCCATTTGATGCATGCATAAAAATCCCATTTGCCATTTCACACATGTGTAAAATATCCATGTGTAAAATCCTATTCATATTTAACAGATGTTTTGTTTTAATGGAGCTCCCCGTTAGTCTGTCAAATTAAGGGTGGACTGTAATCTTTATGCCTATAAATTATAAATGCTGGTAATTTAGATTAATGCATGTAAATTAATGAAGCACTGTAGAAAACCAAAATGGGTAAGAGCATCATATTCTAAGAAGTCAGTCTTCAGTTTGACTCATAGTATCTTCCTTTTGATTTTGTAACAGGGAAGGCTGCTTCTCCCCAATCAGTCCAGAGACATGTCCACTGGTACAGTCCTTCCTTTCTCCAACTCGAGTGTTCCTTTTGGATGGGCATGTACAACTGAAGACAGGTCTGCAGACTCAGGAACGACACCTGTTCCTCTTTACTGATATCCTTGTGGTTGCTAAACCCAAGTAAGTTCTTTTGCGGAATATCTCCTCTTGATAACAATCAACATCTCTTACTGTATTTTATATTATGGAGTTGGTGAGAGGTTCAAAATTCCTTTGCTTTGCTTACTGACATTTAGTCTCCTTTTAATTAAACAACCGGCTCAGTAGATTAGCAGAAGATCATTGTAGGATGCTAAGCTTGGGTGGTTTGGAGGCTAGTTAGCAAAAGTTAACAGCCTTTGTTATTCTGTGTGGGTTTTCATTACTAGGCAATATACTCTTCATCTGAAAAAGAAAGAGATGGGCCCTGTTTGCTTTGTGATGGGGACAAAAGGATTGAGTGAATGCTGTGAAATGTTTTTGCTTCTTCACAAGGTAATATCAAGCAATGTGAAATTCTGCATTATTAGCTTGCATGGGATTGGGAGCTCAGAGGATTCCAGTGGCTGTCATCATTCTGCTTCCCTCTGCTTTCTTTGGCTTTGAAATAAAATGATGCTAGTACTATTAAGTAGTTGAATGTGGAGCTTCAAAAAGCCCTTTCATTTATCTGTGTCTAACATGACCTTTGAGAATGCTTCTTCAGAGCTAGTAACTACTATAAATTGAGGCTTAATGAAAATAATAATTCTTCTGTTGCTATTGTATGGCCTTATACAGTCTTAAGTTACTGGAAATGGAAATATCCTTTTATGGTTTGCAAAGAAAGTGGGTCTAGCTATGTTCTACTAAGAACTTAAGATTCTGAATTTATCCGTACAATTACAAATGTTTTCATGGCTTCAGAAAAGCTGTCCATTGGTAACTTTAGGTTACATGCATAACTGTGATTAAGAGGTCAAGTATCATTTGGAGCAGTGCTTGCTCAAATTTCCTCCATATTTTTTCAGATAAGACCCCCCCCCCAGTGGCATTATAAAGGGTAACCAGGTATTCACTAAACAAAGATTATTAGATTAACCAAGAAACCCAACTATCCTTAACATCTACACTGACTGTCCATCATTGAAACCAGAGGGGAAGATATTGGGAAAGGGAAGGAATGCTTCTTTTCTCTTGACTTTTTTTGTCAATTGAGATTGTCACTGGAAAACTACACATCGAATGTTCTTACCTATAATTAAATATGATGGAGGGGTTATATGTGTGGCTTGTCCCTCATGTTCTCATGGTACCCTCAACTCTCATTCAGCCAACTTAAGAAAATAAGAATTGCATTGTCGGATCAATTCAAGAGTCTGTCTAGTCCTGCTTTTTTTCCAACAGTGGCCATCCAGATGTTTTTATGAAGCTTACAAGTAGATTACTGAGAGAATAGCTTATCCCCCAAATAATCATGGAAAGAATATATCTTTTTCTGACTGTCCCCAGCTGTCTGCGTAATTACTTTTTTTTAGAGAAGAATGCATGGCCACAAGCTCAAGATACACATTCAGCCCACCACTCCTGATTCTTTGACAAAGAAGGATTTTCATTATGGCTTTTCCTTCATAGTTTTTTTAATGCATAATTGCATATGAATTGTGGCTCAGGTTTGTCTGTAGCTATAAATACTACAGTACAATGAGGTTGATATGCCAGAGTTCCAGTTTGTAAGTTTGATTTAAATGTGAATGGTCAAATGAATAATCTAAGATCAGTGTCAAGCCTGATTGCACACAAACAGCTTACTCAGGCTCTGTTCTGTTTAGGAACATCTTCCAAACATTTTCTGTTAATCCAGAAACACGAGGAAGACAAAACGTTATGTACATGCTTACAAAACACTGCACTTCCAAGAAACCTGTTCCTGAGATAGTATCGGTGTAAGAGCCAATTTTTTTTTCTTTCAGACTAAGAACTGATTTATATATTTGCTCACTTTGCCTGTTCCAGTGTTAATTTTCCATAGGTGAACTCCCGTGTCATTTGAACAGAGGTCTTTTTATTCCAGTGCTATTACTGAAGCTGCTTTTCCCTAGGAAAAGAAGATCAGCCACTGATGTTTTATGATGAGTACTTACTGTATGTCCCAAAGTACATAACTAACTATATCTAATGGAGTACTAAGCCCTGTCCCTTCACATGCTTGGCTATCAAAGTATTAATAAATTAGTTTGTGAAAAAAAATATTATGTTAACAGAACTGGGTGATCTTTCCAGTGCAGACATTTTTGTTCTTCACAGTTCTTATTTTAAGAACTGGTATTTTCTCTGATTTGCATGCTAACAAACATCTTTCTCTTGCCTTTTTTTCCCCCCTTGGAACTTTTTACATTAGTATTAAGGTTCCTTCTTTAGGTGAACCCACTTTCACACCAGATCTTCCAGTCCTGAGCAGTAGTCCCTTTACTAGGTGAGACATTCTGCAGCAGCCCTGCCCAGAAGACAAAGCTTTGTTAGAAGCAAGCTAAGTTAGAGTGCCAGACATGGAAACAGACTCATTCCATCATCACCAGTTTGGAAGATATGAAGGCCATATCTTTGGATCAAGGCTTTCCTGTGCCTTTCAACACATAAATCTTCTGTGCAGCCACCAAGAGGGGATAGACAACCAGTTGTTCTCTTTTCTGTTCCTTACTACCTTTAAGGGCTAATGAGCCTCTCTTGGCCTTGTGGTTGTGGAAGTGGAAGAATACAAGATGTCACCAATGTACCAATTAATAGGTATCAAACTTCATGGAGGCATAGCTTCATAATTCTCCAGTTATTTGACCCTGCACTCAGTAACTGGCTAATAGTTATTGCAGTAGTCATATCTACACGGTAGATCATTGACTACAGAATATAGAAATCCATGGATATGTGAATGTGCTGGTGCTCAGAGTTTAAATCCTAAGTCTCGTTCTTTCTCTTTTGTGGAAATGGACCTTTTGGCTGCTAATCCTGGGCCTGAATGCAGAGGACATCCATCCCATGCTTACATAATGGTCTTCTCTGGTCTTTACCTCTGACCTTGCTAGACTCAGCCCTCATAATAAGCCAGTGTGAAGACTCAGGTGGTGTTCTTTAATCAAGGCTTTAACAAAGCTCCCTTTTAATGCAGCTTCATGAAGCAAGAGCCCACTTCTTGGTTCTGCACTAAAGCTGCCATGTTGTGTGAACCTTCAGTGGTTGGCACACGTGGCTGGGAGGAGGAAAATGGTCTGTTTCCACACTTTAGACTGCAGTCACTGAGGGGGAGGGCCTCGCTTTTCCCCCTCTCAAAGAGAGTTGCTTCAGTGATTGGACAAGACAGGTAGGTCTATGTTGTAGCTTAAACTAATTTTGAAACCTCTAAGTATAGATAATTTGATTTTCTTTTCAGATTGCACCTGTCCCTCTATGGCCTGCTAATATTAGTAAAAACCTCCAGAAGTAAGAAGGGTTTAACTGTAATTCAAAGTAGAAAGCAACAATAAGCATAATGAACATAATTTGGTGGAAAAAAATTCAGTCTTTCCTAAAAGACCAGTGGCCAGTTTAGTGCAGCACAGCTCTAGAAATTTTAGAAACATTCCTGCCACCATTTGTCATTTGTTCAATAGCCAGCATCTAAAGCAGGGCTTCCAACTATAATCATGGCAAACAGGAAGATTGGTAGGGGCCATCCCTGCAGTTGTGTGAGCTTTGATTATAAATGGAGGGACAGAGGCAGGCAAACAAAATATGAAGGCTTACTTCATATAGTTTTTCCATTTATGCTCACATGCCCAGAGGAAACATTCTTGATTATTTATTCAATACAGTTTGTTGCAATTTTTTAAAGAGTATCCTGATGTTATTAGTAAGTCATCTGGAGTATGAAAAAAGGGTTGTGGTATTAATAGTAACGATAACATTGAAAAGCATCTAAAAATCAACAATAAACATTCTATGTATTCATTTTGATGTATGATGGCTTTCCATCAGAGTGTAAAGTATGTTTGTCCTATTAGTATATTTTTAGAAGGGTTTGACATCCTGCAGAACGATACCTGGACATATTCTTCAGCACTGGAAAGATAAAATGTGTGGTCCCTATTTTCCAGTGGTCTGCTTGCATTGATGTTGTTAGCAACTTACAAATGAATTACTTATCAATGTAGACTAGTTGTGGATGATATTGAAATATGGCTGCGATTCACTGAAATGCTTTGTAGGACTTTTAATGTTTGTGTGTGTGTGTGCACGCGCATGTGAATATATGCCCTGTATATTTTTGTTTCTTATAGTTTTCTATAAGGACATAGAAAGCTCTCTTGTTATTACTCCCTGCTATTTCCTTAGTCAGTTTTATACAGTATCTGACAGTAAACTGAGGAAGTATATTATGTATATGTTTTTAATTATGATTTCTAAACTAATATTTGTAGGCTACTCTTCCACCAAAGATTTGAATGCAGCTTACAGAATCAAATAAATAAATTAAAGAAACTTTACAAAATTCTGTGGCATTTTATTATAACTTTTTCATGACCCGACTTTCTACTTTTTTAAGAAGTTGCTTTTAAATTAACTACTGTTTCCCCTGCCCACTCCCCCATCTTAGATTACAGTGTTTGGTTTGGTTTGATAAAACTGGATTCTCCAAGCAAGTACTTTTTTTTTCTTCCATGGTTTAACTGTTCAGGCTTTTGGTTGCAACTATTTGCAAAGGCAGAGTTAGTACCAATTGGTGGTCTCCCATGAGATATCATGGCTTTTTTTTTTTTTTTAATTGCAGGTCCCAGTTGCATTTCAAACTGAAGAGCCAGGCACGCCTCTCTGAAATGTGGACTGCATCTTGCATGGAAGAGGTCTGTGAGGGCAGCACTAATGTGGACCGATCTTTTGTTTTAGGATGGCCCACAACCAACTGTGTGGCTAGTTTCAGGTATGAGATATTTTTGTCATTGGCTGCTCTACTGTTGTGTTTATCCAACTGAGTCAGTGCCCAAGAATTACCTTGGGTGTCAAAACTATATTCTGAAGTAATTAATATTCAATTATTGAATTTAAAGAAAAGTAGATCCATACCCCTCATCGTACAAATGAAAATTTGGAATGAGGATCAGGGTTTGCACCCAGTTGTGGCTTGCTTTTAGCAGAACACAGTTATACTAATTCAAATTATTAATTTTGAAACCTAATTTTGCCACATTCCCAGATCTTTTTAGCTTCTTTTATCCTCCCAGACTATTTGTGATGGGTGGATGGGAGAAGATAATTTGAGACACAATATGTGCAGGTGAACTGTAGATAGATCAGTGAAAATTGGATGTCCCTATTTATAAACAGTTAGAAGTTGTCATAGAAGCTATTTTTTGGCTTTCAAAGCCTGAAAAGGCAATCAAGTAGTGAAGAGGCTGAGGGAACATTTCTTGGGAGGCTGTTTTAGATCTTGGATGTCATAGCTGAAAACAGGCTCTTTCGAGGATCTAATAATTTGTGATGGCAGTAGAATGTCAGAGTATGAGTGAAGTTCTAGGGCAATTTATGGTTCAGAAGAAGGTGCTTTTTGGAGGTATTCTGGTCTCATAACATTTAGGATTTTAACAACCAACACAGATATTGAAATAAATTGGTAGTCAGGCAAGCAGATTTATGTGTGACTATATCAGTACTTACAAAGAATGTTCTGTGTGACCTACTATATCTGTTCCTCTTTCCCTGCAATCTACAATCCATTTACACTAAGGAGTTTCACTGAGTTCAACTTCACAGTTTGAGAAAATAGATATTGATTTATGATAACTTTGTTGTTATTATTTGAACTCCTGTATCAATTAAGAAATACATTTTAATAGATATTCTTGTTTGACTGTCATGTTGACTTTGAAATAGTCCAACTTTAAATGTTGGCGTCTCTGTCAAAAGGAAATTCTAGATGTAGCACAACCAATGCGGAATATAGAGGAAAAATTATTATATACTATAGAAGTTTATTAGATTCTCGAAAATGTCCAGTCCATATATAATTTGGTTCTTTGTAGTTTTCAGCTTGTTGGGTATAGGGATCAATTACAAACAAATACCAGTTTTAAAGTTAAACTACTGTATATTCCACTCGCAAAGTACTTTGTATAAGCTGCAGTGGCATTTCAGTAGCAGAACAAGTTTCTGTTCTAGATGGAAACCCAGAGAAGGGACTTTTTATATAAACGAAATTGCAGTCTGGATTTCCTGCTATTTTTGTTGTTGTCGTTGTTGTTTTTCATTTTCAAAGAGATTTTGCCTGTTGGCCTCCCTGCTTTGCAGATTTGCATATTCTACTCTGATAGTTTATTTGCTACTCCATCCAAGTATTCTGAACTCTTATCTAAGTTGGCTTATACTGTAAAGAGATTCCATTTGGAACTGATTTGCTAAAGTTTAAAAACATGTTCTTAATTATTTCAGTTCCGTCGAGCAAAAAGAGAAGTGGTTCACTTCCCTTCAAAGGTACTTTGCTTTTTCTGTATTTGTATTAGGAAGACAGTGCAAAGTAGCCAGGTGCAAAATTTGTATTTGAAAAGGTTCAAGCACAAAATATCCAGATTTAAATTTGAAACAGCTGTTTTTAACTTACTGGAAGTATTCTGACACTGTTCTAACATTCTAGCTCAGAACACTTTCAGCAAGGTCAGAACAAACCTGTTTGAACTCAAAACAACTGTTGCAAAATCTTGTCTATCTAATTTAGGTCAAACTTTAGACAGTTTCTTGTTTTAGTGGGTCTAGTTCAGAGATAACCAGTTTATTTTTGAGTAGCGGGCACATTTGAAATTTTGAGAGTATGTGAATGTTCTTGCTGAACAGATTTGGAGGGGGCACATCTGGGCAAAGTACAGCCAATTATAAAGAACTGGTTTAACATAATGTTTCTTGCCACCAACTCTGTTGGAATGCTCTGTATTACCTAGCTTACTTTCTTTTTCCAGGCAGATGAGCACATTTCTTCAAAAAAAAAAAAAAGCTTTGAGATGTACTTCCCATTATTTTTATTTTGGAAGAGATTTTATGGAGTACATTCTTAGAAATGAAGTTGATGCTTGAGGATAGTGGTTTGTGTTGTATTATGCCAGCTTCTATGTTTTTGAAAAATACCAGAAGTCTGGTGAGGCAAAGAGTCTTAGAGGTGTTGAGAAATGTGTCTGTGGTTACATTGTGGTCCCTAAGTTTAGTCTAAATGAGGTTCTTTTACGGTCTTCAGATATGCAGTCATAAAGCCAAATGAGAAAGACTGATAGACTATGGTGACTGAATTTGATTGAATCCTTATTGAATATAATTTTGTTATATATTTTGAAAAATGATCTATTTAAAGGAAGTAATTTATTTTTTAAGGAAAGATCCTACAAGCTTCTTTGGCTACCTTTGCTAAAGATGAAATCTTCCCTTAATGTTTATAGCAATTAATGAATGCATTGTCCCTTCTGCTTTGGGGGATTTACTTATAAAGGTTAATTCGATTTCTGCTTGCTTTGACAGTCGAATCAAAGAAGAGAAAGCAAAAGACTATCCCAAGAGTATTCCATTGAAGATTCTTGCAAAAGATATTGGAAATTGTGCATATGTAAGTGTTTCTAACTCTGTTTGAATGAGGAATGTGTCCAATGCAAATGTCGCATCTGCTCCTTCAGAAGCAGCTGTGAAGAATCAGGTGATTGTTGCCCTTTTGAGTTGTACACAGAATTCACAATCTTCTCTATTTGTTTGGCCACTGTGTCTGGTTCCTCAGACTTTGATTCACTACTGTGGCTAATAGTCAATGGTAGCACTCTTTCCTAATCAAGAGATAAGCTTGTTTAAGGCCAACAGAACCAAGGTTGGCTAAATGCTTGAGAATTGCATCTGTCTATCATGAATACATAGCAGTTTCATGGTAGTGCAGAACTTGACCACAAAGTCGCAAATTTCTCTCCAGGACTGGTCATCCTCAAAATGCAAAATACCTGTTACCATTTTCTGATATTATAACTACCAGCTTTGTTTAGGTAGGAAAAAAACAAGGAATTACATTTATTTAAAAGAGGAGATCCTTCTCCCAAAAGAACATTTCTGACTTATATAACCCTCTTAAAGAGTTCCTGATTTTTGCACTCACTGGAGATCCTTTTTGAGAGGGATTGAAATTATGGATTGGTATTCATGGTATTCCAGATCCCTATCAGCTGGGTTTACAAGATCTACCTAGCTGCAAGAATCACCTCCACCAATATAACTTAGAGAAGTTCAGAATCATGTTCTAATTAACTAGGGCTTCTTGCATCATACGAACTAGGGACTAGGCTTACTATTATGGCTAAATCCTGGAATAATGTTAATTTTTTGGAAGTAAAACGTTGGAGCTCACCGTATTTTCTCACAGTAGATCAGTGTTTCTCACCTTCAGCAACTTTAAGAGGTATGGACCTCAACTCCCAGAATTCCCCAGCCAGAATTCTGGGAGTTGAAGTCCACATCTCTTAAAGTTGCTGAGGTAGAGAAACACTGTAGTAGACTGTACAACAAACTGCAGTTAAGGGAAGGTAAAAGGAAAAGCTTCTGTGTTCCTTATTTTTTCTGAAAAGAGAGTGGAAGAAGCCTACAAGCCTTAAACCCACTGTTGCTAATTCAGTTTGCACTGAAATGCAATATAGTGTGATGTGCAACTATAGCCTTTGTGTAAAATAAATCCCTTGTTATTTAAAATCTCAACATAAGACAGGCTAAGAAAAACCCTTTGCCAAGACATTTCATGTGGATCTAGTTTACATGCAGTTAGAGCATCTCAGGGTTTTTTTTCTTCATCATTTTGAACTTACGTATAGCCATGCCCAAATTCTGGCTGACATTTTCAGCTGTCGTTCTCTTGAGCGATGGTGCAGTTTCTAATGTTTCCGTTTCTTCTTCACAGTCAAAAACCTTAACCATCACTAACCTGGACACAGCAAATGATGTGATCCTCCTGGCCCTGCAGCAGCTTGGAATTAATGTGAGATTGATTGTTTGTTTGTTTATGTTGGCAGATAACGATACCGTTTGCAATGTTATCAAGTAATCCTGATGCCTGAAAAATGTATTTTTGCACTATACAAGTTGGGCCACCTTGAAAAATAATTACTGGAGGAAAGAAAGTACTTAGTTCAGAGGAGGAAATACATTGCTTGAGTTCAGTTTTTTCCCTTCCCTCCTGTTAAGCAGAGAACACAAACCAGTCATTGCTTTAAAGCATCCTTGAATGGGACTGTCAATTCCTTCAGTTAGAGTTCACATGTTTAGAGTTCACTTGACCAGAGCTATTCCTTGTCTGTTGCTCTTTGGTGCTAGGGAACATTTGGCTGGCGGTCAGCTGTCCTATTCACATCTTTCAAGCTCTTTTAAGGCAGAGTTCCCCTCATAAGGACAGACAAATTTGAAAGCAGAGGTCAGGCAGCCAACCTGATTTGTGTTTCTGAAGTCTTGAAAAAGTGGATTGGCCAGCAGGCATCAGCCAGTCCAGCCTATACTTTCAAAAATGTCCCTCTTCAAGTAGAAGCCCAACCAGAATTGGGCTGTCTCCTGCCTGTCAAAGTTGTAGGGCTGCTTGATTCCCAACTGATTGCTGCCTTCCAGCCAGCGACATCCACGGGGAGGCTAAAGTGAGACGTTAGATTACAGCATTGCAGTCAAAGTCCCACTTGTTTTGAACATGCACACAAAGCGGCAGGGCTTTGACTGCAAGGCCATGACTGCCATCTTGCCTCTTTTGACACCCCCCCACCCCCAATGTCCAGTTCTTTTAGCTTGGAACTGTTTTGGAGTAGAATGGTATAGAAATACCAGTAATAAAAATAAATTAAACATTACTGGTTATTGGCACTGGGTATGTGGCTATTCCAGGTAGGTTTGTTTGTTTGGTTTTCAGTGTAACTTTGCATTATCTTGCAGTTCCTGCTCTCAGGTAGCATAGTGAATCTGCAAGGCACCCCATATTCAGTCCCTTTTTGGTTGTTCAGTTTTGGCTTTGTGAAAATACTGTTTTTAGAAAAGAGCTTTCTGGCATGTTCTGGCTTAGTGAAAATCTTTGCAAAGGAGACCTGGAAGCATGAAATCAATTGGAATGGAAATAAATTACAAGATGGAGGAAATGCCATGTTTTCCTCTCCTTTCCCCTTTAATTTCCTTCTGTTTCAGTTTACAGTCATACTATGTCACCACAGTCTGTGGAGTTCCATATGTGGAAACAGCAGCTGCACTTGAGCCCTATCCATAGCGCTTAGATTGCATACAATTGTCACGCCTGGTCAAAATACAGCCTTTAGTATTTTACCCATTGCAGATGTATAGGGAGCCTGTCAAAAGCTCTGTCAGGGCACATATTATAACAGATGTGCAAATAGTGTAAATATTTAGTGTTCTGCTATTTGATTTCTGTTAAAAGTAAGTGACCTCTGCTGTAGTCTAGAACACCTGGGTTAAGGACACATGTTTTAATTTATAATTTTAAATAAATCAGCTTCCTGTTCATTCTAACAGCTGTAGGATTGTATTTTTAAAGGGTTCTGAGAAAGATTATCAACTGTGGGTTAATTCTGGGAAAGAAGATGCCCCTTACCCCCTTATTGGTAAGTATCTGGGAAGGGTACACTAATGCTGTAGCATTTGCTTTGTATTATGTTCCTTCAAGGGTTTCAGGGTCAATAACAGCTTTAAAAAATAATGAACAATATACATAATTGCAAAACAATATTAAAAATTACTCATGATTTCCTTACTCAGAGACAGCCTAAATAAGGATATTTTTCAAGTCTTCTGGAAAGTCTTTACTGTGGGCATTTTATAAGTAGGCAACCAGAATGAATATATTTTAAACTAATTAATAGACTGCAACAAGAGTGGGGAATTTCCTTCTGTTGTGGGGCTAGAGTTTCTGTAATGTTGGATTGATGGGAATTGGAACCTGTTAGTATCAGGAAGGCAGAAGCTCATCAGGAATTTAATTCCTGTTTGAGAAATTGAGACTGGCTTCATTTATTGCATAAAGCCATTATATGGTTAGATTTTGGCTGTGTTGTAAGTATATCCAGCCACTGTGGTTTATAAAACGTGATAAATGGGTTCAGATGTTCAAACCAGCAACAATACCTGTGGACAAATCATGGTTTATCACAGTACATAAAAAGCAACAGAGTTGCTCCAAATGGGATTCTTATCTGCAATTGCTCTTGGCACACTTACTGAAGATAAGATGACATATTCTTGGCTGATTTTGTCAAACATGTTTTTCTTTAAAAGAATGCCGCAAGTTCAGAAAACCCACTATAACATTCCACTTTTACTTCCTTTTGTGGTTTTGGCACATTGAGGTAGTTAAGTAAGGGTAAAGGAGAGGGTACTGTTGCTGAATGTGGAATTTTTATGATGACTTTTGTTTGGTATTTTAAACCAGAAACATTACAGATCACTGTTGGGATTATATCATTCCCAGAAAAAAATATCTGCTGCCTTTGACGTTTTCTTGGGAGCGTGTGTGTATGTGCATGCATGCCTGTGGCTAGTTGTGACAGTAGATGTGGCCCCAGACTACTCACAACTGCATTTCTAACTCTGACCTGCAGAACATCGTATTTTGTTATAGTCCTGAAGATAGGTATGGGTGAATGGCTGGCTTTCAAAAACCACTAATTGAAAATAATTATCCAGTAAAATCCAAACATTACCCCCTCGTGACTATTACAGATCGCTAGTAATCTGTCTATTTTTGTAAGAAAAAGCTGGACCCCTTTCTATTTAAATTAGTCCCCCCCCCTTTTTTTTGCATACTTGTTCATAAGATTTTGACAGCCGTGTAAACAGATGGAAGAATTTTTGAGTTTACAAAGCCTCCTCCCCTGCAAGTATGGAACATAATTTTCTCTTACTGAAACCCATATTAAGCACTAAAGCACGATGCAACATCTTGTGATATGCTCCTGTGAACTTAATGAAGGATGCCAAGGGTCCTGTTCCCAACTCTGATCAGCAGTGGGTGTTCCACAGATGCACATCGAAAGGCAAATGGTTGCTTTTTGGCTTTGTTCCCTGTCTGCCATTACTCCCACAGACAGACTTAGTACATTTTTTAACGTTTTTGCCTTTGCAGTGCTTCACTGGAGCAAATAGGCATGCAGTAGATTATTCAAAAACAAGACAATTTTGGATTTGAGTTTAATGTTGAAATACCTCCTTTTTCTTTAGCGTTGTGAAGTTCCTTAGCCGTGGTCACATTTGTTGTGACCTAAAAGGCGGTTGTAATTGGAATATTACAAGACTTCTGAGAGTCAGGCCAACTGTCCATGTGCTTTTAGAACACTGTCTCCAACAGTGGCCAACGAGATGCTTCTAGGAGCAGTCAAGCGAAACCACAGCCACCCCTTCTTGTTAGCATGGCCGTCCATTGGAGCTATCGTAGCTTGGCAGTGGGCAACATGTTCTGTGTGGATATTAAAAAAAAAAACCAGAGGACCAATCCTAACTTATTAAAACATCTAAGGTAATGACAATTTCCACTTTCTGGATCTCTGATTTTTCATATTGGAGCTCTGTTTGACATGTGCTGTGAACAGGTGGCAGAACCTTTTCAACCATGTCTGACCTGAGAAGATACACAAGTTGAGCCTGCTTGGTATTTGAATGGGAGAACACCAAGGAATCCCAGGCTGTAAGCTCAGTTGAGAAGTCACAACACACCCCAAAAGAAGTCAGTGACAAACTGCATTTGTGCTGATTCCATACAATTCCATAAATTGTATCCATGTAATCCCCGGGAGTCAATCTGGACTTGAGGGAGCCATCTGATCAGTGAGATACATTTGAGAGGATTCAAGTAGGACAAATAAAGCTGGAAGTTTGGATGGTTATTTAAAAAAAACAAAATATTTAATTTAATTTTTTGTTAGGAAAAAACCCTAAAATTAGGCTACTGGAAACTATAAAAATATTTATTTTTTAGTGAATTAAGATGCAAAATAGCTATGTTAAGCTTCTGCTTGACTTAACAAATCTGTTTTACTTAAAAATAAAGCCCTATGCTCACTGCAAGGGACAGAATCCCATTTAGTGATATTTTCATGTTATTTACCATGTACTTGCAGCTTTTAATTTTGTTTTGAAGTATGGCCTCTGGCTATGAAATGTTGTTGATGCTTTACTTAGAGGTGCAGGTGATGATATGTTGGTAGATCTTTGGATGATTTGCAAAAGGTTAGCAAAAATTTTTGAGTTCCAATTGTTTAGTGATTACAACAGCAAAATAAGCTCCTAAATTAGCTGTTGACATGAAGGAAATGTTTTTTTTTAATATTTATATAAAAGCAAACATATTACAAATATCCAAGAACAAATCAAGATTCCAACAACCAGGAATCTAAACCAGGCTAGCTTAACCAGGGAGTGTTGTGTGGAAAGACTGTGGACTTCGTTCAGTTCTGGTACTGAATACAGATGGCTTCTGTATTGGAGTAGAGTTATTTTGTACTTTAATTCTAAATACTTGTTCCTTATAGCTGACTCAGGTTGATGGATCTTGGAAGTTCTAGTAAAAGACCAAGATAGAGCCAACCAATCTGAAGTGTACTTACTGCTGGCTGTATGTGAGAAAAGATTCAAATAACATGTGCATGTTTTCCTTCAAGAAAGGAAAGAGTTTAAATATTTCACCTTTTTTTCTTTTTACCTGGTTAAAATGCTAATAAGTTGACTGCAGAGATAGAGTTCCCTGTGCAGAGGTTTGACCTTGAAGTGATTTGATCCGCCTCCCTCTCCTGTTATCCTCTTCCAATCACCTGGTTCACCATAAGGACTTCTCAGACCTATGCTGAAAACAGTGAGACCTGCTACGAATGCCAGAATAACAAAAGTTGGCTTCCTTAAGCAATCTAAATCCCTCTATTGTAGGGATACACACTAACTTATCCTACGCTGTGCGATATACTGCTTATCAAGGAAAAAGAAGGGGAGGAAAAGAATAACATGTTTTCATATGGTATCCAGATGTCGTTTTGCAAGCCTCAGGCTACAAACTCAGAAATCTCTGTTATTTCTGTTCATTTGAGATATACAAAAGCCTAGGCTTTCAATGCACAGTGGTGACTTGACTGACACATAATACTTTGCGTTTGCCCTGTGTAGGAGAAATAATAGTGGCTGTTCTAAGAAAAATAGTGGATGTACTTTAAAGTCCACTGGATGTGTCAGTCCTTCACTTTGGCTGGCCTGTGCCCACATGTCTGGCACTGTCAGTAAGTATGACACACCATAAATCCTCCATTTTTAGCAGGCAGAATCTGAAATTGGGCTAGAAAGTAAAGGAAGACAGAAAGGATTTTGAAAATCCTGAGTACAAAATAATTGAGCACAAAGATAAGAACATAGTGTAAGTCAAGGGAGTAGGATACATTTATTCTAGGGAATAAAGTCTATTTTTAAAGAATAAACATCACTGTGGTATTCCTAGCAGGTCCTGTTGTATTACCTGTTCTTCACATATGCAAATTAAATTCTCTTCTTTTCTGCAAAGGGCATGAACATCCTTTTGGAATTAAAATGAGCCACATTCGTGACACTTTGCCCCAGACACAGGGATCAAAGGATGGAGACTGCCCTCTGGATCTTCAGGGAGCCTTCCTAATAGAACAGTTGCCCCGTGAGCTTCAGTGCCAGTTCATTCTCAAGCCAAGTCGCCTGGCCACTGGGCATCAGTTGAATGGTGAGTCTTTCCACTTACAGAAGGCTTCATCTAGCAAGTGTCCCCCATCCCAACCAGTAGTCTTGTCATATGGAATGCCTGTTGAGCTTCATTATCAATTCCTATGACAAGTGGATTCCCAGTTGTTCTCTTGTAGTAGTACATTGCAGAGGAAGATAGGTTGTCATATTCTAGAACAGTAGAACACTAGAGAAGCTTTCATTGAAATTCAAAGCTCGCCAGTGCTCATGTAATCCTGGAGTTCTTGATTTTAAGGAAAACTAAAATGGAGCATACTTTTACTAATATCTTGGACTTCAAAGAAACAAATTTAAATGAACACAACTCAATGGTAAATAGGATCTTGTGGCAGGAGCCTCTGGTTGGAACAGGAGCTCAAGATGTGTGGGAACTCCTAAAGAAGGATATGCTAAAAGTATAGCTGCAAATGAGTCCAGTAAGAAATTGTCAGAAGAATCCATGTAGGTACACATAAAGCTCAATGAAAATCTTGAAGACAAAAAAGGCCATATAAACGAAATGGAAACAGGGCCAGGTTGCAAAGGAAGAGTATGGAAAGCTAGCTTAGAACTGTAGAGCTGGCATCAGGGAAGTGAAAGCTCAAAATGAGCTGTTAGGAACAGGTGCTAAGAATAAGAAAAACTCCTTTAAATGGGTTGAAAAGAAAAAAGGAAAAAAAAAAAGAATTGTGCAAGCTACTGAGTGAAGGTAACAAAATGCTAACAGATAATGAAAAAGCAGAGCTACTTAACTTCTATTTTGGTTCCATTTTCATCGCCAAAAAAGTATATGTTCCACCAGGAAATTTTGGAGAATAGGATAAAGGGGCAGGATTGAAGCTTGAGATTGATAAAAATATAATTGGGGAATATCTTTGAATGAGATTAAATCTCCAGGACCAAGTAAATAGCTGATGGTCTACCAGAACTCTTATATATTATCCTCGAGTAGTTTTGGAACACTAGTGAAAGGCCAGATAACTGGAGGAGAGCAAAAGTTATCTGTCTTAAAAACAGGGGAAAGGAAGATAAGCAAATTACAAACCAGATATCAGGAAGATTCTATAGCAAATCATAAAGAAGTCTATCTGTAAGCATCTTGAAAACAATATAGTAATTACCAGAAGTCAGCGAACAACGCTTTTCAGGTTTATCTGAAATTTAGCTGAAATCAAGATATATGATGCCTAGAGAATTCCCACAATCTACTAAGAAAGGTACCCAATTAAAATTTCAGATAAACCTGAGAAGAGTTGTTCGCTGACTTCTGGTAATTACTGTATTGTTTTCAAGATGCTTACAGATAGACTTCTTTATGATGTGCTGATTAGCAAGCAAATTGGAACAGAGAAAGGCCATTAGGATGGTCAGAGAATTAGACACAAAGTCCTGGGAATAGAGATTGAAGGAGCTGGATACGTTTAGCCTTAAGAAAAGACAACTGTATGGGGATATAATGCTACCTGAATGGATGCCACGTAAGAGGAAAATCAAGACCTGTTCTTGTTCTGGAATGCAGGATGTTGAATACTGGATTCAAGTTGCTTGAAGGCAGATCCCACTGAATGAGAAAAAAGTGCCTACAGAACAGATTGACAGTGGAAACCATAGAGGTTGCGAGTTCCCTTTTATTGAATATGTTCAATTAGAAGCAAACAGCTGTCTGTCTGGGATGCTTTAATTTGAATTTTTGCACTAAACAGGGAGGTTGGATTCAATAACCTAAATGCCCCCTTCTAACTACATGATTTCTGTGATCAGATCCTAAATTTTGCATATTTGAGCTTTGTATAAGTCTTCTCCAGTCTTCTAAGATTCATGTTCCATCCTGAGCCTGCCCCTTCATAGCTTCTTAATACCATGCCCCTTTAATACCTCATCTTTTCCACCTGCTCCTGTACCCCCTTGCCAGCTACATGAGAAATGTAGATCCTATTCTTCTGCTTTTATCAGAAGTCTATTCTATGTGTTACAGTATATGGTTTTCAAAGCACCTCATTCTGGCAACTTGATGCTACAGTAAGAAGCAGTGTTTGGACATTGTCCATTTCTACATTTCAGGGTTTTTTGTTGGTATAACAAAATGGTTAGAAATCTAAGAACTAAGAACTCGAACTTTTCTTTTAAGCACTTGAACACTGGGGATTTTTACTTCATGAGCCAGCTACAGATCTCTGCTATTCATGACCCTCCCCTTGGCAGAAACCATGGTAATCAAAGTTTGAAAAACAGTGAATGATCTGGATGATGCTGCATCATACAGTAGCTGGAGCTAAGCAGATAATAATCATATCTAAAACTTCAATGGCAGATAAGCAGGTTGTTCACTGAGGAGTGGAACATCATTATCTCAACTTTTTCATTTGTCAGAATATGTAAACTATTATTTTGTCACACGGTCTGTGTTTTCTACCTGCTGAGATGCTGTAATTCAGCTTGTCCAGATTTTCCTCAAATTAACCAGAAACAGGCAATTTGCTTGTATCAGAAATAAATTGACAAATAGTTTCACATTTCTTGGCAGTGCAGACATGCTCCTGCTCTGTTTCTTTAAACATCATTGATTAGTCAAGTTGTAATTTAACAGCACAAGTATGTCAACATAAAGTGTTCTGTCCCATTCTGAAGAGGGGTTTCTTCACATGTTGATAGACACATCTGCAATGTTCATTTCTTGGGGTTTGAAATGTTAATACCATAGTAGTACAAAAAACTCTTGCTGTAGTCATATATTTCAACTCAAAACTTGTCCACCTGTCTATCTCTAAATAAGCTTTGTAATTTGGGTTGGAGGCAGCTGTTTTTGTTCATAGAATATAAATGTAAGTCATGCCTGGCTGGTAGAAACCCCTAGGCCATCTAGTCCATCAGTCTCTTTCTCATAGTGGCCAACCAACTGAACATGGAAGCCCACTAGTCTCCCAGCAGATGGCCTTCAGAGGCATTCCCACTGCCATCCAGGCTGATAGCCATTGATCCACATGATCTCCATGAATTAGTTGAACCCTATTTTGAAGCCAGCCAAACTGGTAGCGTGCATAAATATGAACATGATTCTGAATAGTTGATATCAACATGCAAAGAAAGGCAGTATTCTGGATTATTTTTATGATTTATTTATTTGTTTGTTTTCTATAGCTGACCATCTCAGCCAGGGACTCTGGGCATAATTCTCTCTGTAGAGACAGAATTCAGCTATTGCTAAAAACAGTTCCGGGGAAGTCTTCTCATTTAAGTATGCACAGTGTGGGCTCCAAGGGAAAGAGGTGGACTTTAACCATAGGAGCCAGTTGTGGCCTTTCCCCATTTCTTGAACCTCTGTGACAAGTAAGAGGGTGTGATATAAATCTGTCTTATTTATTTATTGAGTTACAGTATATCCCATCTTTCATTCAAGAGGTCAGCAACAACTCTGTGAGATGGGTTGGGCTGAAATAGAATGACTGGCCCAAAGTCACCCAGTGAGTTTCCGTGGCTGAGGGTGGATTAGACCTGAGATCTCGCTGCTCCTTCATCCAACACCTTAACCACAAACTGCATTGGCTTTCCACAACAAAAATAGCCTTCTCTTCTAAAACAAACAAAAAGCAAAACTTTCTTTCTTTCTTCCTGCCTTTCTTTAGAGTTAAGCCAAAAGCCGTTTAAAAGGAAAAGATCAATTATAAACTGGGCCTTCTGGCGAGAAACAGGCACTCCAGTGGACCATTTAGTGCCATCTCCAATATCTTCCAAATCAGGGAAGCTGTTTGGCCTTTCCCTCCCATCCATCTGCGAGAATGATAACCTGCCCAAACCAGTCTTGGTAAGTCTCTTTTACATTCAGATCAGATGATGGAACTTGGTGGCATCTCTCTAGGCTAAAGGTGTGCACAAGCAGTCCTGGGACACATTTGGACTATTGAGAATATGTAATAGCCATGCTCCTCATTGAGAGAGTATTTGCCATTGTGGGCATGGCCAGTCACGAAACTAGATTTGGGAAATCTAGTTTGCAGATGGCAAATTAGATCTTTCAAATGCTCTATCACCTCTTGTGGGACCTTTGTATGGCTCAAGAGTGTTCTTAATAGTAAATATGTGACATGCCAATTAAAAAAAAATTAGGTGGGACAGAGAGTAAGGTGAACATCAAGGGAAGTGCTTCTAGACACACTGGTGCCCTCAGGCAATAGGTTTCTACTCCTGTTCTAGGCAGGGAATAAGATTTTTGTACATTATGGCAGGAGGAGCAAAGGAAAAATCACTAGGGATTTGGAGGCTTGCTCAGGTCCCTCTTCAGGTGAAACTGATTAAGTTGCAACTCAAATTGCAAATGGGCAGTTTTGCATAATTATTTGTACTACTGCATCTCCTGTCATAATTATAATGGAGTAAAACTTTCCCTATTTCTCACTCCATGTTTGTATCAAGTAACAAACAATATCTGATTTCCAGGAGGTTAGACTTTCTAGCGTGAAACTGTGTTGTGGTTTTGGTGGGGAAAGGGGGAGGTTGGCACCAAAAACAGAACTAACAAATTTATTATCACATTAATTGTGGATCACAGTTCATTTCATCAAATCATGGAGTCCTTGTTAGGTAATCCTATAAATGTGTGGACATTGCTGTGATCATGGAGCGTGTAAGGCACTTGGTGCTTGTGCATAGTATTTTGGACCATAACAAGAGAATACGTGCTGTTAGTGACGAGTACTGTAGTATGAGCAGTACGAGACCTGACCATCAGCTTAATAAGCAGCCAATGTTAGGACTTCCTCCTCTGTTATTTGGGATTTCTATTGAGATAATTAATGCTAAAGCACAAGTTGGAAAGTATCTGCCAAACATAATTTGCAAATCAGGAGCCCTTTCCCTTCCCGTTAGAGTGACTTTGCTCCTTTTTCTTCTTCATACTAAATGTGATTTCTGTATTATTTGTGTGTCAGAGTTAATACTGCTTTTCTTGGAGCCATGGTTTGTAGAATTTCAAACTGTGGTTTCAAACCATGGTTGCAGAAGAAACATTCACCATTTGCCATGCAGGTTTTGATGTATGCATAGATCTCTCAAACAAAGGCTTGCCACTTGGGGGGGGCGGGTAGTCAATCCTGGGGATGGTTAGCGCCCTAAAGTGGCTCCCATGTACTTACGAATTTAAGTTAGAACTTTTAATATTGCCATCCTGGATTCTATTTTATATTTATATTTATATTCTTATTTAAGATACCCTTTTGTTTTGTAATCTCTTTTTAGCTTTACTGTAAACTGCCCAGAGTCCCCCTTTTGAGGGAGATGGGCGGTGATGAAATTTGATAAATAAAAATAAAATAAATGTGATGTTGCTTCATACAAATTGGAAATATATGCATTGAGCTTATCTTCCTCTGAAGGATACGGGAATCTGGGCATAAACCACAGCTCCTACAGTTACTGTATTTGGAAATATGACATGCCTAGACATATGGTTCCTTCCAAAATACCAAGTTTAAAGCCTTTTTGAAACAACTTTAAGCCTTATAACTCTGATAAGTTAGGTTTAACTAAAAACGTGATAATAAAGTCTGGCTTAGGCTGTTGCATTGCAAGATTTGATCAGTATAAAGAATAATTTCAGAGTAGCCAAAGCCCAAATACTTAGAAAGAAAAGAAAATGGAAATCTCAACACAAATAGCAAAATATGGATGATAAACAGATGAAGTAGGGAAGAGACAGGCTGAAAGTTTCAGAAGCCTCTTAAACATTCCCCTAAGGTGTTTGATGTATTTGCATAGCTGAGCTTCAAGAGCGCTTACCCAGCAGTCCAAAAGATACTGCTTCCTAGCTTCATTGACAGTAATTCAATCTATAAAGAATTTTGGAGCTGACTTTGGCGATGGAGAAGGAATGAGCAAACCATTAAGGGGGGACTTTCAGAAAAGAGTTCTGAGAAAGGGGGAAGTGTGAGAAAGAAACTGAAAATAACCCTGCCTTGATTTTATTTAATGTAAGATGGGACAGAGGGGAACTTGGACAGGTTAAGAAACCAGAGACAAATCTGACTGCCCCCCCATCCCACCTGTCTAAATTGTTCCTGAAAGAGGAACTGTTCTTAAGTGAACTTAACCAGGATTGACACTTGGTAGGAGTGGGAACCTCAGAGAGGGTTAGGGAGCACCTGGTTACCATGAATCAGTTTAGTTTCCCAGACCAGACTGAATGGAAATGGAAATTACACCTGAGAATCTTAAAGGGGTTTGCAGGTGTCATCTTGAAGCCCCTTCTATGATCTTTGAGAAATCCTGGAAGATAAGTTTAGTACCAGAGGATTGGAAAAGGATAAATAAGCTGGGAAGATGAAGATATAGTAGAAGTGTGGGGTGAGAATGCAGAAGGAGACAGTACCAATTGGTCTGGAGATGACTAAGATGTCTTGGGAGGATAGTTGATAAGTGATTGCTGGGCATCGGCAGCTGTTTGGGGGGAATTGTGGAAAGAGATCGGTCTGTGGTGGCAAAAAATCTGAAGGAGTCTGGTAGCACCTTTTCTGACGAACACATTTTATTAAAAGGCATAAGCTTTTGTGAATGCTACCAGACTTCTTCCGACTATTTGGGAGGTAGTAACTGTGGAATTGTGAGAGTGCTGCAGTGATGGAAGATTCTTACTGTTGGCCACATGCAAGTGTTTTCCTGGTTTTGTAAAGGATTGCTGAAATCGCTTAAGCAAAAGGGAAAATCTGTTGTGTAAACCATAGCACAATTTTCAAGTTTTCTGTCATTTCTCTGATAAATAATATAAATTCAAAACTTTTTTCCCAAGAAGTCTGATTTTTCTATCAATGTTCAGCCAGATACAGCACTCAAACCCCCCTAATGTGAAATCTATCACCCTTGTCTGACCCATGTTCCTCCGTATTGGGGCACAGGCAAAACTACAGTCCTGGTCTCACTGTGAACACAGCCGAGCTCTTGAGTGCTTTTCCCCAAAGCACCTCAGCTGTTAAGGTTAAGGGAAGGACTCTGTCAAAACCTTCTCTGTGGGTAGAATAGTGCAGAGAGCATGGTTGTTGCTAGATCCTTTTTCAGAATATGGCATCTGCTAAAGATCAATTGCCAGCTCAGGCTTCATGTATTGATTATATATTTCTTTTATAGGATATGCTTTGCTTTCTCTATCAAGAGGGGCCTTTTACTCGGGGTATTTTCAGACGTTCAGCAAATGCAAAATCCTGCAGAGAGCTGAAAGAGAAGCTTGACTTGGGTGAAGATGTACACCTACTTTGCGAGTCCGTCTTTGTGATAGCCTCTGTCTTTAAGGTAGCTGAGAATCTCTCTCTAACATTCTGTGTAAGAGTTACTTGACCCTTGAAATTACCTGTCTCTAATTTAGGATGTGAAGATTACCTTTGTTTCTTTTTTTTTTAACTGACCCAGAACTCTGTTCAGTGACGATTAATTCAAGGAACCTGTAGACATCTCTGTAAGAAAGTTTCCCCGAACCTTACTACCTGAAATTGAGACTTAAGACAATATTAACAAGCACTTCTGAGGCCCAGTACATGCCATATGTGTAGCTGTCTAGTGCTGAGATATTTCTATAACCTATTGATCTCCCCAGTCATAGAATCCTCCAAGTTTTTCATTTGAAACTTCTGTTTGGAATTCAGTGAAAGATTAGGACTCCATTCTGCATATAATTGGTTGAACAGCTGGGCTCTCAAATTTTAAGCTTTCTTAAGAACATTTTTTTAAGTCCTTAGAAACCAGGACTGGTGCCATTTGTGCATGAAAAGGGAAAGGAACAGGCATCTGGTGAAGTGGGAGAGGCCGGATTCACAGAAAGTTCCTAAAGGCTTGCTTTTGGGTATCTTCAAAATTAAACTGGAGAAAAGTAATTGCTTTGTGCTTGTTTTTATCAAAGCATGTTTTGTTCTTTCGTGTCTTCAATAACCGAAGAGAACGAAGAGTCTAAAGAATCCTGTGTGACCTGAAATCCAGCAGGAGAAGAATTGTACATTTCCCTGTCCCTTGTGTTGCAACTTTTATGTTCATTCCCACTCATGATACTTTCTAGGGTGTCATGCTGTGTTGCCCTGCTCTTTGTATATTGAAGAGTAAAGCTTTCCTCAGCCAGCCCTTTTCCTTGGTACATCTGCTCTGCAAGCCCCGCCCCGCCCCCCCTTTAATTCTTTGGTTTACAGCTGGAGCTGTGGCAGAGTTCTTTTCTCAACTGTATAGGCCTTTTCACAGTATGGGGCAGAAGGTGAGAATGGTAAAAGTGATGCCCCCGGAGCTCCAGTCCAATAAAGAGCTTGGTAAAGAGGAAAACGGTAGCCTAAATTCTGAGAAGGTTGCACATTATAGGGCATATTGTAAAGAAGGGCCCCCCCAATTTTGGGTGGTCTAGTGAGCATATTTAGAATTCGGAGAATATGTCACAGCTACTGATATAAAAAGGCTACGATACAGACTGTGGCCCCCATTTACCAGAAAAACATGAACTGACCATGTTTTTCACTGACATCCACTTTCAGGGTGCAACCATTGTTTTTATTTTCTGAGAATGCTTCTAGAGCAGTATTTCTCAACCTTGGCAACTTTCAGAAGTGTGGGCTTCAACTCCCAGAATTCCCCAAGTCATCATGGCTGGCTGGGGAATTCTGGAAGTTGAAGTCCACACATCTGAAAGTTGCCAAGGTTGAGAAATGCTGTTCTGTAGTCATTTTAGGATCCAGAAGCATTCTTGGAAGTAAGTATGTAGTCTGAAGCTTTGCCAATGTTGGTTACTGCTTTGTTTATTGCATGCTAGCTTCCCATTTTAAAACAGCACATCCAGGGCAGCTGTGTTGGAAACTCAGGTTATAGTGTCTAGAAGAACTCCAAACGTGCCACTGAATTGTAATTTTTAAGGTGACCGAAGAGGGGAAATGACTAAATACGTGGGGAGTTATATTAATTTAGCTAAATTTTAATTTAACTAATCTAAATTTAGTTTTGCACCAGCCCTGCTTGCTTCTTTGAATAGTCCCCAGCCACTTTTTTGAGCGTGACCCCTGACTTTCAGTTCAATCCACCAATAGTTGGGCATCCTGATGTAGAGCAACCTAAAATAGATTATGTAGTAGTGTCTGGATAAATAATAAGTGTTGATAAATAATATAAGCTATTGGAAAGTGATAACTGAGAAGTGGAATAGCAAAGCTTCCAAATCAAAAGTTTCACTACCAACTTCTTTGTTAGTGAACTAAATATTCTACTGATTGTTTATTTCTTATATGGGATCCTATCTTTATTCCAGTGAGGTCTGGACTGCTTATCCAGGTGTAGTTGAATCATGTTGAGAAGGCTGAGCTCAGAGGTGATAACTTGAACAAGGCTTCTCAGTAACTTTGTGGGATATGAATCCAAGTCTTCCCCTGTTTTCTGCACCAAATTGATCACAATATAATACTAGACTTCTTGTTTATCATAAAATTAATTATTTGGTTAATGGGAAATTCTTCTGATCCATACAGAGATAGAATTGGTTCAGAGAGAACACAGAGTTGATTGCACTCTCAAAGTGATCTGGAGGCTGTTGGATTTGCTCGGCTAAAAAATACAAAATACAAGTCAGTCTCATAATTAAATGTATTCTTGAAATGGTTGCTCATGTATACTGTTTCCCTTCTCTTTCAATAAGGATTTCCTTCGTAACATCCCAGGGAGCATCTTCTCATCTGAGCTCTGTGCTCAGTGGGTTTCCTTAATGGATGAAGGGAACCAGGAAGAGAAAATAAAAAGCATCCACGGGTAACATTGCTTGTATAATTTCCTGTGCCAGTTTTTCAGAAAATATTGGGGGTGAGGGGAGGAAGCAGAGCTGTGAGATACGTGGGTCCTTATATATATAAAAATTTGATAATTGTGTGTCTCATACACTGATATTTTGGTTTCCCCCAGTAATCTTCCACTTAGTGGGAAATATGTTTCCAAATTGAGAGGACAGATTAGGAACAAGGGGATGGAAGAATTTTGAGGGTCAGTTGTGGGGCCCTTCCTTGTGCTTAAACAAATTGATTTTGTGTTTCTAGATTAATGGAACAGCTTCCAAGAGCCAATGTAGTGCTGTTGCGTTACCTCTTTGGAGTATTACACAGCATACAAAAGCAATCTGAAGACAACCAGATGACTGCATTCAATTTAGCAGTGTGCATTGCACCCAGCTTGCTCTGGCCTCCAGCTGCTGCAAACCCTGGGACTGAGGGAGAATTCACCAAGAAGGTAAACTGAGCAATGGTTCTTCAGGTTCTTCGCTTGGATGTTCCAAGGAAGCAGCACAAGAGGAAGAATGAGTAAAGTGTCCATCATCTTCTCATTCTTCTGGAACTTGTCTGAAGAGGGGAGATAGGATAGGTATTGCCCACTTTGAAAAAGAGTTGAGAGTGTGAAGAATAGAGAATGCTTCTCTATTTCCTTGGGAGATAAGCCAGTAGTTCTCCACTTCTGAATGGGCCTGGATCCCTTCCATGACAGGGTTTAGAACAGGGTTTCTCAACCTTGGCAAATTGAAGATGTGTGGTCTTCAACTCCCAGAATTCCCCAGCTAGCATGGCTGGCTGGGGAATTCTGGGAGTTGAAGTCCACACATCTTCAAGCTGCCAAGGTTGAGAAACCCTGCTTTAGAAAGATCAATATATAGTTATAGGTAATATGGGATGTGGCCCCAAAGTGTCTCTTGCTATAAAGGGCGTACTTTTTTCTACCATCCAACGTTGCACTGTCCTGTCTTCCCAGCAAGCATTAGTGCATGTTAAGAAGCAGATACTTTCCTGTATTAAGCATCCAACCTGAAGTGGTTTAAGAGGGCAGCCTTTCCCCTATTCCTTTGCTTGAATATTTAAGCTTGCCTCAAGCTGGTGATTTATTTTTATTTTATTTATTTTATATCCCACTTTTATTATTTTTATAAATAACTCAAGATGGCAAACACACCAAATACTCCTTCCTCCTCCTTCCCCCACAACAACCACTCTGTGAGGTGAGTTGGGCTGAGAGAGAGAGGGGCTGGCCCAGCAGGCTTTGTGCCTAAGGCGGGACTAGAACTCTCAGTCTCCTGGTTTCTAGCCTGCAGCCTTAACCACTAGGCCAAACTATTTTTTATACCTATTTTTCCCACAGAAATTAATACATGGTTGCTAACATAGAGGCATTCATGGACAAGAATCAGATCAAGAGCAGCCATCTTCCTGTACTTCTCCTCTTTTTCTAATATGATCAGTAATCATTGTAGAACATTTTCACATTCCAACCCTGCATTGGGAGGCAGCCTAGAACAAACAGGTTGCAATAGGAGGATTTGTGTGGGAGGAAAAGAACTGGCATAGAAATGAGAGAGCATATAATTGACAGGAGATAACAAGGAAAATGTTCTAATACTGAGCTGAGGAAGGATCTGTGGAAAGAGTCTGTTCTGTGCCAAGAGAACAGCGGGACTAGAAGGAAGTCTCATACATATATTTTTGAAAGAACATATTTTATATATAGAATGATATATGTTATTAAGGGGCATTCAATAAGGAGAGGTTTACATAACTGCATTATTTCTTCATAACACACAATGCCAACACTGAAGATGATGTGACATCAATTTAAGGAGTAAAAGTAAAAACAAGTTAAAAATGAAACTTCCACCTGGTGGGCCAGCAGTGGCAAGTTCGAGTCTTGTAGTGAACTCTTTGACTTCAGATTTATCTTAAACTCCATGGTGACCTTCACGCCTTAAAAAAAATCTCATTATCTTTGTTCTCAGGTTTCTGTCCTTGTACAGTTTCTCATCGAAAATTGCTGCAAGATCTTTGGAGAGGAAATTACTTCTGTCTTTGCAGATATTGTGCCCAAAAATGATAACCAGGAAGATGGTTCAGGTAACATAAATTAAAGAAAAAAGCATAAAAGTGGGAGGGGAGAGGAGGGGAGGCAAGTGTAATATACTAGCCTTTTAACTTAGTCTCCACAAGTTGTTGCTTTTGGCACCTTTTCTATGAGGATTGCAACATGTACATCAGGTCACACTATGGGGCTGGTCAATGTGTGGTCTGAATACAAGAGAATCCTAGGATCAAGTCTCATGAAGCTGACTGCCTTCAGCAAAGCTATCACCCTGCTGAACTGTATCTCAGAATGCCTCTGAGAATAGATAAAATTAGATTAAGAACTGAATAGCGTATTGACCTCTTAAAAATTGTAAATAAACCTGTTGTTTTATTTAGCATTGTTGCTCTTGACTGAGCTGATGATACCTCAGGGTTTGATAACACCTATTTTCATATTCTTGCAGATCTCTCTTCTTTCCATTTGAATGACTCCTCCTACGATAGTTTGGAAAATGAATTAAATGACTGCACAGACCCCACCTTTAACAATCTTTTTAAAAAGCGAGGGAAAGAGAACAGGAGTAGAGACTCTGTTTTGACTTTGAGCGACTGTGATTTGGACCCACCAGAAGCAGGAGATGCTCAGATTAAATTACCAATCAAGTCTCAGCCAGTATCCATTTCTGTTGGCTTCCATCACAAATCCTCATCACGGGAGCACTCTGAGAATGAGTCTTTGTGTTCCATCACATCAGGTTATTCATCAACAGCCATCTCAGATGTTCTGAAAAGTTCAAGAAGACATAGGCGCTGTTCTGAGCCCACTATTGGTCTTCTTGACTCCAAGTTTACACCACTTAGTGGGTTTCATGAAAGTGCTGTGCGCAAAGCCAGCTGTGATGCTGTTCTGTCCCACACAAATGAAGACTATCTCGAGCAGTTTCGTTCTCTCCAGGTGGAAGGCCAGAAACTTATAAATCAGAGTTTGGTTATGGGGATAGAAGTAAGCAGCAAGAATGGTCCTGAAAGTCACACAAGTGAAAAGAAAGATGTTTCTAACCGTCTCCTCCTGCCACCTCCACTTAGGTTAAATATTTGCTCAAGGACTAGCTGTTCTAGCCTCTCATCACCGGGTACTTCCCCTTCAGGGTCTTCAATGAGCTCTCTTGATAGTGCTTTTTCCCAGTTTTCAGACTATTCAGTGTTTACCCCAACCGAAACTTCCTCTCCTCTAGACTGTGCATTTCAGCCACAGAGGAAGTTTGGAGAAGTTTCTCCTGATTTTAATCCTTTTTCAGGAGTCCACCTTGGATCTGGAGTTAGCTCTTTTCCTAACCAAGCCAACAATAACCAAACCAGCAGCTTGGTGTCTATTAAGAAAGACAGCCTGGAATGGCTTCCTCATAAAAACCCAGTCACTCTCCATCCCAGCACATGGTTGAAAAGTGGTGCTTCTACCATGAAAAACTGGACTCTGCGGAAAAGGGAAAGAGCCTCCAGGCAGGATGAGAAAAAGAACAGTTCTGTGAAAATAACTTTGGAGTCACAAACATGTCCTCCTGAGAGTAGCTTAGCTCAGGGTCAACAAGAAATGGGCAAGGCTTGTGCAACAGATGTTAATTCTGTAACAGGGGACCTGGGAAGCGGATCTTCTCAGGAAGTTGGGCAGCTCAGCAGCCTTCCTTTCTGTCCCATGGAAGTCCAGGAGAAGCGACTCAAGGCCTTAGAGCTTTTGGCAGAGCAAAGCAAGGAAGAGGAAGAAGAGGAAAATTCTACATTGTTTCTTTCTTATAAACAACGACCGTCCCATCTTAATCCACGATCTCAAAATAAACCCAAGCCAGATGCTGATTTGGTGGCTGGACATCAGTGGGTCATTGAGGGAAAGTTAAATGAAACCGCACATTTCACAGGAGTTGCAATCCAGCAAGCTTCAGATTCCAAAAAGGATAAATCTTCATTGAGCAGAGAGTCCAAAGACGCTGACATCAACTTAGAACAGGAATGTTGTGCCTCTTCAAACTTGGCCAGGGCTGAGGATGAATGTTCATTTCAAGCTGCTTCAAATAATAGCTTTTCCAAATCACCGGAAGGAACTGATGTTAGTAAAATGGAATGGCTGAAGAAGTTGTGCAGTGATCCCAAATTCAAGGATACAGACCAGAAATTTTTCACAGAGGAATCCTATGTTTGAGCAGCTGATATCAAAGAATGTTATTTCAGTATAAATTGGTGTTGCTTTAATATCCATGGGGTTAAAGTCTCATCAGGGATTTGAGGGAACTTGTGCTGTTTGAGGGATGAGTGGAATGACTTTCTTAGCTATAGTCTTGTGATTTTAAAGACATTTCCTGGTATCTGGGAAGGCCACATGAAATGTTTTAAGAGAAACACTTGATTGTATAACAGTAGCAAACACTTGTGTATGTGCTTGCTATGTAAGTTTTTTAAAATAACTCATATATGTTCTAGTCATTGTAAATTTATGTTTTGTGTCCATGGTGATTTGGCTGTAGTGTGTAAGATTGGCCTGGCCTCCATAGCTTTGGCATTGTATTGCTCTTTTGAAGCCAATGGTCCACTTCATTGTTCTCCAGCAAAAGATTGTCTTAACGTTTTATGAGGTGTCTGATCAGTAGTTGCAGTCACTTTCCTCTCTTACCAAAAGATGATTTTAAATAAAGGATACTTTTTGACCTTTTTGTAACTTAAAACTCCAAGTTACATGTATATCACCGTACTATGTTCCATTTGGGTATTAATTTTGTTTGTTTCATTTTTTTCATGATGATGCTCTCCAATGGCATTACGTTTTGCTGGTGGTGGTGGTGATGGCATTGCAGGCAGAGCTTACATAATTATTCAGTGGGTCTTTATTATAATATATTGAAAGTAATGCATTATCTTCAAAAGGCTTTGAGATTGTATAATATATCCTGGTAAATTTTTGCTATTGTATATGTTCTGAAATAAATGTGTATTTTTGTACTTGTGGAAAATACTAACTTTTTGAGTGGTTGGGGCCCTGGCAGGGATGTGTAACCATTCACTGGCTTGAAATATAGGTAGTCCTCACTTAACAACCACAATTGGGACTGGCAACTCTGTTGCTAAGCATTGCAGTTGTTAAGTGAGACATCATGTGACTGGAACGGACTTACAACCTCACTTCTGCCGCAGCCGTTAAGCAAGACATCACATGACTGTGATTTGCGATTACACTGCTGGTTTCTCCATCAATTCAGCTTGTTGGAAGCTGGCTGTGAAGTGTGCAAATGGTGATCACGTGACCAAGGGATGCTGTGATGGTCATAAATGCCTGCTGGTTGAGAAGTGCCCACAGGGATGCTGCAACAGTTGTAAGTGTGAGGACCAGTTGGAAAGTTTTTCAGCGCTGTTGTAATTTCAAACGGTCACTAAACAGGGCAATCATTAAGTGAGGACTACTTGTAACTTTCTTGTAACATCCCAACAGCTAATGAAATGAGAACTACTGGCAAAACATTGTAATTGGAGATTTTGGGGTTTTACTTATTCCACCCAAAGATAACAGTGGGCTCTGCAAGCCTTGGTTGCATGCCAGGTTTTGGGAGGGTGTCAATTAAAACGAGTGAGCAGGGGTTTTTAGGGTCTGAGGGATGGAGAATACATACACACACACACACACACACGTTCAATCATGTCTGATTCTTGGATACTGCCTGGATAAGTTCCTGCAGTTTTCTTGGCAAGGTTTTTCAGAAGTGGTTTGCCATTGCCTCCTTCCTAGGGCTGAGAGAAAGTGACTGGCCCAAGGTCACCTAGCTGGCTTTGTGCCTAAAGTAGGACTAGAACTCACGGTCTCCCAGTTTCTAGCCTGATGCCTTAACCACCGGACCAAACTGGCTCTCTCGCTCTCTATTTAATGGCACTCCAAAAAGTGGGCAAGACCAGATCAAACCGCTAAATTTAAATTAAATTGAATTAAAGTTAATGTGGCAACTCATTTAACTTTTTTTTTTGTCACATTAAAACCACAAGTTGGCAGTATATTTCGGAATGACTATTGAGTAAGGAGTGTTTGCTGATAAATGGATCATCAATCTTAATTATTGCAACACTGTGATTTCTTCTTTTTGCAGCCCCCAGTTCCCTTTGGTACAGCTATTCATCTGTGATCTCTTGCCTTGAACTGCTTGAATTGATGATTCAGTTGATGAGGCAGGACATCAGCCAGTAAAACAACTTATTTTCAGCTTGTTTTCTTTTTTTAAGTCATGCTAAAGAAGACTAAAGCTTTAGTGTTGAAGTTAGGAAGTTGTAATTCTGGCTCCTGTTGCTTTGCTGTTTTGCTGAAAACAAAAAGAACTCATAAATGTAGTCTTCAGACCATTGAGAACGGCAGCATAATTAGAATTCCTCAGCCAAGAAAAAGTGCTGCCTTGTGGGTTCAGGGCTGCCCACATGCCATGTGTTTTCTCACCCATCAGTTATATGAGCATATGGAAGAGTGTGTGCAAGGAACTTCTATTGATCCGTTCATAATAGAACATGCTGGGTAATGTCAAAATTTGATGAGCGATTGAAAAGTAATCATGACTCTTCAGAGGACAGTCCATTCAATCCGGGATTTTAAATTAGTTTGCTTTTAAATTGACTTTAAGCCACTGTTTATTTCCTTTGAACCAGATGGATAAGCTTTAGGAAGGTGGTATCTACCTTCTTTCCTCTTAAAAGCCTGTGATTCACTAACAAGCATCCAGTGCAAGAGTGGGCCTGAGGCAACTGAGCTGTTTACCCATTGCATCTGAGATACTCAGAGGATTTGTATGTGACAGGAACAAAATGCCTACATATTCTAGATACACATTTCAACAGCCTGGAGATAGGCATTATCATTTATTTATTTATTTATTTGATTGATTGATTGATTGATTTCTATAGCTGCCCATCTCAGCAAGTGACTCTTTATCTTTGTTTTCTTATAGGCGCTACAAAAGAAAAACCCCTCTCAGTAAATCTCAAGCTTGCTTACTTAGAAAAGTTATATGGCCATCCATCTTATGTACAAACTCTGAGCAGCTAAGAATTAACAAAAAGCAATATAATAACATTTTCACATGTTGTAAGCTCCTTTCAGCATGGAATTCAACAAACATAGGCTGGATCCTTTGTGAATTTCTATTTTCCCCAAAATAATTTGAAGACAAAAAGCACTGAAAACTACAAAATGTTTCCCCAGAATGGAAATCCAAAAATAATCATCTTTGATCTTCCATTTTTGATGAATTAAGGAAAAGGAGGACTTCATTCAGAAATCAGTATACTTAGAGTGTTGTTCAAGAACTTCATATTATTGTATTAGGTAAAGGTAAAGGTTTCCCTTGACGTAAAGTCCAGTCGAATCCGACTCTAGGGGGCGGTGCTCATCTCCGTTTCTAAGCCTTGGAGCCGGCATTGTCATAGACACTTCCGGGTCATGTGGCCGGCATGACTCACGGAACGCCGTTACCTTCCCGCCGAAGCAGTACCTATTGATCTACTCACATTGGCATGTTTTCGAACTGCTAGGTGAGCAGGAGCTGGGATTAACAATGGGAGCTCACCCCGCCGCGCAGTTTCGAACTGCCGACCTTCCGATCAACAGCTCAGCGGTTTAACCCGCAGCGCCACCGCGTCCCTCACCGCGTCCCTTATTGTATTACCAGAGATTAATTGCTTCTCTGTTATTAAACAGACACATATTCCTGAAAATGATGCAGAAAAACACGATCAAGAAAATATGACTGAATTCAGCAGACACTATAGCTATTTCACCTTTATGTTAATGTACCAATACTAGACACTCCTAAGGAATTCAGGAAGCCTGTGAGAGACTTCCAAATGTATGGGTTCCATTATGTCACAAAAACCACACTTTGTTGCTACTTTGTTTGTACTTCCAGTAACTCAGGGATATGTCAGGATGTCTATCAAGTCCTTAAATTACATTTTGAATTTTAGACTTTGAGTTCGTCCAGAGGGAAGGCTTAGTCCTAGGAATCAAAAGACACCATACAACTGTTTCCTCTCTTCCACTTCAATATATTTTTCTAGATTGAAAATGGAAGGAAGTCACAGGAGGGTTACAAATAAAGGACATGATCATCTCTATACCAGTCATAAAATTCCTTGAATGAAATATGACGACACCATAAAAGCCTCATTTGGAATTAACAGGATTCTTTACAGTTACAAGAACTCCAATTTATCCTGAATCCAGCCACAGAGAATCTATGACATTTTAGATGATGCCAATTGAGAATGACTGGGTTGATACATTGTGCTAAGCCATAATTTAACTACAGTTTTCTGAATAAATCATAATTGCTGCAGTGCAACATGTTATCCCATACTACATTATAGCTTGACATACAGTATATAGACAATATACATACTCCAATTTATCCTGAATCCAGCCACAGAGAATCTATGACATTTTAGATGATGCCAATTGAGAATGACTGGGTTGATACATTGTGCTAAGCCATAATTTAACTACAGTTTTCTGAATAAATCATAATTGCTGCAGTGCAACATGTTATCCCATACTACATTATAGCTTGACATACAGTATATAGACAATATACATAGGTGGGAAGGTAGCTGAGCCATCATTTCTCGGAAGACATCTGAGAGGTTTTCTTTCACCCATGCAATGGGCAGTAAATTCTATAACCTCATGAACTGTAACAGGCAGATGTTCTGAATCAACAATAAATGGCTGAAACTTGCCAAGAGGAATTTTACAACCCCACAGATCATCAAACCAACCTAAGTCCTTCGTTTTAAACATAGATATCCAAAGGAAGGCAAGTGATTGAATGCATGTAATGACACTGCAATGCAAATTCTGCCCTTTGCATGTGATGTCACAATGCAAATATGAAAGGGCAGAGCGTGTGTCATGACATCACAACACATTTCATCATTTTGGCACCTGTTGTAAACTGCCCAGAGTCCCCCTTTGGGGGGAGATGGGCGGTGGCAAAATTTAATTAATAAATAAATAAGTTATGGTTAGGAACAGACAGCTATGTCACTGTTCAAAATGAGGTGCTGGCCCTCTGAACTGGCAGAATTCAGAATTTTTAAGAGCAGTCTTTGTCAGTCGGGAGCCCATCATAGGTGTTGGACTAGTATACTTATGATCTTTAGCTCTAATTTACAGAGCATTAAAGCAAACTTACTGACAGAGATGCTGGCAGTTGTAAGCCAACAGGTTCTGGAGGACAGTTTCTCAGAAGTTATCAGCTAGAATACTATCAAATTCCAACTAGGTGGTGGCTACAAGCGGGGAAAGGGAACAGTTGCCTTCCCACTTTGACCCCAGGCACTTCTGATTTCCCTTTGTGGGAGAGAATGATTGCCAAGACTTATACATACTTCTTTATGACTCTTATTCACAATTTCATTCAGGAGAAATGTCTCTTACGTTCAGGAATTGCCTAGTGCCATTATTACAGATGGATTCCATGATCTGCCATTTCATTCCTGCCAAGCCTTGTCAGAAACCTTCCATCATCAGAGCAATGATTTAAAAGATGTCATCATTTGACTGGTGATATAACCTGCTTCAAAGGTTACATACATCCCATACAGCTTGGGCAAACATGGCATGAATTATCTATTCCCTGGGAATACATTCATTTATATATACGTAATACATTTTGTATGTTGCCTCATCCAAGATTTATTTATTTCTTAAATAAAACAATAAAATGCAGTATTTCTTTAAAAAAAACTTATAGTAAATCATATCTCAGCCATCAACCAACAGAGAAACCAATATAATCCTTGATATTCCATGGCCTACTGTCCTCAAATACTCAGCACCTTCTGCTTTGAAGGCTCTGCAAAAGGTCTTTCTAAGTTCAGTAGGTGGGGACTGACCAGGTGGCCAGCTGTTTTGGAGCAACAGGCTGCAACAGAAAAAAATGTGCTTTTACCCTTGATCCGTCATGGGGATTTCATGGGATATCCACAGCATTTCTTCTCTCCCTACTCATATCGGACATGCAACTTCTATCTACAGCCATCACAAATGTAACCAAAACTCAACCCATACAAGACATTGTACCAATGCAGCTTGTATAGTATAGATGTTATCCTGCTATACAGTAATGGCTGACATCCATCAGCAAGCAGGTTGTTGCATTTTGCTCCAGCTGTAGCTTTCAAGTCATCTTCAAGGGCAGCTCCATGTACAGCAAATTGCAGTAGTCCAAATGTGAAACGATAATGGCCTGAGTCACTGTTGCTAGAACCTCCCATCCCATCCCCACCTCCTTTAAGAATGATGTTATCAGCCCCTCTCGCATTACTTCCAAAACTCATCCCTTCCCTAGCAGCTCCAATAAACCAGGTTGGACAAGATCCCACAAGAAACCTCAGAGACCAGAGATTCAAATGCTGGAATATGTCTCCTGCTGTGAGCCTATGAAATATAAATCAGGTGGGCGTTTGCTTTGCAAAAAGCAATATGTAGTTTCTTCCTTTAAGCAATCTTATTATTTATTTTTATTTTATTATTAGATGAATCTCTACCCTGCCCTTCAACAGAAAACCATTTCCCGTCAGTTTACAAAAAGCAGCATTCTTACAAAACAGGGAATGGATGTCCTTACCAAAAGTGTATCCTCAAATTGAAAGAGGTGTAACAGTTCATCAGGATTACAGTTCTGAACTTGCAGTTTCTGTGCTTGTTCACTTTTGATTTACAGGGTGTAGAAATCATTAAGTCTTCCACCAGTTTATGATCTAAATGCTGAGAAAATGAACTGAACATTTTGGACAAAGTCCAAAACAGGGACAGTTCATTTCAGAAAGGATTAGGAAACAATATAGTTTAAAAAAAAATTTTTTTTTAAGAATTGCTTGGTGTGCTAAGACCCATTAAACACAGCTAGAATATACAGTATTACTTTATATATCTTCGCTTCAGTCGCTTCATTTTCCTTGCTAATGTCAGACTGATATTGGGCCCGTAACATGACACGATAGTAAATAAACATAAAATGCATTATTTCTGAAATAATGCACATTCTTTTTGGGTACTCTTTGCATTTTTCAGCATTAATTTTAGCAACATGTTATCATTTAACATACAGTTCTAATCTCAGGTGTAAGCGCTAGGGCTGTGCAGCATTCTGGATTAGACAGAAAAAGGTGATTTGGAGCATGTGTGAGCAACACTTCGAGTCAACACTTCTGTTGACAACTCCCTAAAGAAATTGTGTCTTTTCCTGAGATGACACAACACAGGGCAATCATAGGAAAAGTTGTGTTTGGTTTAAAAAGTTACCAACAAGTGCTTATGCTTTGAATTTATGCTTTGAATTTAGATTCAGGATTTTTTGTGTTTGTATGTGTGTGTGCACCTTCAGGTCAGTTTTCGACTCCTGGCAACTGCCTGGACAAGTCCCTGCAGGTTTTTTGGCAAGGTTTTTCAGAAGTGGTTTGCCATTGCCTGGGGCTGAGAGAGTGACCCAGCTGGCTTCATGTTTAAGGCGGAAGTGTCTACGGACAAACGCTGGCTCTTCAGCTTTGAAACGGAGATGAGCACAGCCCCCTAGAGTTGGACACGACTGGACTTAATGTCAAGGGAAACGTTTACCTTTACCTACAACTCACAATCTCCCCGCTTCTAGCCTGATGCCTTTAACCACTACACCAAACTAGCTCTTAAACAGAGAATAGAATCTAGCTATACCATACTTTGATTGAAACAATGTAAAATGTACTTTGGAACCTGTGAAAGCGATAAATTAACAGGTGAGCCACGGTGTTCATCATCCTCAGGCTCTGATGAAATAGATGCAACTGGGTCAAGTGTTCTGACAAGCAAAGTAGTTCTTACTAATAAAAGATTTCAGGATTCTTAGGGAGGGTGTTTTTTTTTGCTTTAGCCCTTGATGCTTATTTAGTTCAATGGTTCTGCAAAGAACATTAATCTAGATTCTGAGAACTAAAAGAATTTTGCATGTAAGATCATAAGTCTGATCAAGCCTAAATCACAAGTGAATCATAAGCTACTCTCCAGATAAGGCCAACTACTTATTTATTTATTTTACTGTGTGTGGTCTAGCCACAAATGGTACATCTCTCTAAGTCAAGGCACATAACATGGTTAGATTTTCTGACCACTGTGATAGAGCATCACCTAAACACATCTCCTCCTTTCAGGAAATAATTACACCATGACAATAAATCACAATTTGCTACTCCCAGTTGGCTGCCTAATAGAAGGGGCACCTCTGTGCCAGATAGATGTCAGGAAATGGAAACCAACAGCCTGGAAATCAGAACCAAGGGACTCTCAAAAGCCAAGACTTCATGTTCATGAAAAGTCCTGGCTGAAGGAGAACACCTTTTGTAGATCTTCCTGTCTATAAAAGCTTGAGTGTTGGGGGCAGCTCAGAGTATGGAAATGCCATTTATTCTAAGCTGTTCAACATGGGGCTCCCACCTAGAATGATCACCTGTGCCCTTATTAACTGAGGATAGCCATCTATTTCCATCACCCTTCTTTAGCTGGTCTAATTTGATATGTTTAGGGTGTGTCACACCGTAGTTTCTCTAGTTTCCAGTAGGTCACACTGTCTAGAAATTATGGGAGTTGTGGTTCAACAGATGTGGAAAGCTTCCAGATGGGGAAGGCTGCTCTCTTTGAAGGACTGTCCTCTTCATATCTCTAGCTCAGACAGCACCTGCTGAAGCCCTGACCAAGAATAAAATGGGTTACTCAAGTTTAGTCTGTATGGAAACATCCAGCTTGAAAAAGGAGGTTTAAGGGATTTAAGAACATCCTTCTTTACTTAATTTCCTTGCCTTGTTTGCAAGTTTTTTCCTAATCAGCAATTTCTTCCTCTTGCAGCACCACCAGTCAGGGAGATAATTCTGGCAATTGCTTAAAATATTCACTGAATATATCCCATTGCTATTTTAGTTCACACAAATGTATGCACCCATAGGACCAGTTAATGCATGAGTATGTCTACTTACTGCCATTTTCCTATTCTTCATAATAATATATTCATATTAGAAATCCAGTATGATTTCCTCTGGATGTCTTGGGAGCCATGCAGGTTGGGAATGCTAGTAAGTGCCATTCCCAATGCATCGGCAACTGTAGATATGAACTGTTTGTCATAGTGGCAGAACAATACGTTTCTGTCAAGCTGAGATATGACCTTTTTTCTGTGTATGGAAATATTCACTCATTCATTGACTCTACAAGGCTCTGTACAAGGTTCTTGTCCCCCATCCTATACATGTTCAGCATCAGTCAATTGTTGGGTAGGGTGAGGAATGCTGCTTTTTGATCCCTAAAAGATTTCTCACCTAAAAGATGATTGCATTGTTGGTGTTGATCATATCACCCAAACCAAACTAGCTATGCTTCAGCTGTTCAGGCGATAGTTTGGAACAAGCCCTGCTTTCCCACCATATCAATGTGTAGCGCTTCAGAGACCTCTATACCTGAATTACCTCCTAACTGGCAAATCTAAAGGGCGTATGCAAGAGGGTCACAAAAGATGGCAAGATGGCAGCCACCACCACACAACTGAAGCTGCTATTTTGACTTTTTTGAGCCCCCTGCAGACGCCCATGCAAGTCTAGCTTTTAATTACTAGCAATGGCAATACTGAATTAAATTTCACAATTTTACTATCTCACTTTGTGTGCCTTTTTAAAGGAATTGTACCTAATAGATGTTTAATATTCAATTTCTGTATGAAACACATGAAGGTTTTTTTTTAGGAAGGAGAGAATATAAGTTATAAAAATATCTGGCAACATTCAAATTCTGCTAATATTATTTACAACCAGAAGAGGCATATTATAGGATACAACACTATGCACACACGCACACACGCGCACACACAGAGTGTAAGCATATAAACTTTTTTTTTGGCCAAATATTTTTATTACTGCCACTTTTTTTTTAACGGTGTAGACCACACATATGTCTTCTACTGGAAATTAGATCCATATGTGCAGACTTTTCAGTTTAGCAAATGAAAACATTTAAAGACAAGAAGGCTTCATTTCCAGATGGATTAGGATGCAGGGTTAAAATAAATGGCAAACTCACCTCATTTAGAGGTGATTATTCAATTTTTTTATCTAGGTAAAACTTTTTCCCTTTGTACTATTTGCCTTATGGAAAATTATTAATACCATATGGCATTCCAGTGACACCAGTGATAGATTTGGGGTGATATTCCTTAAATCTCTTGATCAGGAATATCGGAAGATGCCACACCAGGTCAGAATATTGGTCCATCCAGCCCAGAATTGTGTTAATTAGCAAAAACTGTCCAGAGGTTGGGGAGATGGTGACAGGAACTGGGCCTGCAATTGTCAGGCCATGTTCTCACAACATAACTGACCACATCATCCATGACTTGCTCTGAGGAATAGAAAAATAGAGGGCATTTTCCCTTATCACTGCAAGCACCAGAAAGGAGGCTGGGAGGGTACTACTTCTGGGTGTTTTCTGCTTTCTCCCTGGAGCAAAAAATAGTTGCTGTCACCATCACCCCAGATGTAGTTGGGATGTCACATCCATGCCCCAGGTGCCCACAAGGTGGACAGCATAAAAAGAACACAGGGGTGGAGTGACTCCATGCAACTTCATCTGTGTTCCGCAGTTGGACAGGAGAATTAACCCTAATCAACCCTCTTGTGACTGTTCGCATGGCTCCTTGGTTTTGACCAGGGCAAAATGAGTAACCAGCTCCCCTTAATCCCCCAGTCCCATTAATTATACTTGTTGTTTACATGCTAACTCCCCATACTATTTTGATCCAATTAAACATGTGCTGTGTGAACGGGGCTAGTATACAGAAATCATATATTTTGCCTCTGGCATAAAGCCAGTCCTGAATATTACATTTTCTTAACATAATAACCAGGGTGCAGTGAATGAGTGCTAGCATGATGTCAGAATGCTTTGGACTATGCTCGTACAACACAGTAGTCAAGTGTGTTGTGCAAACACAGCCAGTGTAGCTATTTACCGTTTATGGACTGTGTGAACATAAAAAATTGGATTCATTGAATAAACCATGGGAAGTAAACTAACTATGGGAAAGTAACTATGGGAAGACATGCCATGAAAGCATAGCCTTTTGAAATGCCATTTAAATTTCCTACAGTGTATCAGTCTTTCAGTGTTTCTGCACCTGCTGCTCATCCCTGGTCCACTTTCTAATTTTTTTTTTAAATTTCTCCTTGCAATGGCACCACATTGTTAATGTTAATTTACAGTTACTAATCTATGGGTAATTAAATACATATATTATCCCAGCATAGATTTAGTAAGTCCTAATATTGAGTTTTTAAGATTTAACAGTATATCACAACTTGTCAGCCTTCTGGTTTTATGCATGACTTTTATACATAGCGTTTGCACAGCAGGGGAACAGAAATTCTAGCTGAGGGAGGAAAATTTATCTCCTAAGCACTTAGAAATCCCTACTTAGAATGCAATTATTCCAACCCAGCTAGAGCTGAAATGAGGCAGAAGAGTATGCATTTCCATAACTGCCTGTAGATCTTGCCTTGTGTTGTACTGTCACAAAGTTCTATTGTTCCACATTGCTGGTTGCCAAGTGTGCCAGATGAAGAAATGTGAAATAGTATGAAATCATGTGATATTATCAAATAAAACTTACATGTTAACCACTGGGAGGGGGCATAAATAAACTGGTGGGCATTTTTGGTCATAGCAGATGTTTAAGGCTACATCTAGTTCTGCCTGCAGTGAATACCTGAAACAAGCATGATTTTTTTAAAAACTTAATTTTGGTTGCAAATGCAATTCTTTTTCATGCTGGCTGGGGAATTCTGGGAGTTGAAGTCCACACATCTTAAAGTTGCCAAGGTTAAGAAACTGCTCCACACCATCATAGTAATGTTGATAGATTAGATCTTCGAAGGAAGACTGGTGGGTGAGGACTGTTACAGGTAAGTCAAACAGTAGAGAAGGGGAAAAAATAATAAGGGCTTAGTGATTATATCAATACAAGTAAAAAATAAAACTGTTGAAAGAATCTCAGAAGGAAGGGCAACTTGCAGAAATGCAATCTAAACATGACTATAACAAGCAACAGCTTGAAAGGAGATTAGAAAATTGGAAACCAAAGCAAAGAAAAATTGTACAACAGCAGAACATGGCAGTAACTTGAGAATGGTTCATTAAAAGATGAAATAGAAGGAATGTTTTTTATTGACCAAGAACAAGCACTATCACAAACATTATCAAAGGAAAAATAGAAGAGACCAGTTTGGATAGTAAGTGCCAATTGTGCTGAGATAAGATTGAAATAGTTGATTATATAACTGGAGTCAGGAAAATTACACAGGCACAGAATGCAGAAAAAAGCATGATTAAGTTGGGAAGCTATTACACTTGCATTTACATAAAAGATATGGATTCACAGTCAGTAAGAACTACTGGAACCATGAAATCACAAAGTCACTGAAAATTCTATGGGATTTTAAAATTCAGACTGAACACAGCAGACATTACTGTCATTGAAAAGAATCGTGTTTGGTTTGTTGATGCAGCTATTCCAAGAGACAGTAATGTTGAAAACAAAGAATTGGAAAAGATCACAAAAAAGATTTGTAATAAATATTATACAAAATACTGAGATTTGGAAATAAGAGATTGCAAAAAAATTGGAAGTAATTGACATTGGTGTCAGTGCTTGTTGGGGCAGTAGGTACAATACCATGACGACTTAGAGAGAATTTGGACTGCCTAAATTTGGAACAACTCATGACAGGCCAGCTACAAACAACAGCACTGTTGGGTACCTCATATATAATTAGACATTAACTTTATGATTCCCAAGTCCTTGGGTAGGGTTTGAATCATGAAGAAGAAAAAAGGTCATCAGCTGTTGTGCACGATTAGTGGGACTGGAATCAAATGCAACCTTGAGACGTCAACTTTTTGTCAGCATTCGTGACTGTAGCAGAGAACATAAATGATGTTGCATTATTTATTTAATTGTTGCCTGCTAACAGATAGAAGATTGCATTTCTGTAAAATGTGCCAAACTGTTGCTTTTCTATTCTTCCTTCACTGAGAAATTGAAACTAGATTACTCTCCCCGTCCAGCTCCAGTTCTCTTAAATCAAATCTGGCAAATGCTGCCAGCAAATATAGCCCCCACCCTATCAATCATCTGCAAAGAGCCATAATGAACAAGAGACAGCAAGCAAGCAGGAACATCACAGAAAATGACAACAGAGAGCATTTTGAATATTAACTGGATATGCAAATGAGCCAGACCATATGCTGCAGGAAAAAGGAAATGTCCCCAGGGTCACAACAGCAATTGTTGTTTCATTGCACCCACTTTGAGATTCTTTTTAATAAAACATGAGCTGAATTTTTAAGTCAGTATTAATAATAATAATTGATTGATTCATGACACTTCTGCATACAAGAAAGCTTTTGCAAAGCATAGGAGCCCTACAGATTCCATAACAATTCAGAAATCTTTAGGCTCTGATCCTATTGCTATGAATGGAATACATAAAATCTTTGTAAAGCAGGATTGTGCCCTCAGGAAATTGATACCCTCTGGATTTGTTGGTCTGCACCTCACCTTATTCTCTTGCCATTTGCTGTTGTAGAAGCCACTGATCTCCACGAAGGAGTTAATGCTTTGTTCTTACATGGAAGGGAGAGAGAGAAGGACCTGGCCGGAAAGTGTGGTTGACTCCTTGGGATGTGTGTGGGGATGAGGGTGGAAAGCAGTTGGGTATCTGGTTGGTTGGTAGTTAGGAAGGAGACAAAAGAGCAGGAGTCTATCTGCTGTAGAGTGAAAAAGATTTTTTTTTAAACTCAATAAGGGGTTCCTTATACCATGTTAAAATTCCATAATTATAGAGACAGTATTTGCAGGTAGGACCACCATCTGAAGCTCACTGACAAGCTTTAGCAATGTCTCTTCTGAGCTATTTGTTTCAATCATTATTTTTTCAGGCTCTGAAGCTAACTCTATAGCCAGGAAATCTGATTCAATCCCAGTATATTTTGGTATGACTTAAGTTGATCTGTAATTTTCTAATGGACAGTTCATCACAATTCCTAAATGTCATACATGACACAGATTTCCGTATAGAGGTCTCCAGGTATTAGCATTTAATTTGCATAGCCTCCTCCCTGCTTTTGTTTATAGGTTTTTGAATAAACAATCTGTTATATGGAAGAAAGCTCTAGATGAATCATATACCATGGTAAATTAATATTCAAACAGAATATAAATTATAGGAATAGGAAAATTAAGTTGCATGCAAGAAAAATTATGCTTAAAAAGCATATTAAAGCAATAAATTAAAATATAGCAGATTAGAAAGTTGGCTGGGTAGCAAATCAAATGCCTGATGGGAATAATATTTACAGCTGGTGAAATATAAAGGGTAACCTCTCCAGAACACTGTTATGGAACCCTTGGGCACTAAGGTGCCTGCAGATGTCTTCTCCTATCAACTTTATTTTTAATGTTCTAATTGTTAAAAAAGTAAATCCGAAGCTAGCTGCCATGCTGCAAAGTAGCACGCTGCCTCTAGCATTGTATTTGCGAAGGCCTCTGGGCCTTGTATGGGACATAAGTCTTTTTGAATATAAAAATAGAGGATACCACAATTCAGTATTTTTTGGTATGTGTGCAAATTTGTTATTCAGATGCAGAAAGGTAAGTGTGGGTGGTAGAGTCCTTTCTATAGTGATGCACAAAAGATGGCAAGGAAACACTTCAATGCTTTATGGCAGGCTTAGGGCTACCATATCTGGGCAGCAAAACTCTGAACTACCACTAGATGGCAGCAAAAGGATATAGTATTTTCTGTATCTTGCCACATACCCCCAGTAGGACCCAGCTATGTGCCTATCTTTCAGAACCTTCATGCTGATCATACTCAAAAGGTAGGGATTCCTGCACCACAAAATTTGAATGAGAATTCCTTGGGCAAAGATCTCATGAATGTTTCTATTTCCCATAAAGGTTAGTCCTAATTGTGGGAGAAAACAGGTGAGATTCTGGCTGCATCAAATCTGTTAAGCTTACCACAGCACAGAATACCCCATTTGCCCCTATAATAAACACTTTTCTTCCACAAAAAATAGAGTGAAGATTGCATATGGTGGAGGGCCTCTACTTCCTTGCTCCACAATACATTTCTGCAACCTTTTTGTGTGTGGTATACGTTTGCTCATTTTATATGCTGGAAAAGTTGACCAGTCTCTGAAATAAAGCTTTTGTCAGAAAGATCTCCCTTCTAGTTCTATTGCTCATTTGGGTGCTTCTTCTGGGTGCAGAACATACAAGTAGTCCTCACTTAATGACCACAATTGGGACCAGAATTTTGGTTGCTAACTGAAGCAGTCATTAAGCAAATGTGACCCAATTTTATTACCTTTTTTGCAGCTGTTGTTAAGCAAATCACTACAGGTGTTAAGCAAACCATGTGGTCATTAAGTGAATCACATGGTTCTCCATTGAATTTGCTTGCCAGAAGCTGGCTGGGAAGGTTGAAAATGGTGATCATGTGACCACAGGATGCTGCGATGGTCATAAATGCAAACCAGTTGCCAAGCGCTCAAATTGTGATCACGTGACCGTGGGGATGCTGTAACATAGTGACAGTTGTAAGTGTGAGAACCGGTCATAAGTCAGTTTTTTTCAGCACTGTCATTAAGTCCAAACTGTCACTAAACAAATGGTTGTTAAGCGAGGACTACCCATATTTCTGTGTCAAGCAGAAGAAAGCAGGCGTCAGATCTTTATCAGTTCTAATGACTTACTCTTAAAGTCTGACTTAGCTACATTTACATTTACATATTAACAAATATGATGTGGACCATGGTGTGTAAATTCTTGACCAAGAACTTCTCAAGTGTGACACCATCCTGCTCACACAGGCAGGAAGAGATTCCCCCAACCCAGTTGCATTTCTAGTGACACACCCCTCCCTTTGGAACAGCTGATCCTCTGAAGTCAGGCTGGTCCCTGTCTTTGATTCTTTAAAAACTGGGCTAAAACCATCCTCATCCATAGAGGGTTTGGGTTAGAGTTAGAATTAGGGTTACAGAGTGAATGAAGCTGACAGTTAACTATGTTCATATTTTCTTGATTTTCATGGATGTAATAAATGTAAACAGGCTGTAAGCTGCCTAGAGTTGTTTGAGTAGGTGGCCTACAGGTAATTGTAATAAATAAATAACAAACCCCTCCCTATTCAGGTGAGAAAAAGCAGAACTGCAGGGACATCGCAGTGAGGATGACAAGGTGGGAACCAGTGGGTCTTACCATCTCCCCTCAGTCTCAGATTTAAGCTTGCAACTTCCAGAAAACCAAAAGGCAAGTACTGGCAAAACTAAATCAGGAAGAAGCTTCAGATTCAAAAGAAGTGTTACTTGGGTAGACAGAGGTGTAAACATCTACTCAAGACTGCACTATGCTTGTTCTTTATTTCCTGTGCTGTTTTATACAGTAATTTTCTATTTCCCTCTGTAACAATTGTGATCAAAGTTTATTGTATTTGTGCCAGCTCAGTTTTCTGCATTTGTTACCCTTTGGGCTCTTTGCATAGCAGATTCTTCACCACAACCTTGGACCTGCCCCAAGAGCATATTCTCTCCAACACCTTTTTGTGAAAGATTCCTTTAGGTTGTGATTTTATCAGCACTGTATTCCTCATTTAATCCACCCTTGTTTTTGCATGTGACTCCCCAAAGTTAAAATGGAAGCTTTGTGTATTTTTTTATTTTTAATAAAGTGTATTTTATATCCTAAGCTATTGATCTAACTCCCCAAAGGAAAGGTGGGGGGAGCTAATTTCCCTCGCTGCATGCCTCAACGCTACAAGGGCCAAGAAGTGTTTTAACATTTCAATTTTAGCATTTTTTTTTCATTTTTTGGTTATAAGTCAGGCCATAGGCTGTGGAGAACTCTTCCCTTGCAACAGGTTTAAGGGTGAGATGCCAGGTAAAGGCAACCCCAAAGCAGATAGGTGGTATCAGTGGAAACTACCAAGCAGCTACACCAGTGTTTTTCAAACTGAGCAACCTTAAGATCTGTGGGTTTCAACTCTCAGAATTTTGGCTTCACATCTTAAAAGTTGCTGAGACTGAGAAACACTGCCTTAGAGCAGTGTTTTTCTACCTCAGCAACTTTTAAGATGTGTGGACTTCAACTCCCAGACTTCCCCAACCAGCCATTCCCCAGAAGGGTGTCAGGGTGTGGAAAAAAAAATCAAAAGACCCTTGGGAGTGAAAGGTTGAAGGCTTCCACCTTTTATTCAGCCCTGCCTTCACAACCATCACCAGAAATCCAGGTCAACTACTGGACATCTTTACTGACTTTTTAAACACTTGATTTTCTATAAGAACCTCTCTGTTCAAATTGGTTTTGACCATCTTTCTTATTTTGCCTTGGTTTTTCACCAAGGATACATCTTGATATGTTTATCCCATGAAGTACCTCCTTCTTCCATGACTTCGATAAATAGGATTAGTAGCACAACCTGACACTGACTTGACTTTGTCTCTCTGGGAGAGCTTTTCCAGGAGGAGCAGTTCACTTATTTGGAAAAAAGACCCCAAAGCAGGGGTTCTTACTCTTTTGGGGGCCACGGCCCCTTTTGAGAATCTAATGAAAGCCATGGACCCCTTTTCAGAAAAATGCATTTAAATGTATAAAATATGTAGATATAAATTGTGTAACAAAGAAAATCAATTATGCTCAAATACAATTATCAAAATATTACTGGCTTGTATGGATATTTAGGTACAAAAGAACCTTTGAAATACAAATTGTGTTGACCATTATCAGTTACATGGTTTTAGAGAAAAGGGTATTGCACACAATAAAACTTTTTTTAGGGTGTAATAATTTTAGGTAGTGAGATTTATTGAAATTAACACTCGTTTTTGGAGTCTGGAGGCCATAAATTACTTTGTTGCCAACATTATTATTGAATGAAAATGTAAATTAAAGCTAAATTTCAGTTAGAGGATAGTGAAAATAAAGTTGTAATTTTATATCCCATCCAAGTTCATGGACACCCTGAAAACTATCCACAGACCCTCGGGTTAAGGACCCCCTGCACTAGTGGAAGTATAAAAAGCTTTAGAAGTCACTTCCATCACCCAATACAGGAAATCTCCCAATAAACCCTTTCTTTTTATCTAGAGATCTGGCTTTATTCATTTTGGAAGAGAATTTTTCATTAAAACCTCCCCAAGACCGCATGGCTCCATAGTTTTGAGTTTCAGGACAGGCACAGTAATTTCTGTATTTGGGGCTTCAGGCAGAAAGATCTAAAGCACCTCCCTTTCTATTTTCCTAGAGTTGGGCTGAAGGGAGATGTCCTGGGTCACAGGACTGACTTTCCAGCTGGACAGACCAGGGAGCGTCAGGAATCACAGCTCCCTTTTTCTGGAAAACTCCTGCAGGAAGAGATCTGCCAGAGACGATTTATGTTATCACCGTATTTTACAGTACATATAAAAAGAAATATTATTGATTATACAGGTTAGTGTGTCTTCTCTTGCAGGAACAACCCAGGATCTTGGGAGAAATTTCTAAACACAACAGAACTGCACTCATTAGGAACAACCTGGGACTGAAAGCAACTGGAAAGAAAGAAAAAATCTTACTCCCTTTTGGAGGATTTACACCCCATTTGCAACCCCCTCCCAAAAAAACAGAAGGAAGGAGAATTGAGAAAGAGCCGTTCAAAGTTATTATCTCAGTACCAAGTATAGCTATTTTCCCTAGCCGAATATGCTGTAGGTATTTTAGCTGCAATTCTCTTCATTCCCTGCAGTATAACAGTTGTTGTTGTTGTTGTTGTTGTGTGGGTGTGTGTATAGAGCATATGATGACTACAAGACAATAGAAAGGCAAATACGTACACACAGTACACAGTTATATACAGAACTTCTGAAGGGATACAGTAATAGCCTCATAACTGGATGTCCAGTTCAACTATCCAGGTGATTGCTTCTGGTGTTGCTTCATGAGTTGTAGTCAGGCATTTTTAAAGAGAAAGGTTAGATGATTTCTCTGTTTTGGCAAAAGTGGCAAAGTTCAACAGATCTTACAGCATGGAGCTATCGCTAAGGAATTATTCTAGAAGTTATATTCATTTTTATTAATAACCCTGCCATTCTTGGTACACAGCCCAATTTGATTTGAAGAGGGAAACAGAATTTTCTTATCAATACTGCAGGCTTCAAGAGAACACCGAGATTTCATGCAGTCCTTTCAAACAGAAATCCCAGATGAGCCTTTACTCTGTAAGAGATAAGCCTGTCAGAAACAAAATGAAAATCACTGTGCTCTGAGAACAGAAAGTAACTTATTCTCCTTTCCAGCACACATGATAATCTTCAAGATCTGAAATTCCTGAGATGAAAAAAGCCTGTTATTTTTTTTAAAAAACCTGCTTTGCAAACAAGAGATATTTAATTCTTCTTTTAGAGGAAAAAAAACCCTTTCCAGAGCAAGCTTTTCACTAGGTTGTAATTACTGGAAACTGCAACCAAATATTGCAGTTTGTGGAACGCGCTTCAGAGTGCCAGCTAGCAAGGCACTCAGAGAATGGGTTCACTGTTAATGACTGTGTTTGCACAAGCCAATTAGTCAACTGCATTTAACCAACCTAATGAGGTCACTGAACTGTTCTCAAAAGACTTATGGATCTATCCAGTTGTTAAGGTCTTCAGGAAGGGCCCTTTTGAAGATGACCCCACCGTAGGCTGACCGTATGTCCTGTTTTGAATGGGACAGTCCCATTTTTTTAACATTTCCAGACCGCCCCGTTTTAATAGAAATGTCAATTTTGTCCCATTTTCGTAAAAACCTTACTTAAAAATTTGAAAGTTCCCACAAACCTGTCAGAAGGCAGCCTGACTTTAAGTGGAAGGAGCGGGAGTTCAGCAGAAATGGCAGGAAAAAAGCTGCAGAGCTCAGCCAGGATCAGCTGATAGGCGGTGATCAAAGGGTGAGCTGATTGGCTCCTGCCTTGAAATGGTGGGAAGAATGTAAAAGCACAGCCAGAGGAGGAACAGCTTGTCGAGGACAACCGTTCACTAGACTCTCCAGCCCAGCCTTGCCTCTCACAAATGAAGGAATCCAAAGATTCCCAGCCTGACAAACCGGAGAAGTTCCTGCCTGCCTTTCCAGCCTGTCGCCCAGCCCTGCCCCGTTTTGCCATCCCAATGTCCCATTTTTGTCTCAAGGAAATATGGTCAGCCTACCTCACGGTCAAAGGCCAATCTTTCTGGCATAGAGGAGAGGACCATCTCCCTCGTTGTTCCCAGTATGCACTCTCTTTGGAGATAGTCTGGCAAATCTCGACATCTCTTTCGCCAATCTTTTGTTAGATGATTTTAGTATTTTAACTTTAATCCATATTTTAATTATTTAAATATTAACTTCTGTTAACTGTATTTAGTGCTCACCAGAGCAAAAGGTGGAATATTAATTAAATAAATGCTTAAATCTTTCTTCGTCTGAAACAAATTGTGCAATCCCTGCAAAACTGACCAAGAGTAACTTCCTGGACTTGCTGCCAGCCAGGCTTGACAACTGATACACATTTCAGTATCTGAACCTGCTCAAGCTAATACACTTTGTTCTTCCAGTACATTGAAGTTGTGATGCTTCAAATTATGTACCTGTAATAAACTAATTCAATAGAAAACAGTCAAAGCAGGGAGCATTGTTAATTAAAAATCATGGGAATCCACCACAGCAGCAACTGATTGATATATAAAAATGATGCAGATTTGGCAGATAGAGTAACTTTTATCAGAAACAGTATTTTTTTCTCAAACACTAGATTTTAAAACAAATGTTTCTTCTGATCATTCGAATGGCAATTCTCCAAAGGACAGTCAATCCAGATATAGCCTCCCACTGTTCCCAGAATTAGATGCAATGGCCTTTGGCAGCCGCCAGACTCTAAAAAATAGATGGAGTAACTCTTCAGGTTCCAAACTATCGTCACAGTACACAGAACAAGCAGGCAATAGAAATGAAACATTATTCATTTCTCTCACCTCATACTGGTAAAATTATCAGTGATGGAAAATGTTGTAAGCTGCCCTATGGACTCTTGCATTTGTTAGTGAACTTTTCTTCCACTTTAAGCCCACGTTCATAAAGCATGGCCAAGAGTCCAGCTTTGGCTTTTCTATTAAAGCCAGATGTATTAAGCTGTGGTACATGACACAATAGTGCTCTCAAATCTCTTTTGCGAAGACTTCACAATTGGGCAAGCAAAGCACACTCACCCCCCCCCCCCAAAATTAACAGTTGAGTGATGGTCCCCCTCTGCCAGTTCCTCTCAGTACAGATGCTTTTTTCCACACCAGTGTAACCAAGGAGGAATGTAGTACAACTTTATTGTGTGGGGAAGGGCTATCATAAAGTGTTTATTTTTTATTGTTCAAATGTCACAGATCAAAACATGTTCATTTCAAATATAGAAGACTAGGACTAGGGCTGGACTAGCTGTCAGCCATGAAAGCTCTTTGGGTGATTTTGGACCAACCATTCTCTCTCAACCCAATCTTTTTCAGAGGATTATTATTATGGGGGAAAATAAAACACCCAAGGGTATGGCAGATGTTCATTGCTTTAACCATTTATATTTGTTTTAAGAGAACTCTTTCTTCTGGTTAAAGATGATTTCCTGATGATTGCTAATATTCAGAAAATGAAAGACATCTGCTCTGCTTACAAGGAAGCAGCTTAGAAAAATAGAGACAAGGTTTATTTTCAGATTCTTAAAACAACTGAAAAATACTAAGTACTTCTTCAGCAGTTTAAACAATCAATATTAATAAGCTAGGTACAAAACTGAAACTAAGTATTGATACTACTTGTTTACATTAGTTTAGTTTTCATAACAATTTCAAAAAACATTTTCTTTTTAAAAGAAGCACAGATCAACTTGACAGTAAAGTGTGTTTGCATTTTTCATTTCATAACCGCTGTTGTTTTGGCTGATGAAGATAAATCAAAATATCCAGTATCCATGAAGATTTTTTTTTCAGTAATATCTGAGACATTTACGTAATATTAATTTCTTCCCCACTTACAAAATACAGACAAAGGAACAGAGGACTAAAAGCTAACTATCCCTCCCTCTCTCTCTTCCTCCTCCATGTTTCCAAATGGACTCACTGTAATCTATGTGACTATTTAGCTCTTATGGACTGACAGAAGAAGATGAAAGTGTTTATTTTTTCCTTAGCTCATTTAAATTTTAATGGTTTGGTGCATACTAGAAATAACCTAATCATATTACTTTATATAACATGCCATACAATACAAATTAATATCCTATGTAGTCTAGAAGGCCCATGCTTCAGCATGTATGAAAGGCTTCAAGAAGATGGAAGAGATCCAACAGATCTATGTAAGAAGTATCATGGCTTTGGTATCTCCACATAAGAAATTTCCTACATGGCTTTGGACCAGGATACCCCAAGGAATGCCTGTTAGATTTCCCAGCTGTCTAGGTGCTGAGACAATCTGAGTCCCTCATTCAGGTGCCTGCACCATCAGATGTGAGATGGGCGGTAGGTGAGAAAAGCCCCTTCTCAGTTTCTGATGTTCTCTCACCAGCGAAGCTTGCCTGATCGTTGCTATTTGTACCAGAAGAAGACAATTTTATTTTAAAAATTTAACTGTGGTGACTATATCACTGCCAGTTTTAATCTGTGGATAGAAGAGGAAGTGGGTTAGAAGCTGGACACTTGATATAAAACCCCCATGGCAATGCAGTATATGTCAGTGACATTTTGGGAATAAGACATCTGTTCATGAAATGAAACATACTATAAAAACAGAAATTCTTATTTGCCTATACAACTTCCTTAAAATAGCATGGTACTTATGTAGTATTCCTAATAAAAAACCTTTTAAAATGCTTCTGACATGTTGGCCACAACATGGCATACAGCTATGCATATGCAACTCCTGAGCCTCAATAGGACTTTGTACAATTACACAATTACACAATTGTACAATTAATTTGTGCCAAAACTGATCAGCTGATAGTGACTAGTATCACTAGTAATTCACTCTCTGGTAAATGTACTTTCAGTGCCTCAGTATGAAAAATATAATTTAAAGGGGGACTTTTATTTTGAGCTAGTGTAAACCCAGCATGTAATTATTACCTCAGGAAAACATGAATGCAGCAGCAGTAATGATGCATTATTAAACGGAGATAAAAGGAGCTATTTCCTTAAAAGGAAAGTGCCTGCTCTTTAACTATATTTTATCCTGTGTCTATCTTTCCATAGGTCCCTTCTAAATATCTTGTTTCACCCTCTCAAAATAAGGCTGACTGTAATTTTTGAAAATTCATACTGATGAGTATTTGCAAATTTCATTAAAAATTAGAAATAAGTGGTGAAGTATTTTTAATATCATGAAACACACCCTAAACATTATTTTAAGGGTTCTTGCTCATATCTATATTTTGTCGGGCATCGGCAACAGCTTCAGGCACTCGGACAGTCATATTGTTCATATATTTCTTCAAGCAAATTTGACAACCCAAACGTGATCTATAGAAGGGAAAAAGCATATTGTATCAAAGCTAATATTATAACATTGTAGTACTGTAATATTTCAATTATAATATTACAATTACAATATTACAAACACAGCTTGTAAGAATATACTGATGAAGGATAAGAAGCTAAAGTCTATTCAGTATTAGGGTAAGGATAAAAACTGAAAATAAACACTTAGTTTCTATAAATACTTAGCCTTAAACCAACCTTTTCCAACCTAGGGCCCTCGGGCTGTACAGACTTCAACTCCCCAAATTCTCAGGGCTGACCATGTTGGCTTTGCAATTCTAGGAGCTGTAGTCTCTACATCTGGAAAGTGCCTTGACTGGGGAAGCCTGCTTTAGACTGTTCAACTTGCTTTGCACATTCACTCCTTGTACTTCACACATTTTCTAGCTAAGGGTAAACTTTATATTTCCTATATCCAATCTGTACAACATATATTGTGATTAACTCCTTATTCCTTTAACTTTTTGATATAAGATCACAAGAAAGGATAATGCCAGAAATATCTCCTTTCAAGTTACACAAACAGAATATGTCAAAGAAAATGATTTGCAAAGGTAATGAAAGCTTCATGGAAAAGTAACTTAAATAAATGAATTTGCTTTTTTCTGTGAAGCTCTAACATTGTTTTAGGTATTAATTCTGAGAAGCCACTAAGCAAACCTTAGAAAGGTAGATTTACAAACAAATACCTTGGACAAGAAATTTGTTTTCTGAGCAGGTGAGCACACTTCCAAAAGAACTCTGGACTGCAGCTATATACCATTCTCTAAGAATGCTTATAGGGCCTATGTGCAGTGCAGAAATATTTTAATAAATAAAATGATCCCATCATTCCTTTTAAAATCTGAAAAATAACATTAGAGGACAAGTGGAAAAGGGAGCATGATGTCTGTCAAGAGTCACTTCCATGGACCAGATAGGCACTGCCTGTCCTTGACCTAAGCAGCACGTGGTCAATTGAATGACATCTGTGAAGATATTCTCATAGCTTTTATGTTGATACCACCTTACCTTTCTGTCAAGCCATAGGCAAGATCCAGCATATCCATTTCTTCATCTGTAATTGCATCTAATTTTTCAAATATGTGGTCTTCAAAGATTAAGTGACATGTAGAACAGGCAAGTGTTCCTTCACATGCACCTAAAAATGAAACAGTTAAGCACACATTTAAGAGCTCTTCATTGCATTTCAACATCATTGAGTGTTCATCATTCAACATCAACAATATAGTCTCCATACATTAAGGTGAGACAACCATGTTCAAACAGAACCTTTGCATTTCATGGATATTAAGTGTATGATTTTCAAGGTGGGGAGGGAATGGAAGGACTTATGCTGTCTCCTCCTCACAATTAACATTTCACAGGCAGTTTGGCAAATAGATGTATGAAATAAGCTTAAAGAACCATGAAAGTTGCAACACAAATTAGCTCATTAACCAGGAAGCAATACTTTTGTTCACAGTTTTCAGCAGTCACTTGCCCCAGATGTATTGGACTAAATCTCCCACAATTCATAACCACTTTCTGCACAATTTAATTCAACACAGATGTTGACTTGAGATCAAGGTGAAAAAGATGTTGAATTGACATCAAGGTGAAAAAGGCAGAGTTACAATATTTGTTCCTCTCTCCAGTATTTCAAATATAGTTTAAAGATACAGTAAGAAGCATCAAGGCAACATCTATTAATAGTGACAAATCAGGATAATGTATGAATAAGTACATCTACTTATGCCTATAATATAAAAAAACTACAGATATAAAGCCAAAATAATTAAAGATAAAACATGAATATTTGTGTTGTAACAGCAACAGACCCCTTTAAATGAAAGAAGGTTATGCTAAACAAGAGAAGGATTTCATCAAGCAGGCAAATATTCAAAACATTAAATATCAATATGTTATTTGTGTGCCTGCTATGCCCCCTAGTGCTATTAAAAAAGTTGGAACAGACAAAATTTTCTTTTTTAGGCATTATCACTGTAATTGATAATTGTTTAGAAGATTGAGAAATTCAAATGTGGACGGTATTTTTAAACTTTTCAATTTACCTTTCCGTATCTGGAATATTAAAAAGTGTTAAGTTACTTTTAAGATGCCATACGATTCTACTGTGTTAACACATGCAAATTATTCTTTGAGGCTAATTTTTTGTTTTCTGGGAAATACTAAAATGGCCACCCTTCTGGAAATCTGTTAACAATTTCTTGACATTTTTAGCTCTGTTAATCACAATTATTTATTTATTTTAAATGCTTGTTATTATACTATCTATGTTTGTAAGCTTCTATAAACTCACTGAAAAAGGGCTGTATTAAAATGGTTTTGAATAAATACATTTAATAAAGTGGTACTGGACTCAGTGTAGTGCATTGGAGAACCTTGGTGAGGTAAAGCATCAAAGAACCCAAAACCAGGAAAGATCACATGTCTGAGTCCAAAGAAGAAGGCAGGATATTTGTAGCAAATACAGCAATATAAACAGAAAAGCAGCTGGACACTAGCTATTTATGATTCAGAAGAATCCACATATTTTATTTAAGCCATAATGCAATTTGTTTGCTTTTGGCTTAGTGTTACCTGGATCCTACTATTATATCTGTAAATGTCTGCTGATGTGTTAAGGTTAATTTGAACTTTGCTGCCATGTCTCCTCCAAAAGATCAGGTTTAGAACATGGTTTAACACAATGTACAAATCCAGCCTTGGGTGTCCAAATACAGTGGTATAACAGATTCTCCCAAGTCAAGAGTTGACTTCAACTGGACAGATTATATAGAAGGATAAACTACAATTCACTCATGATGACTGATGTCAGAATAAACACATACTTGTTGAAGTATTACACAAACCAACAATATTAGGGTATTCTTTTTCCTAATTTTAATAAAAAAATTACACTTACACCAGTGATGTTTAGAAGTGGTTAACTTTGAATCAAAAGTTACAAAGTTTCAATTTTTTAAAATCAATTTAAATTCCTTATAGGAAATACATTTACTTACCAAATCCATCTATGTCTAGATTGTTATCTATCACAACATCTAGAAGTGAATCTCCAACCTTGCCTTTGGCTGTTAGTTTATCACCATCACGATTTATAAAGTGCACTGTAACTTTTTCTTCTGAGCTGAAAAAAAGAAAACCATCCAGTATCTTATTATTGTTTTAATTCAATTTTTCACAAAATTGTTTCTCAGTACAGTCCATATCAGTTTACAGAGGTTTATTTATTTAGCAAATTTATATGGCTACCTAATTTATACATGATAATCCTAGGTGACTCTCAATAACATTCAATAAAAACAGAATAAATATAACCAACCAAATTCCCACAACAATACAATAATGGACCTGTCCTCAGGCTTAGATATCAAAAACAACAAAACCCAACTCTAAACTCAACCTAATTCAAACCCTCATATAAGAGGAACTGGAAGGAGATCAGTTCATCTTGATGTTTTGAAAAGAGTTGAAGACAAAGTTCTTTCAGAGGGCCTTCCCCTGATTTTATGATGCTATCTTTAGTTCTCTCTCCCCCCCCATTTTTTTTTATTGTTGTCATTTGTTAAGTTCTTATGTGGTTTTATATCCTACTATGAATGTTTAAAATTCTTCTATTATATTCTACATAAGCTGCTGAGAGTCTTTTTGGTTGCAGTGGGGTAGAAAGGGCCAATTCAAGGTGCTGGTTTTTACCTTAAAGCCCTACAAGACTTGGTGCCTGAGTACTTGTAGGACCATCTTGCCCAACCAGAATTAGCCTGCCTTGTACATTCATTCTTAGAGAGGATGCTCTGGAACACTGATTAAAGACAAAATTGCATATATTCCTATTCAATATATATATATAGACTCCTTGCTTGTGTAACTAAGATGGCAATTATAATAGCCAAGATAGCACTTCATAATTAATCTTCTCACAATAACAACAAATATAATTTATCTTAGGTATTATCAGCCCTCCCAGGCAAACAAAACAGGAAACACAATGAGATGAGTGACTTCTACTTTATGGTAGGGCTACATCAACAGAATCTTGCAAGTCTGAAAGTACAAATCTCCCACCCTCCCTATTTATCACCTGAGTAATTATGGTGGATCCTTCAGCAAAGGATCGTTACCTTGTCGTGGTGCTGGAGCTAAAGCACCTCAATGATGCCATGAGCTAAACTGTGAAGGGCCACCCAAGACGGGAAGGTCATGACAGAGAGGTCAGACTAAATGCGACCCGTGGGGAAGGTAATGGCAACCCACCCCAGTATTCTTGCCGTGAAAACTAAATGGATCAGTACAACCAGAGATATGTCGGTATACCCCAGGTCGGAAGATGGTCAAAATGCTACTGGGGAGGAACAGAGGATGAGTTCAACTAGCCCCAGACGTGATGATGCAGCTAGCTCAAAGCCGAAAGGACGGCTAGCGGCCAACGGTGCTGGTGGTGAACGGCGAATCCGATGTTCTAAAGATCAACACACCATTGGACCCTGGAATGAAAGATCTATGAGCCAGGGCAAATTGGATGTGGTTATTGGTGAGATGTCAAGATTAAAGATAGACATTTTGGGCGTCAGTGAACTGAAATGGACTGGAATGGGCCACTTCACATCAAATGACCACCAGATCTACTACTGTGGACAAGAGGACCACAGAAGAAATGGGAGTAGCCTTCATAATTAATAGTAAAGTGGCTAAAGCAGTGCTCGGATACAATCCAAAAAACGACAGAATGATCTCAATTCGAATTCAGGGCAAGCCATCTAACATCACAGTGATCCAAATATACGCCCCAACCACAGATGCTGAAGAAGCTGAAGTAGAGCAGTTCTATGAGGATCTGCAGCACCTACTGGACAACACGCCTAAAAGAGATGTTATTTTCATCACAGGAGACTGGAATGCTAAGGTGGGCAGTCAAATGGCACCTGGAATTACAGGTAAGTATGGCCTGGGAGAACAAAATGAAGCAGGACATAGGCTGATAGAATTTTGCCAAGACAACTCACTCTGCATAACAAACACTCTCTTCCAACAACCTAAGAGACGGCTTTATACATGGACTTCACCAGATGGACAACACCGAAATCAGATTGACTACATCCTTTGCAGCCAAAGGTGGCGGACATCTATACAGTCGGTAAAAACAAGACCTGGAGCTGACTGTAGTTCAGATCATGAACTTCTTCTTGCACAATTTAGGATCAGACTAAAGAGATTAGGGAAGACCCACAGATCAGCTAGATATGAGCTCACTAATATTCCTAAGGAATATGCAGTGGAGGTGAAGAATAGATTTAAGGGACTAGATTTAGTAGATAGGGTCCTGGAAGAACTATGGACAGAAGTTCGCAACATTGTTCAGGAGGCGGCAACAAAATACGTCCCAAAGAAAGAGAAAACCAAGAAGGCAAAATGGCTGTCTGCTGAGACACTAGAAGTAGCCCAAGAAAGAAGGAAAGCAAAAGGCAACAGTGATAGGGGGAGATATGCCCAATTAAATGCAAAATTCCAGAGGTCAGCCAGAAGAGATAAGGAATTATTTTTAAACAAGCAATGCACAGAAGTGGAAGAAGACAATAGAATAGGAAGGACAAGAGACCTCTTCCAGAAAATTAGAAACATTGGAGGTAAATTCCAGGCCAAAATGGGTATGATCAAAAACAAAGATGGCAAGGACCTAACAGAAGAAGAAGAGATCAAGAAAAGGTGGCAAGAATATACAGAAGAGCTGTATAGGAAGGATAACAATATCGGGGATAGCTTTGACGGTGTGGTCAGGGAGCTAGGGCCAGACATCCTGAAGAGTGAGGTTGAATGGCCTTAAGAAGCATTGCTAATAACAAGGCAGCAGGAGACGACGGCATCCCAGCTGAACTGTTCAAAATCTTGCAAGATGATGCTGTCAAGGTAATGCATGCTATATGCCAGCAAATTTGGAAAACACAAGAATGGCCATCAGATTGGAAAAAATCAACTTACATCCCCATACCAAAAAAGGGGAACACTAAAGAATGTTCAAACTATCGAACAGTGGCACTCATTTCACATGCCAGTAAGGTAATGCTCAAGATCCTGCAAGGTAGACTTCAGCAATTCATGGAGCGAGAATTGCCAGATGTACAAGCTGGGTTTAGAAAAGGCAGAGGAACTAGGGACTAAATTGCCAATATCTGCTGGATAATGGAAAAAGCCAGGGAGTTTCAGAAAAACATCTATTTCTGTTTTATTGACTATTCTAAAGCCTTTGACTGTGTGGACCATAACAAATTGTGGCAAGTTCTTAGTGGTATGGGGATACCAAGTCATCTTGTCTGCCTCCTGAAGAATCTGTATAACGACCAAGTAGCAACAGTAAGAACAGACCACGGAACAACGGACTGGTTTAAGATTGGGAAAGGAGTACGGCAGGGCTGTATACTCTCACCCTACCTATTCAACTTGTATGCAGAACACATCATGCGACAAGCTGGGCTTGAGGAATCCAAGGCTGGAGTTAAAATCGCTGGAAGAAACGTTAACAATCTCAGATATGCAGATGATACCACTTTGATGGCTGAAAGCGAAGAGGAACTGAGGAGCCTTATGATGAAGGTGAAAGAAGAAAGTGCAAAAGCTGGCTTGCAGCTAAACCTCAAAAAAACCAAAGAAGAAAGTGCAGATGCTGGCTGCGGTCTGGAAATCAAAAGACGTCTAATCCTTGGGAAAAGAGCAATGACAAATCTCGATAAAATAGTTAAGAGCAGAGACATCACACTGACAACAAAGGCCCGCATAGTTAAAGCAATGGTGTTCCCTGTAGTAACATATGGCTGCGAGAGCTGGACCATAGGGAAGGCTGAGAGGAGGAAGATAGATGCTTTTGAACTGTGGTGTTGCAGGAAAATTCTGAGAGTACCTTGGACTGCAAGAAGATCAAACCAGTCCATGCTCCAGGAAATAAAGCCAGACTGCTCACTTGAGGGAATGATATTAAAGGCAAGACTGAAATACTTTGGCCACATAATGAGAAGACAGGACACCCTGGAGAAGATGTTGATGCTAGGGAGAGTGGAAGGCAAAAGGAAGAGGGGCCGACCAAGGGCAAGATGGATGGATGATATTCTAGAGGTGATGGATTTGTCCCTGGGGGAGCTGGGGGTGTTGACGACCGACAGGAAGCTCTGTCGTGGGCTGGTCCATGAAGTCACGAAGAGTCGGAAGCGACTAAACGAATAAACAACAACAAATTATGGTGGGTCCTTCCTAAGTTTCTTTCTCTGTCCATTACTCTGTTGCGGGCTCCTTTCTCTTTTATCTGATTGTTCCCTAGACAGCATCTCTTGCCCCACCCCTTCCAAGGTCACCCTCACATTCCATCACAGATAAAGACTGGTATACACTATGACCATTTAGAGTGGTGAAGAAATCCCAAGAGTCATAAATCTGTATGTATTCTATAGGCAGACTAAGTTGAAGAAACAATGAGGCAGAATAATTTGAAGTATCACAACTATAGACAGTTTAAATGCTTTAATTACTCCAATTCTGCTCCAACCTCCATCAGAAAAACCACTCAGCTCAGAGTTTAGGGACTGAGCATTTCCATAACACCTATAATTATTTATTTTTCACATTTCTATCTCACAGCAATCAAAGACTCTTAGCAGTTTACGTAATATGAAAACCAATTAAAACATCCATGGTACAACCTTCCATAAAACAATAAAAACAGCATAGGTAAAAGGGTAAAGGTTTCCCTTGACGTAAAGTCCAGTCGTGTCCGACTCTAGGGGGCGGTGCTCATCTCCGTTTCTAAGCCTTAGAGCCGGCGTTGTCCATAGACACTTCCGGGTCATGTGGCCAGCATGACGACACGGAACGCCGTTACCTTCCCGCCGAAGCGGTACCTATTGATCTACTCACATTTGCATGTTTTCGAACTGCTAGGTGAGCAGGAGCTGGGACTAGCAACGGGAGCTCACCCCGCCGTGTGGTTTCGAACCGCCGACCTTCCAATCGGCAGCTCAGCGGTTTAACCCGCAGCGCCACCGCGTCCCATAAAAAAAAAAAAAACACAAACAGCATAAACCAAACATAAACCAATAAAAAAACAGAAGTTAAAGATGGCATGATAAAATTAGGGAGAGGCTCTTTGAAATTTTTAATAACCTCCAGAACATCAATAAGGTTATTTTTTGTACCTTCCAGAATATCAGTAAAGAGGGGGCTAGCCTGATCATTACTGGGAGGTTGTTCCAGAGAGGCAGTGCTGTCACTGAAAAGCTGGGCCTTCTCGCTTCAGCCCTTGAATCGCCTGAAAATGTGGGATCAATTAAGAGTTTCTCTCTATTTGATCTAGCTGGTTTTGCCAGTACTGGTTGGAATATTTATTTTATTCTTTTGCTTAGCTTCCATTTTTGGATATTCTCAATTCAGACCATGGAGGGCCTGGATAGACACCTTTTTTTTTGGCTGATAGAAGGTTGAAGAACCTAACTGACCACATTGGCTCATCTTGAAAAAGGTAAGGCAGGTTGAAGCTGGATACTACTTGAATGGGAAATCAGGAAATCTCAGGGATGAAGACTAAACCAGAAAATAATAATAATAAAAAAATGTAGAAGAAGGCAATAGCAAATCCCTTCCATGTTGTTTCCAAGAAAACCACAGAGACACATCTACACAGTTACCAAGACTCAAGCTTGACTTGAAGGACACTTTGTTACTTAGCCTTTCTGATCCCAAATGTGACATTCAAGTGCACACAACTACATATGCTGATAGATGATTAATTTATTATTTCAATGTATATGGATATCCATCTCATATTCATGACTCTGGACAGATAATCCCCCTTCCTTCTTTCCAGATCATTATTAGTGGCAGAGGAACAGCAGTCACTGGTGGATTGTCAAATTGTGAATAATGTAATCTCAGCATCATGCCAACCAGTTGATTAAATAGCTACCTAACTAGGGGAACTAAAGCCCCCTAGGGTGTATGTCCTTCACTTCTCATTCCTGTTTGGGGGCTTTAAGCAGTCAAACAGCTGATGTTGAACATCCACAGTAAAACTGGAATTGTTGTCTACCTTAGCCAAAGGAAGCAGAAGTCTTGTGCAAGTAAAAAATACGCACCATTGTATCAACATGGATGGAGTCCAATATGCAGAACGTGCATGGGGTTTTCCACTCATGTGTACAGGACTGGGGGATCCTCCAGAGCAGATCTGGAATGCTTAGAGAAACTTACGTTTTCCTCTACTTTGCAAAAAAATGTGCATCTGCCAGAGAGGGATTAGACTAGTATATGTTCAGGATAGTGGTTATCCTGCAATAGTGGAGATTTCTCACTTGGTCTTCTCTTCCCCCGTTTGAACTTCCATTTCAGCAACCCACTTTAAAATAACAAGATAAACTTAATGGATCCTGTGCCTGTATAAGCACAGAAGTGCTGGGCTTGCTCCGTACTGTATGTGGGGTTTATATTTGTTTCCTGAATTGTGTTTACATGGAGAAACCATGGACTGCTTACACCTCTCCTTTAACTCTCAAAAAACAATGGATAGCACATCTTGTCTTAACACATCTAATTATCATGTTTACACCATCCAGCTTTCACATGTGAAACACAAGCTGGGCACTTCATAAGATGAAACTAGACACCTATGAAACTTTACACCATGGCATACTTAATTGCGGCTTACTGAAAAGCAAAGTTAGTAGGTATTATGCAATACGCTTATATATTTGTTAAGTCATGAACTGCGGTGTGCAAATCAAAGTGAAAAGTATGTTATGCAAACCCAAAGACACAAACAAGTAGACCCCCTTCTGGATTAGAGTGTTGTATGAACACATTTACCAGTGGTTAACAGAACCACGGTTTATCTATTTTTCTGGGCTTGCACGCAATGAACTTCAGGGGCCGCGTTCGCACCCGTTTTTGCAGCCCAGCTACGGTAGTCCTACACAATATTGCGCTCGATGGGGAAAGCACACCACAGCCACAGCTGGCATTTTCTGTGACCTCCGAGCTGACCTATCCAAGGTACTGCCCTGAGATGAGCACTACGCCCTTCTTCCTCGAGCCATCCCCGCGATTTTCGCTCACTTGAAGCCGCTAACTCCCTAGGAACAAGAGAGAGGAGAGGAGTGCGAGGGGAGCTACCCGTCCGCCCCACCTCGAACTCAGGCCGCGAAGGGTAACTTGGAAAGAGAGGACGGAGCTCCTCCGCCCTCGCTTACCTGAGCCCCGCCGCGGCGTGGAAGGGCCGGCAAGGGCCTAGGCGGGCTGCGCTACTCCAGCAGCTGCTGGTCCGGAGAGGGGCCGCCAGGAGCCGCCAGCAGGAAAACGGCGCGGCTCGGAAGAGAAGACGGAAGCTGCCTGAGATGGCCATGCTGCAACGGCAGGCGAGAGTGAATCCACGAAGACGGCGGAAGAAGCACCGCGAGTGACTTCCGTTTACTTACCAGTTGCCGAAATCCAAAGGCCGGCCTGTTCATCCAACGGAATCCACTGCGGCTATTCTCGTAGGCGTTTACGTTGCCGACGTCAGAGGTACCGGAAAATGCTCAGGACTCTCCTGCATGGGAGACGGATTACGGGAATTACGGAAATGAAGCTCTCGGGCATGTGCGTGCTACAAAGAATGAGTAGCGTGCGTCGGCGGGAGCGCTTGGGTTGGGAATCGCGCCCAGTTGCCTGCCTTGACTTCCCAGGCTCGCTCTCTGCCTACGTGGCTAGTCCCCCGGCTCCCTTTTCGTTTAGGGATTTGGGGAATGTGTAACAATATCGTAATGGTCAGAATGGGAGGTTGTTGCTGTTGGACCATTCAAATAGGAGCCAGGCAACCGAGATGTGCAGCGGTTGAAGCTCTCCTCCTGGAGCGATGAGGCGGCGACGGCAGAGACAGCAGGTTTATAAGCCTACCCTACAGAGCTAGCTGGGGGATGGTCGACTGAGCAGCTAGAAAAGTCAGATGACCATTAAACGGCAGCACAGAAATACAGAAACCTAACATTTTGCTGCCGTTTAGAGATAGTTCCCAGTTTTGCAGCCCGGGATTGGTAACCCGATGTGGCTGAGCAGTAGCTGTCAGAATCCCCAACACCTCTATGCTGGACTGATTGCTGGGTGTTATAGTTCATCAACCTTTAGACCACCACAGCTTCCCCTAAAACTGAAGTAGAAATACAGCCAGCCATTAAAATGTGCAGAATCAAAGAGATTTGCCAAGTCTGTATTAAAAAAACTCTCCAGAAACAGGAAGTCAAGAGCAACTGAGAGCAGAACACACTACCTACAGCACCATTCCAAAATGCTTCTGCCCTTTGCAGTCCTGTATCAAATCTGGCACGATAGTGATAATGGGGCCTCCAAAACCAGTATGAGTTGACCTCAGTCTTGTTCTCTCTGGCTGCTTAATTAACAAATTTGCTAAACAATTTATTATTTAGATCAGAGCTTTCCTAACTTTTCATGTTGGTGACACACTAACACACTGCAGGTGCGGCCAGGTCACCGGAAGTCACACGGAATCACCTGTTTCGACCCGATTATGCATACTGCGGATGCGTGGTACTTGTATGATTCCTTGACTGCGCAACACACCTACACACTGCAGCCGACACACTAATGTGTCGCCTGCACACATTTGGAAAGCTCTGGTTTAGATATTGCTATGTATTTTACAATACAATAGACAGGTTTTACAGATCCCTATCTTGAGGGGCTTATTTATATTTATTTATATATCAAATTTAGTCACCACCCATCTCACTCAGGAAGTGACTTTTTATAACCTTAAAGTGCTCAATTATTTCAATTACACATACATTTAAGTTACCATTTTTTGTACTTTGTATAATGTTGTTTGCCCAGGAAGAGAATAGCACAACGAGTATGAAGAACTGGAGTAGTGAGTCCATCTTTTGAAGAATCCAAAACTTTGCAAGGAAACATCCATGCAAAAGATTCTGTACATCTCCCCTGGATAGCACTGGCTGTCTGCCTGTACCCCACAGAACTGCACTGCACTCCATCTCTCCAGTGGATTTGGGAGCTGCAGAGAAGGAAGGGAAGTTGCCACCTTCCTGATTTCATTGTCAGAAATAGTTCGTACCTAGGAAAGCATAGTTCCCTGAACAATTTTGTAAAATATACCTTAAGATATTGGCTGGATTTATATGTTTCACCAGATCACAGGGAAACATATAAACATACTTTCTTTGGTTTTGACTTGGTATTTGTGAACCTAGCAACTGTACCTTCTAAATCATGATCTGTTGCTTAGCCAATAGTCCTAGCCAGTTGTGGTTTGTTCTATAAAGCATATTTAAACAAACCATTGCTAACCATGTCTTAAAGGTATAACTTAGGTGTTGTTTATTCGTTCATTCACTTCCGACTCTTCATGACTTCATGGGCCAGTCCACGCCAGAGCTTACTTAGTGGATGATCCAACTTTTCTGGTAATGCTCAAGGATGCCTATGAACCATTGACTTGACTAGTGCTCCTAACTCAGCCTAAGCCAGCTAAAGATTTATTGCAAAAATTGGCTTTTGACATTGTACAAGCTTCAACAGGAAGGGTGTCAAATTCTATTTCAATATCCTATCCTGAATCCTATGGTAAGAAAGGCAGCCAAGGAAAATCTAACGTATGGCTTCATACAATTCAGTAGATAGAGGATTACAACAGTGATATGATGGCCACTGTTCATATTTACGGTGCTTCTCAGGACTGTCAACAACTGAACTTGCTTGTTGGGCCACTTCCAGGGGTTTCTGTAAGAGTAGGCAGCTGCACTTCCAGCAAAATCTCAGACAATGAAAGGAATTTGGCTATTTTCTTGGTGGAGGCATCCTGCTTCTCCTAGTAGCAGAAAACATCTCTGACTAGAACTCCATGGCAATATCAGATGTGACTGCCCTATGTTGTTATGCTTGACTTCAAAGTTCCAGTCTTTGGTGGTTTGAATCTGGACTGCCTTACCATTGATGAGGAGAGTCTGTTTAGGCAGTACATGATGGCACATGGGAATGAATCCTGGTACTACAGCAACAGCAGTTTTCTCAAACTTGCCTTTGAAAGCAACGTTCAGGTTTTACTCAGACTCAGTGCAACAGGCCATCACGGTTTGTAAAACAACCTACAAATCCCACTAGAAGAATCCTTACAAGAAGAGATATGGGGATGATTCAGAATATTGCCTTTTACTGTCCCCAGATTCCAGAAGTCATTCCTTTCCATTCTGTTTGGCTCATTACTTCAGATCGTAGGAATCCATGACCAAAGGTACTTGGGTGCTGACAGTAGTAGAATAGATATACAATAGTGTTCCATTTGGTACTACAGTACCACTACATTATGTCTTCCATGCAATGCAACTGTTGTTATGCAAGGTATCTGATTCCTGGGCAAATGTTGCCCAACATTTAAGTGTTTTGGTGCAAACCAAACAACTGTTGGGAGACCCTGTTTAGATCTCTAAAAAGTGGTCACGCAGCACTGGGCATGACAATTTACAGCTCTATTAAAATCCTAAGCAATTCTGTGCTGTTGTGTGTGTGTATATGATGGCTTGGAAATGCTAATCACTTCTGACAGCTTAGTACTGTTGGAACTACACTGACCTTCCTAGAATAGGTTTTGATTGCTGATATTTTTAAAGAACACAGGCTTTAAGAATCTTTTTATTGCTGTGAAAGCTCAGCAAGTTGAAATGACCTAGAAAGATGTTATCCTCCACAATGTATGTTATTGAAAGGATCCTATTCTGTGTCTTTTGTCAATCATAACTTGCTGGACATGGTTATATTTCTGTGAATTGACATTATTTCTTCATATAAAGGGAAAACAAATATAATTTAAAATCCATAGAGGCAGTACCAGACTAATTGAAGTTTTACAAAAAGTTGCAAGCTTTTAAGTTTTAATAACTCAGGTTTCTAAGAACTGTGGCTAATCTTCGAATCATGCTTGTGCCAGACCACATTCTTAAACTCCATTCTCAGAGAGAGTGAGGGAGACCTTCAGACATGCAAATATAGCCCTACCAGTTCTCCCAAAGCTTGAGAATAAGAAACACACAAATGCTTAACATTTTTGAAATACAATTTTCAGCTGTTAAGATAAAATATGGGAAATATAGATACTGCAGTCCTGATAAAATCTTCTGCCCTGCACATCTTTACATTGTTGATGAATGATCTTCACATGTTCTGCTTAATTGAGGACAGTCCTCTGTTAGTGGAAGCATGTGTTTAAAAAGCAGTTCAGTCCAAGTCTGGTTGAAAGATAAAGAACAGTTGCTCATCCAAATTTAGAAAACAAACTGAACAGGTTATCTGGTAACAATCTTTTCCACTCTGACAGCAAGTATTGTATTTCTTTTAATTTACATGAACATTTAGCAACAATTCCAGATGTTGTGCTGCAATTCCCATTATCCCTCACAATAAATCATGCTATCTAGGCTAGTAAGAGTTGGAGTTCAGCAAAATTCTTGCACATTACTGAATTATGGCAAGAACTTCTAGTTTGTATCTATGCATATAATTTTTATGCACGTTCTCTACCTTATTTTATTTGGAGAGGGGTGGTATCTGCCTTCCTTCCATCCATGTCTAAATTGCAAGCTATTGTGCCGAATACCCCTACAACTATTAATTACCAAACAAATTGGAAGACATCAGCCCAGAAGCAGTGCAAGAACTTTCCTTTTCAAGTAGAGATAACTGGAGGGATTGCTTGAACATTCCAATGCAGTTGCTATAGTCCTCTATATAACTTAGCTTGGGCCTGCAGACCAGGGCATGGGTGTGTCCTTTGCTTCTATTTGCTGTTTTCCTGTTGACTTGAAGTATGTGTAATAAAATCCTTGATACATATTCAAATAATAAAAGTCAAGAGCTAATCTGTAGTACGCTGGTATGTTTAGCTAACCGCATCTTAACTTTCTTTGTAAGTAAGTAAGGTCCATTCATCAGTTGGTTTCTCTTTCTTATCAGCTCATTCTTTTGCAACAACTTCTATTATGTATAGTGTGATTACAAAAGCAACTCCTTCTCTGACTAGCTGCTAGAACCACTGCACACTGCACATTTTCATACAGTTTTACCCAACAACTGCATAGGACGCTTCTGGGGCATGCAGGTCATGTTTAAGAACTGGATGCTTATGGGCATCAATGTGCCTAAGTCACCTTCATGGGCACCTACCCAATTAAAATTTTTAAAGATTCTTTTAAAAACAAATAGGTCGCATCTTATCTTGTATACTCAGCCTTCCACGAGACAAAGATATGTTGGGGTGATAACATCCTGGAGGATTAGCTAGGAAAGACCCCATATTTTACTTTCTGGTAAAATATTTTGTGACTGGCCACACACTGGTAATTACTTGGAAACTGGACTCTGACTTCCGGTAGGGACATGATGGACTGAACAGCTGTGCCCAAGCTGGCAGAACTGATAACATGGCAGATTTTTCGGGCTCAGGCAGCTTTTTCCTGAAGCCCAGAGTGTTTTTCTGGAAAAAGGAGAACACCTGGAATCATCCCATCTGTCCTCCAGATGGCTGCTTGCAGCCAGAAGATTGCAAACAGCGTTTGTGCTTGACTGGTAAGAGTAGCTGGGAGGCTGGGATGTCACCATTTCCAAGCCACCCGTAGCCTTAAAGGGACACTAAGACTGGCCACCCCATTTCTAAATCACCCAATCTATATTTCTTTTAAGTATGAGTACCCTAAGAGAGGCTTTCTACAGCAAGGAGAAGCGGGTTCTCTTGGTGCTTATCATTATTTTGGGGATCAATTTAAAAAAAAAAAAAACTCTTTTAAAGCTTTGGATCTTGTTTTCCCTCCAAATATTAAGGAGGATTGAGAGTAAATAATTGTCTCCCTGTTGTTATTTTTGTACTAAATTTGAAGATATTAGCATTTTCCTACATGTTGAATCGGCTGTTTTGAACTTTCAGTTTTCTGCTTCTACTTTCCCGGGGAACTGTCTGCATATCTCACTTTCACTTATGTAAACACATTCCGGAATTCTTTCATATCTTCGACTTTTGCTGGTTAAGCTACTATGGGGCACCATAATCTACTGCATGAAACATGGAGGACTTTAAACAGAGTTTCTTTGACTTCCACCAAGATTTTAAACAGATTCTTCCCGATTCCTACCAAGTTTTTATGCAAGGCATTCAGGACATTGTGGAAATATGAGGTCTAAAATGCGTCATCTGGTTGGGGATGTCATGGATGAAACTGAGGAATTTAACAGCGACAGAAATGTCTCTTCTAAGAGTGAGATTGGGATTTCTGTTGAAATGGAAAAAAAGCTTTTTAGCAGAGGCACAATATTCAACTATCAAGATACTCTAGTAATGGATTTTCTGCAGAGACACTGGCTTGGACTAGATGAACTTTAAAGTCCCTTCCAGGACTTTATATTCTGAATATTCTGCCTCTGCTAAAAAGCCTTTTTTTCCAACCTAAGTATACCCAGTTCCTAAAACCTTTTCTCATAGGACTAGTGTCAAGGCTCCTCATTGTTTTGTGTTGCCCTCAAGGCCAGGATAGAAACAGTAAGTCAGGCTCTCTAGGTCTTGCTACATCTGGGTCGATATATTCCTTAATAGTGGACTACAGAACTGGACACAATATTCCTGGGATTGTTTAAACACTGAAGTTCCTATCAATTTGAGAGATCATATATATGATAAGGTAAAAGGGGTTAAAAGGGAAAAGGGAATCATGATAGTGATCTATGATATCTGAAGGGCAGGCTTATTCTTTGTTGTTCTAGAGCACACATTTAAAATCAAAGTGTAGGAATGAGATACAGTTAAAACCACAAACATCACAATTTAAAAGTAAGATCTGGATGGACTTGTTGAATGCTAAGTCAATTTGTTTAACCATGATTTATTAGATGAACCATAATTGGCTGGGTTTGCACAACACATTAAGTGAGAAGATACTAAATGATATTTTATTAAATGTAAATTATTTATTTATTTTACTGTTAGAATTTTTTATTTCTTTACCAAGTTCGTTTCTGAGCTGGGACCAAGCAGGCAGCTGCATGAAATTAAGTTCTTTATTTTTCACCCAAGAGCAAAAGCAATGACAGCAAGCTGTTAGGTGGCTGATTGTGCAGGACCCCCTCCTTACAGTACATTACATACATTCCTTCCATTCAACTCCTCCTTTAGAATACCACCCCTTACTCAGTTACCTATACTCTACTTTAGCATCATTCCATATTAGGAATTTCCTTCCTTCACTCCATCTTAACATGATTCCATACAAGGGGCTTCCTTCCATCCTTGCTAGGGCCCCTTGACCCTCTGAAGAAGCTGTCTTTGGAATGTATACCTTATCTTTCTATGGGCATAGCTATCTATCAAGGTCTGTTAGAAAGGAAGAGTAAGAAAGCCAACACAACTCTTCAAGGAAATAAAACATGGTTTCAGAGCCATAATAAAAGTGCAAATGTTTCTAATATATTAGTATTTATATTAATACTAAATATAGATTTGTAAGTTTGATATATCTCCTATCAATACAACAAAATTTGCTTCATTTTTTTTCCTTGCTTGACCCACTATTCCTTGCTTTACTATTTCATTTTAGATTTTTTAGATCTGAGATTTTTAAAATCCCATGATAGTGTTTTTTAATCATATACATCTATATTTTTTCCTTATTCTCTGGTATTTATTGTGCTTTTATGCTCTTAGGACTCATGCAATCTGCCCAGAGGACTTCTGTTATTGGGAAACTAAAAATATAATAAATAAATGCTTATCTAGCAAAAATGGTACCTAAAATAAAAGACTAAGCTATAATGTGGTTAACGTGGTTTTACTGTGAACCAAGAGAGTGTGGTCTGTAAATCATGGTCTATGGCTTAGTACTAGGTTTGATTTCCATCAAAACGTTGCAGCATGAACTGCTCCTGAGATTTCCTGTAATCTGGAAGCATCCAGTGAAGGTTAGACATGTTGGGGGGGACAGAGGTAATTTCCCCAAATTTATGTATGGGGGAGGTCCCATTAACACTAATGAATTGGCATATTTTTGTCAATTCTCCCTCCTCCTTTTCAAAATTCCCCATATTAGAAGTCTCTATATCTAATTAGAGAAATTGCCAAAGAAATTTATCTGAAGAAAGGTAAGTTGTTATACACTGGAAATGATGCATATCAGAAATTCAGTATTATGAGCTAGGAAATCATTGGCTGGACTCCATGTTTTAGAGACAGAATCAGGTACTCTCAGATATCTACAGAAACTTTAATCCTCTGCTTATTTTTGTCTATATTTTGAGGAATCCAGTAGTCAGGGCAGATAGATTGTTCAAGGATGCTCATAATAAGCTATTAAAATAATCTCTTTTACTGTGAAAAGGACAAAGCTTTGCTCTCTTTTGCATCCTATCTGCATATTTTAGCTTTACAAAATGTTTCTCTACACTTCATAGCTAAAGTTAGTTCACGTAGTGAATGAAATTGCTGTAACAATTGTGCCACTTACTTCCTTATCTGCTACATATCGCAAACATTTATTTAGATTATTATGTTTATATGGCTGTAATTTTAAAGTCTTGTGAAACAAGCAGTGCCCTGTGTGTAGGGCAAAAATACAAGACAATTTATACTCCTATCCACAATTCTAAATCTATTATATTGATTTAGGAGATTAGATTAACATAATCTCCTAAATCAATATAGATTATAGAACAAATATTATTTTAAATAGCAAGCTAGCCAAAGTGATATGAAAAATGAATGGTACTTTTTGATATGTTCCATTGCCTTATAAACCTGTCTAGGAAATGATGATCTGTAATAAACAAAAGGCAAAATGTTATTATTTTAAACTGAACAAGAGAATTACACCTGTGCTTAAAAGTCCATATTGATTTAAGAGAAGGCCAATACAAAGAAATCTGAGTACAAAGAAATCTGAGAACATTTCACCATATCAGTGACTCAAAAATAATATTCCATCGCAAAAGAGTATATACTGTATAGTGCAACTAGGACTGCAAACTTTTTTAAAACAACGAACTTCTTTGCTTGTATGTAGAAGACATACTCACTAGTTTCCTTTCCTAATTTTTTTAAAGGTAGCAGCATGCCCCCAACTGGTAGACCAGAGATGAGATCTGTGTATGCAGGTCCTATTTGTTTATGAGTTCACAGCAGGAGTATATATGTTAAAAATACATTTGCTAATCTTTAACTATGATTCAGAATATACTTGCATATCACTGTCCTCCAAGCCAAGCATAATTACCAGTTATGTTTTGTGCCATGTAATAGCTGACCAAATCCCACTGAGGTGAGCAGGGCGCTTTTTCCTTTTGCCTGCTGCAGAACGTTAGCCCATAATAAATAAATAAAAATACCCTGGTACTAACTTATTTATTGGATCTCCCAGTTTACAGTGCAATTAGCCTCTAGAAATGTTTCTGTGGACAAATTAGGAGTATACTTGTCTGCATGGATTCAATTTACATTATGCATGGTTACAATTTGTTTGATCACAACTTGGTGAACAAGCCACAATGAGGTGGGCTTATATGCCAAGGTGAACTGTGGTTTACAAACCATAGTAGTATGATTCACATAACATACTATGCTATGGTTTGCTTAATTGTAATTTATGGAGTAAACCACAGTTGGCTGGATTTATGCAACATGGTTATCCACAAACCACAGTTTACAAGAGACAATGGCTAGATTCACAAAGTAAGGCAAAAATCAAACCCATCACATTATGGATTAGTACACTGTATAAACCCAATTGATGTACAGTATGAACGAGATCACCAAGTGTATTTTGAAAAAAGCCTGGACACCATATGCTACATTTCTTGAAAGTTTTAATGGACTATTGATGGGAGGCTATTGTAAAGATAATAAGTCCCCTTAAAATGTATTGTCAGGGCCAAGTTATTTTGATGCCTAAACTTTCTAAACTCATTAAAATTCCCCCATGGGGGTTAAAAGAGAACTGTACAATAAATCAGATGGCAAACGGATGTCCTCCAGTTGTGCTGAATGACAGTTCCCACAATTGCTTGCTATTATTCTTGAAGAACAGTATTCCAGTGTGCACCAGAAGGCTATATGAAGATGAGACTAAGATTGCTTCCCCAAAGGAAGAACACTTAGTCCCCTGTTAAAGGCCCTCCTGGCCAGAGAAGCTAAGAAAGGAAACCACAGGCACAGCTTCCACCTCACCAACAATCCCCAAAGTCTTAAACAGCAACATTAGATAATAGTTCTTTAATAATCCAGATAATATTTCTAGATAGGTAGAGCTAATCACAGTATAGATCAAGATGGCCCATGTTAAGACTTCATCTGAATTTAGAGTGTTGCTGAAAATAACACTTACTGTTCTAATGAGAAAAACTGTAGCCAATAGGTCAGACATGGAGCTTTCTAAAGTTCTTTCATCTATTTAGGATTTTATGGTTATTCTCTTCTTTAGGTTTAATAGTTAATAGTATTGAATTTATAGTATATTTTGCATTTAAGCTAGTATCTCTTTATTCAAGACAATAGAATAAACTGCTCTAAACTGTAACATAATATTGTAAAACTCCATCAACATAACTCATAGCACACACAGTGGCCAATTACATATTTAAAAAATGTTTCTCAAAAAGCATACCTTTGATTATGTATTCTGAATGATGTAATTGGGCAACTTGGTCTTTTACCTTTTATAACAGAAATGAAGAGTTCTCTTAATTTGTGATAAGAGAAATACAAACTCAGGACCTAAAAAGTTATTACAGAAAAAAGGTATCAAGAAAGAATAAGACAAACATAGGAAGATTAGGAGGCAAGACAATACCACCCTTAAGGCAAAGGATTTTGCTCCTGAAGGACTGATTCAAACTTCTGTGACCAAGTACTGTATGACAAGATGGATGAGCAATCCACTTGAAAAAAAGACATGGGAGATTCTTCACTATGGCCTGTTATTCCAAAGTTTCTATCTGAAGAGCTCATTCCTCTAAAATAAGGGAGGAAAATTTGCTGTTTTCACTTTTCACATAAACAGGCATGCATTAAATAAAAAGGATACTGTTCTATTGCATTCCTAATTTTACTTATGCACAGAGTTAACATGTTAGGTTGGATCCAGTTAATTTTAAAGTCTACTCTTCTGGAGTTTAATATGCAGCTCTACTGATTTGTGAAAACCTGTAAGGCTTACTTAAAATTAGTGGAATTGAAGCTAAGCTTCAATTCGTCAAGACATCCAAGTCGTTTTTCTTTTAGTGTAAGGAGAAACAGATTTTTAATCATATAGGATAGTTGGGTTTACACATCATACTAAAACCATGACTTGTTGAACAAGTCATAAACTGGATTCATACAGCATGGTTTGTTGAGTAAGCCACTGTTTTGTTAATCATAGTTTAATTATACTTGAACCCAGTTCATTATTTCAATAAACCAGTCAAGCAAACATATGTTTTGTGAGCATGGCCATAATGCCCTAATTCACACTTTTTTAATCTGTTCGATTCTGTCCAATTCTTGGAGACCAGCTGAAAGTCCCTGCAGTTTTCTTGGTAAGGTTTTTTTGGAAGTGGTTTGCCATTGCCTCCTTCCTCGGACTGAGAGGGAGGGACTCTCAGCTTTTGTGGGTGCCCATGACAGGTCTAGAACTGGCATCTCCCGGTTTCTAGCCTGATATCTTCACCGCTACACCAAACTCTCAATTCACACATAATGCTGAACTAAAATGGCAAAGCACATTATGGATTATGACTGATTTATTACTATTACATCTCACCTTTTACTAACAGAAGTTCAAAGCAGGTACCAAGTGTTCCTTCCTGTTTCTTCCCCACAACATCCTGTGAGATTGGTTGGGCTGAGTGACTGGCCCAAAGTCATCCAGTTTCCCTGGGTGAGAAACCAGGTCTCCCCACTCCTATTCCAACCCTGTAATTACTGCTCCACGCTGGTTTTCTTACCAATGCAAAGATACTTGTTCCTGCTGCAGCGATTTGTTTTACGAATGGCCATTCAGCATAGGATACTTATCACTGCCTGCCCTTTCTACATTTCATTTTCCTCTGACCTCATTAATTAGAAACTCCACCAGATGATGGCTGTCTGCAACTCGGTGTAAGACTTCACGAATCGGAATATGTAGCGTGCAAAAGCGTAGGCCATCACAAGTAAGTCTCTGTTAAAAGGGAGTTCCGTGCATTTTTTTCTTTAAACTCGGACTAAAATCAACGGGACTGACGCCTGTATTGGCGAACCCAAAGTGAAGTTTCAAAGGTTGCGCGGGCATTGAATTCATCGCATCCCGCGTTTTTCAAAAATTCTAACAAAAGCCTGTTACCGTCGCAACCTACCACGTGACCCTGCATTTGATTCTGAAGCTGCCCATTACAGCCAACTGACCCCGCCGTTTCCTCTCGTCTCGCCCCCACCCCAACCTTCCAACTCCCGTTTCCAAGAGATACTTAAGGGACGCAGCTTCATCCCGCCGAAACACGCATGCTTCCGTCTCTATCCGCGCATGCTCCCTAGGAAGACGGAGGCGCCAACCACTCTGATAGGGAGAAAAATCTCAAAGGGCGCCGCCATATTGCGGATCTGTCAGCGGACGCGGCGCTGCAGCAGATCCAGCGAGGCCTGAGGGAAACTGTTCGTCGCCGCGGCCCTCGGAGCGTCCCCCGGCAATCTGTGCAATCGCTATTTCCCCTTCCGTTTTTATTCCCTCTCCGATCGGCTCAAACTCAGCTGTCGAAACCTTCGGAAACAGCACCCGACGAGATCTGGCCGCCCCCGGCGCCTTAGCCCGGCAGGTGAGGAGGAGAGTAGGCAGGGAGAGAAGTTACGTGCTTGTTTTTATTGTGGCGACCGCTAGGCCGCTCTTCGCCTTGTCCTACGTTCTCTCCCGCCGGTGTCCCTAAAGCCTCGCTCCTCGAGGTAGCTTCCTGCAACCTGGCGCCCTCCAGAAGTGGCGGACTATGGCTCTCCTTACGCCGGCCGGCTTGAGGGAGCTGCGGTCCCCGTTCCGTTGTGTGGCAGACGTTGAAGAAGCGGCGCCGGTTCCCACCGTGCAGGCTGCAGTGGGACGTGTAGAAAGCGGTGCTCACCGTCTCCGAGGATTTATGAAGGATGGAGAGCGTTGCCTTCTCTTTGCCCACCGTGATTTCTCCTCCTCTTTTTCTGACGGCTACGTAGGTTCCAGCCCTTGCTTCCACCGGATCCTCCTCCTCCTCCTCCCCACTTCCCCGCATTTTCCTTTCAGCCCCTCAGGTAGAAAAGGCAAGTGCGGTTAATGCGCTGACGATTTTGCATCACTTAACCATAAAAGTGAAGTAATAAGGTACAGAGATTTCTTCAAATCGTAGATTTTCCTTCGACAGAGGTGCTCGTGGATTTATTTTCTTGCGGATAGATGGGGGAGCATCTGAAGTTATTAGAAGTGTGCTAAACGTGCAGCCTTTAAGGCGTGTTTAGGTAGAAGTAAGCCCCCTGGGGCATAGCGGCATTTGCTCCTAAAAAAAGAGCTTCTAATCGTATATGTGTTTACTTGCAAGTAAGTATTCACTACTACATCTGGTAAAGACAGCAATTCTAGGTAACTCTATTAGGAAGCAAATTGTATTAAATACTCAAGGCGTGAGGCTGCAGGTTTTCTAACACTGAGGAAGTTTCCTTGCAAGAAAGATGTTGGGTTATATCTACATCAAGCAATTTTATCGAAGTGTTTTCCAAGGAGGATTTAGATACTGTTTAGATCCTCTCTCTTTGCATGCCAGTAGTAAAATCATAAGTGGTTAATGAAAAAGAAAAGGGGGTGAAGCTAAAAGATTTCCATCCTGTACCCTGACTACTTGTTGCAAATGGGGACAAATACATTAATGTATTTTTTAACAATGGTAGACAAATGTTTCAAATTTCAATTATTTTGAGCTTACAGTGTTCCCACTGCAAGCTTGAAATGCTTTGTTTTAAACCTGAAATAGCTGTTCCAACCTTACCAAAAGTATCCTGACACTTTTTGAACCATTCTGAAAAATGTTCCTTACCTGGAAGAACCATGTTTTGTGCTCAGTACACCTGTTTTGAATTCAGAAAAGGACCATTTGAACTTAGAACATTTCTGGAATAGTCAGAATAGCACACTTCAGTATATTTTAGGCAACCCATTTTGAGTTTGAAACACTTGTTTTGAGCTCAAAGCAAGTTATTTTGAGCTTGAAATGTTTCAGTTAAGATTTGTTGCACACCTGTGATCAACTCTGCCAAAGCTCTACCCAGTTTCCTATAATTTAGTATATTAGGAGGAGGGGAGAAGTCTAGAGAGTTTGCTAGCAACAGAGAAAGCAAGGATTTTGGAGGCAGAAATGTTTCTCTAGGCTCTAATTGACTTCCTTTGCCTTATTGTTTGGTTTTGCTGAATAGGGTTATTTAGATACAGCATAAAAAGGTAAAGAGTGTTTTACTCCATAGTAAAACATCAGGAGTACTAGAAGAATTGAACTAAAGGAGTTGGTTATCCTAATATTGGGGAGTATATAGTTTCTTTCAACAGGATCGACACAGATGTGTAAGCTTGTATAGTTTTGCAAAATTCAACATAAATTTACAGAATTTTAGTGCTTCATATAGTTGGGCAATGAGTGCCCACTTATGGGTTCATGTTAAAACCAAAACAGAATAGACTAATAAGAATGACCCTGTATGAACTGTTCCAAAATGAGACTGTCTGTTGTTGAAAACAAATATTTTATTGATGCCTGGTTTTAATATACTTAATTACATAGTAGAGAAAGCTTGAAAAATTCAGCTCTAATACCACTTATTCAGTCCCATTGATTTAAGTATAAGCAACTTTCATATAAAATATATAAATTACTCATATATATATATATATATATATATATATATATATATATAATATGTATATATATATATTTAAATATTCTAGAATTCCCTTGTCCTTTAAGAGCAAAACAGCACCTGTAGTGGAATATGCTATAGTCTGAATTAAACGACATGAGATATATTTTAAAATATATCTTTTTCCTTTTGTAAAATAGTGGTGGGGGGTGCTTTGGGATGTGAGGACTGGGTTTAAGCTGTCTCTCCTGTTGTGTTTTCATAAAATTCAGTACCACCTCCCATAGGTTTTATTTCTCTGAGGGAAAATGGGCAGAAGTGTAGATAGTGGCTTCAAAAGAGGTGATTTTTTTTTTTTTTTGGTGGACATTATCACAGGAGGGATTACCTTTTCCCATGGTTATTATTAAAACCAGCATTTAGATATGTTGAATGTATTCAGGGCACCTTCTACTTTGCTTCAAGAGTCAATTGATTTCAGTCAAATGCCTACTTTTGAATAATCACAAGGAGAGAATAAAAACAATACTCTTCATATTTAATTCTGGCACCCGATATTCAAGGCATAGTGTCCCTAAATATGGAGCATCTATTTAGCTCCATTAGCTGATAGACTGTATTTTTTTGAATCCATTTTTAAAGCTATCCTGTGACAATTAGTTTAATTATACAGTGTATGAAGAAGTGCTTCCTTTTAGAATATTTTGAAAATCTTATCTCACAGCTTTTGGGGATAAGATAGTTTTGTATTCTAATATTAATATGACTGAAGGATCTGTTCACCTTTTCCATTGTGTTGATAAACCTTGATAAACCCAGATTGCCTTCTCGGTCCCTGAACCTGAGTTTCTAGTATGGTGACTATAAATAACGGTGTCTCTGCAGATACAGTGCCTGCCAGCCTCCTTGCCTCTCTTGACTTTCTAATATATTTTTAAAAACTGTTTAAAAATAAATATATAAACTATGCTGCAAAGCAAAGTGTCATCTTCCAAGAATGCTTCTGAGATATCAGTAAGGGCTATAACTCAGTGTTTAGTTTGGAAGGCTATGCTCCTGTCCAGGAAAAAAAAAAAGGCAAGGCAAACTACAGCTTATAGGGAACAGCCTGAGTGGTAGAAGGCAACCTCACCACTTTATGTAAAGGCCTTGTAACTGACTATTTGCCGTTGCAACCTTTTTGTGGCAATCAACATGGTATGCTCTAGAAATGGATCTACTGGCTCAAAAAAAGTTGTGGATACCTGCCCTAAACTAAAACCCTTGAGCCTAATGATGTAGATTACAGTTTTTTTAAATTTACTAATACTGTGATACTCTTGAGACAAGGCAACTGTTTTTACACAATTATTTTCAAATATGGCTGCCATCGATTTGTTTTAAGGTATGAAATTAAGAATTTCTGTTTTTAATTGCCATTTTGCCCTGCTGATCTTTCCACTGATTTATCCACAAAGACAGCAATTCAGGCTGTGTGTGAACAACCTAATATGTCTGGGATGATTTATCCCAAAGTTAATAACTTACTTTCATTGAATTTCATTTGATATTGAATTGATTGTTCATCCAAATTTGAATATATCTTTCCGGTAATCCATCAGATTTTCAACCTGTTGAATTTTTTTCCATTAAACCCCTCCCGTCCTTCCAGATGCATTATAGATATTTGCTCCATAATTTTAACCAGTTTTAGTCTCCCAAGAAGGCCTATGTTCTTGCCCCATGCTTAGGGATGTTTGTTTAAAATCTTAATGAATCACTTTTTAAAAACCCAAGTCCTAGCTACAGATTCATACTTTTAAAGTACTGTAAAAACTGGATAAGACATGATTTGTTTTGCACAAGCTTTTTTTCTTTAAAAATGTGACATAATAAATGTAACTTTAGTAGCATTTTGTGGTGTCTGAGAGAAGTGACTTACTAATTTCTGTTTTATATGGTTTAAGATGATGTTGGAAAATCTGTGTGTCATTTGAACATCTAAAAGATTGATGTGGGTGTTTTGGGATTTGAAACTCTCAGTTGGCATTGAGGAATCTAAAACATTTTTCTAATTATGGCTTACAAGATACTAGTTTCAAGGAGAGTTGGGAATAAAAATTAATGATTAACATTGTCATATTGGAAAATAAAATGAATGCTGCTGTTTGATTACATGAAGATTCACATCTGGAGAATGACTTAGCATTTATTTAAAATATATTTAAAAGTATCTTAATATTCTTGGTAAACTTCATGTGGAAGATAAAAACACTATAAGGTACTAGGCTTGAAAGTGGTGATCAAATAATGCATTGATTACAGATTAAGAATGTTTTAGAGGATCTTTTGTTCCCATGGCTCATTAGAAGTTGGCTGGGGAACAGTAATCTGTTTGCGAATTCAGCTAAAAACCTGCAAGAAAATACTAAAATCCACATCACAGAGGTGGTGGGACAGAGAACCATCTTTGAATAAGATGCACAATTGAAAGATGGTTAAGAATTGCATTAACTAAATGGAAATGTAGTACAACCAAATGAAATTGTGGTAATTTAGGGAGGGCTAGTGTGGAATTCACAAATCCCCTATAAAGTAAGGGAGTATTATATTAGGAGAAAAAATTGTACATTCTAAAAGCATGACCCATGCACAGTTCTGCATCTTTCCATAATCCAGAAATTGATTTTTGCAGCATAATTACAACTTTAATGGCAAGCAGTAAAATTGCAGTTTTTGTTATAGTTGCTTAATTTTCTTAAAGCTATTTGATTTATGCCAGCAGGTACTGCAAATTGATTAGAGTACAAAGAAGGGGAAGTCAGAAATTAAATATTTACCTATATTATTTTTAGGGGTTGTTTATTATAAACAATACAGTGGAGATTTTGGCATTAAGCTCAAAATTGATACTTTTTCATATCATAAAAAAAACTTAATACACTCTACTTGGTATCTTTTAGTAATGTTATATTAAGCAATAATTGTATAACCTCAATAATTATCTGTTCATTCATAGATAATATGTCTTCTAAAACACTTTTGTTTTAAACAAAATAAAAGGATTATAACAAGACTAAACAAAACAAACACTGTTGATAAACCTTTTAAAAGAGGGGAATTAATATATATCTCTTATCTCTATCTGAATATGCTGCATTATTACTAAATAAAGTTTTAACTGTTAAAAAAGTTATTTGCTAGTTACCTTTCTAATGCTTAAATTGACACAATGTAAATGAATAAATACACCATATAAAACAGTTCAGCCAACTGTGACAGCAAGTGACATTGACAGAAGTAAAAATAAGTATGCTCCTTCTGTATTCAAAGCAGTGCTTTGCCTAAGTAGATTTATACTCTTAAGTTAATGTGATGAGGTGACAAATCTTAAGGTCACTTGTAAATTACTCTTTTATTGTAGAGATATGCTATCTTTTCTTCACTATTTAATTCTAATTCTGTGGGATTTCCTTACTACCTAGTAGGTTTGGAGGCTTGATGACAGTACAATAGGCTTCCTGATATTAGCAGAAATGAAAATACACAAAGGATGGTTTAAAAAAATGGATCTTGGCAAAAGTAATCTGGATCCATCCATTCATAAACAGTCCTTTAATGTATAGTGTAACTATGTAATGGTGGAGCAATGGACTTTCATTAACAGCATTCTTAGTTATACAGCAGATTTAATAAATATAATGTAGGCAAGACATAACATATAATTTGCAAGTACTTAATGGAATACGTTGCTAACTATTCTTAGTTCCATATGGTGGCTTGTTCAGATGATTTGTAATCTAGCTACAACAAGGGTAGAAAGAGGTGGCAGAAAAAGAAAGAAAAGTTATTTATTTAATCCATTTGGAATAAAAGTTAACAAGGTTCCTGAACTTGGATTTGACTTGCTATATGTGTTCTGAATAAATTCTATGCTGATTTATCCATGTTTAAAATATATTGGAATTCTTTGATGGCTGTTGTCTTTACTATTTATTTTGACCCCTCCAGATTCAGATGAATCTTAATGATATTTTTTTCACTAATCTTGCACTAGCAACTAACTATGGAACAAAAATATAGGGTCAAAATGCAATTGTAAGGTCCAGGCTTTTATCAGACTTATAGTATGAATAGTTCACAACTGAATAATAGAATGTAAACTATAAACATTTGTTTTGTTTTAGCAGAAAAAAAGACAAGAGTGAGTAAGAAAAAGAGAAGAAAGGGAAAATGCCGAAACCAGTAAGTAATCCATATGGAACCCTATTAGTTTCTGATAGACTTTTAATTCTTGTAGTTATCCCTAAGTTATCCCTTAGAATTGCTAAGGAGTAGAGTTTACAAAGTGAGGGGGTATTTACCCACTTGAGTATCTCTCCAATGTATCTATTGTTTCTTTGATCTCAAATAATAGTGGGAAAAGCAGCTAAATATAGTTTGTTTTTTTAAGTGGATGAAAGTGTTGTAAGATTAACTTTTGATTTGTTGGTCATTTTTATTATTATTTTTTAGTCTTTGTTTTTAATATTTGCAGAAATATTTTTTTAGTATTGCCTCATAGAAATTTCTGTTAAGAATAAATGCTTAGTCCATAATGACTAAGCAGAATAGAGTTTTCCCATGTGCTTAGTGCTGCTTCCTGTGTCCTCCCCCCCACAAAAACTATTTCTGGATATTTGTGGGATTTCTCCAAAAGTATTTAATACAGGTATTCCTTGGTTAACGACTGCCCTATTTAGTGATGGTTCAAACTTAGGATGGTGCTGAAAAAGTAGCTTTACAGCTATACCTTGAATTTATGATTGTCACAGCGTCCCTGTGGTCACATGATTGCCATTTGGATGCTTTGCAACCAGTGGACGTTTACAACTATTGCAGCGTCCTGCAGTCACATTATCACCATTTGCGAGCTTCACAGCCTGCTTCCAACAAGCAAAGTCAATGGAGAAGCTAGCAGTAAGTCGCAAATTGTGTTCATGTGATGTCACACTTAACAACTGTGGGTGATTCGCTTAATGACCGCAGTGGGGCTGACATTCTGGCACAGTCATGTGATGTTTCACTTAATGACCGTGTCGCTTAGTGATGGAGTTGCCTGTCCCAATTGTGATCGTTAAGTGAGGGCTACCTACACAGTGTTTCTTTATGTATGTGGAGGAAGAAGTAGTAGGCAAACAGAGTTGACAGTCTGCCCTTGCTCAGATAATGATTTAGGAGTGTGAAACTATTTGGTTTTTGAGCTGAATATGGTGAGATCCAGAGAAGTCTTCAGCAAGTATAAAAATAAGGATAGTTTGTTTGGAAACTGTTTTATGAAACATGTTGAGATTTTCCTGTGGGGTGGGAATAAAGTTTTCCTCAGACAAATTTCAGCTTTTTAAATATGTTTCAGAAGTTCAGTGAAAAACCAGAGTTCTACCTTTCCCATCCTTACGGTGATTTTTTTTCTCTGTTGCACTGATTTTGGTTTCCAATTTTTTTTTGTTACTGTATTCTTCAAAATATTAGGTCTAGTTTGAAGAAGCAATCACTATGACCTTGAATTACCCAATTTCTGTAGCTTCATTTTCTGTATATTTAAAAAACAGTTGAACAGTATTATTGTATGGATATATAAAGAAACATTTGTTTTCAATGTAGAAATAAAGTTGTCTTGCTGTCAGGGAAAGGACAGTCTTGTTTTGTTTATCCTATTTAAATACAAATACAAAAATAATGAACTAGAATATAGACTTCGTACTAAGTAACATACTCTTCCATAGAAAGGCATATATTTTGATGATAAAATCTAACATTGATGTATGGCTCTATAATGCAGAGTTCTGGTTTTTTTTTTTTTTAACTATGTGTTAGAGCAAGATTTTTAGTACTTTAAGGAGGCATTAGAATTTGTATCTTTCATGAGCATGATGGATATACAGTTGCGTATTTGTCTGCTTATGGGCCTGCATACAGCGTACGGTTTGCTGACTCAACTCAGAAAGTTGATTTTCATCTTCGGGTATCATTTATCATTATAGCATCATCATCGTGAGACATTAGGATATAATGCATTTTTAGTAGTTTGAATTAATTTTGCCCTGCACCAGTGCATTAATACATAGGCATTAAATATAGAAAAGTCAATAGATGATAGACTTCAGTCTTCTTCTTATGAAAAACTCATGACTGTTTTCTCATTTCTCCCTTGATCCACATTTGTAACTTCTTTGGAGACTAGTGGCAAAGTCTTGGATTCTGTAATAAATTAATTTAACAAACCTCATGGAAGGAAAACTTCCCATACCTTCTCCCTCAGCCCCCTAATCAGCTGTTCTCTACAGAAGTATCCTTGGGGGCATTTGGGAAAAATAATCCCTAAATTCTGAAATATGCACACCAACAAAATATCTTTGGATCCTGCCACCAATATCAGTAGACATGTGAAACCAGCAATTTGTGCAATTCTTGTAACTTTACCCTCTGTAATTGCTGTTAGCAGAAAAGGTTATTCTAGTTAAAGTTGTTATTCAGATAGATTGCCTTTCCTGTTAGCTGCCCCGAACAAAATTCAAGACAAAGTATTTAACAAGCACTGGTATTTTACTGGTGGCAGACAGATCAGATATGTACAAATGTATGTGTGCACCCTGCATCATTGGAGCAGGAAGGGTCATTTACAACAGGGGGAAGACCTTGGCACTTTTTGTACAATACAGATGATCCCTGTGAGGCATGATTCTTTGCCTTTGCCTTCTGTGCTTAGAAAGCAGGCTGTGATTCTCAGAACCTCAGAAATGTGATTCAGATTCTCAGAAACCTAAATATTGAAATGGGGCTGATTTAGATTGTGCCAATTTCTTCTGGATATAGTCTTTATATCTTCCCAAGAAGGTACCTTATCCTCCCAATTCCATTCTCATTATGTTTGTTTGTTTATTTTCTATCCTGCCTTTATTATTTTTATAAATAACTCAAGGCGGCGAACATACCTAATACTCCTTCCTCCTCCTATTTTCTCCACAAGAACAACCCTGTGAGGTGAGTTGGGCTGAGAGTGACTGGCCCAAGGTCACCCCAGCCAGCTTTCATGTCTAAGGTGGGACTAGAACTCACGGTCTCCTCGTTTCTAGTCCGTTGCCGTAACCACTAGAAATGTTCATGAAAACACATTTTAAAAAAGATATTTTTCTTTTGTTGTGCATATGCTTGCCTATTTTAGATATGGAACATCATTTTTCAGTGCATCCATAAAGCATAAACATCTTTCCCATGTCTTTTCTATTAAAGTTCAGAAAAGGCAGAACTGTTGATTTTCAGTTTGTCATCCTAAGAATTGTAAGTCTTAAGGCTTGGTGACTGAGCTTATATTTTCCTCCACCCTTTTTCCTTGTGTATGATGTCTGTTAGGTTATGTAACTTGGTAATTAGTATAATTGTCATGAGTAAGGATGGCGAGCAGGGGGCTCTCACCCAGACTGTCAAGCGCATGCGTAGCACTGAGGAACTGTTCAGCCATTCAAAGAGACACAGATCGGGACCGCCTTAACCTTTGGGGTTTATATGGCTGGGTTTTCCCACGCTTCCTCAGTTTGTTAGGATTCTTGTTAAGTACTACTAATAAATATTAGAGACCAAGTCCTCGCCTCAGTGTGTTTCCTGGTAATCAGGACAATAATGGTCTTTATACAAATCCCAAAGTTGCTATAGGTTGGGCAGCCTTATAAATCTAAATTATAAATCTAAATAAATGATGAGTTTATTCAACATTATTGTTTAAACGTTCTATTCATCCAATAACTTCTTACTTGCAAGTTCGGATCTAATCTCAATTTTGTCAGAACACCTCTGAACTGTAAGGCATACATATTTTGAAATTATGTTGGCATGGATATAAAAATTAACGTAGAGCATAGTGGTGACTGCATGATATCATATCCTTTCCATGGTCAGCATTTGGTCCTCCAAATGATGGGCAGCATATAGTTCTCCAAGTGATGTTGAACTCCGAATCCTGCCATTCTTAGCCAGCAGGCAATAGTTAGCTGAGTGGCAGTCCAACAATATCCAAAGAGGCCCATCCCTGATGTGTAAAAATGATTGCAGTTTTAATCTGTACAAATGTGATGGGTTCTATTCAGCTATATAGATTTTGGTTAGAACGAAGTTGTAGTTGAGGGATAACATTTAAAGAGCAAATGTTTGGAAGATCACAGACCAGAATTTTTTTTCGGCTACTAAAGCAAACATTGCCTAGCTTAGATTTTCTTACTTTAATTGGTTACAAATATTATAGTTTCTGCTGAGTTTTCAGATTTGCATCTTTTCCAACAGTTTGATTTCTACAAAAGATTAGTTGGCAAAATTCTGCTGTCAAAACTGTACACAGTGACATTAACTGATGCATTTTTTGTACTTGGAAGAATATTTTAAAAACAAAAGACTCAGGCCTTGGAAACAGGGTGATTTTGGAGCCCCATTTTGTTTTGGTTTTGGCCTGTTTTGATTTTCTTGTATTTTTTTCTTTCAGTTGGTTATATTTTTATATGTTGGATATAAAACTTTCCTTAAAATGAATTTGGTTTGATCAATGAAATAATCTTCCTAACTGTAATGGAATGTAGTCATTGCCCACAAGCTTTAGTTGCTGTGAATGGAAATATTAATATGTAAGAAAAGCTTCTTCTGATTTTTAATATTCTTTAGTTTTTTATTTAGTGACAGCAAATGTGTTGAGAAGCTGATCATATCAATAGAATTTGGGATTATATTAATGTTTAAAGTAACATATTAAAATGTTCTATTTAGATTATGTCTTTTTGTTCTCTGCAGATTAATGTAAGGGTTACCACTATGGATGCAGAACTAGAGTTTGCCATCCAACCAAGCACAACAGGGAAACAGCTTTTTGATCAGGTATAAATGCTGGGCTTATGCATGTCCTCCAATTTTACATTTTGGGTAAATGGTAGTACAGTATGGTTTTTGTAAAACATAATCTATTAACACATCTAGGATTGATAACCTGATTTGTAAAGAAACTACAGTATGTATGGTTTATTCTATAAAAAATATACAACTGATGAGATACTAACAACATTTTTAAGCTTCCCATTTCTTCTCATAGGTGAGAAAGATAGCACTGGTTTAATACTTTTGTCTACTTCTTCTTATGGTAATAAATTGTAGATTTTACTTCTGGATCAAGTTAACCTCAAGTTAATCTTTGTTTACGGTGCGGAGAAAGATTTTTATATTTTCAGAATACTAGAACTCAATGTCATTTGATGAAACTAAATAGTAAAAAAAATTGAGAGGCAAAATAAAGTTCTTTAGAAAAGGCCTAATTAGCACTGAAATTTATACTGCAAAATATGATGACAGAGATGGACACATTTGGTTTGTCAGTTTTACTTGTATTCATTCAATCTCATTCTCTTTTTCTGTTTTTTTAAAAAGGACAAAATCCACTGTAATTGCATAAAGCTTCCCATAGGAAGCTGTCCAAAGAATAACTCCATTCTGATTCATATTCTAGGAAGTATATCACTGGTGCTACTAGTCATAATGGATATGCCATCAACAGAAATGGAAGCAGCATGCCTAGAATACCAAAGGCTCTGAAATAATAGCAGAAGGAAGCTTCTATTCTTGTCTTGCTTATGGGCCTCTTGTAGATTTGTGATTTGTCACTTTGGGAAGCATGAAACTGACTTTTGATTTGATCCAGAAGAATTGTACTTATGTTGGGGAGGGGCATGGGGGAGATTAGCATCTCTCTGAATTAAATCAGCTTACCAGTGACCACATACACAAAATTAGCCTGGAGCACATTATATACTTAGCCTCCGTTTCTAGCTGCTAATAGTACACGCTTAGGTTCTGGTAACCCAATTAAACAGTTGTCTTATTTCATAACATTTTACCATATGAGAAGTTTTTCTTCTATAGCAAGTCTGGTGTGTATTTAAGCAAAATCTGGAATAATGTTATTTAAAGGAAAATGGCTTGCCACTTGTTCAATAACAACTGCATTGCTCTGTTACTACCCAGCCATCTTTATTTCAGTGGTCTCATCTCTTTAATTGTAGTTTAAAATATTTCAGAGTTCTCTCTTGATAGGCTGATACAGATTGCTGTTTTTCTTAAGGAAAGACATATTTATTTATTGCATTTGTATATCACCAAATCAACAAAGGACTTCTAGCAGTTAATAGCAGCAACAAAACATCTATGGCAAGATTACTCCTTGTTATTGATATGGTTTTCTTTTTAAGGTTGTAAAAACAGTTGGCCTACGAGAAGTCTGGTTTTTTGGATTACAGTATGTGGACAGCAAAGGGTACTCAACTTGGTTGAAGTTGAACAAAAAGGTAATTTTTAAATATATTTTAGTTCCAAATAATTTTTCACTTGTTCAGTGTAGTGAATGTATCAATGATAGAATAAATACATTCTGAAGATTGTGTTGCAAGTCAAGCCAATGTGGATACTAGATATGTGCCTAAAGAACGAAAAAAAAATGTAAACTGTAAAATATATTTCTAGAGTGTGCGTGAATCCATTTTAGTTGCTTATTTTCTATTTCCTATCAATGTAGTTTAATGGAAAATAAAATAAGTTCTTATCTGAAATGGTATGTTTCTCATAGGCTGTGACATAGTTCTGTGATAGCACATAATATGGAATGTCACTGAAAGCAGATCATAGAACAGGTGCATCCCACTTGTTACTTGTTAATTCTTTTTTAATTCTTTTATTTATTCTTTTAATTCTTTTATTTATTCTTTTATTCTTCTTTCCCCCACTCCCCACTATCCATGGGAGGATCAGGGTGCTTTTGATTAATACATTCTATATACCTGATAAATATAGGTAGAGGGAGAGCTAAAGTTTCAGTAAGTATGGATCTCCTGGCTTGGGTTGCTTAGAATTGTTGTGGCTCTCCTGTGTGTTTGAAGATAGAATAAAATATGAGGAACTCTTCTATTCATTTTTGTATAAGACAAGGATTCCAGCTGACTGAACTTGCCAGCTTTCATATTTCTTTGAGCCCTTTGAGGGGATGGGGCATTTAGAGACAGGCAAGAAAAGATTATGACACTTGCATCTCCTGCATCATAAATAATTCCTTCTAGTTGCAAAGTAAGCTGGTAAATGTTGATCAGATTGTGGCACAATGATGCCACTGAGAAACAAGAGGATTGTACTGGTGTGCTCCAGGAACTCCAAGATAAACAGAACTATAAAAAGTACGTAAGAGAAAAAAAAAAGTAAGGGCACACTACTCCCAACTTGGGAACATTAGTGTCTGGAGTAGAAAAACTATCAGGACAGAGAATTATATGAAGGGTGGAACATTGTTTAGAACATTGAACGGGAACACAATATGCCGTAACCTTTTTCTGCCAGTGCCACTTACTCTTCCTAGCGTGGTCTAAGTTAGACAATATTAACTATAAATATTTTCTGTTCCTCTATATTTTACTGAAAACTTTAGTAAGAATAGGTTTTTATCTTTTTTGCAGTTCTTGCTAAACTTCTCAGTGCTATATAAGAGATATAAATTAATGTACTTTTCATGAAGTTTGATGTACATAATGCTTATTAATTGTTGGGAGATTAATTCAAAATACAGTTTCCATTGGTAGACCTGGAAAAAAGTAGCTGTATCTCCAGTGTTCAGTGCAAGATTGTTTAAGTGAAATCAAAAGTATATCAAATCTCACCACACATAAATAGGCCTTCAGAGTTGAATTTCTGTAATGGATATTGGAGGATTCCACTACTTATTGAGATCTTGTAATATGTTTTTAAAAAGTAGATTCTGAAAGCTGTCATGCTTGCCTAATTATTTAGGTATCTGTGTGAATCACATTTCCTTCAGTGCTGTACTTTTTAGATTGAATTGCAAAATGTGACAACTGGTGGTAGATTACTTTTCCCAATATTTTAATGTTCTCTTCATCCTTCTGAAAATTTCATTTTAGGTAACACAGCAAGATGTAAGGAAAGAAAATCCATTTCAGTTCAAGTTTAGGGCAAAGTTTTTTCCTGAGGATGTTTCTGAAGAATTGATTCAAGAAATAACTCAGAGACTCTTTTTTCTGCAAGTCAAAGAAGCCATCTTGAATGATGAAATCTATTGTCCACCTGAAACTGCAGTTCTGCTGGCTTCTTATGCTGTTCAAGCAAAATATGGTGATCATAATAAGGAAATACATAAGCTAGGATATTTGGCCAACGACAGACTTCTTCCCCAGCGGTAAGAAATTTCTGGCCATGCCAAATTTTTATTGGATATAGAATACCTGTTTGATAACATGAACTAAGTAATATATACTGTGAACTAAGCAATACATAATGTGATCTGAATTTGTGATTAAACCGAAGTGTTATTAAATACATATCTTCTCAGTGTTTAAGTAAAATGGCACATACATGTATGTATAATGTATTGCTTGTAGATAATTAGCAAATGTGCACTCATATCTTTAAGTTTGTGTGAATGTACAATATTTAACAGTATAGATGAAAGGTAAGAGAGCCAATTTGGTCTAGTGGTTAAGGCACCAGGCTAGAAACCAGGATCCTGGGAGTTCTAGTCCTGCCTTAGGCATAAAGCCAGCTGAGTGACTTTGGGCCAGTCTCTCTCTCTCAGCCCAACTCACCTCACAGGGTGGTTGTTGTGGGGAAAATAGGAGGAGGAAGGAGTATTAGATACGTTAACCGCCTTGAGTTATTTATAAAAATAATAAAGGCGGGATAGAAAATAAATAAAACTTCTGATTTTAATTAACATTTTTTTAATTTATCAATTTAAGTGCTTTGGTGCAAATAATATCAAGCCAAAATGATTGAGGAGCAAACTTCTAAAACTATGTGTTTCCACAGCCAAGTGTTGTGCACACAGTTGTAAAACAGATTTAAAATATTACCCACTACTATCTGTTGTTTGGAATTTAAAATGATGCATGACATAAGATAAAGCAGAGTCAATTCAGTTAACCAGGAGGACTTCATTTTCTGAAATTTCTTTAATATGGCTGTGCCATTAAATTGCATTTCTAAAGTTGAATAAGATAGCACTGATAATTAGACATACATGTCAGTTTCTGGGTGATTGTGTTGCTGTCTCTCCCCCACCAAAAGAATTGCTTGATTCTGCTATTGGTTTAAAGTAAAGAATTTTAATTTGGATTGTAATAACCCATCCTGAATGCTGTGAATCCTGAACTTTCTAATATAGAAGGTTGGGATTTCTAGAAGTTTAACTTGGGGCAAACAACTTGATACCCTCCTGGTACACTGCATATATCTTCCACATCTCTTGTTATTGGATATACTGGAGAAGTCCAAACAACTGGAACAGTAGGGAGGCTGTTTCTTTGCTGTCTTTCCTATCATTTTGCAAACAGGTGAATTTCCTTGTGAGAGGGCTGCCTTATAAATCATTGAAATAAAAATAAATCTTACTTTGATAGTGTTTTGGAACAACATAAACTGACAAAAGAACAGTGGGAAGAAAGAATACAAAACTGGCATGAAGAACACAGAGGGATGTTGAGGTAATTTCCCTACCATCTTTGTAGACATTTTGGAAATTTACTTGTTTTTGTTTAATAGTTATTTTACTCCTACAAAATCCCTGTTACTTGTGACTGTATAAGTGAAACAAGTTATCCAGAGAGCAATTTTAATTTACTCCAGTACATAAGACTTAATTTTTAATAAGCATTCCTGATCATATTAAGTCAATATGTTCTTATATTTTTATTTTAATCTGGCAGTAATCAACCTTGACCACATCTTCTTTGGGACTGGCTCTCACTGAAATAAGTAGAAGTTACTTCCTACTAGAGATAGATGGGATTTGGTATATACTTTAGTATTTTTAATCCATTGAGAATAAAGGGGCATAGTTGAAACTAACGTTTGCAGGCTAGGCCTATGATTGCTATGCATTTTATCTGGTTTTAAATTATGTTATTTTCATTGCAGGGAAGATTCTATGTTGGAGTACCTCAAAATTGCACAAGATTTGGAAATGTATGGAGTCAACTATTTTGAAATTAAAAACAAAAAAGGAACTGAGTTGTGGCTTGGTGTTGACGCTTTGGGTTTGAATATTTATGAACATGATGACAAGTAAGTAGCATAATACTATTCTGTTGATCCTGTAGTACAGCTCAAGGATTACATTTTCAGTAACTTTCAAATATATATTTAAAATATGGCCTCTGAGGAGGATATCTAGTACAGAAGGCAGGATGGAGCAGAGGAACCTAGTAAGGATTAATCCTTTCCTTTTGATAGATGCAGATGAGTTTTGTCTCTTATCCTTCCATGCCTAGCCCTACATCTGTTCCTGTGTTCTTTTTTCCCCCATAAATAATGTTTGCTATTTTATTAAAGATTCTTTCTTTCTTCCCTAAAGGTTGACTCCGAAAATTGGTTTTCCTTGGAGTGAGATAAGAAATATATCATTTAATGACAAAAAGTTTGTGATAAAGCCCATTGATAAAAAGGCCCCTGTAAGTAAATATGCCTGAGGTATAATCAGTACCAATATACATCTATTGCTCTTTTCCTTCTGCCTCTTAGATCTACAAATAATGTCTTTTGTAACTTTCAAAACTTATTTTGCTGTATTCATGGATTTTCTCAATTATGGTTTGGCTTGCTTATGCTTCCAGTGTCGCTCTTTTTTGGCTATGTTGGAATTAATCCCATGTCTCCTGTTGTTCCCTGTTATTTCCTTCTGAATTAGAGTTTTTAATCACAAAGTAATGTGTTAAAATGATAAATACTCAAGTTATTGTGGGCTCGTGGAATAATAATAATACTGATTTATTAATCTTGTATGCCACTCAAGTCCCAACAATTATAATGGAGCTCCATTTGGTTTTACAATAAAAAAATAAGGTGTAGTCCAGTATTTTGTTATCAAGAGTGGCCTGCAATATGCTTTTCATTGGGCCGCCTTTGAAGACCGCTCAGAAACTTGCCAGAATGCATTGGCCCACATGCCTGTAGGCGAAAGCTGCTACAGTTGTATTACACCAGTGATGCAGAGGCTGCACTGGCTCTCAGGAGGCTTCCAGATGCAATTCAAAGTGTTGATTTTCGTCTATAAAGCCATACAGGACTTGACTCCTAAGTACCTCTAGGCTGCTCTCCCCCCCCCCCCCCGCACACACAGAGAACCAACTGTCCAGGATGCTCAATCCAGGTGAGGAGACTTAGTTTGCTCCACACCCACAAGGAACCTAAAATCAGAGCTTTTCTTCTGTGGTCCATATGTTGTGGAATAGCCTCCCCACAGAGATTTGGCAAACCTTGGCAAGTTTCAGGAAGGCCTTGAACACAAAACTCTTCTGCACACTATTCAAAGCCTTTTTTTTTTTTATGAGTGGCTGGCATCGTAACTTTTATCCCTGCTTTACTTTTCTTTTTGTATGTGTTGATTTTATATGGTGTTCTTGTAAACCACAATGAGTCAGTTGAAGCTCCAGTATATCTTTTAAGTGTGCTGGCTTCAGGCTATAATAAACATGATTGGTTTAGGCCCCAGTATATAAATTAACTCAATCAATATGGCCTTGGGAATATAAAAGTAACTTTGGACAATATTATATCTGAAACATCTGGTGCCCTCCAAATGTGATTGATGTCAACTCTGATAATTCCTAGTTAAAATTAAGATATTTATTATTTGTGTGAATCAAAATTAAGGCTTACTCTGGTTTTAATTTGTTTTTCTGCCTAAAAAGAGCAGGAATTCACATACTTGTACCTTAGCAGCTTACTGTTAACATTTGTAGAAAAAGTTCTGGGTGTTCTGGCAGTGGACAAACACTCAATTGTGTATGTGTGTGAGGGTGCATGCAATTTGTGGCTTACTTGCCTGTCTTAAACTAAAAAAACCCAACCACCTTATTTTTATCACAGCTCCTCTGTTGTGACCCTTCCTAACATTTTTTCTAAAATGAAATTAACTAGACACTCGTTAATATTTTAAAATGTAATTATGGTATATATCACTTCACATTTTATTCTCAAAAGTGAACTTACTTTTTCACTATTGAAAAGTGAAGCTTATTGTTTGAGTTTTAGCCCATGACCAGTATGTGTGTATGTGATTTATATTTTCTTTTTCTTTCTTGTTTATCATTTCCCAAGTGCCAGTTGAATTTTATCTGCCATTTTGTTTCATAATCATCCCAGTTCTTGATGAATCATTTTTCACTTATAATTACTAAGTTGATGTAAGTGTGGTTGTGTTTCTGAGTATGTTAACATGCTAATTCCAGACCACTGATTAATGTGTTCCAGAACAGCTTTGACTAGTCCTGAAGACTGCTTTGTTAGAGAATAATTAGTGAAAGACTGAAGATGCTGAAATCTGATTTAAGAGGAAATTAGAATATTTATATTTGTAAACAGTTGTTTCTACAACATAAGTGAAATTTTGGTAACTTAAATATTTTTCATTAGGATTTTGTGTTTTATGCACCCCGTCTGAGAATTAATAAGCGGATATTGGCACTGTGCATGGGAAACCATGAGCTATACATGAGAAGGAGAAAACCAGATACAATTGAAGTTCAACAAATGAAGGCCCAAGCTAGAGAAGAAAAACACCAAAAACAATTGGAGAGGTAGGATATTTGCAGTTACTTATGCAGGATGGAATTCTTTTAGCATATAGAACTAATTTCATGTCCTATCTTCAGGGGAATTCCTTGAGGAAAAATATCACATTAGGCTATATTTTTGAACAGGGAGACAGAATTGTCTGAAAACAATGGGAGACAATACTTATTAAGCAGTGCTTGTAAATATAGTACCTTAGATCTCTTATGCGTGGTATGTGCCATTTAAAGCAATGTTATCTGATTGGGTACAGTGGTAAGTGATTCGTGGTCCTCCAATCAGCAACATTTACAGTGCTACAGTTTTCTCCAATATAGAGAGAATTAAGGTTGTTCATGTTTCCTGTCTTTCTTTGGCTCTGGTCAGTGGTCCTAAAAGTATGCTTTACCAGCAGTGTGGCACAGTTCTAAGAAAATACAGTGAGAGCAGCCTGCCTGTTTTAATTGGATTCTACTGGAAGCCTGATACTTTTGGGAAAGACAAACTGCTTGTACTGACCTGATTACTGTATGTTCCCTTAGGTGACATCAGACCATTATGTACTAGGCAGGCTGAATCTTAATACATATTGATCTGATACTAAGGGGAGTTCCAGTAAGTGCCACTTTCATATTACCAAGTCTTAAATTGGTACCATAAATTGCCAGAGATTGAGCAATTGCAATGAAAAACTTCAGTTTTCCTATGGGAGATCAGTTTACTCATTGTTCTGTTACACAGAATCTAGTATTCTAGTCCATGTTGAAAATGTGAACCGTTTCTGGTGCAGCATGCTAGAATCATGTGTTAGTGGCACAGATGCATTAAATTGTTATTCAGTGGGATGAAGTAGAAACATTATCCGCTGACCTCATTATGCTGATTGTCAGCAAAAGTGTTTGGCGGTTATTCTGTTTCGTTTCTGTTCATAGCTGGCTGAAATGTTAGGGAGTTGGACCATGTTTTTTTAAAAAGAGCATTGGCCTGCTTGGTATCAACCAGGTGTTATGGGACTATAGCTCTCAGAAATCCTAGCCAGTATGGTTGAAGGCCATGCTTGCTCTCTATTCTGTGATATATCAGCCAAATATTGTACACCTGAAATGCAACAACATGAGTACTTGTAAAACCTAGCTTTTTACAGTAGGATTTTTCACCAGTAGATCACTTAGCATATTGTTGGATTAAATTTTGTGGGTTTGAATAAATTGATTTATCTGTGGGAATGAATACTGTTTGTGCATGTGCTTTATCTTTACATATATCTTTCTATTTAGGGCCCAACTAGAGAATGAGAAAAAGAAAAGGGAAATAGCCGAAAGAGAGAAGGAAAGAATAGAGTGTGAAAAAGAAGAATTGATGGAACGACTAAGACTGATTGAAGAACAGACAATGAAGGCCCAAAAAGGTGAAGACCATTTAACTTTTCTTTTACTTGATTTATTAATGACAGTACATTATGACTTGAAAAGCTCTTATAAGTCTTCCAAAAGCATTCATTACACAAAATAATATTTGAACAAAATATTAGCCAATATTTTAAAAAATATTTCTATTAGTTTTTACAATGCACCATTTTTTATCTATTTTAATGGCTTGCATTAAGGCACCAGAAAGCAGCAATTCCCCAAACTGGTGCGTGAGAATGGATAGTGTGCTGCAAGAAATAAACAGCATAATTACTGGCGCTTGGGAACTCAGAGTTCCCACCCACAGATGACAAATGCAAACCATGCTTTCTCACTCACTGACAAATTCTGGGTTTGTTCCACCCAGCTAGGGAATCAGTCTGAAGCTCATACTTTGCATAAATCAAACTGGTATGCTTGGAATAATCACTTAAGAGCTAAATGTCTAATAAAATATAGATGGGAAAAGTTCCATGTTCCTAAAATCTTGCTAAGGAATTTTGAAATATTTTTTCAACCGTAAGTAAGAGCTGAGGACTTTAAAATTAGATGAAGTTGCCCAAGAATTTAAAATGCTTCTGCAATTTATTGAAGGAATATTGAGTCAGATTGTTGTCCATTTAGCCCAGGATTGTCCACTTTTGCTTGGCTCTCCAGGATTTTGGGCAAATGACTTTCCCATTACTTAATATATACTGTTGTTAACTGAAGATGCCAGATGCTGTGCTTGAATTCTGCCTATGTGCAGAGCATATGCATTACCAGAGAGTATTGTTCCCAAGCACTATGGGGCAAGTCCTGCTCCGTCAAGGCTGCTATGTATTTGGCGAACTGTTTTTCACTTCCTATAATATTGGGAGTTTTTGCCTTCCCAATAGGATATTGACAATTCAGATACTTAGTAGACTTGGATGGAAACTTTTTGCAATCTAGGCAGTGAGATAACTCTATCCTCTTCAGGTTTTGAAGTTCTTTTTTAAAACACGCCTATTCATTTCAGAATGGTAAAGTGGAGAAAAAACTGGAATAGGTTGCTTGAGCGTAAAACTGACTGGAGTTATAGTGGAAACAAATTCTGCCTGATTATTTTATGCCATCTTAGACAACTTTATTTTCTTGACTAAAACTACAGGCCAGCAGTAGTTTTTGTAGGCATTATCTAATTTTGCATTTTTTATCTGGACTGGTAAAACTTGTATTTGACTTATTTGATATTCTTGATAAACATTTATACAGAACTGGAAGAGCAAACAAGAAGAGCTCTAGAGCTGGATCAGGAACGAAAAAAAGCAAAAGAGGAAGCAGAACGTTTGGAAAAAGAACGAAGAGCTGCTGAAGAGGCGAAGGCTGCTCTGGCAAAACAGGCAGCAGATCAGATGAAGAATCAGGAACAGCTAGTAAGACTTCATGTACAAAGCTGATTGTGTTGGAATGTTTTGTTGTCATAGTGTTAAAATGAAGTTAATGATATAAGTTCATGACCCTGTGATCTTATTTAAGCACAAAAACTGATGAGAGGCCCACAGTTTGAGGACTTGGGGCCATATGTGGCCCTTAAAAGCCTTGGGGGTAGCCAGCAGAAATCTCTAAGAGTGTATATAAGATTGTAATTTGTAACACGACAGGAACAAACTGAGTCTTTAGGGAGGTGAGGGATAAATTCCATAATGTATCTAATTAATTGGCTGACTAATCGTATGGGGGAAATAAATCGTTAATTTATGTTACACCAGTGGAAAGCTTTTTCCAAGACAGCTTTCTGGCTTCTTTTTTTCTTTTTAAGTCAAACATTCTAACAGCCTTTGTAATGTTTTTATTTTTATGATATCTCTGTTTATTTGAAACATCTGCATACTGGTTCCCATTAAAAATTGGCTAATATTAAGAGAATATGGTGATTTTATATTGGGACTGTTTTGCTTTGTTTGAAGGATAATTGGGATTGTGTTTCCAATGAGAAAAGGTCTCATTCTTTCTAGAAAATGTGTATGTAAGATCTGCCTGGAACACATTTTGTTATTCAGTGCAAGGCAAATTTCTTTTTCATTATCATGGGCCTTTTACTTTACTATGTATGTCCATACATATTTGTCTTAGAAAATACAATTATTTGGATTATTTCTTTGAACTTTTTACTATGTGTTGATATAACCCTCATTATTTTAAACTATGTTTGGGGATGCTCTTAGTTTTTACTGGATTTTGCTGGATTTTATTTTGTTACTTTGAATATAGGTTTGCCACTAGAATAAAGTTGAATAAATAAGTTGAAGTTTACAAGTTGAATAAATAAAATTATAATGCCAAAATTATGTTTTTGTATTTTAGGCCATTTTATGAACTTGTTCAAAAGCTGAAAACTCTTTTTTTCTTGCTTCTTAGGCAGCAGAACTTGCTGAATTTACTGCGAAGATTGCACTTTTGGAGGAAGCGAAGAAAAAGAAGGAAGAAGAAGCTTCAGAATGGCAACATAAAGTAATCCTTTTGCTAGTAAACAAACTATTGCTAGATTTTTTTGATGATAAAAAATTCTGAACTGTATGTTGGAGCCCAGAACACTACTTGTCAAATTCTGCCTGCTAAAAAATGTATTTTTAAATCATCTGGAACCTAGTTTTGTACTAATATTACTCCACCCTCACAAGTATGATAGAAGAACAACAGCCACATACTGTACATATTTGCCCTTTCTCTCTTCCTCAGGTAGATAACAAGTGTGGCTTGATATAATCTGTCTATCATTCATCTCCAAATAATTTTTAATTAGGCTTCTGTGAAGTGCCAGTTTAAATGAGTATCTTGATTTTCATTTATAGGCCACAAAAGCTATTTAGAATCTTCTGAAAATGCTTTTGTTATTCATTATGACTGCAATGACTGTAAATATGTACCTTAAATTGGTGCAGCCCCATTCTCTCCAGCCTAATTGAAAAGTTTTGTATTGTTTCTGGTGTATAAGTACTAACATTATTATTATTGCAACTTTTTAGGCTTTTGCAGCCCAAGAAGATCTGGAAAAGACCAAAGAAGAACTGAAAACTGTAATGTCAGCTCCGCCCCCACCTCCGCCCCCACCAGTAATTCCTCCCACAGATAACGAACATGATGAACAAGATGAGAATAATGCTGAAGCGAGTGCTGAACTGGCTTCTGAAGGCATTATGAACCACAGAAGTGAGGAAGAACGTATCACAGAAACACAGAAGAATGAACGAGTTAAGAAACAGCTTCAGGTAATCAAGGTCAATAGCAGCCAGTCATATAAGCTGAAAATCAAGGGCTCTCTTAGGGTTGAGTTTAACATATTATTGGGATATGTTACACTTTTCTTTACGCTGTTGCCTCCTGGATATCTCCCACTTAGAATAAAAAACCTAATGGGACATGAGATGCTCTTGGTCCACACTTAGATGTGTTGATTTCAACTCCTATAATCAGAAGCCAAGAGAGAACATCTAGATGGCACCAGGCTGTTGAAGTCTCCTGATTCCTCTACTCCCCCAAACCCTGAAAATTTTAGTTGTATTGATACTCTTAAAATGGCCTGTTGTGCTTAGCTTCCTTTTTAGTTTTAGAACCCTTTCCATAATAGATGTAAAAGCACTGTTTGTTTTTGAAAGACATTAAAACCAGTAAGCAGGATTCCTGACAATCTTGTGCTAAGAATAAGCATTATTCTGAACTATATAAATCTGTATGATGCACTGAAGTGGATCATTTAAATATGTAAATAACTAATTAGTTTCAGTCAGGTTTCAGGCCTGGATATGGGACAGAAATGGCATTGGTTGCACTTATGGATGATCTCTGGTGGAAGTGGAATGGGGGTAGTGCATCCATCCTTGCTCTTCTTGACCTCTCAGTGGCTTTTGATACCATCAACCATGGTATCCTTTTAGGGCGGCTCAGGGAGTTGGGGGTGGGCAGCATAGTTTTGTGCTGGTTCACCACCTCCTTCCAGGGCTGGTCCCAACTGGTGGTGATAGGGAGTGAGAGATCTGACCCTCGATACCTCCTTTGTGGGGTGCTGCAGGGTTCAGTACTCTCTCTGCTCCTTTTTAACATCTACATGAAACCACTGGGTGAGATCATCCGCCACCATGGGATGAGGTATCGTCAATATGCTGATGATACTCAGTTGTACATCTCCATCCCAGGTGAGGTAAGTGATGCTGTGACTGCCCTTTCTCGGTGCCTGGGGGCTGTGGGGGTCTGGATGGGGAACAACAGGCTTCAGCTGAACCCTGGTAAGACAGAGTGGCTGTGGGTTAATGGCTCTTCCATATCTGGGACTTTGTCATCTTTGGTTCTAGATGGGATTGCACTGCCCCAGACAGACCTGGTGTGTCATCTGGGGGTCCTCTTGGACTCATGGCTCCTGCTCAAAGAGCAGGTGGCAGCTGTGGCCAGGAGAGCCTTTGCGCAACTTCGTGTTGTGCGCCAGGTACGCCCTTTACTGGATCAGGAAGCCCTTCGAACTGTCACTCATGCCCTTGTTATTTCCCATATAGACTATTGCAGTGAGTTATCCTTGAAGCGTAACTGGAAGCTACAGCTGATCCAGAATGCAGCCACACGGGCGATTTTTGGTGCCCCTAGAAAGGTGCATATAACACCTTTACCGCACAAGCTGCATTGGGTACCAGTCTGCTTCCAGGTCCAATTCAAGGTGTTGGTTATGACCTTTTAAGCCCTACATGGCATGGGGCAAGGCTACCTGAGGGACTGCCTCTTCCCCATTACATCAACCTGTCCCACCTGATCATGCAGAGAGGGCATGCTGCAGACCCTGTCGGTAAGAGAATTCTGTGGCAGGTCCAGGAGGCGGGCCTTCTCTGCAGTAGCTCCCGCCCTCTGGAACATCCTACCCCCAGAGGTGAGGCTAGCCCCATCACTCCTGGCCTTCCAGAGGAATTTGAAGACCTGGCTCTGCCACCTGGGTTGGGGCAGGGAGGAGAGTCATGTTTGGGGATGGTTAGTGCCCTAGAGCGCTCATCGCTTACAAGAACTGAGTTAGATCATCTGCCATTTGGATTTTATTTTTATCTGTAATTTATTGTTTATCTGTAATTGTATTTTTATATATTGTATTTTTATACATTGTAATTGTATTGTATATTTATTGTCTTATTGATTATTTTGTTGTAAACTGCCCAGAGTCCCTCTAGTGGAAGGAGATGGGTGGGACAATTTTGATAGATAAATAAATAATCTAACTTACATCCCTCTCTTTAACACATCATTTCTCCTTCCCCCAAATATATGAAGGAGTAATTGTATATATAAGGTTTGGATAATTCTTTGAAATAATAACAGTTTTAAAACAACTGTGGAACAAATAGGGATATTATTAAAGCAAACTTCTGGAGTACAGTGCCAACTGCTTCCAAACAGCCTTTTTGTTAAGACTGTATGTCTTATTTATACATTTATACTTATAAATAAGACATATTTTTAAAATTCTGGTAACAAAATTTGTTGTCATTTGTCCCTAAGGCCACATAACCATCTTTTAACTTTCTGTACAAGGACACTCCCTTGTTTTATCTAAAACTTTGTTTAGTTAAAAGACTAAAATAAGTTCTGTATGACAGACTGTTGAATTTGATGGCTTGAAATGTTACGGCAATATCTAACCCCTTCCTTAATACTTGTATTCAATAGGCTCTAAGTTCTGAATTGGCCCAAGCCAGAGATGAAACTAAGAAAACCCAGAATGATGTCCTTCACTCTGAGAATGTTAAAGCAGGCCGTGATAAGTACAAGACCCTTCGACAGATCCGGCAAGGCAATACAAAGCAGCGGATTGATGAGTTTGAAGCAATGTGAGAGCCATTTCTTTGCATGTATGTTCTTCATTAAAGTTGAACCACCAGCAGAGAAATACAGGCCTTTCCGCAGGTGAAAGGATCACACCTCACCTTGCCAAAGCACTTATACCAGTTTGTGGTTAAAACATATTTCATAAAAATCGTTCAACCGTAAGGCAGTCTATCAGCCGTGGCTCTCTGGAGGTGATTGACAAGATTTCCATGATTTTATATTGCATATTTTATTTTCATGCTTTGTCCTCTGAAGGAACAGCAGTCTCATGGTAGTAAAGCTGTTAATTCAAATATTGATAATTTACTTTACCTTACAACTGACTTCAGTTTTGGCGTTTGTGCACTTTGGCTTGTTTGTTTTCATTTAGCAAATTGGTGAGGATTTTGATATTGCTAAATTTGTAACACCTTTTTAAGGGCTTCTTTTTGTAGGTTAGAATTCTTTGGTGTTTCATGTCCTGTCATCATTGATGGTTTTCTTTGTCTGCCTGTTCACAAAGGTCTAGATGGCAGGTAGCTGTTCCAGCACCTTTTTCTTTCATATATATGTTATATATGTATATATGAACATTACCTGTAGTCTTTTGCTTAAGTCTGTTATACCAAAGTTTTTAGTTTTTCAAATAAAAGCAGGGAAAAATACTTTAGTTTGTCCTTCTCTTGCATTCATTCACTGGATGTTATTACAAATTGTGTGGGAAACCTGGACCTTTCTGACAAGGGAGCATACGAAAACATCAGTCCCAAGAAGGGGACAGAATCCTACCTCACTGTAATAAACATGACGACTGGTCCTTGAAACACCACATTGAAATGCTAACAGTGTTAAGCTATGTTCTGCATAGTTAAACACTACGTGAATCTAGGAGCCTTTATTCTTTAATATTTTGTTACATTACAGATAGATTTATAGTATTCAAGAAGTGTTCAGCTGCCTTTTTGTCAAGTTAAATTTTGAATCATGTATTTTTAATTTTAACCTGTCACTGGTATACTATCCAATAGGAGGTGTGAAATGTTTGGTTATGTTTTCTGAATACCTTTGTACTAAATTAACATTGTTGCAAAAATCATTTAATGAAGTCAGTGCATAAAACAATGCTCTCTTGCACTTAGTTGTAGGGCCCATTTGCACTTTCTTCCTGTTCCTTCCATGTTAATTCTGAGACATAAATCTATTGTGTTTTCAGAAAATGTAGTCACAGGAATTGTGGCAGAATGAGGGCAAATGAGGTATGAGCAAATCTTTAGGGTGAAGTTCAGCATGCACTCAAAGAATATTGAATGTATGTTTGGAATCAGTATGACTCACCCTTACCTATGGAATGGCTAATTAAAATTGGCACCTTGGGTTTGAATACCGTATTTATGGAAATGACACTGAAATTACATACCATGTTTAATGAACTTTAACAGTTGGGAGAAAGAAGTCCTGCTTTCTCTGAGGATGGTTCAGCTATGTTATGTTTGGTATTATGCACTCAACTTTATTCTTATCTATGAAAATTGCCATTTTATTAACCATTCATGCACAAGTTCCTTAGAAACCCTACTGAAGGTTAGGTTTTTTTTCCCCCTGAATCTAAGGGAGGGCATTGTGAAAAGTACACATACACCCATTATTTTTGGAATAATGATGGCTGAGCAATTTTGCATAGACTGGTGTGTAAACGTTGTGCATGTGCTCAAAACTCTGGTTGCCCTGGGTACTTCTGCTTCCAACTGCAGGATTGGGCAAATAAATTCCTTGCATCTTTTCATGCAGTGAATTTGAGACATGAATCTCTAAAGTGTTCCAAAAATTTGCCATAACAGGTAGAATGTTGTGTATGGTTCTTCCCTGAAATAGGTACACATGCGTAGCCATGTTAGTTTATGTTAATCTATTAGCATGGAAGGGGAAAGAGAAGTACCAGTGAATTTGCTGTTCATAATCTACAGCGTATAGTTTAGTATTTAAATGGATCTAATCCATTTATAAAACTCTGACTATTTTTCTAGGAATTGACATCTGTAATAAGGTTTTTCACCATGACTAAATTGGTGGTAATGGGTTGTCACCTGCTGTTGGGGAAAGACTAATTGATGCCAAGGCATTCAGAAAATACTTGGTGAAGATATTTTCGTATGCTTCCCCTCCTCCTCTTTAGCATCATGTTTTGTGTTGTAAAATTAAGCTATAGTTAAAACCATCTATTATTTTGAATAACATTCATTGGCTAACAATAAAGAGAATACAGTTGATTTTTGTGAGGTTCACTGTGGTTATTTAATCTATCATTCCTGACAAAAATTGTAATTTTCTTAGGTCTAAGGAAAAATTTCAGGAAAACATGTGATCCATGCACTTTGACAGTAATACAATAAAATATAAGAAACTAAGGAGGGAGAAGGACATTGGATTGTAATGAAAACAATCATTTTGGAATGGACAAAAAGCTGATCTAAATGTTTGAAGCCTCCTCTCTTTCTCATAAATTAGCCTGAGAAGGTGTACATAGATCAGTTTGAATTTGGTGCATGTTTGTTCCATATTTGCCACACATGTTTGCATGAATAGGGTAAAATATCAGTGCCTGAATCAATACAAGTTTAAGAGGAAATTCATTTCAATCTCAGTATTATACATAAAAAGTAATTCCATTTTTAATTTCAAAGCTGCCTAGTTTTTGAAACTCATAATATCAGTTTCTTTTACATGGAGACTGATTTGTGCTTAGCAAATTTCCTGTCATAAAATTTTAGATATTCCATGCAGATGAATTGACCTTATACTCCAGTTCTGTAAGTTGGTGGGTATTACTTAGGACAAATCATGCTATGAAGATTTTTGGATGAACTTAAGCAGACGGGCTGAAATTAGATAGTTTTCAGGATGACTACGAGGCTAAAACTTTTCAAAGGAATGCTGACATTTTTGTTAGGAACTCTTACCAGGATTTCATGTATACATAGGTTGTGCCTACACAGTAGATTTGTCTCGGTTAGGTAAAGTCATAATATATTTATTTATTGATTAAAGACTCTGGGCAATTCACAACTGTAAAAAAGAACAGTACAATAAAATGTCCATGGTATGATTTAAATCATTGACTAAAAACAAGAAAACTAAATCCATCCACATCCACCAAAAATTGATGGAACCAGGAAGATTCATGGACATTGTATCTCTCAGAGGTACTGCTACTCTGTCAAGGCACACCACCAGAGCTGTCAGAGCATCTCAATGAACAAAGAGTAATTGTCCTGCTTGGGTTCAACTTCAGCTTGTTTCATTCCACCCAATAGCCACCAAATTCTGGATCACGTTACTGTATATCCACAGCTGTTGTGTGGATACTGCATATCCACAGTGGATACTGCATATCCACAGCCTTACTTTAGATTGGGGGGGGGGGTGTTGGCTTAGCACATTGTGTAAACCCAGTCTATTTAGCACTGTATATGATTCAGTGTAAAAGTGAACCCAGAATATTACTTAATTCAGTTAGTCACTGAGAATTGGTATACAATTGTGATCAGTATGTGATATATAAAAAGATAATAAATTTAAGCATGTTTTGTGAACACATTCATATGGAAGTTATCAGTTCAGATTCCAGACTGCTCGCTATAATCCTTTATGACTTGACTGTGCTATTTAACGTATATGTGACACTGCTGGAAAAAGTTGTATGGAGCTTAATGGTACCAGTGTGCTCATGGCATAAAGCTCCATCTTACCCTTCTGGTAAAATCGAAGTGATTTCAAATTGGTGCCTCACGACAGCACAAAACTGGATGAAGGTGAAACTGAACTTTAGAGCTGTTCAACCTGTTGAAAGGCAGATCAGAAAAAAAGGGATTACAATTCCCTTGAAGACTCAAGACTTGAAACTTGGTTATATTCTTGAATTCTATCCAATTCTAGATATAGCCAGGGTACATCAGTACCACTGAAACTAGTGTCCCAAACTTCACCTATACCTGGAGTTACCAGACAAGTCAACTATATATGTGTCTTATTTATAGTATACTATGTTTGTGCTCCAAAACCCTTTGGATTTCATTGTGACTTCCAAATGGTCCTAATTTAGGAAGGAATTATGACCATGTCTCCACACTCATTTTTAGCATCAATCTATAGAGAAATAATTTCAAATGTCTTGTGGAACATAGCTTTTCTTATTCTCTACCACATTGGAGGGGGGGGCAGGGGAACCTATAGTCTAATAATCTACAATTATTCCCTAACAATTAGTCAAGGCTGATGGGACCCTAAAGCCAACAACTTCTGTCTTGATTCTAAACCACTGGAGCTTCCAGATGTTTTGAGTTACTCTTATAAACCTTTGCTTCTGGCCATGTTTGATGGGCCTGTAGAATTCTAGTCTAAAATATCTGGAGGGTACAATATGGCCAATCCCCAGCTTTAATTGCTGTCACAGAGCTAAATGACCATGCTTGTATGGGTAAGGCTCTTAAATAGTTTATTAAATCTGCTTGGTTTCTTCTTCTGTGTCTCTATGCAGGTTACAAAAGTACAATCTCTTGCAACCCTTAGGATAGAAACTTATTAAGGAGCAACAGAAGATTCTGAGGTCTACCAAGGCCTGCCTCTGTGCTTCTGTTATTTGGAAATTTGCAATCTTTTAAACAAAAGGTGTTTTTGCAACTTTCTTGCTAGAACTCTCTCCACTCGATTCTCCAACTGAATTTTTCCAACCATTTGGAGGAGAGGGCGTGTTTTAGAAATGATTGATGTGATATTTCCTCAAGACAATGGAAGCTGAAGTGTTTTTCATTTCACCTACAAGATATCCCGATGTAGATAAGTTCTGGAAAAAATTGGACAGTTCATACACTCTTTGCATGAAGCCTGGCAAAAATGGGCATATGAAATACTTGATAGTTCAAGTATTTGCTTGTCCATTCTTAATTTTTAAATAACGTATATTAAATGTAGATGGCACATCAGGAGGATAAGATCAACTGATAATTTTTAGAGAAAAGCTATCTTCACGAATTGTTTTAAGTTGTAGATTGGTATAAATCTGTTCCATCCTTCTCAGTATCTGCTGCATGTTCCTTGCAATCTCTCTCAAAAGTTTGATGCTTTGAAGGAAAAGTGAGAGCAAAGCACTGATGTTCATTTAAAAAGATCTGCTGGAAAATACTATTACCAAAATGGTGAATAGAATGGAACAGATTTAAACCTATCCACCTCTTAACTGTTACAATGACTGATTTCTGAATGATCTTTTCAATCATGCAGCAAGAAAAGTGGTAAAACACTCCCCCTCCCCGACTAGGAATAAATTATCAGCTCACCTAGTGGAGTGATGTAAACTAGTGTTCCTCCAAGGACCTTATACTTTGAATGGCATTGTTGAAAATACAGTACCAGTTCTGAAATTGGGATCAATACTTGCTGTAACCTAGATTTAGAGGTAAGCAATGAGGTGACCATGTTTGCTAACAGTTCAAAATTACCTTGATAAGCTTAAAAAAAAGCAACTCTCCGAACTGAGAAATGAGAGCATTGACATGGCAGGTGTAGTCCAGTATAAGCAAATCTAAAGTGCATACCAGAAAGTGGCAGTGTGGAACCAACCACAGATACTGATGGAATCCATACGCTGATGTGGCCACGATACAAAGCTCTCAAAAGCAGCTAGGTTCACCCATCGTATTGAGTCTGTTTTTATTGTAAACCGCCCAGAGTCCCCCATTGGGGCAGATGGCGGTAATACAAATTTAATAAATAAATAAGTCCTATTCTGCTTAAGTGTGGCTTACTGAACAGCTATAATTGGCAGGCTGTACACGACAAGCAATAGTTTATAAATAGCTCATTGGATTCATTATTTATTTCTTAAATGTTTACACTGCCTGACTCCCAACAACTCTGGTCAGTTCATAAATAAAAACAGAAATAGAATAATAAAGACATGTCTAAGTAAAAGAAAAACATGGCTCAATACTGTGTGTGAACCAGATCACAGTGTGGTTGCGTACTGTGAAAGTGGCAAAGCTTGTATCAGGGATAGTTAAGAAAGGAACTGAAAGAAAAAGCAGTACCAGTATCAAAGTGTCTTTGCAGCTCTCTGTGATGCAATTATACATAGAATATGATGTGCAGTTCTTTTATTTTCAGCCCTGGAAGCAGTAGGATTCTCTCAACACTAATTGCTGGAGAACATGAACATGAAGGTGCTGTTGGGCTTGTGTCAGTCCTGCTTATAAAGGAATCTGGTTTCCATCATTAGGAACAGAATTCTAGAGTAGCTGTCCTTTGGCTTGATACAACTCAGCCTCTTAGGTTCTTACATTTAAACACAAAATATAAACATATAACCTGGACGGTCAAATTATTATTGCGAATCATCATCTTTGTGCCTGTTGTTTCACACTTCCACAAGGGACAGCAGATCCTAATCAGACTGTCAATACACATCCTTACAAGTGAAAGATATATACGCTGTTTCACACACAGAGTCAAATTACCCCAGCTCTTCCTTCTGCTGGAAACAGTAAATCATTGTTTTAATCAAGGGGCAGAATTCCAGAGAAGTTGTGGACTGAGGCTGGAATAGAGTGGGATTTACCATCTCATCATAATCTTGGGTTAAAGTATGGAATTTAAGAAACTTGAAGCACAGGAATAGAGGTTTTGCTATTTCAATAAAAATAAGTAGAAGTCAAGCCAGCAGCTTTTGTTAGGTTCTTATTTCTCTTTATTGTGCAAGTGTAATATTTTTCTGTACAAATTAGGAAATTGTGTAACTAGTCTTTTAGCCATCCATCAGGCTCTGTATGAAACTACCAAGGTTTCTCTAGAGTTTTCTTGTATTATTTAGAGCAAAACATTGAGCCATTTGTAGCAAATCAGCATCATTTTGTGGTCTGCTTGGCACACTGCATTTTCTTTTGTAAATTTCTTTTAAATAACCACTTTACTATGTTCCAGACAGCTCAGGAATGTATTCTATTTATCTTTGAATGTCTGCATTTTAGTATATAAAACATAAAAAATTTGTATTTTTTGCTTTTCAAATAAAGTTTGATTTTGTTTATTTCTGGTAAGATTGGTCTAAATCCCAAGGAGGGGAGGAAGGGTCAAATCATCAAATCATACGCCTCTATACTACTTGCCAGCAGCTTTACTACTGAAATTACTGTATTGTATTCTTACCTTTTAATCAACAGAAAGACAGCACTGAGTGTGAGAACCCTCTCTCTCACACGCACTAGAGAAATGGGGTGGATATCTGGTTAAACACCCCTGAAAGACAGATGGTTGCAATGGGTACTACCAAGGCACGACCCCAAGGCAGAAAATAAGCCAGGGTACAAAGTCCAAGAAGGCTACTGGGGGATCAAGTTTGAGACCTTTAGCCTTCCATATGGGAACAGCTATCCACTACAGTTGGTTACATCAAGCCACAACCAGATAGGTTATATCATGTAATGGTATACTGTTATTTACTCTGCACCTCTATATTGGAAATATCTTTAAAAGATTGAACTAAAATCTTAGGAAAAATTGTTCAATAAAAACTGCAGTTACAATGTTACAAATAAGGCCCTGAAATTCACATATTCTAGTATTTGTTCTGAGCTGAACTTTCACTATTCTTTCACTTTCTAAATTTATAAATTCACTAACACAGCAGTTCCCAACCTTTTTGGCACCAGGGACCGGTTTCATGGAAGACAATTTTTCCACGGACCGGGTGGGTGGGTGGGATGGTTTTGGGATGATTCAAGCGCTCCCTCTTTTTTCCCGACCTTTTATTCTTTTTTCTTCATGCCGTTTGGAGATAGCAGGCAATGGGCTTGCTTTCTCTGACAGGAGGTGGAGCTCAGGCAGTAACGTGATGGGGGAGTGGCTGTAAACAGGCTGTAAATTTGCTCGCTTGCCCACCGCTCACCTCCTGCTGTGCAGCCCGGTCCCAACAGGCCACAGACCTGTACCAATCCGCAGCCCGGGGGCTGGGAACTCCTGTACTAACATATTTGACTGGAATAGCCTGAAAATATCTTTCTTACTGTATGCCTCTTGAAGCACACAGATAAACAAAGGTCTGTGTTCCACATGTGGTTAGTAAATACACGTTGATATGATCTCAAAAGAGTCTTGTCTGTGATGTGCTCACTTTACTATCACCCGTTACTACCTTCCACATATCAATATTTTATAACCCAATAACTTGACATGTTCCTTCCCTATTGTCATAGTAAGGATTAACATACTAACCATCCACTTATCTCACTGCATTTTGCTGTGGAAGGACGAAGAAAGAAGAATATGAACTTCTAGGCCTTTAAAACTTTTATCCCAAAGCAGAATTCATGCATAAATGAATGAATTTTTGCCTTTTTTTTTTTTTCATAAAGCCAAATACTAGGTACTGGATGTGAATAGTCCCATCATAGAAAAGGTACAAAGTAATCAATGAAAAGGAGATGAACAATCATTTTATCAGATGATTTAAAAATTCCTTTGACCATCTTTCCTACAAAGAGTTCCAAAAGTGAATATTGCTTATAAAAGTTATTTTAAAAAGTTTCACTTGCAGCTGAAAAAGTCTGGTGAGTGCTGATGATCATTAGAAGGTCTTAACAGTTAATGAGGCAATTGCATAGTTTTAGACACATTGTTAATATTAACTTAAACACTTAGGCATTCACTAAAAATATGCTGCAGTCCCCACATCTTGCCAACAACTATGCCAATACTTTGATGCAAATGTATACCACAGGATCCGCATCTCCAGAGTTCATATGAATACCTGCTTACATTGGATACCTCATTTATTTAATGAGTGTCTGTGTGAAGGTGAAAGCAGTTATATGAACCTTTTGAGTGTGTGTGAAACGATCCCCTTCATTGAAAGTAATGGGTTGGTCTGTGTGTACAGGCATTAGAAATAATGTGTTTGGGCATCTCTGGATCTGTAGTTTTCTACAAGGGTTCCTTGCCCCTCCCCAACAGTGGAAACAACCAGCAGCAGCTGTGACCTCTTACCATGTGTTCTCTTGGGCTATGGCATGAATTTTGCCCTGAGAGAAAGAAGACACGTAACCAGGCAAAGAAATAAGTTTCCCAAAATCTGGAAATTGGCAATAGGATAACATGCAACAATGGGATTCCTAATTAAGACAATACCATCAAGGGCAAAATCGAAGCTTGCACACACAGATCTTAACTAGCTTAATGGGCATATTTTTTTTTTTAAGAAGCAAGATAAAATTAATACTGTTTACTGTTTTCTATTTAATATTAGCACCATTTAAGCAGTACTCATCTAAACTCTAGACAATTTCTGCACATACAGAGTTCAGCTATGCTGAAATATATACCAAAATAAGATGTGGATGTCCACAAATTACAGAAACGTACACCGTTTTATCATCACTGTAATTTCAAGTCAATTTAAAGCTCTTTTAAAGCAAGGTTTGTTTAGAAGAGTTCAATACAATACCACCTATAGTTTGACTGGATAATGCGTACCAGTCTTCCCCCAACTCAATCTTAAATGAACGTATTTTAGAAAGATCCTTATTAACATCTTTACTCTTTACAATAAATTTATGTTAAAAAAACAGAATTGTTCAAGTTCCTTCTATAAAAATACTTAAACCCTATTTTACATTCCCACTTTACTAGTTTATGCTTCAAGAATTAAAATTTCTTGGCACAAGTATCAAAATAAGTATTTTTCTGTATTATTTTATCAAGACAGATCAACAGATAAGAATTAACCATATATTTAACATTTCAATATTATTAGGAAATATCCACACTACTACTGAATATTTTTAAAAGCTCCAGACTGTATCTTCTCCGGGTTAAAATGTGGTGTTTGGATATAGGGGTTACAAGTTATTTGGGGTGGGAATGGTAAGAAAAAGACAGGCAGAGCCCAGAAGCAGAGAAGCAAAACGGTTTGAGTATCTCCATAGAGGATAGCTGAGGAGCAAGTAGAAAGTGGATTTGTTGTGAGAAGCGAATTAACCTGGAAGGAAGGTAGGCAAATGTGGGAAAATATTAAAAGAATAAAGCTTGAAAACACACACACACCATACAGAGAGGGAGAGAAAGGAAGATGACAGAGTGAGTTTAGAATAAAAAAGCATAGATCACAATACTTCATAACGTTTCTTTTTAATGTATATTTAACATATAATGGACACAACATCCAAAGCTACGGAATATTTAACAGTTTTATTGCTGATTTACTGACAGTACCATGATGGAGAGTATTCATGGATGCTGCAGAAAATATTTCTAAAATGAAAAGCAGATACACCAAAATCAACTTCAGTCCTATAGATACTAACTTCAATCCCATAGATTTAAATGGACCTATATGATTAAGCCCAAACTCAACAGCTCGAGGAAAAGGAACAGAGAGAGTTTAGTCTTCTAGAGATACCTTTAAAAGATTATGAAATAAAGCTATGCATTTGCCTAGCCAAATCTTTATAAAACCTCATTAAGAATAGAAGCAACCATAATAAGCATCTTGGTTTTGTTATTGGGAACGTTTTTCACAATAATTCCCTCTGCTTTTCCCCCTCCCCTTTTCTTAGAGCCCACCCCCATTTCAACAATCTGGTCCATTTTGGGCAAGATCATGCCATTCTTTAGACTAAGAAAGTAGCTAAGGACTCTTGTGGGGGAGGGACTGGTGGTGAAGGAATGGATCATTTGCAAATTGTTGCTGTTTTATTTTAGAATTGGAAGAGGGAGACAAACACCTCTGTATTGAAATTAAATATTCCTGCAAGCAGGGCAGTAGAAATAATTTATAGGTCAGCCTTCTCCATATTACAAAGTTATCAGTATGTTTTACTTTCCATAGTACTATCAGATTTAAAATGACATTGTAATGCATGGCAGCTGCAAAAAGAAGTGGCAGTAATTATACATTTTTCTCATAAAAACTCATTTTAGATACGACTGGGAATTTAACAACAAAAGGTTAGCTACAATACAGTGACAGTTTCCTAAAAGTAATAGTAGTTGAGTCACATATCTAAGAAAACATATTAAAAGATTTTTTAAAAGATTAGAGGTTTCAAGTATGTTAATGTGACACACACACAAAGCCTCTGAAAACTTCAGTTTATCATCTTAAAAAAGAATTTGCACAAATGTAGGTACTTGCACAAGATACAATTATGAACTCCTATGATATCCATACATTACAAATACTGAAATGGTTCCAGTTATTAATTGATATCCATCAGCTAACTGCCAAATAATAAAAGAGAGTTATATTTTCATTTTGTCTAGGCCAACTTCTGTAAGTGTTCATATGCTGTGTGAACAATCAGACTGAAATTTTACCTGCTAAAATTCCATTTGAACTTTACAATTATAATTGCCTGGATCTAAAACTGGTATGCATGGATCCACCAATCATGCATGTTTTTTTAAGCTGTCCTTTGAAAAGACTCTTTTTGAGATCATGTAAATACTCCTTGTGTTAACGGAAGTGCATACAGTGGGTGAGTGTGTTTTTGAATTTCACCGAGTATTTGATATAAAATAGACCAGACTGACTATAACTATTACTTTCTTTTTTTCCAGCACAGCACAGCATTTTTGAAAACCTACTAAAATATACTCTAGAAGAACCAGTTTCAGGAGGTAAACAATAACAGCAGGTATTGGTATCTGGTATATCATGACAAAAAGAGTTGAACTAAAGGATTAAAGTTGTCAATAGTAGGTCACTTGGGTGAATGTTATTACAGTTAGATTTACATCCCATCTTTCTTCCAGGGGCTCAAGGAGTTGAACAATTCACTTCTGCCCCCAATTTTTTTCCCTGCAAGAGCAACCCTGTCCAGCAGAGTGGACTTAAGAGTGAGTGACTGGTCCTAAGTTATCCAGTGGCCTTGCATGGCTAACAGTGGATTTCAACCTGGGCTTCCCTGCTTCTACACCATGACCATACATTGCACTGGGAACATAAGGTATGCAGATAATAGTTAATCAATCGTTCCTTGATTTTCTAAATGTTGGAACTTAAAAGAATATAAAAGAATATTATTAAAGACCTTTACAGCACAAAAAGGATCACCAATGAGCTTAATCAAATTCAACTATTTATAAGATGGCAGAATTATAGATAGCCCAAGCCAAGCATTCCCAGTAAAGAAATGATAGAATGAGAGCAGCAAATTGATTAATTCAAAGCCTGGAGCTTTCTGTAAAATATAGTATACAGTAGAGGCAGTTACGTTAAGTTATTGCAGTGGAACACAATGTAGCTATTTGTGTGGGTGGTGGGTGGTGGGTGGGGGAATCTGCTTTTAATTGTAACTCATGAAGGCCGTACCAGCTCTGAAGGTATTAAAGCAGAGCTGCCATGAGCTCTAAATTCACTAATCCAGCACATTTCTCTTCAGCATGTGTTTAAATTCTGCATTACATGTGTCCAACAACTGCACATTTAACACTGTAGCACACAATGTATGATCACACCCTTTTTCCAAGTTAAGTATGCTGCAGTCAATCCTAAGTATGATTCCGTATACACCAACTGAAAATAAGTATGAAATGCTTCTATTCCAGAAGTCATGTTTCTGCATTTCACCCTCACTAGTGGCAAGAATATCCAGTTATATTTTAAAGATGCATGAATATTTGTTACCAAGACTTCGGAGTTACAATATAAGCCATAAACAGCATATGAATAATAAGCCCACTGCAACAAGTCAGTACTATTTCAAAGGAAAGAGGATCTGCATACCCATGCAAAATGTACAATCTCTCCAATAAAATATATTCTGCAAAGGCAAGGAACAAGGAAGTTGAGGACAAAAGAAAGAAATATTAAAGTAAGAGATTCTCCCTCAGAAGACATGGACAAAAATGTAAGATGCCATCTTCAGGGAGGCAGACAAACCTAACAGAAGTGATATCCTGTCTGATTAGACAATACTGAACACTGTGTAGAAGAACAATTCCTGAATTAAAGTTGCTGAACATGGTTCAGATTACTGGATACCTCTAAAAGCATAATGCTTTGCAGGAGCATTTACTGTGTATCAACATCCTACTTCTTACAACACACAGTGTTGTGTAAGTAGTGAAAAATGTATTCAAAAAGTGCTTGGACATTCTTTTTAGGCAGCATTTTACCATTATTTTTAGGTATCTTCTTACTCAGTTTTAAGAGAAATGGTCAAGGGGGTATTCAAATAGAAAAAAAGAAGTTCGGGTTTGAAATCTTACAATTTTTTTCAAAAAGTAAGAGATAAAATGTTGCCCAAAGTCTAAAATCATTTTCACACGAATGTTCTTTTTAAAAGTTAGATCTATAAATTAAAATAATAGTTCTAATAGTTAAAGATACAATTTGTATCAACAGCGTAGGTACTTTCTGGTTCTACAGCATCTTTAAGTTGCAGTTATCCACCCAGTTATCAGCAATAATTATGTAAACTTGGGAATCATCACAGTGTGAAGCTCTGAAGGGAGTCCTAGGATACGAGCAGTCAATCATGATGTCTACAGCGTCAGGCACTGTGAGATCTACTGTTAATCTATTTATGTAAAATTACATTTTATAAGAGCTAGAAGAGACCAAAACTTAAAACCAGAAATCTCCCATACTAGTACTAGAAGAGGTGACACTGTCGACTTCTAAAACTATGTTGTTCATGGCAAGAAGTGGGCCTATATAATGCCACAGGCCAGACAAACTAATTTTGAGGACATATACAGTATTTCACAAAAAGAATGTGCTGTTTTCATGTATCATTACCATTACTATAGTGCAGTTAAGATGTTGCATATCCTGAACACAATGTAAAACCTTCTCAATAAATAGCATGAAAAATACACAATATCTTATATACAAAAATTGCATTGAGAACACCATTTGTTTCATTTAAAAACAGTTATTTTATGAAATACCTGTGCATTAAGTAAAGGAACAAGAGATACACTTTTCAATGCCATTTCTGATTAATGGAAATGTACATTGGCTGCATAAGACTGCTGCCTAAACGGATATAGTTGTCAAATTTGTGACAGTCAGGAACTGGATGACCTCGGTATTTTCAGAACCTGCACATAAAGTTTTATCATTTGCGTAATAAATTAATAAAAGCAGGTTTCTCTCCTACTGATTGCTTTTGCTTACACCAAAATCAACAGTAATCAACAAATAATTTAAATTAAATCCATAACCAAACAAATTAAAAAGTGCCATACTATAAAGTACTAACATACTGTTACCCATTTCAGTGTAAAAACTGGTAACTTATACATTACTCAAAAATAAGTTCAGTGCTGCAAAAGACTGTTGTTTTCTATAAATAAAACGATTATATACAAAGAAAATCACACAATAAAGTTAAATAACTTAATTATGAAAAAATAGATCCTAATAAGCTTGGCTTGAAAAAATGTTGGCTGGGCACATAAAACCCTCTTCAGTTTTCTGCTGTTTTGAAAAAAAAAATGTTTTGCACTTGAAGGATAAAACACCCAATAATTTAATAAATATGTAACAAATATTAAAAAGTGCTGCATATAAAACCCACATGCACTAGAGATTCTTACTGAGAGATCATAGTTATAATAATATATTAAGCTGGAGAGACCTTCCAGCCATGAAATATTTCTTTTTTAAAAAACGACTATTTAAAATAAATCCTGTTACTTCCAGTGTGTGGGATTATACATACAGGTTCCATGGCACAGTATTTCACATATATGGATTACTATATAACCTCCTTGCTGAGAAGGAGATCACAAATGCTATTGTAGCAAACCTCCCTCAGCGATACAGCTGAAACTGAACTAATAGACACCATAAAGATGCATCATCAACATATCATCAATAACCTAGCTGAGACTTCTCCACTAAAATGGCTGCAGCAAGCTGCTGGGCATCTGCCATGTGAGGATTCCTTTTCATCACAATCCTCACCAGGTCAGGGGGGAAAATGTTGCACAGGTTGATGTAGACTTTCTCTCGACTGTCTTGGTACCTTGGAAGATCCTGAGGCATTCCACAGTAAGGTATCTGCCAAGGCTGATCTGGTTGCTCAGGTAAGCTTTGGAAGGCAAACTGCTCATAACATGGCTGGGTGGGATTGCTGGGTAAGGAGTAAGTTTGACGATAGCCATATGTGTCCATCCCGTAGCCTGGCCTATCCCAACTGAGTCCTTCTTGAGTGGAGTATGTTTTTCTTTTTCTCAGTGGAGAATTATCATACAAACGTGAGTCTGATACACTGTCTAGTCTTGTGGATGCAAGAGCTCTCCCAGGAGGCATGCTTTTTGAATGCTGTGAACTCTGAGAAGCAGGGTAGTCAATAGGACAACTAGAACGGCTTCCCATGTTCGGATGCTGAAAGTGCACAGCCATGTACGGAAGCGGAGGCTTCGGATGATGCTTTGGTTCTTCATGACTGTAACTTTGCACTCTGGTTAGTGTATCGTGGTAACTCTGTAAGAAGGACTGTGAGTTCAGATGGCTATGGGGATGCATATGCTGACATTTTAAATTCTCTTCCAGTTGAGGGTCAGGAGAACTCACATAAGATCGATCATTGTAGCCCATGTAGGAATCGCTACTGCCACAACTCATACTCCCTTCACTACTACAGTCAGAAGCTACAGAACTAATTCTGTAATCTGTGTCCAAAGAGAAACGTCTTTCAGGACTTCGTGGACCAGAGATACTTAGGTTTGAATATGCACTGAGCATAGAGTAATAACCTACATCCACAGGAGAATCACATTTGGGATACTGCTCATAAGGCATTGGCGTTCCATGATTTTTGGTTGTCATTATCACTGGAGAATAGGGTCCCTGTGGTCTTTGATCCTGAGGTGGGAAATGAACTCCAGATGGAAGGCCACTGGTTAAAGGTGCAGTACTTTGGGGTTTTGCAGCAGCAGAAGTTGGTATACTAACTAAAGAAGGTACAGACCTGGTTCCCAATTTGTTTTTGGTGGGAAGCTTTTCTTCCAAGTCTTGGTAGACTTGAGTCCTTATACTAGGATCTGATTGCCTCTTTGGAGTAGTTCGCTTGAGATCTGTAGTGCTGTCTGTCTTAGTACTACAAGGAACACTGTTGCTTTTCACCAGCCCTCCTTCACAAGCAGCTTTGGCAGCTGTGTTCCTAGACATGGCACGAAGCTCATCAGCTACTGACCTCTGAGGTTGATTTCCTCTTTCTGGGTGATAATATTTGCATTTGTGTCCATAAGTACATTTCTTCCCTGTATGAATTTATTATTGAAGATTTAATCACACAAAGAAAAAAAGAGAATAATTTAATTCTTCAGCAGTGTTAAAAAAGAAGTGCTGTGCACACTGAATTACACATGAAGGAGGACCGTTAACTATTATGCAGTGAAATTCGGTATGTTATCAGTAATTGGACAGCATGTTTGCATGACACCCTAACCCATCCTGTGATTAGCCCTACCATACTGTCTGAATACAGACCAAAGATTATACAATGGCTAGGAAGGAATACTGTAACCACATTGAAACCAGGATTTGTTGGATATTTATTTACCTAAACAATTGTCTGCTATATTATCCAAACATTAATGGGGAGGGGGGGTGATAGAGATGGGAAGCCTCATCTGCAGGATCTCTGCTGCTCTGGATCTTTTTTCCCCACTCATTGCTTATGAGGGATAAAATGAGGACACAACGGGATTCCTCATTAGACTTCTTGTACAATGAAAATTTCAAGATAGATATGTCACTTCATTTATGGAGAGAGACAAACAATCAAGCTTCATTTTTAAAAACACATTTAATGTTTAATTAAATAATATTACCATATGGACAGGGTTGCTTCTTATGTTCCGGTACAACAGGTTTCTTTCTCAGAAAATTCTCCAGACTTGGGCCATGACGGCCAAGAGGATCATCTGGAGGCATGAATCTAAATAATCGTAAAATAATGAAAGGAATAAAGCATTTGCTGTGACACATTTCAGGTCTATTTCAAACCTCCTCCTATAAATAGCCTACTAAATTAAACTTAGGTTTTACAGCTAAAGTAATTTAAATGCAATTTCATATGAGATGCTAAGAAAGAAAATAATGAAATAATGTATCTGCATATCACTGCAGATAGTGGCCTGATTTATACACCAATCTAGTCAGTATTCAATCTGCATAGCAGATAAATGGATGTCCTTTCCTCCTTACTTCCATTCATTTAAGATAATGTCCACAACAGCTGTTCTATGAGGAGGTCCTTACATGGTGAGTGAAAGGTCCCCTGTGCAAGCACTGAGTCATGTCTGACCCTTTGGGAGGACGCTGCTTTCGCAACGTTTTCTTGGCAGACTATAGAGCAGGGTGGTTTGCCATTGCCTTCTGCAGTCATCACCTTCCCCAGCAAGCTGGGTACTCATTTTACTGACCTTGGAAGGATGGAAGGCTGAGTTGACCTGAGCCGGCAACCCGAGAATCCAGCTTCTGCTGGGATCGAACTCGGGTCAGGGGGAGAGTTTTGGTTGCAGTACTGCCGCCTACCACTCTGAGCCACACGAGGCTGTGGTCCTTATATATAGAAACATAATTTGTATGTTTTCCTGCATGCTTGTACATACACAAGCTTATGTACATAGATACGTTTTGGAGCTATCAATCCAAAAACAAAACATTTTGGAGAACTCTGGAATCTTTGTTTTTTTCTTCAGGGCCACAATGATCTTGCCATTCCATTGATGGTCTGGTGGTTTTCTGGAAGTGGTTTAGGGTGAACTGGAGGTAGTATAGCCCCCTCCTCTCCAAGAAGCACAAAAGAGATTAACTTGGAAAACTGCAGACCACTCCCCCAAACATCTGAACTGGTATGATCAGGAGATAAAGAGAAGATTCTGAAATTCTCCAGAATGGTAGGTTTTGTACATAAGTACTGTATTTACATACCATCTAATGCTGCACAGAATCCACAGCCTGACTACAGAAAGCACCTGACTTTTAGAAAGTCAGATCAAATGCTAATAAAGCAGCCCATTCTCCTCCATATGGGCCAAGAACGATTCTGACTCTCAGTTTCTGAGTATGAACAGAGAAGACAGAGGTCTAGTCTCCTATTATCTCACATTAGAAAAGCAAATACCTAAGAACATGTAGCACTTTTCAAAAATCAAAATACAATGAAACTGGTGCAAGTGTTTTCAAGTCACATCATCTTTTGGCCTTATTCTTTATAAGATAATTTTCACAGCATTTCTTAAGTACTCCTTAATCCTTCGTAAGCAGACCCTGACTCTGCCCCAATGTGTCCAACCTCGGTTTGTCTAATAACACTGCCTAATGTACTGTACTAACACATATACAAATACACAAACTTTTGATCAGGTCATAATGGGATAGAGGAAATGCCACTTACAAAATGAAAGTACAGATGTAGTAATATTATTAATTATAATAATTTTGCATAGCAAAAAAATAGTTAACAAAGTTTTTTTGAAGGAAGAGATCTGAGGAAAAATGAGTATAACTGAAAATATGACTGCCTTTAAACAAAATCAGAATAAAACATTAAAATACAATATATATGTTGTGAAAGAAAGGGAAGAAGGTAAGGGTGGGAAAAAATATAAACACACAAAAAAAGACAGATGAAGTGAGAATGGGAGCTAGCATAATGAAAAATAAATCGACTGGTCACAATGAATTCACAATAGGCAGTGTCATTAATGCTCAAGACCAGAGACTGGGTGGCAATGAATGTGACTGTAAGAGGAAGTTCATATGCTTCTCTCTCTACTCCCATACAAAAACTGCAGAGGTAACTTTGAGAATACTTAATTATCGCTGATTTTGAGAGTATTTCCAATTCCTCCCTCACCACATCACCATTTATGTGAGTATGACTTTCTGTAGTAGCTATAGCAATGTCCTACCGCTTCTAATGCTATGGAGCTACTGACCTAAAAATCAAAGGGAGGACTTCACTCAAGATTTTGAATCAGAGACAGAGCAATTCAGAGACACCTGAAGTGAGTTTAAAACTACAGTACCTGAAAAATCTGTTTTTAGCTGAGTTTGGGCTTTGCCCCAAGTTGAAGCACACTCCTGCTTGTAATGATACATATTCAATCCTCAAATCCAGCTTTCTGATTTATAGGGATCTAGATGTAGTTTACCCTCATGAGTAAATGTTAGAAATGTATATTCTGTTGAAAAACTGTATCAGTAGTTTAAAATGTCTACCTAGTCTCCCAACAGAACAGAAACAGCAGACTGTGTAGACTGGAGTATTTATCCTCCAAGGCCCTGACCTTATGCTTTATTTTAGTTATTTCTGTAGATTTCTGGGGAAGTTGTTTCTACTCATGTGCCATGAGACATTGATTTGAACTGTAGTGGCATAGAATCAAACTGTTTGTCTCAGAATAGGCGAAGAAAATTTTTAACTAGAATTATATGGGGTTATTTAGGACATGGATTTCATTTCAAAATTACTCAAAGAGCTGGCCATCAGAGAAGTACAGAGCAGCAATAACTCTATGCAAGATTGGAGTATAATACTTGACAAAATCCGTACATCCCAAATCTTGTTGACAGTCATTTTCTAGACATAAACAATTAAATTTTTTAACTTACTTGTCATTGACAAATGAATACATCAGGAGTCGTTCATCAATAAATTTCTTCCATTCTGGCTTTTCATTAGCTAGATCCCTGTAGTTATCATTAGATACAATTATACCATCTGACTCAAAAGCCAGCTTCACTATGAACCTGTCGTCATAGCATACCACCCTTCTCCCTTGAACTCGACGTGATGGGGTGAACACCAGAATTTTCTCTTTTTCTAATTTACGCAAGATTTCTTGATCTAAAATATTGAAATTGAAAAAGGAAACATAATACAGAACACTGAAATTAAGACTTAATTCAGGCTATCTAGCTCTACCCCATGAAAGCCTTTTAATTAATTAATTAATTAATTAATATGACCTGCCTTAATTAAAGCAAAAATTATTCTAATGGAGCAGTTACAATTCAGCGACATATCAAAAATAAACATAAGCTGCCTTTACTCATGAGCTCGACAACTGTGCTTAGAACCAGGTGTCACTGTATTTAATTCCAATTACCTGTAGTAAAACCTGTAGTTTTTTTTAGAGATTTATTAGTAGAATGAATAAATTAAAAGAATGCAGCGTTATCTTTTCCGCACATTAACAGCATGCTTGGTTATTAAACACACAGTTATAATGCTATATTGTATTTCCAATACCTGTAAAAATCAGAATTTGAGTACCTTCTCCTAAAGATACATCAAACCCAGGGCATACTAAAGGGCAATTTTTTGATCAGCCCTTGGATACAAGTTTGAAAGAGAAGAGTTTCCAATGTCCACTGAGCTATTTGAATACTGATTGATATTACAGACATAGTCTTTCCCAAGCATTTGTGGCAACTCAATTTGAAGTGACCTAAGCTGAAATACATTCAGTTACTAATTCAGAATTTAGAAAAAGGGCCTTCCTTAATGAAGTAGTTGCTGATAGGATTTGGAATCTGCAGAAACATTCAAAAATTCATTTTTGTCCAAAACTGTAACAGCTTTTATAACATTTACTATATTTCACATTTTATTTCAGGATACAAATCTTTCCCAAGGAGGCTACTAATAACATCTGAATTGACATCACAGCAAATTAAATCATCAAACCACAAATTTTAATCAAGTTGGCTAGCTAACAATTTTTCCTGCTGAGAATATTAGTAGATCGGTGACAAGCTATAGAGTCAGCAGCAATTCCGTATCTAAATTTTTCATTTAATACGAGATTAACTTCTAAGTGACATTTCTATTTGTAAGCCTCTAGCAAAAAGTTAGGGCAAGAGATCTGTCATGTAGGAACAAACCTTAGATCAAGTGGCTCTAAGAACTACATGTTATTAATACATGAATACAATGTATCAAGCATTAAAAGATTTTTAATGCAGACATTCATAATAATTAAACAACATGATCAATTAAAACACAGGCATCCTATGGGCAAATATTGAAATATGTTAAACAGGTAGACCTTGCTTAATGACTGTCCTGTTTAGCGACCATTTGAAGTTATGACAGTGCAAAAAAGTAACTTTATGACCAGTCCTCACATTTACAACTGTCACAGCATCCCTGCTGTCATGTGATGGCCATTCGGCCACTTTGCAATTGGCAGGCATTTACAACTATTGCAATGTCCCATGGTCACATGATTGCCATTTGCACGCTTCACAGCCAGCTTGGAGACAAGCAAAGGAGAAGCTGGCAATAAGTTGCAAGTTGTGGTCACATGATGTCACACTTAATGACCGCAGGTAATTCCCTTAACAACTGCAGTGGGGCTGATGTAAGTCTGACATGGTCACGTGATCTTTTGCTTAATGACCTTGTTGCTTAGTGACAGAGTCACCAGTCCCAACTGTGGTTGTTAAGCAAGGACAACCTGTAATGCAAACTCTTCTCATTTTGATGCTTGAGTTGTGATATCACACACAGTGTAAGCGGCAGAGCTTGCACTGACATCACAATGCACATTTCATCATTTTGATAAAAATCTCAGCTTGCTGTGGATGCCCCTAAATGGAACACAGTTTGATCCAGAATTGTATGAGTAGTAAACAGTTTGCAAAACAGAACATTCCTGTTCCCCACTTTCAAGTGCAGCCCAATTGCAGTTCCCTTCTCCTAATTCATTTTCCACTAACCAACAGGTCTATGAAAGTGGGGGGAGCTTTTGAGAGGGATTATTTCACATACATCTGTGAATACAAAATGCTGCACTAGATAGGCCTTCAGACTGCTCCATGATAGGCCTGATTTGTTGTTGTTGTTTATTTGTTTAGTCGCTTCCGACTCTTCGTGACTTCATGGACCAGCCCACGCCAGAGCTTCCTGTCGGTCGTCAACACCCCCAGCTCCCCCAGGGACGGGTCCGTCACCTCTAGAATATCATCCATCCATCTTGCCCTTGGTCGGCCCCTCTTCCTTTTGCCTTCCACTCTCCCTAGCATCAGCATCTTCTCCAGGGTGTCCTGTCTTCTCATGATGTGGCCAAAGTATTTCAGTTTTGCCTTTAATATCATTCCCTCAAGTGAGCAGTCTGGCTTGATTTCCTGGAGGATGGACTGGTTGGATCTTCTTGCAGTCCAAGGCACTCTCAGAATTTTCCTCCAACACCACAGTTCAAAAGCATCGATCTTCCTTCGCTCAGCCTTCCTTATGGTCCAGCTCTCACAGCCATATGTTACTACAGGGAACACCATTGCTTTAACTATGCGGGCCTTTGTTGTCAGTGTGATGTCTCTGCTCTTAACTATTTTATCGAGATTTGTCATTGCTCTTCTTCCAAGGATTAAGCGTCTTCTGATTTCCTGACTGCAGTCAGCATCTGCAGTAATCTTTGCACCTAGGAATACAAAGTCTTTCACTGCTTCTACATTTTCTCCCTCTATTTGCCAGTTATCAATCAAGCTGGTTGCCATAATCTTAGTTTTTTTGAGGTTTAGCTGCAAGCCAGCTTTTGCACTTTCTTCTTTCACCTTCATCATAAGGCTCCTCAGTTCCTCTTCACTTTCAGCCATCAAAGTGGTATCATCTGCATATCTGAGATTGTTAATGTTTCTTCCAGAGATTTTAACTCCAGCCTTGGATTCCTCAAGGCCAGCTTGTCGCATGATGTGTTCTGCATACAAGTTGAATAGGTAGGGTGAGAGTATACAGCCCTGCCGTACTCCTTTCCCAATCTTAAACCAGTCTGTTGTTCCGTGGTCTGTTCTTACTGTTGCTACTTGGTCGTTATACAGATTCTTCAGGAGGCATACAAGATGACTTGGTATCCCCATACCACTAAGAACTTGCCACAATTTGTTATGGTCCACACAGTCAAAGGCTTTAGAATAGTCAATAAAACAGAAATAGATGTTTTTCTGAAACTCCCTGGCTTTTTCCATTATCCAGCGGATATTGGCAATTTGGTCTCTAGTTCCTCTGCCTTTTCTAAACCCAGCTTGTACATCTGGCAATTCTCGCTCCATGAACTGCTGAAGTCTACCTTGCAGGATCTTGAGCATTACCTTACTGGCATGTGAAATGAGTGCCACTGTTCGATAGTTTGAACATTCTTTCGTGTTTCCCTTTTTTGGTATGGGGATATAAGTTGATTTTTTCCAGTCTGATGGCCATTCTTGTGTTTTCCAAATTTGCTGGCATATAGCATGCATTACCTTGACAGCATCATCTTGCAAGATTTTGAACAGTTCAGCTGGGATGCCGTCGTCTCCTGTTGCCTTGTTATTAGCAATGCTTCTTAAGGCCCACTCAACCTCACTCTTCAGGATGTCTGGCTCTAGCTCACCGACCACACTGTCAAAGCTATCCCCGATATTGTTATCCTTCCTATACAGGTTTTCTGTATATTCTTGCCACCTTTTCTTGATCTCTTCTTCTTCTGTTAGGTCCTTGCCATCTTTGTTTTTGATCATACCCATTTTTGCCTGGAATTTACCTCCAATGTTTCTAATTTTCTGGAAGAGGTCTCTTGTCCTTCCTATTCTATTGTCTTCTTCCACTTCCGCGCATTGCTTGTTTAAAAATAATTCCTTATCTCTTCTGGCTAACCTCTGGAATTTTGCATTTAATTGGGCATATCTCCCCCTATCACTGTTGCCTTTTGCTTTCCTTCTTTCTTGGGCTACTTCTAGTGTCTCAGCAGACAGCCATTTTGCCTTCTTGGTTTTCTCTTTCTTTGGGATGTATTTTGTTGCCGCCTCCTGAACAATGCTGCCAACTTCTGTCCAGAGTTCTTCCGGGACCCTATCTACTAAGTCCAGTCCCTTAAATCGATTCTTCACCTCCACTGCATATTCCTTAGGAATATTAGTGAGCTCATAACTAGCTGATCTGTGGGTCTTCCCTAATCTCTTTAGTCTGATCCTAAATTGTGCAAGAAGAAGTTCGTGATGTGAACTACAGTCAGCTCCAGGCCTTGTTTTTACCGACTGTACAGATGTCCGCCACCTTTGGCTGCAAAGGATGTAATCAATCTGATTTCGGTGTTGTCCATCTGGTGAAGTCCATGTATAAAGCCGTCTCTTAGGTTGTTGGAAGAGAGTGTTTGTTATGCAGAGTGAATTGTCTTGGCAAAATTCTATCAGCCTGTGTCCTGCTTCGTTTTGTTCTCCCAGGCCTTACTTACCTGTAATTCGAGGTGTCATTTGACTGCCCACCTTAGCATTCCAGTCTCCTGTGATGAAAATAACATCTCTTTTAGGCGTGTTGTCCAGTAGGTGCTGCAGATCCTCATAGAACTGCTCTACTTCAGCTTCTTCAGCATTTGTGGTTGGGGCGTATATTTGGATCACTGTGATGTTAGATGGCTTGCCCTGAATTCAAATTGAGATCATTCTGTCGTTTTTTGGGTTGTATCCAAGCACTGCTTTAGCCACTTTACGATTAATTATGAAGGCTACTCCATTTCTTCTGTGGTCCTCTTGTCCGCAGTAGTAGATCTGGTGGTCATTTGATGTGAAGTGGCCCATTCCAGTCCATTTCAGTTCACTGACGCCCAGAATGTCTATCTTTAATCTTGACATCTCACCAATAACCACATCCAATTTGCCCTGGCTCATAGATCTTACATTCCAGGTTCCGATGGTGTGTTGATCCTTAGAACATCGGATTCGCCGTTCACCACCAGCACCGTCGGCCGCTAGCCGTCCTTTCGGCTTTGAGCTAGCTGCGTCATCACGTCTGGGGCTAGTTGAGCTCATCCTCTGTTCCTCCCCAGTAGCATTTTGACCATCTTCCGACCTGGGGGTCTCACCTTCCGATGGTATACCGACATATCTCTGGTTGTACTGATCCATTTAGTTTTCGCGGCAAGAATACTGAGGTGGGTTGCCATTACCTTCCCCAGGGATCGCCTTTAGTCTGACCTCTCTGTCATGACCTTCCCGTCTTGGGTGGCCCTTCACGGTTTAGCTCATGGCATCATTGAGGTGCTCAAGCTCCAGCACCACGACAAGGTAACGATCCTTTGCTGAAGGATAGGCCTGATTACATTAACTTAATAAATATTTGTCACAAGTGACACTACCTCATGTTCTTGTCCCAAAGGAATTCCAGCTTGTATACATATATTAAAAGATAGTATTTTTACAGAAAGGAGTAAGAAATAGTAAGCCAAAGGAATTAAAGACATGAGATAAGAAGGAAATGTAGCTAAACCTAGTTTACACCACTATACTTCACATCTACCTTTGTAGACTATCCTAGCTTCTACCACATTCTACTATATACCAATCATACATTTTTTTGTTCTTTAAATCTCTCATCCCTCTCTTTTTCAGGAAGTCATTAACTCCACCCAATGACAACTTTTTCAATCTTTCCCTTCCTCTCAATCAGTGCATCTTCCTTCATATAATTTTTCTGTGATTCAATTTTTATTCATTCTTTCTGGCTGACTAAACTACTTTCTTATCTGTCACTCATTTTTGTATTCAATCCACATTCAACAGCCATTTATCCTTGATGCTATCTTTTTTTGTTTTATTATACATACTTCTTAAGTACCCCATTCCCATTGCATTCAATTTATTTTTATGTCTCTCCTGAATACCCAGTTCTCACTTCCATATAACAAACTAGGCAGTAGTATGTTCTTACGGACAATCATCTTTACTTCTCTGAAAAACATTCCTTCCTCACAATGGAATATATACTATCTACTACAAGTTATTTAGAGAGGCAAGAGGAATTTGCAAATTCTGATTTAAACTGATCTGCAAACATCACCCTAAACTAAGGTACAAATTGTAATACAGGCATCTGTTGGGTTTTGCATTTTTTCACATATTGCAATGCAATTCTGTATCAACATGTATTAAATATATGTATTTTGAGAACAAATATATTAGAATAAATACATATTTTAGGTGGGTCCAAAAGTGCTTAGATTTTTGCATGAAGATGAAAGTTACAGTATATTAGTAAGTAAGTATTAAAATAGTAAGTACCAAAAATATGTTGATTCATTTCTAATGTAATTTAGAAGTTCCTGTACTCAGAAAAAAGGGCAATAGGTTGTACTGATATTATTAGTTTCTGAGAATATACCCTTATTTGCAATTTTTCACTGATCATTTTTTCCATTAAATAGGTAAGCATAAGTCAGTGCTTTAGTTCAAGACAGAATATCCTGTAAGAAAAAGTATTTTTAATAGTTTGCCAACCATCCTTTTGTTTAAATAATTTAATCAGAAACCAATTTATTCTTTTTTTAAAGTAAAGAATTAAATCAGAGCTGAAATCTAGTATTCTGGTTATATCTATGGCTAGCCAGATGACCCCACTCTTCAGCAGAAAGCGTTAAACAATACAAAAACACTGTACAAGTTGCCTAATATTAGTTGAAGTGAGCAGTTCAAAATGTTTTAATTAAAGCAGTCCTTAAAATACTCACTCACTCAGAATAAGCAACATCAAAATAGATTTCCCAAATGATGCTGCTGAAAGCTGATCAGAATATACCTGTAATGAGCGCATCTGGTCGAGACTGTTCTTTTCTCCATGCCGGAACAAACACTGTGACATCTTTGTGTCCTCTTTCCAAAAACCAGTCCACGGCCAGTTTTATCCCACGACAAGAGAATACTTCTTTGTTTCCATGACTGAAACAAACATACCAAAATTACTAAACTATATTACTGTAACCACCACTTTTTCATATACGTATGAATGGCATCTACTTGCATTCTTTCCACATAAGTACAAAGCGCTCCAAAGTAATTAACTAAAGGTAAGTGTGGCATTTAAAAACTCTCATAAAATAATAAATTGTCTGTATACAAGAAACTTAAATTAGAAACTAGACTTTTCAATTCAAAATGCCTATAAAAATAGAAAAATATTATTTATTTATACATAAATTTATACTTTGCATTTCTTTGACACATGTTACTCTAAACCAGTTAATGTTTAAGGAGTGTAACTTATTTTTACACATTTCAACCTTTTCAGAACTACATGGTTAAAATATTTATTTTCAGTGTAATTTATATACAATTGATGCAACTCACCTCCTGATAGATATACCAAAATTAAGCTACTTAACAAAATATGGCAGGCAAATAGTTCATGATCGGATTTTGAAAATGTTTGCTTGAAAACAAATTTATCTCTGTCACATGAAAACTGGAACACAGCCATGTATTTCATAACAGTTCCTAGCACTTCAAATAAGAATTGTGAGAATGCATGCATTTCAGATCAATTTCTTCACAGTTGAACAAATTTAAAATCAAAAGGAATCCATGAAATCCACGTAGCTTGGAGCATCTCTCTTTTGGCAGAACATAAGCAATATTAACATTCAATCAATATTTTGTTTACATTAATGTATATTCTCAATATTCAAATCCCAAGAGAAGAGAAACCAATACTCCAAAATAAAAAAATAAAGAAGAAACATCTTTGCATCCTCAAAGCTTTAGGAAAAACGTTTAGGAAAATGTTTTTCCTAAAGCTTTGGGGATGCAAAGATGTTGCTTTATTTTTCAAAACCTATAGTCAATACACACACTGTTCCAGTTATGCTTCTGGGGTTGCCACATTTCAGACAACGCAGGGCAAAATACATCCATAGCCTTTCTAACTGAAACCTGAGTGACACTGTCATCTGACTATAACTGTTGCATAAAAGACAGAGGTACAAGGATTTCAATTTGTCTATGGCTGAGATACACCTCAAGAAGAGAGAGAGAAGGTAACATGGTGCTGGGGAAGCACACTATTATAGTTGCTCCTTGGATTCTTTCCTAAAGAGCCTATTTTTCAGTTGTTTCAATTCTTTTTAATCTGTGGTTTTCTCACCCTTAATTGTGTAAGATAGTTCTTAACTTCATAGCTGGGTATTGTATCAACTCTCTCGCACTACAACAACATGGGAAAAAGAAAGAAGCAACAGACAGGAAGCTCCAAGTACATTCAGTACTTAATACCCTGAGTACATTCAGTAAACAATCCAGCAAAGCAGCAAAAAATTGTCAATTTCCTGGGGAAGGTAAAGATGAAAGATGTAAGTAAATCTAATAATAGAATGAGTCCATCCCAATTATTGAATAGATTTGATGTGTTGAAGTGAGATTTTCAGAGTTAGAGAGTTAATAATTATTAGAGCTTTCCTCCACTTTCCACGAAGAATCGGACTTTCAGGGTCCTTCTACTTCATCCTCCCCTTCTGGGCTGGCAGCTGCTGTTTGTTCAGCAACTGCATTGCTTACAGAAGATGGTCAAAAGGGGAATCTCAGCAATGAAAATACTGCTGCCTTTATTTCCAGGCAATGTTTACTGACTGTACATGGTACTATCAATTTTGAATACCTATCAACAATAAAAGGAAAGGTGGACAGTCATTTATAGCATTCACTAAGACTTATCAAGACAATTTAGCAGAGCTGGCTGAAATACAAGACTCTGAAAATTAGAATGAGCAAACTGCTATAAACCAAGACAGTTTCTGACCTCAATATCCAGTTAAGTGAAAACGATGCTCAAACTCAGGAAGAGCTCTTTGCTAGCAGCTGGGGGAACAGGGAGAATGGAAGTGAGAATATTCATATACTCCAAAATAACTTGATCACCCTACTGATCACTCATAACAGATGTAATAGGGGCCAAAGAGGATTTAAAAAAACCCTGTTTATATGTCACTGCTCCGCAAAGGATCGTTACCTTGTCGTGGTGCTGGAGCTTGAGCACCTCAATGATGCCATGAGCTAAACCGTGAAGGGCCACCCAAGACGGGAAGGTCATGACAGAGAGGTCAGACTAAAGGCGATCCCTGGGGAAGGTAATGGCAACCCACCCCAGTATTCTTGCCGTGAAAACTAAATGGATCAGTACAATCAGAGATATGTCGGTATACCATCGGAAGATGAGACCCCCAGGTCAGAAGATGGTCAAAATGCTACTGGGGAGGAACAGAGGATGAGCTCAACTAGCCCCAGACGTGATGACGCAGCTAGCTCAAAGCCGAAAGGACGGCTAGCGGCCGACGGTGCTGGTGGTGAACGGCGAATCCGATGTTCTAAGGATCAACACACCATTGGAACCTGGAATGTAAGATCTATGAGCCAGGGCAAATTGGATGTAGTTATTGGTGAGATGTCAAGATTAAAGATAGACATTCTGGGCGTCAGTGAACTGAAATGGACTGGAATGGGCCACTTCACATCAAATGACCACCAGATCTACTACTGTGGACAAGAGGACCACAGAAGAAATGGAGTAGCCTTCATAATTAATAGTAAAGTGGCTAAAGCAGTGCTTGGATACAACCCCAAAAACGACAGAATGATCTCAATTTGAATTCAGGGCAAGCCATCTAACATCACAGTGATCCAAATATACGCCCCAACCACAAATGCTGAAGAAGCTGAAGTAGAGCAGTTCTATGAGGATCTGCAGCACCTACTGGACAACACGCCTAAAAGAGATGTTATTTTCATCACAGGAGACTGGAATGCTAAGGTGGGCAGTCAAATGACACCTCAAATTACAGGTAAGTATGGCCTGGGAGAACAAAACGAAGCAGGACATAGGCTGATAGAATTTTGCCAAGACAATTCACTCTGCATAACAAACACCCTCTTCCAACAACCTAAGAGACGGCTTTACACATGGACTTCACCAGATGGACAACACCGAAATCAGATTGACTACATCCTTTGCAGCCAAAGGTGGCGGACATCTGTACAGTCGGTAAAAACTAGGCCTGGAGCTGACTGTAGTTCAGACCATGAACTTCTTCTTGCACAATTTAGGATCAGACTAAAGAGATTAGGGAAGACCCACAGATCAGCTAGATATGAGCTCACGAATATTCCTCAGGAATATGCAGTGGAGGTGAAGAATCGATTTAAGGGACTGGACTTAGTAGATAGGGTCCCGGAAGAACTCTGGACAGAAGTTGGCAGCATTGTTCAGGAGGCGGCAACAAAATACATCCCAAAGAAAGAAAAAACCAAGAAGGCAAAATGGCTGTCTGCTGAGACACTAGAAGTAGCCCAAGAAAGAAGGAAAGCAAAAGGCAACAGCGATAGGGGGAGATATGCCCAATTAAATGCAAAATTCCAGAGGTTAGCCAGAAGAGATAAGGAATTATTTTTAAACAAGCAATGCGCGGAAGTGGAAGAAGACAATAGAATAGGAAGGACAAGAGACCTCTTCCAGAAAATTAGAAACATTGGAGGTAAATTCCAGGCAAAAATGGGTATGATCAAAAACAAAGATGGCAAGGACCTAACAGAAGAAGAAGAGATCAAGAAAAGGTGGCAAGAATATACAGAAGACCTGTATAGGAAGGATAACAATATCGGGGATAGCTTTGACGGTGTGGTCAGTGAGCTAGAGCCAGACATCCTGAAGAGTGAGGTTGAGTGGGCCTTAAGAAGCATTGCTAATAACAAGGCAACAGGAGACGACGGCATCCCAGCTGAACTGTTCAAAATCTTGCAAGATGATGCTGTCAAGGTAATGCATGCTATATGCCAGCAAATTTGGAAAACACAAGAATGGCCATCAGATTGGAAAAAATCAACTTATATCCCCATACCAAAAAAGGGAAACACTAAAGAATGTTCAAACTATCGAACAGTGGCACTCATTTCACATGCCAGTAAGGTAATGCTCAAGATCCTGCAAGGTAGACTTCAGCAGTTCATGGAGCGAGAATTGCCAGATGTACAAGCTGGGTTTAGAAAAGGCAGAGGAACTAGAGACCAAATTGCCAATATCCGCTGGATAATGGAAAAAGCCAGGGAGTTTCAGAAAAACATCTATTTCTGTTTTATTGACTATTCTAAAGCCTTTGACTGTGTGGACCATAACGAATTGTGGCAAGTTCTTAGTGGTATGGGGATACCAAGTCATCTTGTATGCTTCCTGAAGAATCTGTATAACAACCAAGTAGCAACAGTAAGAACAGACCACGGAACAACGGACTGGTTTAAGATTGGGAAAGGAGTACGGCAGGGCTGTATACTCTCACCCTACCTATTCAACTTGTATGCAGAACACATCATGCGACAAGCTGGTCTTGAGGAATCCAAGGCTGGAGTTAAAATCTCTGGAAGAAACATTAACAATCTCAGATATGCAGATGATACCACTTTGATGGCTGAAAGTGAAGAGGAACTGAGGAGCCTTATGATGAAGGTGAAAGAAGAAAGTGCAAAAGCTGGCTTGCAGCTAAACCTCAAAAAAACCAAGATTATGGCAACCAGCTTGATTGATAACTGGCAAATAGAGGGAGAAAATGTAGAAGCAGTGAAAGACTTTGTATTCCTAGGTGCAAAGATTACTGCAGATGCTGACTGCAGTCAGGAAATCAGAAGACGCTTCATCCTTGGGAGAAGAGCAATGACAAATCTCGATAAAATAGTTAAGAGCAGAGACATCACACTGACAACAAAGGTCCGCATAGTTAAAGCAATGGTGTTCCCTGTAGTAACATATGGCTGCGAGAGCTGGACCATAAGGAAGGCTGAGAGAAGGAAGATCGATGCTTTTGAACTGTGGTGTTGGAGGAAAATTCTGAGAGTGCCTTGGACTGCAAGAAGATCAAACCAGTCCATCCTCCAGGAAATCAAGCCAGACTGCTCACTTGAGGGAATGATATTAAAGGCAAAACTGAAATACTTTGGCCACATCATGAGAAGACAGGACACCCTGGAGAAGATGCTGATGCTAGGGAGAGTGGAAGGCAAAAGGAAGAGGGGCCGACCAAGGGCAAGATGGATGGATGATATTCTAGAGGTGACGGACACGTCCCTGGGGGAGCTGGGGATGTTGACGACCGACAGGAAGCTCTGGCGTGGGCTGGTCCATGAAGTCACGAAGAGTCGGAAGCGACTAAACGAATAAACAACAACAATATGTCACTGAGTCAATTCCTTTGTTGCCATCATTATATGACTGATTTATTATATATAGAGCGGATGCCAAGCAACTCTGGTTGTAAGTGAAGCCTGCTGACGTTTTAGCATCCCACTATCCCCATTATGCTTTTCAAAATGAAGCAATTTCCAGGATCCCTTCAAATCTTTCCAAAACGGATATTTCACGAAGAGAAAATTATTTCACCACACCACCACATTACACCAAACTGTTACCACTGTAAATTCAAAAAGGAAAGCTGCAAAAAAAAAAAAAAAAAAAACGGGCAACAATGTCCCAGCAGTGTCCTTGAGAATGAATTCTGTGAACCATCAGTCGCAGATAATGACTGGTGGTAAGATTATGAAACAGCCTCTGCAAGCAGATTTAATTGACTCCTTTGGAGATCTGCCACGAGGTGAACAGGATGATATACTAAAGAGATTAGACAAATTGAGATGTGTGTTGCAAACCATACGAGTTGCAGCTGCATCATTGATCATATTAGTTTTGCCCACCTCTACAGCTGGGTGCAAATACTGTAATACGTTAAGCCCCCTTCTTATATCTTTGAACTCAATAGAGATCATACAATAAAATGGGAAAGAAAAAGGACTAGTTTAGTTAGGTCCAGGTTTTGAAGAGGACCAGCCTTCAGTTACTGGAGTTGATTATATCATATTTCTAACATCCATACTGGGTATATATTAAAATCTGAAATTCAGGATATGAATTATATGCATCTTAATTTAGAACTGATATCCCCTAACTTATCAAACATTTTGACCATGGTTCAAGAGCAAGCTACTATTGCCCCAAGACTGAAATATTCAATAAGGTTGATGTGCTGCTCATCTCTTTAGTGAACTGCACTGCAGGCTGCTTTCATTGTTATAACTCTGTTAAGATTTTTCTGCACTCAGAATCTCAGAAATATCTTAGTTTAGGGCATAATGAAGGAACTCAGGAAGAGTATCAAATAATGAATCCCCTTCCCTCATAATCTCTCTCAAATTGTATCATGGAATGTTGCTGGTTGGACTAACAAGTTAAATGACTGTGTCTTTCCAAATCAGTGGATGTATTATTCTTTTACAGGAGATATGGATTAACGAAGACCCCTTTTTTGACAGGGATACAAATAATTTCTCTATATGCTCTCCTAGGAAATGCAGGAAGCAGACTGGGGTGGGGGGGTGTCTGCTTGTTTCTTTAGCATTACAGGTGGAAATATTAGAATTGCCCCCTTCAGAAATATGTAAGTATTAAATTTTAATAACTTTGTTATTAATTCATGTATATATATACCCCCATTCGTACTCATTCTTTGATTAATGAAGCAGGGTACAAGTTAAACAATTATTCCCACAGTTTCCATGGGTTGTACCCAAATGCTCATATGATACTGGAGAATTGGACTTAATGAGCTTTATATGAAGTTAGTAACTTTCCCCGCTGATTTTACAGCAGTGTATTCCCTACTATTGCATCAATCAAAAGACCACACTGCAAACCTACAAAGATTGTGTACAATGCAACCTTTGGACAGTTTAGACTTTGTGGTTCTGAATAGCACATTGGATACACACTATCCAGCAGCGTATACACACTGGGCTGATATATAGCCCTCTCTGATAGAATACGTTACATTATCAAGGACCCTAGTCTCACATCTGCTAAAATTTACAGTTGGAATATGCCCTGATAGTGATAACTTTCCAGCTGTTCTCCATTTAAGAACACTGGGGAATACAGCATACTTGGGTGTTAGTGCTATTCCTAAAATGGATTATGAAATAGGCCCAACATGGGTTAAATGGCCATTTCACAGCAGGACCATTTGGTGAAAGGCATATAGAGCTCTAAAGAGGCTATACAGGACCATTCTATTAAGGAGGAGGTCTGGATGGATCTACTCTAGCAAATTATAATAAATTACTATTGGCAATTGGTGAAAAACAGTCTTCTACCTTACTGGTTTGGCCCCCTTTATCTCTGATAAATTTGTTAGCAAATGGGAAGCTCCATCTTACATAAGTTGAATCATTGTGACTACTCTCTGGAAGCCATACCAACCTTAGATTATGATCAAGCCGGACCCAAGATAAGTCAGAGAATAATAGATATAGATATAGAAAGGCAGGAAGCTTAGTCCTGTGTGCCAACAGAGGAGTATCTGGGTGCTCAACCCACTAACCTTAGTCCAGCTAGATACCTGAGGCAGACTGAAATATTCAAATATGGGTGGAATATATCAGTGTGATCTAACATTTTGCCTACAGCTATCTTGGTAGGTAGGTATAAGAAAATTCTGTACAATGAACAGCAATTGCCTATGTGGAACCAGTCATGTTGAAACCACTGCTCATTTTCTTCTATACCAGTGTTTCTTAAACTTTTTTCTCTCAGGACCCCTTTCCCCAAAAAAGCTTTTGTTTGTATGGATTATATTTATCGATATTTACCGTATTAAAAATTAAAAAATTAAAAATTAAAATTGATACATTCACTGCTGCTACGGCTTCTCACGATTGTTTGATAGGATTTTAATATTGTGTTATTTTTCAACATAGGCTTGGAAATGATTTTGATTTCAAGGATCCTTGAGAAGGTCTTAGGGGACTCCCAGGGATCCTAAGACCATACTTTAAGAAAGACTGTTCTATGCTATCCCTTTTTATAAAGATATTAGTCCACATTTAATTATTAATTTGACATCATCAATAGCAAATTATCCAGGCCATCATGATTTAATTTATCTCTGGTATCTATTGTCTGACAGGATTGATACAGTCTTTCTGAATGTTGCTAAATATCGTTATATTGCCTGAAGTTAAAGGGAATAACTGCATGATTATTTGTGAGAGCATAGTATCCTAGCATTTTATGTCTATCAATTACTTTATTATTCTGTATTGTAGTTCATTAGTTGGGTACTAACTGTTGCAAAGTATTCCATTGTTAGTATTTTTGTTACATCTTAATATAAACATTGTTTTGTGTGTCTCTGCCATTGAGTCAGTTTTGATTCCTGGCAACTGCCTGGACAAGTCCCTGCACTTTACTTGGCAACATTTTCAGTAGTGATTTGCCATTGCCTTCTTCCTGGACAGAGAGAGACTGGTGCAAAGTCACCCAGCTGGCTTCATGCCTAAAGTGCAACTAGAACTCACAGTCTCCTGGCTTCTAGCCTGGTGCCTTAATCACTACACCAAAATGGCTCTCTATTATACATATTAGTTTTAATAAATTAGGATAATAGATTTCTTTTCAGCCTAGTTATTTAGAATAGTATTATTAATTTTATAGATTGAATGCTCAAAATTCTGTTATATTACACTGCTGTATAGCCCAAGGTCACCAGCTGGCTTTGCCTAAGGCAGGACTAGAACTCACAATCACCTAGCTTCTAGCTTGATGCCTTAACCATTACACCAAAGAGGCTTGTATTTTGGTTTGCTATTTGCTGCTCATTGACTGAAGTAAAGTTCCTCTCCCTACCTCAAGAAATCATTCAGAAAGCCTCTAAAAATGAAGTACAAATATTTTTAGAGGCCTATTAAAAAACTGAAGATGATATAAGCTGCCTCACAGAAAACTCACACAGTATCCAGATTCTCAATTTTTAAAAAAACTTCATGGTGCAACACTGAATCTTTGTAACTGCTCCCTAAAACCTAGCTCATAGCTATTTTTTTTCTGACAAAAGAGTGCACCTTCATTTTCACAGATAAAACAGACCATTCAACTCTCATCTCCCTCAGATAAGAATGGGACTCTCTGAGGTGTCACGCAGTAGCAACAGAGAAGTACCATACTTCTTGTCTATATACAAGCCATATAGGTTTGTCAGCCTAACAGAATTAATTCAAGTGGAATCTTGTTTTCTAAGGAAACGTCTAGATTAAAGAGAAGCAAAGTTCTATTTCCATTTATGCCACTATGTGAAAACAGCCTTTCTCTTCAGCAATAGGCCTCTGAATCTCTCTATCCAGTACAAAACACTGTTCCTCAATATGTGGGATGCACTGAAATCAGCTAATGGAAGTGTATGAGTTCTTTCTTCTCACGTTACAGTTTATTATTTCTTTCATTATTCTTTCTCTGTACTTATTACAAATCATTATCTGTGCTTTAAAATGGCATGCAGATACACTAATAAAACCAATGCCCACCCCTTTAAGTGGGAACTGTATTTACTTTGAAACCATTACTATTGTTAAAAATGCTCTACACTAAGAACAAAGAGATAACATTCTCTTTTGGGGAATGCTTAGATGATGACAGACTACTTGCATTTCTTTGATTTCTATGGGTTTTCTGGGATTTAAAAATAATGTTTGAACTGTAATTGACATAGTCAATTGAAGTGTCTTTCATATTTCCATTATTCTTTCATGTCTTTTGTCTTTTTCCAAGGTGGAACAAAAAGAAACAGCACAATGGACAGTGAAAAAAGGGAATGATCCTCCTTTCACTCCAATGATTAGAAGCGCCATCTGACAATCTGACAATTCTCAATGTTTGCTGTTGCTTTTGAGGGACCAGGTCAGTGCAGGAATACTGTTAGGGCATCATCCACCCCATAACACATCATTCTTTCTTCCTGACATAGCTTGAGCAATTTCTGGTTTGCCACTGCATTTGCCACCCATGATTTCTTGTCCTAGGGAATTGCAACTCCTCAATGAGGTTGCCTAGTCAAAAGCAATTCAGGATTTCATGTCCCCCATGAAGATCGTGGAACTGTCTCAACTGGTATCTGATCCTTGGAACACCCCCCCCCCCAATCCAATAGCTGGGCACATTTGGTATAGATCTGATATTTTGTTCAGATGAAGAAGATAATGGGGGAAGGGACCCAGAGCAGTTGGGAGGCTTGCTATAAGCATTTTTCACTGTTCTTTGCAAAGTAAGTTGATTGGATTCACTTTGATTTGGACTCCAACGTTGGGCAAGTCATGAGAAGGTAAACCTGACAATTGTTTTTCTTATTCCTTTGGATTATTTTCAATTTATAGAACTTGAAGAAATGGACTGGAAGGTGTGGAAAGATGAGGGATCACCACCTGCTTGCTTGGTTTGTCTCTTGACTGACTAAATCAGCCAGGTTGGGAGAGAGTGGTTAAGAGAGATTTGGATGTCCCCTTTTCTTGGTTTTGCGAGACGTATGTAGCCAAGTAAGATCTCTGGTCCCTCTAGACCAGTACTGTCAACACTAATCAGCAACAGCTGTTCAGTATTTCAGACCAGAATTTCTCAACCCCTAACTCTAGGTGCTGCAGAAAGAATCCTGGCCTGAACATGAGCTTGTATTTCTGTAGGCACAGACTCCACTGGTACTCTAGGAATTGTTTCCACCACTTCATCTCCCTGAACTCTTCAGTAAACCGAGGAGACCCCTCAGATTGGCATGCAGAGAGAGGCCACTTGGGAGCAATCACATCCAGAAACTTTGAATTCCAGAGCTCAACCAGGCTCTTAAGGAACTGCCTGCCATATCACTGGAAAAATCTCCAAGTGCCTCTGAATAGCAACTAGACTTACAAAGCATATAGGGAGAACCTTCCTTACAGTCTCCTCCTTTCAGAGATACTTCGTATGCGTATTAATTGGAAAGTGATTTAACCATGGCCAAGAACTAGCTCCATCTTCAGGTCCCAGCCATCCATTCCAAGGCACCGCCTGTGGAATGGCCACTTATCACTTGGCACTTATCACTTGGCATAAGTTGAATGCTTGAGCCATTCCAGAGACCACCTCCAGGGCATGATTTATTTATTTATGAATAAGCTGACGCTAAGTGGTATACAACAGATAACAGTCACAGGTAATGTAATAACAACAATAAAGTACAAGAATAGACAATAAAAGAATATGGTTTGCAAAAATTTCAATTAATATAAAGCATTCTACAACACTCAAGTCACAAAGGCCTTGTGGAACAGTTACATTTTTACAGAAGACCATGAGGGTGAAGCCTACTGAAGCTTTTCCACAGGAGGGCACCTCCCACAGAGAATGCCCACTTTGGGGGGCCCTCCCATGGCATCTTTCAGCAGGTGGCAACCTTCAGCAGAAATCCTCTGTGCTCTCATATCGGAAAGGCTGAATCTATATGCGATAGTGTCATGTTCACTGTTTCAATGTAGTTTATACATCGTAATGTTTCACATGCCATGGCGCTGATGTGTGTTTCTGTTTGGGAGGGAGCTGCTGTGAAACCTTGTACCAAGCTCTGTATCTGAATTCATTACAATGGATTGTGTTTGGGTTATGTTCTCTGTTCAAGGACTTTTCCCGCAGACCAACAGAAACCGTTAGGAGCACCTGGGATTGTGAACTTGAGAAGATTCTACGGGGGGAGGGATTTCACTTGCACCAAGGGTTTTTAGTTTGAATTTGGCGCGCTTTCATCATTCTCAGCTTTCTTTGTGATCCTGCACACTATTCTTTAATAAATCAGATACCTTTGAATTCCTGCTCATAAGTCTGATAGTGTTTTAGAATAGGCAACCATTACATAAAGCTGAGAATCACCAAAGTTGTACCGTTAGCTCCTACCAAGATTAGTTTCTTGCGAGGGAAAATAGTTAACGATGGCCGAGTCCAAGCTCACAACTGGGGGACTTGAGGAGATGGCTAGCTTGATGCCTGAGTCGACGGTCAAGAGCGGAGAACTGAGCCTCACCCCAGAACCTTCAGATTTCCGGGATGAATCGAGTTCCAGTCCTGAGGTGGAGGAATCTGACGATGGGGGAGAACCAGAGCAACCGGCACCCAGTGAATCACCCGCAGAGTTGATCACCTGGGATGAAGTGGGAGAACCCCAGCCAGAGACGTCCCGGGAGTCCTGGAAGTATCGGTTCCCGCTAACCCCAGACAAAGAATCTACTATGGTGTCCAGAGAGAGAAAGCCGAACACACGATGGAGAGAGGGCTCTCAAACCCCTGAGAGACTAAGAGTGGTGGAAGCCAAAATAGAATCGATAGAGTACATGTTAAGAAACCTGTCTCTATCACTGGAGGGGCAGGGGAGGCGCGGAGGAGATCCCAGCTTCCTGCAACCATCCCCCATCCTGGCTGCCAGTGGAGCGGGGCTGGAGACGGCTCTGGGACGAATCTCCACCCCACAGGGCTCAATCACCAGTGTCCCCACCCCAAAGAGGAAAACCTAGTGTAACCTGGGGCCCAACCTCTCAAGTAGCTGCCGATTCCACTCCAACCGGAGTGGGGGTGAGAGACTTTTCTGTCAAGTTTGATGGGGATCCAACAGTTATCTTTCTTTTTAACTAATGCTAAAAGTTACATGAAGCAGTTTGGAGCATACTTCCCTTCTGAAGAGGCTAAGATAATTGCCATTGCCACCAAGTTGAAGGGTCGAGTGGCTGACTGGTATGTTCAATTAACTGATGCTGACTCCCCTGCACTTGATTATTTCGATGAATTCATGTGGGTGTTAAAGCTGCATTTTGAGGATCCTCTGGCCAAGGCAAGAGCTAAGCAGGCGCTGAAGGATCTTACCCAGGGCCAAATGTCCGTAGGTGATTACGCCCTAGAGTTTAAGGCTCTAGCTGGGAAAATCCCCGACTGGTCTCAGTCAACCTTAATAGAACGGTTTAAGGAGGGACTCAACCAGGATGTCCTACGGTGGGCGTTGTGTAGAGACGACCCAGAGTCATTGTATGAATGGATCTGTCTGGCAGGCAAGGCTGAGCACGCTCAGCATACCTTCATGCAAGCTAGAAGATCTGAAAGACCACCTGCCACCATGAGGGGACCCCGAAGTGCTGCGACTGCTGCCCGGCCAAGCTATAGAGCCTGGGATGAGGAGAGAGATCAGTGCTACGCGAGGGGTCAGTGTCTCCGATGCAGAAAGGAAGGGCATCGAGCAGCTGATTGCCCAAAAGCCAAGGCTGGAGATCGAGTGAGGAAGCCGCCGGCCAAATCGCCCCCTCCCTCGCGGCGGATGACAGCAGCCAAGGGTGCAGCTGACGCTGAGGAAGTATTCTACTTCTCGGGAGAGGCTGAAGACGACTCTAAGGAGCTGGCAGGAAATGCCAGCCACCTGCCATGAAGAGCGCCTGCAGGCAGGTGGAGGAGGATGGGTGCGAAGATGCTATGGTGAGTGCTGACTGTCCCACTTTAGCAGTAAAAGTGAAATTGGGCTCCCACATGAAAACTGCAGAGGTCTGGGCTTTAGTTGACTCTGGGTGTTCCAGGTGTTTAATTCACCCTGATCTGGTTGCTGCTTTGGACCTGCCTAGCTTTCCCCTCCAGCAGCCTTTGATCTTCATACAGTTGGATGGTTCAATGGCGGGGGGGGGGGGGAGGGTGGCAACCCATTTCACTGGAACTGTCGCAATGCAAATGGGCAGCCACCGTGAGACTTTGAAATTCATTGTAACATCTCTTGGCAATCCCTTGGTAATTCTGGGGATCCCCTGGTTGACCTATCGAAGCCCCTATATAAACTGGGAACACAGAACTGTGACTTTTAAAGATGGGTTTTACCAAGCTCCTACAGCGGAGAGAGCTGCACGTGCGGGGGTTGGAAGGGCTGCAATCGCCACGCCACGCCCTAACTTGGCACATTTAGAAGGCTTGCCTGATCGATACCAAGACTTTGCAGATGTATTTGGGGAAATGGAAGCAGATCAGCTCCCCCCCACTGGAAAACTGACTGTGCGATAGAGTTGGTTCCCAATGCTCAATTGCCCAAGCCAAAAATTTATCCAATGACTCAGAAGGAGCTTGAGGCATTACAGGACTTTTTTGACAAAAATCTGTCAAGGGGGTTTATTGAACCTGCTAATTCCCCAGTTGGGGCCCCTGTGCTATTCCAGGAAAAGAAAGATGGCACGCTTCGACTCTGTACCGACTATCGAGGGTTAAATTCCATCTCAATTCTCAACAAGTACCCTCTTCCGCTCATGAAGGACATGTTAACTCATTTGTCAAAGGGCAAGATTTTCTCCAAGCTCGATCTTCGCGAAGCCTATTTCCGCATCCGCATACGAGCTGGGGATGAGTGGAAAACTGCTTTTAATTGCCCACTGGGATCATTTCAGTACAAAGTCCTTCCTTTTGGGTTAGCAGGGGCACCCGGAGTCTTCATGCAGCTGATTAATGAAGTTTTACATGCTCATTTGTTTAAAGGGGTCCTGGTTTACTTAGATGTTCTCATTTACACTGAAGCCAAGGAGGAACATGAATGCCTCCTCAAACAGGTGTTACGCAAGCTTAGAGATGCCAAACTCTATGCCAAACTTTCCAAATGTGAATTTCACAAGACCCAACTTGACTATCTGGGCTATCGGGTGTCTGATAAGGGCATTGAAATGGACCCTGCAAAAATTCAGGCGATTTTAAGTTGGGAACGTCCCCGCACCCGGAGGCAATTGCAAAGTTTCCTAGGATTCAATAATTATCGCCAATTTATCCAGGGGTTCGCTGAGATTGCCTTGCCCCTCACTGATTTACTCCGTACCAAGGGCTTGGGGGAGACACGCAAGGTAAAACACCCTGGAGCCGTGCTGAATTGGACGCCTGAATGCCAGGCAGCGTTTGAAAAACTGAAATCCCTTTTCACTGCTGAGCCTGTTCTACAGCACCCCGATCCCAAATGCCCCTTTGTGGTCCAAGTTGATGCTTCTAACTCCTCAGTTGGGGCTATTTTGTTACAGAGGGATTCTGAAAATCATTTAAAACCTTGCCCTTATCTGTCCAGGAAATTTTCTGAAACTGAACGCCGTTGGCATGTTTGGGAAAAGGAGGTGTTTGCTGTAAAAGCCGCTTTAGAAACCTGGCATTACCTCCTTGAAGGCGCTAGATGCCCTTTCAAGGTTTGGACTGATCACAGGAATTTGGAGGCCCTCCGCACCCCCCGGCATATCAGTCCTAAACAAATTCGCTGGGCTCAGTTTTTCAGTTGTATCAATTTCCAGTTAAAATTTATCCCGGGAAAGAAAAACTTTCTGGCAGATACTTTGTCGCGTTTACCTCAGGACTTTGACCAGGGGGCAGATGTGGTTGGGACTGTTCTCACTGAGCCACAACTGGGCTTGGTTACTGTCACTCGGAGCCAGACCCGTGCACGGGAAACCCCGCCCCCAGCTCAATCTGAAAAGCAGGAAGTGCAAGTGCCTTCTCAGTTACAGAGGGACTTTATCCAGGGACTGAAATCTGACACTTGGTTGCTAGCTAATAGAGACAATGTTTCTTTTGAAAACAGTCTGGCATGGGTGGACCACCACCTTTATGTGCCTGAAACTTTAAGAGCTGATGTTTTGCAGCATTCCCATGATGATAAACTTGCTGGACACTTCGGTTTCGTAAAAACCCTACATTTGGTTCACCGATTTTGGTGGCCAACATTGAGACGTGACGTAAAAGATTATGTTGCTTCCTGTCCTGTTTGTGCCATGTCAAAACGGAAAGGGGGGAAACCACAGGGGCTTTTACAGCCAGTGGCCAGTCCAACCTTCCTTGGGACGAGATTTCTATGGATTTTATTGTGGATCTTCCTCCCAGTCAGAAAAAAACTGTTATTTGGGTTGTAAAAGACTTTTCTCCAAGCAACCGCATTTCATTCCCTGTGCCTCCATCCTGTCAGCCCCACAATTGGCACACCTATTTCTCCATATCTACTGCCTCTCCCATTTGGTCAGTGACTGCGGGACACAGTTTACTTCCCAGTTTTGGAAATCATTTTTGAAATTGATTGGCACCAAACAAGCGCTGTCCACTTCTTCCCATCCTGAGACTGACGGTTCTACTGAGATTTTGAACTCCACTCTTGAACAGTTTCTTAGGGCATACATTAACTACCATCAGGACGATTGGGTGGAGTTATTACCTTTTGCTGAAGTGGCTTACAACAATGCTGTCCATCAAAGTACTGGACAAACCCCTTTTCGTGTGGTTTCTGGTCACAACTTTGTTCCCATCCCGGAACTGCCACAGCCCCCTTCCCAAACATGTTCTGCATCTGACTGGGCTGTTAAGCTGTCTGATTCCTGGCTGGTGATTCAACAAGCTTTGGCTGATGCCCAAGCTGCTTACAAATTCCAAGCCGATAAGCATTGTTCCTTACAACACGACTTCAAGGTTGGGGATCAGGTGTATCTATCTACTAAATTTATCAAGTCACCACAACCCTCTAAAAAACTTGCTCTCAAGTTCATTGGTCCTTTCCCTATTGTTGATCTTATCAATCCAGTTACTCTTAAATTGGACCTGCCTCACAATTTGAAACGCTTGCACCCTGTTTTCCATTGCAGCTTGCTTAAGCCTATGCACCACTCCTCACACTGGCATCCTCAACCTCCTCCTCCTGCTCCAATCATGATTGATGGCCAACAACACTTTGAGGTCAAGGATATTGTTGATTCTCCCAAGCTTCAAGGCACCCTTCAGTATCTGGTCCGCTGGAAACACTTTCCTCATCCTGAATGGGTGTCTGCCCGCCATGTTAATGCTCCTGATTTAGTTCGCAGTTTCCACCTTGCTTACCCTTTGAAGCCTGCTGCTTAATGTGTTCTTTCTTTTGGGGGGGCAGTATGTCATATTCACTGTTTCAATATAGTTTATACATCGTAACGTTTCACATGCCATGGCGCTGACGCGCGTTTCTGTTTGGGAGGGAGCTGCTGTGAAACCTTGTACCAAGCTCTGTATCTGAATTCATTACAATGGATTGTGTTTGGGTTATGTTCTCTGTTCAAGGACTTTTCCCGCAGACCATCAGAAATTGTTAGGAGCACCTGGGATTGTGAACTTGAGAAGATTCTACGGGGGGGAGGGATTTCACTTGCACCGAGGGTTTTTAGTTTGAATTTGGCGCGCTTTCATCATTCTCAGCTTTCTTTGTGATCCTGCACACTATTCTTTAATAAATCAGATATCTTTGAATTCCTGCTCATGAGTCTGATAGTGTTTTAGAATAGGCAACCATTACAGATAGGCAGCCTCAAAGATACTCAAGGTCAGCATGAATCACACAGAATATTTTAAATTGCACTAAGAAACCAGCAATGCTTCCACAGCAATGTGTTTACATGGCAGTAACAAGGCTATCCCACTGACATATGGGCCACCGAGTTTGTACCAAGTAGTGTTTCTGGATGGGCTTTAAGGGCAACCCCATATAACGCAAATTACAGTAATCCATATGGTAATTATGAATTAATTCCTGAGACCTTTCAGAACTCAGCCCTGGGCATGATGATTAAAGTACCCCAGCAGGAAGAATCCAACATCAGCTCTGATGTAAGGTTCAGGAGCCCAAGAAAACAAATTGCTGAGCAGTAAGGTGGGCAGTACACCAGCAGTGTGCCTAACCTGACCTCACAGCCCAAGTTCATATACTGGAGCTCACAACCACTTATGTGTGGAGCAGGGTCCCTGGTCAAAGCCAAGGTCTCTATCAGAATCATCACTATCACCTCTATCTGGCCTTGGAGTTATGGCTGCTGAAACACCTGAAACTTGGGAAGACAAAGACAGGGCAATTGTAGAGAAGCACAGAGATGACCTGGGAGAAATGGCTTTCAAAATTATTATCAGCTCTTTGAGGTAGGTCAGGTCAGGAAACAAACTATACAAGAAATATTGGAACTCTAATTTATTGATGTAAGAGAGCCAGATTAGTGTAGTGATTAAGGCTAGAAACCAAGAGACTTTGAGTTCTAGTCCTGTCTTAGGCACAAAGCCAGCTGGGTGACTTTGGGCCAGTCCCTCTATCTCAGCCATAGGAGGGAGGCAATGGCAGACCACTTCTAAAATCTTACCAAGAAAAGTGCAGGGAGTAGTCCAGGCAGAGGCCAGGAGTCAACACTGACTCGAAGGCACCTGAATGAATGAATGACAGTGACAGAATCTGAGAAAGCCTGAAAAGTTCTCTCCCTCTCTCTTATACCAGAGAGGAGCCAATTTAAGTTTCTTTTTAATACTTTCTTCCTTTCCCAAGCTTAAATCACATCTTGCTAACTGTTGCACTCCTTCTCCAAGATCATCTCTGTGCTTCTCTATAGCAATACTCCCCTCACCTAATCAGGTATCCGTTACGGATGCCAAAGTCTTCTAACACATCTCACACATGAGCTTCAGTCCCTACCTGGAAAGTGATTTAACTATGGCCAAGAACTAGCTCCATCTTCAGGTCCCAGCCATCCATTCCAAAACACCACCTGTGTAAGTATGGCCACTTATCACTTGGGATAAGTTGAATGCAAGGTGGGCAGTACACCAGCTTCAGTTAGGGATACTGCTGATGTACTGCCCACCTTGCTGGACTGAGCATTCACAAATACCAGCCTGAGGCCAAGATGTCTAGCAAACTGCCATCCTCCTGGTCCCAAGAAAAGAGGCATTTGGGTTATCAGAGGGAACCTGCACCCCATTTTTCTCCTTTTAGAAAAGGCATTAGAACATTGACAATCCTTTTCAATTTCAATTCATTTTCAAAGATGTAAAGAATCAGATATTGAATCAGGGGATGACTAAAGTGGTGTAAAAGCATCTGTAATTAAAATGTGTTCAACGTCCCATTTAGAGGTTAGTGAGAGGTTTAAACATTTAATTTTAATGTGGTTTTAGAACTATGTATATATCTGTGTACATACGTAGATATTCTTATAAGCTATCCTGAGCTACTGAAATGGGTAGCATATCAATATTTAAGTAACTACTGTAATTAAAGACCATTCTTTTTAAAATGATGGCTATGTAGCACCTTTTCCTGGGATTGCACTGTAGCTGTCTAGGAAAAGATGTAGCTGCTTTATGAAGCTGCAGACAAGTGCTTCATGAGTGACCCCCCCATGCTCTGAAGCATCTTTCTGCCTCTGCATGAGAAATGCTACATAGACCTATTCTTCAAAATAAGTAAGAACCAGAACCAGTTTTCTCTTTAAAGAAATTTGTGAGCAAGAATCCTGTTTAAAAGTCACTATGAGATTTTTCTATTAACAAAAGCCAAGTTTTAGTTTTCACATGGAACAGAAGCTAATCTGATCAATACAACTTTAATGCATTTATCACTTTGAAAGCAGGATCTGAGATCAAGAACCTCATACAATTAAATTCATGGTCAATCATCTTTGTTTTCTGTGCACAACTACTTTTGAATCCATGTAATTAAGTATCAGTCAAATGTCACTGTATACTGTAAAAATACTAATTAAATTGATATAAAATCATTCAGGGGAAGGGTATATGATAAATATCAGTATTTGCTGAATCCAAATATAATATCATTTGCCTCAATTTACCACTTTTGTTATTAGAACTTGATTTAGCAGAATGAGGGTGGAATCCAAACAAAAACGTATCTGCCATAAAAACGTGTCCACCATACCCAAAATCTGTTAAGCTGAGGTCTCCATTTTCAGACTCAACAAAGCAGCTCATTTTGCAACATGCTGTCATTAATTTACAACTAATCTATACCCATAATCTGTAAAAGAAAAATTATTCATTGTATCAAAAAAGCAAGTAATAGTAATAGCAGCAGCTATAAAATGGAGCAAAGGGCATATTCGTGGCATTTTTAAAAACTTGTCTCTAGAATGAAAGCAAAGGTATTCGTCTAATTTTGCTAGAAGGACAATCCCATGTAGATACAATGGCTTATTACATTGCCAACACTAGCTTCTTGCAAACAGGAACTTACCACTTGATGTAATTAGATATAAAAAAAGCCTAGAATGGTTCCGTACACAGAAGGCAGCTAAAAGACCAGTGAGAAGAAAGCTTTGTTCCATTAAAGTACGAAGTATGGTGAATATCCAATTATCTGCAAAAGGATTTCAAGCTAAACTTTTTCCCTTGTGGGATCATTACAGGGTTTATTAAAAAGCGTTGGCAGTTCCTAGAAAATGAGACACAGGATAGATTTAATTTTTTTTTTTAAATTCCTCCTACATAACATTATTAAAAAGTGTAAGCTGTCTCTTCAGACAGAATGTCCCAATTAATGTGTGCTCCATGTCACCAGATCCTAAAGTTTCTGAAGAAATTATACAGACACACAAAACCTAGACTCCCTGAGCAAACCGTCCACACAAAATTCAATGTTATAATGGTGATATTCAGATTGGTCTACAGTATTATCCTGATGATTCCTGGCTTTGGGGTGGTGGTGGTGGTGGTGGATACAATGAGTTCTTACATTCCATTTTGAGTTTGCTCAGGTGAGCTGCCATGGTTGAGACTGTTGGAGTGAGTCTCAAGCCTGAATTATTGTCTTCTCGCCAGATGCATGAGAAGTGTAACGAAGTCATTTAAAAGGTTCTGGTTTTACTTAAGATACCTGTGGGCAAGCATATCTGCCTTCTAGGGCAAGATTTGTAAGTGGCAGATTTATGAGGCAAAAGAGTTCAGTTTTGTACTTTGAGGTGCTGTGTAGACTAGAGCGTTGTGTATCAAGAAACAGGGTGACCAAACCCAAAGGAGGAAAGAAGAGAGGATTACTGGAAAAAGAAGGAATGTGCAACTGATGACCTCAGCAGGAACAGGGAGAATTGGGAATGTGGGTTAAGGGCTCTTCCGTATCCGGGACATTGTCATCTTTGGTTCTGGATGGGGTTGCACTACCCCAGACAGACCCGGTGCCTAACTTGGGGGTCCTCTTGGACTCACAGCTCCTGCTCAAAGAGCAGGTGGCAGCCGTGGCCAGGAGGGCCTTTGCACAGCTTCCTGTTGTGCGCCAGTTACGCCCCTTCCTGGATTGGGAGGCCCTTTGGTCACTCATGCCGTTATCTCCCATATTGACTACTGCAACACGCTCTACATGGGGCTACCCTTGAAGAGTATCCGGAAGCTTCAGCTGGTCCAAAATGCAGCCGCGTGGGCTATTTGTGGCGCCCCTAGAAGGGCGCATATAACACCTTTGCTATGCGAGCTGCACTGGGTACCAGTTTGCTTCCGGGTCCAATTCAAGATGTTGGTTATCACCTTTAAAGCTCTACATGGCATGGGGCCAGGCGACCTGAGGGATCGCCTCTTCCCCGTTACATCTACTCACTCCACCCGATCTTGCAGAGAGGGCATGCTGAGGACCCCATCAGTAAGAGAATTCCATCTGGTGGGGTCCAGGAGGTGGGCCTTCTCTGCAGTAGCACCCGCCCTTTGGAACATCTTGCCCCCAGAGGTGAGGCTAGCCCCATCGCTCCTGGCCTTTTGGAGAAACTTGAAGACCTGGCTCTGCCAGCTGGCCTGGGGCGGGGAGGAGAGGAGTCATACCTGGGGTTGGCTAATGCCTTGAAGCATCCCTTCCACGTGAAGACTGAATGAGATATAGCCATCTGGACTTTATTTTTATCTATATTATTAATAATATGTAATTTTATATTGTATTTTATATATTTATTGTTTTATTGAGGATTTTGTTGTAAACCGCCCAGAGTCCCTCCAGTGGGAGGAGATGGGCGGTGACAAATTTGATAAAACAAACAAACAAATAAATAAAGATCTGTAAGCAGAATAGCTGCTAAAGGGCTGGGGAATGGAGAAAAGGAGCTACATTGGAAAAGACAGCCCAGAAATAACAGAATGAAGAAGCATGAGCAAGATGCTTGAAAAAGGGGGTGGGGGGGTTGCCTCTTCTCCTCTTCCTCCTCATCTTGTAAAAGGCTAGCTTACGAAACTGAAGTAAAGCAAAGCTGTCTAGAGGAGGAGTTAACAAATGCCAATGACAAATTGTGGCAAGTTCTTAGTGGTATGGGGATACCAAGTCATCTTGTCTGCCTCCTGAGGAATCTGTATAACGACCAAGTAGCAACGGTAAGAACAGACCACGGAACAATGGACTGGTTTAAGATTGGGAAAGGAGTACGGCAGGGCTGTATACTCTCACCCTACCTATTCAACTTGTACGCAGAACACATCATGCGACATGCTGGGCTTGAGGAATCCAAGGCTGGAGTTAAAATCGCTGGAAGAAACATTAACAATCTCAGATATGCAGATGATACCACTTTGATGGCTGAAAGCGAAGAGGAACTGAGGAGCCTTATGATGAAGGTGAAAGAAGAAAGTGCAAAAGGTGGCTTGCAGCTAAACCTCAAAAAAACCAAGATGATGGCAACCAGCTTGATTGATAACTGGCAAATAGAGGGAGAAAATGTAGAAGCAGTGAAAGACTTTATATTTCTGGGTGCGAAGATTACTGCAGATGCTGACTGCAGTCAGGAAATCAGAAGACGCTTCATCCTTGGGAGAAGAGCAATGACAAATCTCGATAAAATAGTTAAGAGCAGAGACATCACACTGACAACAAAGGTCCACATAGTTAAAGCAATGGTGTTCCCCGTAGTAACATATGGCTGCGAGAGCTGGACCATAAGGAAGGCTGAGAGAAGGAAGATCGATGCTTTTGAACTGTGGCGTTGGAGGAAAATTCTGTCAGTGCCTTGGACTGCAAGAAGATCAAACCAGTCCATCCTCCAAGAAATAAAGCCAGACTGCTCACTTGAGGGAATGGTATTAAAGGCAAAACTGAAATACTTTGGCCACATAATGAGAAGACAGGACACCCTGGAGAAGATGCTGATGCTAGGGAGAGTGGAGGGCAAAAGGAAGAGGGGCCGACCAAGGGCAAGGTGGATGGATGATATTCTAGTGGTGACGGACTCATCCCTGGGGGAGCTGGGGGTGTTGACGACCGACAGGAAGCTCTGGCGTGGGCTGGTCCATGAAGTCACGAAGAGTCAGAAGCGACTAAACGAATAAACAACAACATGGATAAAGGAGGGAGAGACTGAAACAGTTAAGGAATTTCAAGGAAGCTCTGTAAATAAATATATACTACATTGTTAAGCTAGGCATGTAATTAAGGCGTGCACAGCCACAGTAGAGATAACTGTATATTGGAAATAAAAACAGAATTTATTTTGTATGCACTGTAGCAATAAACATTACTTTAGTTGGAAGAACACTATGTCTGGATTTGTTTCTGTTCCTTTCCTACCCTCCAACAGTTTGCAATACAGGTAGTTCTCGCTTTTCGACCATTCAGTTAGTGACCGTTCAAAGTTACGACAGCGCTGAAGAAAGTGATTTATGACCAGTTCTCACACTTACAACCATCGCAGCATCCCCAAGGTCACATGATCAGAATTTGGGCACTTGGCAACTGGCATGTATTTATGCCAGTTGCAGCATCCCAAGGTCACATGATTGCCATTTGTGACCTTCCCAGCCAGCTTCTGACAAGCAAAATCAAAGGGGAACTGCATGATTCACTTAATGGCTGTGATCTGCTTAACGACCACATGATTTGCTTAACAAACACTGCAAAAAATTTGTAAAATTGGGTGTGGTCACATGCCTCACTTAATGACTGCACTGCTTAATAATGAACTTTCTGGTCCCTATTGTGATCGTAAGTCAAGGACTACCTGTAGTAGTTCTGAATATTGTTTCAACCATTCTGGAAATGTTTCAAGCTTGGACGAAGTGTTTTGAACTTGGAGGGGTGTTTTCAAGCTCAAAACGCTTCCAGAATGACTGAAATAGTTTATTTCAAGCCTGAAAGTGTTTCAAGTTCAAAAAACCTTTGCAGTCCACTATTGGCTTTATAGTTGCTATATGTTCCATTTGGGGGGAGGTGTTGCTTTATTTTATTACTTGTCTGTTTGAAATTTCTAATATCAATTATTTTTACTGCTTTGACAGGAGATTTAACATATCATACATATTGGTAAATGATTCAACCTAAAATAATCTAGTATTTAAAATAACATTATGGGAATGGGAAAATTAGATGACAAGAACTTTCACCTGATTGGCATAGGAAGCCCGTTTAACGTTTTGATCCTGTTGTGGATGTGGGCTGGTTAAGGAAGGGTCTTACTGTAGCTTCACTGACTGATTACAGATTATAGAGCCAGTCTGGTCTAGGGGTTAAGGCAACAGGCTGGAAACCAGGAGACTGAGAGTTCTAGTCCCACTTTAGGCATGAAAGCCAGCTGGGTGACCTTGGGCCAGTCCCTCTCTCTCAGCCCAACTCACCTCACAGGGTGGTTGTTGTGGAGAAAATAGGAGGAGGAAGGAGTATTTAGTATGTTCGCTGCCTTGAGTTATTTATAAAAATAATAAAGGTGGGACAGAAAATAAATAAATAATATGCCATCAAATTGGTGTTGACTCACAGCGACCAAATAGGTAGATTTGTTCCATGACAATCTGTCTTTAAACTGGTCCTTCAGGTCTTCCAAAGGTGCACCCATTGCCACTGTAACCAAGTCCATCACCCTCGCTGCTGGTCTTCCTATTCTTTTTTCTTCCACCTTTCCCAGCATCAAAGCCTTCTCCAGAGAGCTGAGTCTTCACGTAATATGTCCAAAATACGATAATTTGAGTTTAGTTATTTGTGCCTTGAGTGAGAACTCTGGGCTCATTGTTCAATGATCCACTTGGATTATTTTTGTGGCTAGTCATGGTATTCTCAGGAGTCTTCTTCAACATCAAAGTTCAAAAGTGTCAATATGTTTTCTATCCAGCTTTTTCAAAGTACAACTTTCACTTCCATAAAGTGTCACAGGGAATACCATAGCTTGCACAATTCTGATCTTTGTAAGTATAGACACATCATGGTATTTGAATATTTTTTCCAAGGCCTTCAAGACTATTTTACCAAGTGCTTTTTTTAAAAAAAATCCATTTTAATCTGTTCAATCATGTCCAATTCTCGTAGACTCCTGGTTTCTAGCCTGATGCCTTAACTACTACACCAAACTGGCTCTATTCTCACAGGGAATACCATGGCTTGCACAATTCTGATCTTTGTAAGTATAGACACATCACAGTATCTGAATCTCTTTTCCATGGCCTTCAAGACTACTCTACCAAACGCTAGTCTGAGGCATATTTCTTGACTGCTTATTCCTTTACTCTTGATGGTTAATCCTAAAATGTCTAACCACTTCAATATCTTCACTGTTACTTCTAACAGTGGTTGTTGTATTGGTTACCATTAATTCGGTCTTCTTTATATTTAATTTTAGTCCCATTTTTTTCCACTATGTTCCTTGACGTTTATCACTAGAGTTTCCAGATCCTTTGCATTTTTGGCTATCAGAATAGTATCATCAGCATAGGGCAGGTTATTGATGTTTCTTCCTCCAGTTCTAAGCCATACTCATCTTCTAATCCAGCTTGCCTTAATGTATGTGTATATGTATGTATGTATGGCATATACCTGTAGGTTGAACAAATAAGGGTAGTGTATAAAGCTTTGTCTCATTCCTTTGCCAACATGGAGCCAGTCTGTATCACCATGTTCTGTCTGTACTGTGGCTTCCTGACTTGCATATAGGTTTCACATGAGGACAATGAGATATTCTGGGATTCCCATTTTTCTACAGCTTGACATGACCAACACAATCTATAATCAATCAAGTACATACTGACTTTATTTTTGGTATTCTTTGGCTTTCTCAATTATCCAATATGCATCAGCAATAATGTCTTGTTTGTCAGCCTTTTCTAATGCCAGCTTGAATGTCTGGTATCTCCTTTTCCATATAGGGCTCTAATCTGTGGTGGATGATTCTAAGCATTATTTTGCTAGCATGTGAAATTAAGGATATTGTATGACCATTTGCATCCTCTGTTAAGTCTCTTTTATTTGGTATTAGAATGTAGACTGATCTTTTCCAATCTGTTGGCCACTGTGTTGTTCTCTAGATTTGCTGGCATAACTTGGCTAGAAAATTTACTGAGTCTTATCTGTTGCTTGCCATATTATCTGTGGGTATTCCATCAGTTTCTGTAGCTTTCTGACTTGGCAATGACCAGACTGCTAATCTAACTTCATCTTCTAGTACTAAAGGTTCTTGTAAATAGGGATTACCTTCTAAGATATCTTGGATGTTGATATTGCAAGGGAACAAATACGGGCTTATCACTAACCAGTATTCATTGTATTTTACGATGCAGCTACCACACTTATAAAGCCATGAGAGCATGCTGCAAAGGAAATTTGCTTTGAAGCTTTAATTATTTTTACTCTATTATTTTCCAAAGCTGGTAACTCAAGTTGCTTATATCACTGAGTACAGGTATAAACACTGACCATAATGGCCTGGTTTTCTATGTAGTTCCCTAAATTTAATCAGCTATGTATTTACTGGATTTACATGCCACTCCAACCCAGCAGTACTTTGAGCCACTTGTATTCCATTCTTATATAAAGAATAAAACAGTAAAAGCAATACAAACTAACAATAGCCAAAAAAAAAAGCATCAAAAAATTACAAAGAATAATGAATATCCAAACACAACCCAGGGTGGAAGCTCCCAACTTATACCAGGCCTACTCCAAGGACTTCCTTCAAAGTCAAGCTTTTATGTCTCTCCTAAAGCTCAACAATATAGGGACTGATCTGATCTTGGAAAGTAAACTACAGTATTCCAAAGAAGACGGGCTATAACGGAGAAGGCTCAACTCCTTGGTCCCTGTAAATGACATTTCCTAAGGGTAGAGAGCTGGAGTGAGCTTCCCTTGCTTGATATTATCAGATGGGCATAAACTGCTAGGAGCTGGTGGTCTCATATATATCCAGACCCAAAGCCACATAAGGCTTTCAAGGTGACAACCATCACCTTGAATTGTACCCAGAAGCCAACTGGCAGTTAGTGCAGGGACGTTACTTGAACAGCTGTATTCTAGACTGGCTGAACATTCTGGATAGCTTTCAAGGACATCCATGTACAGCAAGTTGTAATAATACAAACTGGAGATGACTAAGGCGTAAGTGGTAGTAAACAAGGCCTTCTAATTCAGGAATGGCGCACCAGATGTTACTGTGCAAAAGCTCTCTTGGTCATAGCTACCACCTGGTTGTGGAGGTCTAATAGCATTTATGATACTGAAGATGGCTTAGGCATCAATAAAATCACATCACATGTAAAGGATGGAACTGTGACCCTGGAAAGAAGACAGATAACGAAAGCCAGACTGTTGTCTTCCCTCATGATGTGAAAGAAGGCAGTATGTAGGCACAATAAATGTCATTGTTTATGGTACATAATGATAGTATCTAAAACAGGAATAGTATCCTGTTTGTATACAAGAATGAAGGGGCACCATGGTAAGGTCAACCCCAAAATATTAGCAGAGACATTCCAGTTGTAGAGGACATGGTCTTCAAGCAAGAATTGTGGTTCCTGGGCTGTCACCCTTATTTCTTACAGCATTATACTTAGCTTTTAAGCAGCAATGGATACATTTACTGAAAGTAGATAAATGTGTATATAGAGCCATGGAGACGACCTTGGAGAAATTATTCAGAGATGGTTATAACATGTTCTAAAACATGGGCTGAGCCCCAGAAACCAGGAAAGTTTTAGGAAGAGACTCAGGTTGGCCTCTTCCCAACATAACAGGGAGTGAAGGGCAGATGCAATCAGGATTGCAAGATTCTATTACAACAGCCTATCGCCATAAAGTATAGTTCTGGTCATCTTCGGAGGTCTGTGTCCTGAACTAGTTAGCCACAAAAAGCTGTCATCAGTCTTATAAGCCCAACTACATCTTCCCTTTCCTCCCCTTCATGCCCCAGAGAGTGAGGGAAGGCCAATCTGAGTCTCTTCCTAAGACTTTCCCTGGTTCCAGGGATCAGTACATGTTTTCATTCAAGTTGTAATTGTCCATGAATAGCTTCTCCAAGGTCATCTCTGCAGCTCCCTATAGCATGTCATTTTCTCAGTGACATATCTACTTTTGATGCCATTATAAATATTATGATCTTTGACAAGATTTAAAAACATATAGGCTAGACATAGGCAATGTGGTCCCTGCAGATTCCAATGACTTTGGATACCTCCCTTACTGCTTACCTGGCTTATCTCTTAGATTTTTAAAGTTAAAATAAATCAATAAATAGGAAGCCAGCACATTGCAAAACAAAGCTCCTGCCTCCACCTTCATTTCTAACAAAAGCTGTAAGTCCACTTAAACTGCATAGTTATTCCTAAAAAATAAAATAGCGGATGATTGCAGCTCAATACAACCACCTATCTGACCAAGGGGGAAAAAGGCAAGCTGGACTATTTAATAGAGAACATCTTGGGGGATAGATGAGGGCAGTAATGGACAAAGTCAATGATGAATGGATATTCTGTGACTGTTCAACACAACCACCATTTTTGGACAAGACAAGCCCAAAGCATGTCAGACATTTTGAATGTGCCCACAAAAATGTGTTCAACATTCCATTGTACTTCAGAAAGACTAAAGGGGCCTCTTAACTCCCACTCCAGATTTGTCCTGGCAGGTAGCAAGAAACTTGAAATATGCATTCAGGTATTTGGAGTCCTGGAATCCAAAAAACAAGCTGATTCTTTTTCTTTCTGATCTGCTCCCTGGGATTTCATAAATAATAGTTTTAATTATTTATTAGTTTTAACTATTTATTTTCTGTTCCTCCACTCTATGCCTTGCCTACTCATATTTTAAAATATATTTATAATTTTATTGTTGTAACTTATCAGGTGTTGCTCTAGTATTTTAGAAGATTTTAAAAATTTGAGAGAAAATGCATTAAGTTTCTCATGGTTGGATGAAATTTAATAACAGTAGTTTATGTGACTGCAGTTCTGTAACATTTCAAATTGTAAGGAAAGATTCCTTAAGATAAATGAATTATACAAATCCCCCGGCTTTTCAGAGTAATCCATAAAGGAAAGACATTTAACTGAGATTGTGTAAGGTTACTCTTAGGTACACCCTGCATCAGGCTGTCAAAAATATAAAAGATCCTGGACTAATAATGTATTCTGTTAATCATATTTACATAAAAGTGTATTGTCAACATTATTTTGAAATCGAGCATTTCTCTATATTTTTTCTGGCCTTGCTGTAGTATTACCTGTATAAAAAGGGAACTGGTAACAGAAAAACTAATTCAGGAGAGTAAGAAATTACATACTGTATACCCTTCTCAAAAAATGACCAGCAATATTTATTAAATGATTCTTTGGAGAAAACAGTAATAAAACTAGGGATTACCAACACATTCACATGACTTAACTATGTTCATTTCCACAATGACTGGATTTGTTCAGTTGATCACATTACCAAAAAAATAATACAGTTGTAATCAAAATTATTCAACCCCCATTGCAAATCAGGTTGTCAAAATGTACAGACTTTCAGCTGTTTACATTGAACAAATCAAACAAAAGCAATTGAAATAGCTCAATACAACGAATGCTTTAAGTGATGTCCCCAAATTCAATTGAAAATGCAACTTACAATGACTTCTCCAGTCTCAAAATTATTCAACCCCCTGAATAGAATCCGTCACAACAGCACACATACAGTATGCAAAACAGATGTTGTCTCAAGCACACCTGATGCAACTAATCAAGGGCTTCATTAGTTGCACCAGGTGTGCTTGAGCTGGAACACATGAAATACCTGAAGTGGCTAGGGGTCTGTTGAGTGTCACGTCTGACTGCATGTTAGAAATATAGTATGGCTAAGTCAAAAGAATGGTCCAAAAAGGTAAAAGAAGAGATCATCGCCCTTCACAAACAAGGAACAGGATACAAAATGATAGCGAAGGCACTGAATGTTCCTAGAGACACCATTGGAAGCATAGTTCACAAGTTCAAAGTTAAAGGAACAGTGGTTACACTACCTGGATGGGGCAGAAGAAGGAAACTGTCAATGGCTGCAACCAGATTTCTGAGAAGGCAGGTGGAGAGAAACCCTCGAGTGACTACAAAAGACCTGCAGCAAGACTTGGTGGCAACAGGCACTGAGGTTTCAGTGAGCACAGTAAGGCGCGTACTAAACACAGAAGGTTCCCATGCCAGAACTCCAAGACGTACACCACTACTGACCCAAAAGCACAAGAAAAGTCAGTTCCAATATGCTCAAAATCATATAAATAAGCCACAGAAGTTTTGGGATTTTGTTCTGTGGAGCGATGAAACAAAACTGGAACTTTTTGGCCCGATGGATCAGCAGTACTTCTAGAGAAAGAAGAATGAAGCATATGCTGAAAAGAACATTCTGCCTACAGTTAAGCATGGTGGTGGCTCGGTGATGCTCTGGGGCTGCTTTGCATCCTCTGGCACTGGAAACCTGCAGCGTGTGGACAGCAAGATGAATTCACTGAAGTATCAGGAAATCCTAGGAGAAAATGTCATGCTGTCTGTAAGGAAGCTGAAGCTTGGGCGTCATTGGACCTTCCAACAGGACAATGATCCCAAGCATACCTCAAATTCCACTAGGCCTTGGATGCAGAAGTAGTCCTGGAAAATTCTACAATGGCCATCACAGTCACCTGACTTGAACCCCATAGAAAATCTCTGGTGGGATTTGAAGAAGGTGGTTGCAGCACACGAACCCAAGAATATTACTGAACTGGAGGCCATTGCTCATGAGGAATGGGCTAATCGCTCAGGAACGCTGCCAGAAGCTGGTGAATGGCTATGCATCTCATTTGCAGCAGGTCATAACAGCAAAAGGATGCTCTACTAAGTACAGAAGATGCTTGCCATGAAGGGGTTGAATAATTTTGAGACTGGAAAGGCATGGTAAGTTGCATTTTCAGTTGAATTTGGGGACACCACTTGAAGCATTCGTTGTGTTGAGCTATTTCAATTGCTTTTGATTTTTTCACTGCAAACAGCTGAAAGCCTGTACATTTTGACAATCAACCTGATTTGCAATGGGAGTTGAATAATTTCGATTACAACTGTAAATATGTAGTAAGTCAATTGCAACAATAATGTAGTGCCTTGAAGTTGATATTTAAAAACAGAAGTAGCCAGAGCAATGTACTGTTAGCAATCATACTCTGTCAAAAGGAAGAAAAGCAGCGAGGCCAAGAAAGGCATTTGCCAGGCAACTGCAACTACAGAAGATGCTTGGAAACTGGCTGCAATTTAACCATCTTTCATATACATCCTAGTTATAGTATGGCATTTTTCAGATAGTTAAATTTTAATTTAATTGTGAATTGCATATTTCTTTTTGTTTTAAAAATTTATTTAGACTAGGTTTGCAGAAGAATATAGGTTAACAATTCAAGAAACCAAAATGCCTCAAGGCCGTCTTTTGAAATAGGTCTGCAGACTGTAATTTCTAACTATTGTTTGGAAGAATCCCAAATTGACAAACCATTATCTGGGGTCCTTGTCTAGGGTCAACTGCCCCACCAAAATGGAACAAAACTAAAAATGGATATAGATAAACAATTGTGGTTTCCTGAGTATGTTTTGAAACTCAAATCATAGCTTTGGTTTTAAATAATAATCTAGATTTAGCATAATGTCTGAAATGGACTATAGGATAAAATGCCAATACTATGAGATATAAATCTGCATTAGTTTGCACATCCCAATATTAGTAAAATAAATTTATTTGTTGGACCAGTTTATTTAGCACAAAATACCTTGTTTCACACGGCACATTAAAGCACAATGTGAATTTTTAAAAAATACAGTTTCAGAAACCTTTGTGGTTAATGGAGTAAGTATTTTGTATCTCCTCTCCCTTTCCCCAAGAAAGTATCTGTATAGCAGATGCTGCTGTAGCTGTGCATCCTTAACACTCTTCTTGTATTAGACTTTTACTTAGTGCTGTTACTGAAGAATTTAAGGACTTTTTAAATCACATCCAGTTTCTATTGTATTGCTCTTGGATTGCTTAATTCTCAAAAGAAGCCTTCAAATTGTGACACCTTTACCCAAGTAAATATTGGCTTACTCCATTCAATGGTAGAACTCTATTTTGAGTGGATCATAATACAATTGTGGATACGAAATAACAGAATAATCAAACATTCAATATATAAAAACATTATACTGCAACATACCTCATTGCCACATTGCTGCCATCAATAACTATTGGTCTCAGGTTATCACCATCCACAAGCACATCCTCCTGAAGGGGAGAGTCAGATCTTTGAGAATCAATGGAAGATGCTTCTCGCATTACACTAGTGCTAATAGAACTTACACTCTGATCTGCCTCAGTTTTATTTCCAAGTTTGACAAGTTCCCCTAATATATCATTGATTAAAGCATCAGTACCAAGTTTATTCAGCACAAGTTGAACTTGTTCTTCAGAGTAACCTAACTTAAGTGCAAAGTCAAGTTTGGTTTGATATTCTTTCACCATATCAGGAGGTTTTTTAATTTCTTTAGATACTATCTGAACTTCCTCTAACTTAAAGTCTTGTAAAATTTCATTGCGCTTTAGTATATGTGGTTCTAAACATGGATATGTCTGTCTGTGGTCCTTAGATAAGGAGCATGGTTCTGTTCCAATTTTAGTTGCTTTTCCCAATTCATTATCAGAATTTGTACTTTCCTCAGAATCACAACTGAAGCTTCCAGTTTCTTCAGACAGTTCCTTCTTAGGATCCTCCTTCCTAGAATTAATTTTATCCATAGTTGGTTTTTCTATCATTGACCAAGGTGCTATTGCACTTATTTGAGTCTCTGACGTATCCTCATAGAGGTGCCCAAGGTCATGCTTCAAGTGATCCTTCAAGCCCATGAAGCTGCTGCATGTGGTTGACTCCACTTTGTTGGTTTTTCTGTATACGAAGTATCCTATAGTCCTAAAGAGGAAATAATAATATTAAAACTAGTTTTTTAAAATGTACTTTGCAATTTTCATAAGATTTTATTTATTTCTCTTTTTAATATTTGATTAAAATTATCTTTTAATCACCTCATTATGAAATGCCTGACATGGCCTGCAGGCAAATATGAGATTGGGAAGCTTCCAAAATGAATATTCTGAAACCAACTCTATCTTCTGATCCCTTTATGGGATTTCAATCAGATGTTAAATCTCCAAGCCAATTAAGCTTCCTAGTATCTCAACAAGGAAGCTCACCAAATATATGAAATGGTAATAAAAGACACCATTTATTTAGCATGCACTGTTATTAAAGTGCTACATAAATGTCTGAATACTGTATTTATATTCAGATTCCTCTTTTCAATGTTCTGAGATAAATATGTGACAAGAGTTTATATTAACTGCAATCTTAAAACTACTAACACATTTTTTCCAAACTTACAATAGTTCAATTTACATACTCTGATGTGTGATATGCTTATCATATCAGTATTATGGCTATGATGAAAAATTTAGTACTATTTTTTACAAATTCTGTTATGGGTTGTACTGGTAATTGATTTAACTGGTTTTGTTTTTACAAAACTAAAAAGTCCATCAATCTGCTTTTAGCTTTCCTGGGTAAGAGTTTCAGTCCAGCTTTTGTGTAAGCCTTATCTGGACATGCACAAATATGGTTGCCGCCATTCTTTATTCCCTTTCTGTAAAGGCAGATTTATGTAAGTCAAGGCTTTCATAACCAGGGACTGCATACTTGCTACCTCAACCACAGAATCTAAATGACCCAGCTGCAAAAGCAGAGAGCAGAATACCACAGGGACACAGAGCTTAGAAATACCTACAGTTCTTACAGTTACCTGCAGCAGTGCTATGTTACATCCACTGGAGAGAATGAGTGTGTGTGTGTGTGTGTGTGTGTGTGTGTGTGTGAGAGAGAGAGAGAGAGAGAGAGAGAGAGAGAGAGAGAGAGATCTTCAAGGATTCTAAGTTTGCAGCAGGATGGATGGATGGATGGATGGATGGATATAGTTATAGTTATAGTTATAGTTATAGATATATAGATATAGATATATAGATATATAATTTAAAAAACACCCATTTCCTGATTTTAAATTTCAATAAATTGGATATTCAGTTTGGCCTCTGAAGACATTTTTCTATTAAGGTACAAATAATTTCTTACAGAGAATGATCTCAAAGTACAAAGCAATTTATGAGACTGAATGTCTACAAAAGCATAAGAATTTTTTTTTTCCTCTAATCCGTAAGTAGCAGCAAAGCACAAAGGAGGCCCTTCTGACACTGTTACTATTTTTCTGAATTAGGTTCCATATACATAAAACAGTACTGGGTAAGGGAAAAATGGTTGTACTATATCTAGCATAAAAGGATGGAGGGAGCTGAGAACAATATGGATTACTGGGTGGAGAGTGGAAAGAGAAAGACCAATTTCAGGCACTCTTTTTCTCCTCAACAGGTGCCCAACATTATCACATCTGATGACAATAGCCATCTGTTTGACACAGGACATCCTCACATGCATAAGTCTGTAGACTGGGTCCAATGGAACAAAATAAATTTTTGTCCCCTCTCCCAAAAAACGTTTAAAAATTAGTCCTAGATTACTTATATCAAACTTTTACATAGTTGAAACTATTCTGAAGCCACAGTGTAACAGGAAAAGTTTTAACTCTGCAGTTTGAACTGTCCACAGTCTGCAGATTATAATGTTATGTTTAATTCATTTATTATTAGAAATTTAAACTGTCTGAATTGTTCATCATCTAGGGAAACTGATTTTGTAGTTACCAGTAAAGATAGTCAAAAGTTCATAATTTATTCCCACTGAACTATTTTTCCCCCCAATATTTTTTTCCTTTTCTTTGCCCAGCTGTTAAAAATTAATTTCCAATTCTCTGACCTTGTAACTAGACTTTTCTCTAATGTACATTGCTATAAAATTAAACTGGACTGCATAGTTTATTTTAGTCTCTTACAGAAAGTCTGCTCATTTTCTTTAACTACTCAATTTTATTTAAAGGATGCAGAACTACGATAACATCAGTGTTGACAACAAATACAGAACAGGCTTGAGTTTATTAAAATAACCTTTTGGTTCATTGAAACAATGCTATCATCCAAATATATGGCTAAACAACACAATGATTTTCTAACTGCTGCAATTCACTCAGTTCATTGCCACTGATAAATTACAACAGTACCTGTTGTATACAGATACAGTTTAAACCAACACTTGGCGGCCTTCATAAACTACAACCAAAATGTACCTTAGAAAAAGAAAAAGAAAAAAAGATGGAAAACTATGTTGCTTAGCAACTACCCTTTCGTTGCTAGGATGCACTCCTTTAACAAGCCATCATGAATGCTAGCAGAGTGCAGGAATAATTTGGTACGAACAAAGCCTATAAAAAAAGAAGGGGACTTAAGTGTGTCTGGTATACCCTTGGAGAACAATACAGCTGCCAAATGAATCTGGAAGCTCCGACATCATTGTTCCATAAACCCCGCAATCTGCTCTGATTGAAGGAAATTATTTAACAGGCAACACTTTTAAACTGAACTAAAAAGTTCAAATTGGCTCATGTATTGCAATAGTTAATATGTCATGGTAATGGACCACTCTCCTTGCACTGAAAGAATCACTTCCTTGAAGCAACAACCATTGATTTCAGTTGGATTTATTTCAGTAAGACTGGACTCAATTCACACACTGTCGTGTAACAGACATAATCAGAATGCTATTGTTTTTCTAATTTAGAGCTGAAAGAAGGAAAAAAAAAGGTCAGAAATGTCCACTTACTTTAGAAATTATTTTAGCTAAATATATAAGAATATGTGAAAATTTAAAAAAAAACAAACACCAAAAATAAATGGCATATACAAAACTGGCCAATTCCCACAAAAAACATGAGAAGAAATTCCATAGTATGAGTTAGATAAATGCATACTGAATATAAACCAAGCCATACTAAAAGGTATCTGCCAAGATAACTTTCTTGCAAAAATGCTTACATCCTAATTATGAACATTATTTGGAAAAAGTAACACCAATTACATTTTCTTAGCATTATCTAAAAAATGAAGAAAGAGAAAAGCATAAACCTATTAATGCAGTTATTTTAAGTAGTTAAAAGTGCCCCAACTCCATATGGTTATTTGAAGAAAGTTCCACTGATTCAGTGAGATTTACTAAGGAGTAAATGCACAACAAGATTTAAGAGCTTAAGGCAATTTTTTTTCTTAGAATCCTCTATAATTTCCCAGAAACACTCCGGTATTTCAAATCTGTAGATTTTATCATTTCATGGAAAGTGGCAACAATGACTTCATTTCTGATTCAAGTTATGTCCCACCACTCCAGGAGTTCAACACAGCACTGCCTCCTCTACTCACCCACCCTGAAACAATCCCATTATGGTACAGATTGGGTTGAAAAAGATTGTCCCAAAGTCACTCAGTGAACTTCCACGGTCAGAATGCACTTGACCTTGAATTTTCTTGGTTCTTCTTTAGCACTTCAATAATTGCACCTATTTCTTATGAAATATTTATAGTTGCAGTAAAATGTACAAAACTTTGGAGATAACATCTGCTGCACTGTATAGTACAAATAAACTACAGGTACTTCCATTTTCTTTAAGTAACAAATGCAGTGGAAATAGCTACTCATATTCTGCAAGGGAAAATCATAGTTAATCTTTTAAATAATGTATTGAAAGGGGTCTTACTGAAGTATGCCGAAATCCAAACAGGAACGTACATGAGGTCTGCTTATTATTTTGGTCCAGCTGACACAGATATTATCTATGAAAATTTATGCCTTGAGGCAAAAATAATCAGTAATGTGATTGTCAGCATTGTACAGCATTTGAATTGTCAGCCAAATTTTACAGCTATTTTCAACAGTAAGAATATCATTAATATATCTTAAAAGAGATGCTACATGACCAAGGGATCATCTGAATTTTCAATAAGATTACAATTGAAAGATAAGTATTATGCTGTAAACGTTGAAACATTCTAACTTACAAATCAAAATAATGAATACATAACATATATCTCCTGCAGGACTTTAAGTATTTAATTACCCATGTATTTCAGAGAATGATGCAGACAACAGTCCTCATGCTAACAAAGGAAAGATGTCCACTTGAACAGATTGGTTAATGCTCTGGGGCAACAGATGTCTACTGGAACGGCAGGAGATCAGCAACTGGTGGCCTGCCCATCTTCTGAAAACTTTCAATAGACTTATGCATATGTTCACACAATAGGGCATGTGGTAGAAATGCAAACCTCTTTTTAACCCTTACAGTGCCTCCATCTCCTCCCAACTGATCTTTTTTCTCCCTCTCTCAGCCTAATACTTGAGCACAAATTATAGAGAGTAAGTCAAAACTTCCAGAAGAATTAACAAACTGGCACATACTTATATAGCACAAGCTACAAGCTTCAGCACATCCAGAATATTAATGTCAAAATATCCTTTGATTTTAATGGAGTTGGACTGTATCCTTTGTAACACAGATTAAGAGATCATATAAACTTTAATTCATCCCTTAAACACTGGTCTGACATCCTTCCCAGCTTTTCAGCTACTTGTTCATTCTACCAAACAAATGTCCTAAGTTTGTTAGTTTTTGAATCTCAGGCTGCTAAATGCTATCCAAAATTAATCCAGTTCTAATGAAAGATTGGCACTATTATCCATTTCTATAACATTTCTTTACTAAATGTACAAGATGTAAGTAACACTTTTCAAAATGTTATTTTTCGAAGTCAGCAACTGTAGTTTTTACAAAGTTTCTTTTGGTGGATATTGGATTAAATTAAATTTGGGCTGCAAAAGAGTAAATTGGTAAACCTGAAAAATACAACATGCTTCATCTCTTGCAGAGACAATCCAAATGCTTACCTTAACTGGCCAGGACACAAATATTGGCTTTTTGCAGCAGTTCCAAAAGCACTCGTTAATACAATTTCAGCTTCAAACTTCCAGACAGGCGAACAGAACAATGAATGGCTGACCAGATGGAATAGGTTTTTGCTTAACCTGTTACTGAGCAGAAGAACCACCAATCACAGGCCAGGAAGGGCTCACAATTAGTTGGCCAGGCAGATGCAAGGCAAACTCCCCACCCTACGTCAGGTTTGTAGATTTCTAAGAGAAGCAAGCTGATGTCATTCTTAGGGTCTGCCCCTGGCAGCATGTGTAATAATAAGGGGTGTGCTACAACAATAGGCCATACAAAAGAGACTAGCAGGCAGCTGCTGTATGAGAGCCAGAGTCATTAGAGAGCAGCCTGCCCACAAGAAACACCTGGCCTGAGCAGACTTCAGCTTTTCCTCATTGTTTCTAATTCATGAAACAAAGAAAAGGAATTATTTCTGAGTGGTAAAAGTTGCAAGGAGTGCTCAAAACCCAAAAAAACAAAACGAACAGAAAAACCCCACAACCTTGTCACAAATAACATTCACTTCTACTGTGAGAGAATGATATAGGAGAGGTGACATATTTCTACCTGTATTCTCTTCCAGGTTTAAAACCGAGAGTCAAACAGAGGCAGTTTAAAGAAAGAAAAAAGTATGGAAAGGCATCAACACAATTTGCCACAGTGCCCTTTGTTAATGTGTTTGAATAGTTTCTTAAAAATTGTCATTTCTGTTCATGCACCACAATCTCTACTGAACAAATACTTTCAGAAGATAAAACCAGAAAGTGTCAGTTGACTTCTTTTAGAAATATGTTTATTGGGAAGTTTATAATAGCATTTGAAAAGAAACAGAAGTCAATCATGGTTATCTCCTTATATCTGAACATTTTTGTGAGAGGTATATATTTCCAGTGATATTATCAGTTACCATTTCACTGTGTACTGCTTTAATAAGAAAGAGTTCTAACCTGCTTTTCAATCTTAACAAAATTTGCAGTATGGCATTTAATCTTGACTGCAGCCAAATCTGGTAGCCCAAATTCAGAAGATCCCTGTAGATTTAACAAGAAAATTACTGGACTCAAGAAACTCAAATATATCAAATAAAATTTCTCTACTATAAATTCTGAAAACTGACCTTGTAGAAAAATAACCATTTGTTTCTTTCTACAAGCAAATAGAATCAAGTATTTAGTAACCTTAAAAATGAACCAGAGAATATGAATAGTACTAGATTGGAACACCAATTTTTCTAGATATCCATACATAGAACCCAGAATCCAAACATACATGTACTTTTGCTGAGCTTTGATTCTAACTACAAATGATGTACTGCTGCACCTAATTCTTCTGAGTATCGCATTAAGCAAATTGGCAAAGATAGAAATCAACCACCCAAAAATTTATTTAAAATGTTTTGTTAAAAATACCTATATTTTGGCTCTCACTGATATTTTAAGGGTTCAATCAGAAATAGGAAGCATCACCCCCAATTTCTGCTACTGTAAATACAATGAATGAAAACTACCTCAAACCACAGCAGGAAGCTTGATCTCCAGCACTGGATTAAGGTTCTTTGCAAACAGTGAATAAAGGCAGTGATCTGAAAAAGCTAATCGGTCCCTGCTGTGATATTTAGACTACCACAGTTACCAGTATTGGATAATGTTAAGCATATTAAAAACATCTGTAGGTGAAATGAAGGATCAAATTTTGTTTTAGCAGGCTGCAAACTGTACCTGGCAAAATCTACAGAGTTATGTAGAAATCTTATTTATTTTATTTTATATCCCTCCTTTATTATTTTTATAAATAACTCAAGCCAGCTAACATACCTAATATCCCTCCTCCTATTTTCCCCACAACAGCAACCCTGTGAGGTGAGTTGGGCTGAGAGAGAGAGGGACTGGCCCAAGGTCACCCAGCCGGCTTTCATGCCTAAGGCGGGACTAGAACTCTCAGGCTCCTGGTTTCTAGCCCGATGCCTTAACCACTAGACAACTGTAGAACTGCTTATTTTGGTAGGGATGGGATGGATAGTATACTTGTAATCTTCACCTAACACAAACATTTCTTGAACTGTAATGTAAGCAGTATACTGAAACATATATCCACAAAAACTAAAACAGCATAGAAACCCCAAATCCAAAAGCTTGCTACAATCCTAATAAAACTAACATACCATTTAAAATGTAAAAGCTAAAACACTCAACTCAGATTACCTTGCAAAATAATCAATTGCCACCATTCTGCCCTCTGAGAAGAAGCTGTTCCACAATGAGGGTGTGAGTTAGTACCATTCTGGCCTCTTGGAGCAATTTTTTCATAATGTGGGAATGGCAACTGATAAGGCATTTCTTTGGTTCCTCATCCTTTATTCTCTTGGGAGGACAGAATCTGAAGCCACCCTTCTGGCTTAAACACCAGGATGGCTGAATCTGTCGGGGGAGAGATCTGGTAAATAACTCAGGGGCAACCCATATGGAACTTTATTGGTTAACATCAACCTCTGAATTGCATTCAGAAATCTTCTGATAACCAATACAGTGCCTGCAAGAGGTGTATTATGCTGTTGAAGCAGCTATCACCTGCCGACAAGTGGCAGCCCCAAGGAGAGTAGCTCGATCTCAAGATGATAAGAGCATGTGTCACTGTCACTAAGGCCTGTTCCTACAAAAAGGGCAAAAATTGGTGTACCAACCAAAGGTGGGCAAAGGTTTCCCTAGTCACAGCCTTTAACTCCTGATCAAGCAGTAGCCTTAAGTCACAGCTTTGCCAAGGAGGCACAGAATAAACTTGGTGCAGTGTTTGCATCCACCTCAGTATAACTCTTGCATCTAACAATATGTTAACATCACGTTAAATAGATTAAGATGTCATAAGTGCCTTTCTTTTAAAACAGCACTTTGAAATGCCTATTTGCCTTCTCTAAACTAGAGGAGTTAGCTTATTTATGTTTAAATCTCCAGAAAGCATCAGTTCAAAATCAAGTGTGCCTATATGTGTGGTATTTCTAGTAAAGTTGACATAATTCTAGTATATTATGTAAATCTGCTTTTACACCATTCTCTGAAACATTCTAAATTAGTGCTAAAAAAAATTAGACATTGTCCAAGTTTTGGAATTGCTCAAGGTTATTTTTTTTAAATGTCACTGGTGTATCTGTAAAGTATTTGTTTTGAATGGTAAACTGACATCCTAGATTCCCTACGGTAAATATCAAAGATGAAAAATATATTGGCAGAAAGTAATGTACATTTATTGTCACACTGATGGCAACGTGCACTGATGTTACAAGAAAATACATTGATCAAAAATCAAAAGAACACTTTAGTTCTGCATCAAAGTTTTCAGATCCAGGAACTTAAGCAGCCTACTATTACCCACTGCTATATTTAAAACACAGTGATGACATTTAAACAGTTGTTTCAGGTCAAGGAAAAGTAGCCTGAAGAGTTGATTTCTACAGTTTTAGGGTTTTTGCCTTGAGGGGCCAGATTTTTCCTGGGAAAAACCAGAAAAACTTCAGATTCCTCACTGAAGACTGCTGGATAGATCTCATTTAGGATTTTTTTTTAAAAAAGCAATGGTTATAACTAAGTCCCAAGTAATCTAATACTCTGGAGAATGCTACTCAATCTATTAAACAGAATCTCTTGCTGATTGCCATTTGTTACTTTTTCACAACATGTGTTTTAATGAGATGGTGATGTTCTCTGATTATATATCGTGTTTTTTTTAATCCATTCAATCCAATTCTCAGAGACTGCCTGGACTAATAATAATAATAATAATAATAATAAATTTGTGCCTTCAAGTCAGTATTGACTCCTGGCAACTGCCTAGACTAGTCCCTGCAGTCTTCTTGGCAAGATTTCAGAAGTGGTTTGCCATTGCCTCCTTCCTAGAATTGAGAGAAAGTGACTGGCCCAAGGTCACCCAGCTGGCCTTGTGCCTAAGGCAGGACTAGAACTCACAGTCTCTCCGTTTCTAGCCTGATGCCTTAACCACTATGCCAGACTGGCTCTCATATCTATCATGTTAGGTTCCCATATAATTCTGAATCCCAGACTGAGATTGTTTATTCAGTGTCAGATGATCTGTTAGAATTACTCAAAATTGTCAGATTCTTTTAACAAAAATACCCGAGGACTTGCATGGTCCAGTGAAGACCCTGGCTGCTGCCTGGAATAGGGAGACAGATAGGGCCTTGGACAGGATTGTGCCTGTGCGGCCTCTCTTATCCCACCAAACCCGACACTCCCCGTGGTTCATGGAGGAGCTGAGGGTTCGGAAGAGGATTAAGAGACTCCTGGAGCACCGCTGGAGAAAGAAAAAGACTGAACCTGACCGGACACAAGCTAGAGCCGCGATTAAGGCCTACCATGTGGCGGTAAGAGCTGCGAAACGTATTTCTCTGCTCTTATTGCATCCGCAGAATGCTGCCCGGCAGCCCTGTTCAGGATCATCGGATGCTTGTTGGGGAAAGGGGGTCCGGAAAATCACCTACATGGCTGTGCAGAGGAATTTTTGGAGCATTTGCAGGATAAAATCGCTCGGATTCGCTCTAAGTTGGACTCCAAGTGTGAGACAGGGTCTGCGGAGACGCCTGGGGAACGTACTTACCCAGTTATCTGGGAACAGTTTGATCCTGTTGGACCCAAGGAAGTGGACAAGATTCTCCAGACTGTAAATGCCACCACCTGTCAATTAGATCCATGTCCCTCCTGGCTGGTGAAGGCAGCTCGGGAGGTGATGTGTGGTTGGATCCAGGCGATGGTAAATATATCCTTGCAGGAGGGGGTGTTTCCGGCGGCCTTTAAGGAGGTGCTGGTGCACCCCTCCTCAAGAAACCATCACTGGACCCTACTATACTGGATAATTTTCGTCCAGTCTTCCACCTCCCCTTTATGGGGAAGATGGTTGAGAAGGTGGTGGCATTACAGCTCCAGAGGATCCTGGAGGAAATGGATTATCTAGACCCCTTTCAGTCAGGATTCAGGCCCGGATATGGAACGGAAACAGCAATGGTCACACTTATGGATGATCTCTGGCGGGAGCGGGATGGTGGCAGTGCATCCATCCTAGCTCTCCTTGATCTCTCAGTGGCTTTCGATACCATCGACCATGGTATCCTGCTAGGTCGGCTCAGGGAGTTGGGAGTGGGCGGCGTAGTTTTACGCTGGTTCACCTCCTGTCTCCAGGGCCGGTCCCAGTCGGTGTTAGTAAGGGAGGAGAGGTCGGGCCCACAGCCCCTCCTTTGTGGGGTGCCACAAGGTTCAGTACTCTCTCCTCTCCTATTTAACATCTACATGAAACTGCTGGGTGAGATCATCCGTCTCCATGGGGTGAGGTATCATCAGTATGCTGATGATATTCAGTTATACATCTCCATCCCGGGGGAAGTAAGTGATGCTGTGGCTGCCCTTTCCAGGTGCCTGGGGGCTGTTGGGGTCTGGATGGGGAACAACAGGCTTCAGCTGAACCCTAGTAAGACAGAGTGGCTGTGGGTTAACGGCCCCTCAGCTCCCAGGAATTTGCCATCTTTAGTTCTGGATGGGATTGCATTGCCCCATTCAGATTCGGTGCATAACTTGGGGGTCCTCTTGGACTCACTACTCCTGATCGAAGAGCAGGTGGCAGTTGTGGCCAGAAGGGCCTTTGCACAACTTCGTTACACCCCTTCTTGGAGCGAGAAGCCCTTCAAATGGTCACTCATACCCTGGCCATCTCCCATATAGACTACTGCAATGTGCTCTACATGGGGCTACCCGGAAGCTGCAGTTGGTTCAAAATGCAGCTGCGCGAACAGTGATGAGTGCTCCAAGATCAGCACACGTAACACCCTTATTGCGTGAGCTGCACTGGATTCCAGTTTGCTTCCAGGTCCAATTCAAGGTGTTGGTTATCACCTTTAAAGCCCTACATGGTATGGGTCCAGGCTACCTACGGGACCGTCTCACTCCCATTACATCAGCCCGCCCCACCCGACTGTGCAGAGAGGGCATGTTGTGGACCCATCTGTAAGACAATTCCATCTGGTGGGGTCCTGCCCTTTGGAACATCCTTCCCCCAGAAGTGAGGTTAGCCCCCTCCCTCCTGGACTTCAGAAAACAGCTGAAGACCTGGTTTTGCTGCCTTGCCTGGAAGAGGGAGAGGAAGAGCCATTCTTGGGGCTGGTTGATTCCCTAGTTCTGTGGGGTCCAGTTTTATGCCCTTATGGTTTGAATTAGATCTGCCATGGCTTGGATTTTATTGCATTTTACACTGCTTGATTAATGGCTGTATTTATGATTTTACTGAAATTTTAATTGTTTTTATTGTGAACTGCCATGTGGGGAGATGAGCAGTGATAAAAATTTGGTAAATAAATAAAAATAAATAAAAAGCATTTCTATTACAGGAGCTAGAAGTAAACAGGGTAAATAAAAATCAATTGATTTTTAAAAAAACTTCTTGGTGCTCATATTTATTTAAACTCTTCTTAAATGTTTCATAAAAATGAACATAACTCAAAATAATTTCTAATTACATTCCATTCTACTTGCTAATATGAAAGTGAGAGACTGCATTCTATTTAGAAGTTCAAATACAAAAGTCAATGAGAGCCGAGCACATTTCAGCAGTCTTGAAGATTTGAGAAACAAGTTTCTAGTTATATATATATATATTTTTTTGACTAAAAACTAAGCATGGCAAGAATGCCAGAAATGGAATACATTTGGGAATATTTTCTTATACTTGTGGGTAAAACAGGCATGACTTGTATACAAAAGCAAAATGCAAAGAATGCAGCAAATAATCATAACACCTGATTGCCAAACAAAGGATCATTATGGGAGCTGTTCCTCTTTTGAAGAGGTTAAAAGGAGTATGTTCAATCATGGACTGTCCTCATTATTAATATTTTTCTCCTGTATCTTATCTAGTCTCTAAGACACTTCTCAAGAAGCCTACTAGAATTCTTGAGTTTGAACAAAAACGTAATTATTCATTACAATAATTTAATACAGTTAAATAAAACAGGTAGATATTCCTCTTAAGGCCCACTTTCCTCGGTACAGTATGTGCTTTCAGTGCAGTACGCCCAAACTGCATTAATTTTTCTTATGTAGGTGGATGGTTGCCCAACTGCATCATCTTAAATGTCACCACTTGTGGATATTTTTTCAGATATCTGATGGCAATGCTCTAGCTACATATTCACGTAGTGCACCACTCACAGCCACAGAAAAAAACTCCATCATGTCAATATATACACAGATAACATTTTAATAAAAACCAAGGAATTATACCAAGAATAATTAATGAAAAAACACTATTTTTAAATACCACAAACTATTTCTGTATGATTGAGAATCCATTCCTAATTGGCATGGTTCCATCACTTGTGCCATAACAGTGTTCACACAACAGAGCAAATATTTAGGAAAACTGTTGAACAAAGAATTTAAGGAAGAACTGCGAAGTATGCAAATAATTTAGAGGGGAAAATTGTTATCTTGAGATGTGGAACAATATCTGTAATAATTCCACTGTATGTTTTTATCAATCAACCGAAGAAGGAAGCATCTTCCTTACTGGAAAAAAATGACATTATCAGAAAATTTATGTACTGTTAACAATTTATAAGTAGCAGTAAAAGCTAAACAGTCAAATTTTCAAGTTTTGCCATGGATAATGCTGCAAATGTCCAAGAAAAAAAGAAAGAAGAAAATGAAGAAGCCCCCAAACCAATAGAATATGATTGCAGTGCTCAATTGCAATGCTCAAAAACAAAGGTGAATGTAAGCAGACAATGCAAAATACTTCCACAGTAACTGCTTTACAGCAGCTGCTATCAAAAAAAATTGAGGGAATCAATCAATTCTCCTATAAGATTTCCAATGGAATCCATTAATGGATTGTTTGGACTCCTATATCAAGAACTAGCCTATTTAGATGGCAATTTTTTAACAAAATGTGAACAAATAGGTGCACTGGCAAAGTCAATGTTCTTAATATGGAGTTAGACAAATATTAAACATCTGACAGCTACCCCAAAGCCTATTTCTGTGACTGAACAATGTGCAGAGAAGTAACTGTTTTAATTTTCATGAAGTCTGGAAAGAAATGAGTGCAACCTTGAAAAGAGAAATAAGTAATGACCAAGTTAAAGTATACACACCATTTTTTTAAAAAATGGGACAAGCACTGCCTTCAGCTTGTTTTCTTGCCATTATTCTCAATATTAACTGCTAAGGTCAAACTACTGAAGAAAAGGAGTTCAGTATGCTGTGGGCATCTATCATGTATTCTTCCGTAGTATCAGTTATAAAATAAAAGGGTGATTCATTCAAGATGGATGCTTGTTGATTGCATTAGTTACACTAGAAAGACAGTGGAACACTTAACATTTGAATTCAGAGATCACTGAAATAGTAATGTAACTTAACAGCACTTGCTTCTTTGGCTGGTATAGAAAGAGGATTTTCTTCCTATAGAATAATTCATTCACAATTATGAAGCAATCTGGGAACTGAAAAAAAAAAACTTTTTTCCAGATTCTGAATAAAGAGGGAGACAGAGACAGATGATGTAGACATTGTCTACTCAATATTTTAAATTTCTTACTGACTGGGCTGAAATTGCCTTTTTTAAAAAAAAGTATATAAATTGATTAAAAATAAAGTCTTATTTTCTTTAAAAAAAAATTCTGACTTTTTGAATAAAACTACCAGGAATAAACAAGACTGCTATTACAATGTAAAAGCTGATTCTTCTTTTGCTACACCATAACAAAAATATCTTCCAAACTTCCACAACAATTAATTGAACTAGAGTTGGCTCAACTCCTAATTACATCACAAATATTTAAATTCAAATTCGTTTAACTGCAATCAGTGACCAGCAAAATAAAAAATACTCCGAAGCAGTGACCAAATGCAACACAGTGTAACATCATAAAATCTAAAATATTAAGGCTTAAAAACAAGAAAAAGGGAAACAATTGAATGGTCACTCATGCCCTTGTCATCTCCCATACAGACTACTGCAATGTGACCTACATGGGGCTACGCCTGAAGAGTATCTGGAAGCTACAGCAGGTCCAGAATGCAGAAGGGTGCATGTAACACCTTCGCCGCACGAGCTGCATTGGGTGCCAGTTTGCTTCTGGGTCAATTGAAGGTATTGGTTATGACCTTTAAGGCTCTACATGGCATGGGGCCAGGCTACCTGAGGGACTGCCTCTTCCCCGTTACATCAATCTATCCCACCCGATCATACAGAGAGGGCATGTTGCGGACCCCGTCAGTAAGAGAGTTCCGTCTGGTTGGGTCCAGGAGGCGGGCCTTCTCTGCAGGAGCTCCCGCCCTCTGGAACATCTTTCCCCCAGAGGTGAGGCTAGCCCCGTCGCTCCTGGCCTTCCGGAGGGATTTGAAGACCTGGCTCTGCCACCTGGCTTGGGGAGGGGAGAAGAGTTGTCATGTTTGGGGATGGCTAGTGCCCTAGAGAGCTCATTGCATATAAGGAGTGAATCAGACCATCTGCCATTTGGATTTTATTTTTATTTATAATTATTTGTAATTGTATTTTTATATATTGTATTCTTATATATTGTCATTTTATTGTATATTTATTGTTTTATTATTTTGCTATAAATCGCCCAGAGTCCCTCTGATGGGAGGAGATGGGAGGTGACAAATTTGATTGATAGATAGATAAATAAATAAATTTTTACTATATTTTATTCAGCAAAACAATATAAAACTATAAAATAGAAATTGGATAAAATAAAAATACAATAAAATAAGAGAGAGAAGAAATATGTCACTGCCTGCTTGGTATTAAGATCATGATTCCATTTTTTAAAAATCAAAATTAATTTGGGGAAAAAAAACCTCTCATCAGTTTGGTAAGTAAAATGAAAACTATGTATCTCTCTGTCTCTCTCTTAAAACTGAAGAATATGTATTCAGGCTGTATCATAATGAACTTTTACTAGAAATAATTATGGAAAGTGTAAGTTACTTTGATTTAAACATCCCCCTTTCATCTGAGAGAGTCAGTTTGGTGTAGTGGTGCAGATGCTAGCCTAGAAACCAGAAGACTGTGAGTTTGAGGTTTACCTGGGTGATTTTGGGTCAGTCACATCTTTCCTCCAATCTGTATATTAAGTGCCAGTACCCAAAAAGGGTCAGACATGACTCAGTGCTTGCACAGGGGACCTTTCACCTTTTCACAGATGGCTTTCAGCCATGCATAACTGAAACATGGGTATCTGAGATATGGTTATCCTTTACAGAACACACAATACTGTAAACTCAACAAATTATCCATGAACTTCAGAGAGGATGGGGAAAAATAGATGCTTTTGCTTTGTGGAAGAAGTAGAATGGGCTTCAGTGCTTTGCTACCTCCATTACAGTCTAGCACTAAGAAAAAAAACACCCTTTTTTGTCCTGAAAGGCAGAGAAGTCAGAAATAAGATATGGCACCCATCTCTTCTCAATGAAAGAAACAAGAGTCAATGGGAAAAAGTAATCAGTGGTTTTAAGACAAAATGAATAAAATATATCCCAATGCTATGGCAGCAGATCTGCAATATTAATATATTGTATCTATATTTTCAGTTTGTGAGCTATTTTACAGCTTGAGATAATCTATTTCAAAGTTCACGTTAAACAGCTAGCGTACAGTACTGAATCCAGGCACAATCTCACCAAATTCAAAATTCACTCTTATTGAGGATATTGGTCAGAGTATTGTTCAGGCACTCAACAAATGAACATTTTCATGGACAAGAATAGCTGAAAGCCTCATTTGATATTTACCAAGTAAATTTTGCTCTGGATTAAGTTATACAGCTGCATAATTATTTTAAGATTTGGATATTAAAACTGTAAAAAAAGGCAAGCAAAATTAGACAGTCTAAAAAATGAAGAAAAATATATTCCTAGAAAAGGAGCAGCTACTGATGGCAGATTGTAATTATTTCACAGTAAACAAAATGAGTAACTGGCACTGCAAAACTGACATTCAACTCTAATTCAATATTATGCTGCTTACAATAGTTAAAACAGACTGCCTCAGGAGACAGTTTAACAATCTACCTGCCCCGCCTGCTGCCTTTTTAGTGTTATGCAAGAAACTGGATTTTCTATTATTTCAGTTTTCATCAGCAAGCCCTGAGGCCAAATTGCAATTTACCCCATGATAATTCTGTTGAAAAAAAGTGAAAAACATTCTTCTTCTTTATACCCATCCATCTTAAACTTATAAAGGTTTTTGCTGGGGAACCAAGTTAATAATGAAAATCGTGAAAAATCTTATTTTCTAGCATCTCTGAGAAGAGACTTCATTGCAAGAGATACCACTTCTTTGTAAGAAGCCATCTACTCTTGGTGACAATTTTCTTTGGCATATGAGGCCTACAGAAGGGCCCAGAATCCACAATCCTGATGCCACGTGCACAAAAACAAGTAACAGAAATAAGACTACCATTGCCACTCTAGAATTGCTATGCATTCACTCTTCATTCTACTAGATACATAAAATGTTATTCAACCAAATAAAAATTTAAATGTCTAAATTATAGTTTGCATATTTTTAAATAAATCACTTGGAACAAAATAAAACATGCATTTAACTATGCAAATTTACACATTAAATTCTATACTCAAAATGACTTAAAGCTTACTAAAGACTGTTCTTTGTCAACTTCAGCAACAGACTTCTGATGTTTGCATTATAATGACTCAAACCCATGTATGGAATGGAATGTTGTGAATGACTTGATGTGACATACTCTGAAAATGCTAGGTTCTATAAGACAATGTTCTGAAAGTTCCTAGGACTATTAACAACACCTTCGTGAATTAATACTTTGTTTTATGCCCTCTAACTAGCTGAAGTCATGTTCTTAACAAAAGTGGGGCACTAACCATTCAGGAAGTACAGCCAGTGGCACACACACACACCCATCGTTGGTGGCTCATAAGTAATGGAACAAACCAGCATCATTACAAATGTAAGGATCGCCTTTAATACCTGGATGAAAATCCTTTGCAGTCAATGACTGCCTGAAGTCTGGAACCTGTGGACATGACCAAATGCTGAGTTTCCTCCCTCAAGATGCTTTGCCAGGCCTTTACTGCAGCTGCCTTCACCTGCTGCTTGTTTGTGGGTCTTTCTGCCTTCAGTCTTGTCTTCAGTAAGTGAAAAGCATGCTCTATTGGGTTGAGATCAGGTGACTGACTTGGCCACTGAAGAACATCCCACTTCTTTGCCTTGAGAAACTCTTGAGTAGCTTTTGCTGTACATTTTGGTCATTATCCATCTGCAATATGAAGTGGTGTCCTATCAGTTTGGCAGCATTTGGCTGAATCTGAGCAGAAAGTATAGCCCCATACACTTCAGAGTTCATCCTGCTGCTTTTAATCAGCAGTCAGGTCATCAAGAAACACCACTGACCCGGTTCCATTGGTAGCCATACATGCCCATGCCATAACACTGCTTCCACCATGTTTGACAGATGATGCGATATGCTTTGGATCAGGAGCTGTTCCTTTCCTTCTCCATACTTTTCTCTTCCCATCATTCTGGTGCAAGCTAATCTTGGTTTCATCAGTCCAAAGAATCTTATTCCAGAACTGGGCAGGCTTTTTTAGGTGTTTGCTGGCAAAGTCTAATGGGGCCTTTCTGTTCTTGAGCGTTACCAGTGGTTTGCACCTTGTTGTGAAACCTCTGTATTTACATTCATAAAGCTGTCTCTTGGCTGTAGATGTTGACAATGACATGCCTACCTCCTCAAGAGCGTTCTTGACCTGACTAGATGTTGTGAAAGGGTTTCTCTTCACCATGAGCAGAATTCTGGGGTCATCCACTTTAGTTGTCTTCCATGGTCTTCCAGGCCTTTTGCTGTTGCTGAGCTTGCCAGTTAATTCCTCCTTTTTCAGGATGTTCCAAACTGTTGTATTGGCCACTCCCAAAGTTTTTGCTATCTCTCTGATGGGTTTATTTTGTTTTCTCAGCCTAATGATGGCATCCTTCACTCGCATGGATACCTCTTTGGACCTCATGTTGAGTTCCAGTGAACAGCTACCAAATGCAAATGTAACACTCAGAACCACCTCCAGGCCTTTTATCTGCTTGATTGGTCACCCAGGAAACAGGCCACACCTGGCCACGCAGCTGCTTGTCAGCCATTCGTTCCACTACTTATGAGCCACCAACGATGGGTGTGTGTGTATGCTTTTTTTTTTTGGCTGTACTTCCTGAATGGTTAACTTTTGTCAAACCCCTTGAATTACAGCTGAAAGTCCTGACTTTGCTCCCATCTGGGTGCGTTTCCTTTCAACTTCAATGTGGTGGTGTACAGAGGCCAAATGCCAAAACAGTTATCCTTGTTCCAATATTTCTGGTCCTGACTGTATACTCAAGCATACAGCAAAGATTATTTTCTTGAGTAGATGGACTACATTCTAAGCAAGCATGAACCAAACTGCAGCCTTAGACTTTAAGTAATCTTATTTATTACTCTCACATGTCTACAAAGATAGTCAAACAAAAATCTACCTTTTGGTTTCTAAACCAATACATTTCTGCAGTGCATGTGAACTGCAAGCATAATAGATTTAGATTCTGTTGTTAGGCTATGGAATCAATGTTTAGTTCAAAGCAGTATGTGTTAATCATTGTGATTAACAATATTCATAACTGTTCAGAAGCTAAACAAAAATCAAAATGGGAAATAATTTAAAATAATGAATTTCTAAGACTACTCAGAAAGCTGCATTTCGAAGGAAGGTTTACCAAAACTAACTTTGTTTGCTGACTTGTACTTGTACTGAGCATATATATAGCATTTATTATTTTTATAAATATAAACAGATTAAAGGCTATAGGTTTGTTTTGGATCAGTTCAGTCCTTTCCAGTAGCTGAACTCTTGCTCATTTTTTGATCAAGCATTTGTTCAGAGTTCCTAGTGTATCTTTCTAACATAGGCAGGCATTGTTCAAGCTTCAAATAACTATTAAGACATAACTGAAAATATGTCTTCAAAAACAACTTTCTAAAATATATTTATTTACATAATTAATTTTCTTTCTAGCAGAAAAACTCCTCTGAAAATTATTCAGATTTAAATAAACCTTATTCTTAATTAGGAATACTCCTCACAAATTGCAGGGTTTTCCCCACCCCCCAAATATTCAGCATGTCACTCCTGCTGTTCTAACAGTTGTAACAGCTAAAATAGCTATGAATGAGAAATTACAGAAAAGGACTAATTGATTAGTTTATGCATAATCACCAGTTTCTATTAAAGAAAGTATTACATTTATATTTATATTTATATATATATTTCTATAGCCGCCCATCTCAACAAGTGACTCTGGGCGGCTATACATGGTACACAAGCTCAGCCAATTTATGCAGGTTCACAAAACTTATTCTGATATTACCATCATATGAAAAATTAACAATCAGGCAGAAAGTTAAACCATCAAAGCCATCTCATCACTTATATATACATGGACATTGCACTGCTAAAGTGTGTTCAAAACTACTTTTCTTGCAAATTTTCTCCGGCAGTTGCTCTTTTTGCTCATGAATAAAAAGATAAAATCACATATTTTACCACAGAGTGAAACTATCCACAAAAAAGTATGCAGTATTATCTCTAAAGTGGTTGCATCTATTTGAATATGCTATTTTGATATAACTCCTGTTTCCTACAGACTATATTAGATATATGTATAAGAAGCCTTCTATTATGCCTTGTCCATGAAAAAATATTAACCCAATACCATGATATAGAGTGAAAAATGTTCAATTATTATTTTTGTGTGTGTGAAAATACTTCTACTCCTAGATATAAATCTAATGAATTAATAAACATGTATCTTTTCTTCAGGGTAGTGTACATAACTCTTTCTTCCCACACTTTTCCCATAACAAGCATGTAAGAAAGTTTGGACTCAGACACACTGACTGACCCAAAGTCATCCAGTGAATTTCCATGGCTGATAATGGATACGAACTCAAGTGTTACCAGGTCCAATTCAACATCTTAACCAATATATTATCCTGACACTCAATGTGATGCTTCAAGATCTTAATTAGTATCTGAATTACAACTGGGCAACTGGAACTGCTACAGTTCCAGTAATATCTAAAATTAAACATGTAATTCAACTTTTTCCAGGTGACTATCCCTAACAAGGGACGCGATGGCGCTGCAGGTTAAACCGCTGAGCTGCTGAGCTTGCCGATTGGAAGGTTGGCGGTTCGAATCCGCGTGACGGGGTGAGTTCCCATTGCTAGTCCCAGCTCCTGCCAACCTAGCAGTTCGAAAACATGCAAATGTGAGTAGATTAATAGGTACCGCTTCAGCGGGCAGGTAACGGCGTTCCATGTAGTCATGCCGGTCACATGACCACAGAAGTGTCCATGGACAAACGCCGGCTCTTCGGCTTTGAAACGGAGATGAGCACCGCCCCCTAGATTTGGACACGACTGGACTTAATGTCAAGGGAAACCTTTACCTTTACCTCTATCCCTAACAAGCACATATAATTAGCTTGAGTTATCAGATAAAACACATTCTTATAGGGCTAGCTTACTTGTTTTTGTTTCCTAAATATATGCCATAGGAGTTGAAAATATGGCTTATTTATGCCTGAATTTACTTACATTTTTCTTCCCAACACTAAACAATGTCTACTCAACTGCAAATCGGTAAAAATGGTTTGAACAGAAAGTTGCTTAAAAATGCCCATCATGAACGGGGTCTAAAGATAGGACTAAGCACAAAGCAACTGAATCTGAAGCAAGAAGTAACACTAAGTTCAAAGGACATTTATTCACAGATGAGGTACTGAATAAAACTGCTAAACTAAAACTAACTCAAACTAAAATTAGGGGGATTGAAAAAAACATACTGTTCTTTTGATTTCAACAGGATCCAAGTTCAACTGATAATGAAATCCTATTCATTAGGAAATAATTCCTGATGTATTTTTTGTCTTTAAACTACCTTGAAACTTCTACTGCAAATTTCCAGTAACGTGTACCTTGTTTTTTCAATTCAACTGAACTTTCTAAAAAGTTCAGATTTTCTAACTTTCTTACAGTGACAAATAATGTATCTGAAAATCTTGCCTGGAAAAGTTTAAATGATTGAACAACATACTCCGCTGCTGAGAGATGGCATAAAATGTTACTTTCCATCATTAATTCCTAACATCAACATATGGTTGGTGGGCTACTCTTAATAAAACCTTTTCCTTATTACACAAAATCCTTTACTTACTTATACATTTATATTTATATTTATATATATATATATATATTTGAAAAAGCTACACATCGCTAATGGCTGTTCAGCACAGTAAGATACACATTCTATTTATTTAGCACTAACAGCACTAATTCTAATTATTAACTAGATTTAGAAGCATTTATCACCATAATTTGACAAATGCATAGGAAAATAAAATTATATATGTTGAAAAGCTTTCTGGCTTCCATCCATAATGAGAAAAAAATAAAATCTTATTTTATTTAGAAACTTATATGGCTGCCTATCTTATAAAAGATAACCCTAGGCAGCTCACAATAACATTAAATAAAAACAGAAAAAATAAAACCAACCAACCCCACAGCAGCACACTTCCCAAGCACAGTGCCACAACATTACACAGACTCCCCATTGCACTTGCTAGGCTCACTTCTACCTTAACCCAAAGCTACTGCAAGAAACTATTCAATAAGTCTCCATGTTTCAGAAGAATAAAATGCCATCCTCTTCAATTAGGGTTCAGTCTAGTTGAAAGAACCTCCATCAATGGACTAGAAACTATAGGTGGGAATTCTAGAGTCCACAGACCTCTAATTAATATGCATATAATTAATATTAAGTGGGTAGGTTAGAGTCCCTCTTCTGGGGGGAGATGGGCAGTGGCAAAATTTGAAATAAAAATTATCAGCATTACAACTGAGTAATCATGTTGCATTCTTCAATTAATAAAGCAACTAAGGTGCTCCTCTATGACCGTGTAGTATTGTCTGAAAACAATGATCAGTTCTATGTTCTATCTAATCAACAAAAGAAATACTCTTTATTGTGAATTTATCTGTATCAATATTTCCTGTATAGTATGCCTCTCTCGCAATTGCCTGCTTGTTTTCTGTAGTTGAAGTACTCACAACAGAAATCTCTTCTAATAACATCTGAAGGTTCAATTTTCCAGTAACTATTAAGCTAAATATAAGTTGTCAAATGCAAATATAATACACAATTGGTTGTATATGTAAAGAATCCAGGTAAACAACAGAAGAATTGTCAACAATCCCTGCTGACTCAGCCCCGTGAATCACTCACTTATTGCAAAGAAGATACAGAGTTTTCCCCTTCACCAGCATTACTATATTATATTTACATATTAATGATGCACCTACAGAACTGTTCAGTGTCAGCAATGGGACCCTTTGTTTCTTCCACATCAAGCAGAACAAGTTTCAGCCAGAGTACTACACTGGCTCCATACTAGTAATTCATTCTCTGAAATTCTATTACACTGAACTTGACAGACAATGTAACAATGTATGGGCTATTAATTACCTTATGGAAAACCCAGCCAAGGTTGTGCATATTAATTTTCCCATAAAAGCAGGCCATAATGCAGGAGGAAATTAGGCATTTGATTTAACTGCTGAATGTGAAGATCATATATGAATTCAACCATTCAGTTGTGCAACAACAACAACAACAAAAAGGCAATTTTACAGGAAATAAAAATGTTAAGGTTATTTTTAAAAACCCTTGAAAACACTACCTGTGCAAAGCATTCAAATAATGCACCTCCCAAAGCACACTGTTGCAAACAAAGTACTTCTTCTCCAAGTCTTAAAGTAGCACCTCTGGATGGTTGGGGGCAGCAGCTGTGAAGGCTTTATCTCATACAGTAGTCTCTGCGAATGTAGGCACACACAGCTGCTTCACTTTTCTGGTAGTCCCACTGGGAGGAGACCCTGTCTGTGCACATGCATGCAGAGGCAACAGGGAAAAGTCTTTGAATCAGTGACACACTAAGCTTTCTGGAGGATGCAACCGCTTTAACACTATGAGGAAGCAAGCTCCGATTGTACCAATGCACTCTAAAAATGTCCTTTGGAATGCTTTCTGCAGCTGTACTAACTATGAATCTGCTTCATTATCGCAAGGAACAGTAAAAAAAAATGAAAATAACCAAAAGGATTCTTGGATACCAAGTTGCTTTTTTAACATTCAAACCACCACCTGTGTCTTACTTGACTATTTTTGTCCCTTCTTTGCTTGATATATAACCATGGTTCTGCCATGGCATATAATGCTAGGAGGGCAGGGATATAAAAATATATAAACTTAAAATATAAAGCACAAAACTTAATATAAATAAATAAATCATATTATGGCTTAATTATATGTGCACATGATTGTTCACATAATCCATTACAATTGGATTTCTACAGCTGTCTCTCAACCTTTTTTCAGCCAACTGTACAGTAGTGTTTTGTGAATCCAGCCAATATGGCCTTCTCTTGACTTTCATGTATACTACCATGTTTTCTTCTACTGAGCATGGCTCTTTCAGGTAGATATGTCATTTCTAATGTCTGAAGATGCTTTCATGGAGCCATTCAGGCAATTACTATTTGGTACAGGAGAGATAAATGTGTGAAAGATACACAGAAAGCTCATCCCCCCTTCTCTTGCTTCAGACAAAAGATTTATCCCCATTTTATCCACAGGAACTTTAAAAAGCAGATTGTAAACAATGCTAAAAATCAGAAGATATGGGGCAAGGAAGGTAAACATGAAAAAAGATGGAAAAGGATACCATTTTGGAGATTAACACTGCTGTACAAAAATGGGGCCGAACTTCAGTCAGCCCAATTTGCTATTCTGACCGAATATCCATACAACTAGCTCCGATGTTGAGTCAGTAGAAACTGAGTTCCTTACATGTGAATGATAATGTTGTCTAGTCCAACATCACATTTCCCAAAACGATTTGCTGCTACCTAAACATGCAACAGCTGGTCTGTAAATACTTAACAACAACAACAACATGTGCCATTGGGCAAATTTAGTAGCCTGTACATGTCAAGCATAGTCAGATAGTACAATAGGCCCAGATCAATCTCCAATATAGATTTTCTGCCATCTGTTATGATTGCAACAAATCACCTACCAGTATGCCAGTTGTCTAAAGCAACTGATTTTTTAAAGCATTTGCCTATGGATTCTATATGAACATATCAAAAATGTTTATAAAATTAAAGCTGACCACTTACAGATCTGCAAGTACATAATAAGCAAGGGAAAAAAACCCAAAACTACCTTTTTTAGAATAGATTTTTAAAAGTTCACTATGTCTTTCCAACAGCAACAGAAAGGTATTTTGATGCACAGAAAGAAATAATCTAATAAAGTTGCATAATACTTGCTAATTAAACAACTAAAAACTATGAATTCCACTCCCAGAGACAAAACAGATGATACATAGAAACCCCATATTTTACATAACGGATATTTTTTTTTATGATTACTGATAATTGACAACAATAATTTAGTGAGAAAAACTATAGCTCAAATCATGAAGCCAGCAAATCTCAAATGTATAAAAAATTAATGACATAATGAAAAGCAGATATTGTCAGCTTATTAAAAACCATCCCAAACATTTTAGGCACACAAAAATAAATAAATCAAGATAAAACTTTTTAAATAATTGTTTTTAAATATCTATGTGCAGAGAATTTTGGAAGATGTTACCAACTGAAAATTGTGAGAATATTTTGCAGAAAATGTAAATATTAGTATTTTGTTAGAATCTCTGGCAATTTGCTAGTAGATCCTTTTTAACTACTGATTTTAACTATTATTCAGACATTAAAACAGTACATATATTAGTCTCATAACTGAGTTTAAATCATATTATAAACATGTTTAATTTGTGTTCTGCAATCAAAATGCTAAATCATCCCCACTAACCATTCCATTTTGCTATCTGGAAGTCAATGGGGTTGGTAAACCTACTCTGCTTCCCCTCTCTGAGGGGGAAGAGTCAATCATATTGAGTCATAATTTGCTTAACTATAGTTTGTTTCAAAAGCACACACAAATTGGCTAGCTTCCCATACTGCACTAAACCATAAGCAATAGTTTATAAAGCATTCACATTGCCGGAATTCATCCAACATACTAAACTAAAACCAATCAAACCAGATTATGGCTTACAACACACTTTGTCAATATACCTTAACTTTCACAGGGTCAAAGGCATAGTATAATAGTGGGCAGAATGTTGCATCGATCAATGAATCCAAAAAAAAAGAAAAAAACTACCAAGATCCAAATTCTTCCTCAGTTAACAGGGCTGCAGGATGGCCTTGAGCAAATTACTTGCTCAAATGATTTCTTATTTGCATTCTGGTACAAGAGTGTCTATAATTATGGTTACATATTATCAGAATTATTATGTATACTACTGCATATACATACTATTATATGAGGTACATTATAGGCTATTTTTTCCAACAATATAAAGGGAAAGATTCCATTACTATACATAATAAATGTGGCTGCCTTGCTCTTAAATTCACAACAGTCCTTTGAGGTAGGTAAGCAACTGCTACAGCTACAGCCTTAACCAGTGAATCTCTCTTTTTAAATTTAATATTTTTATTTAACTTTCTTAACATACACTATTGACAAAACAATATTTAAACTTACAAGGAAAAAAAGAAACCAAAATCAAAAGAGGAAAAAATTAGAAAAGAGACCTCAAACAAAGAATACAAACTAAGAAAGAGAGGAAAAAGAGAAGAAGAAAAATTCTACCTTATATTTTATACTTCTCAATAGTCACCGGTTTACTAATAGAGTGAATCTCATAAGCGAGAAGGGATTTAAACCTGGATTTCCCCAAACTAATATTATTTATCGATATACAGCCACATGCCACATCATTTTATTGTACAATCATAATACTGTACAATAAAAAAACAAAATAATTATAACAAAAATACAGAAATAATTCCAGTAATAATAAACCTTAAAACTGTACAACCCTTTCACAAATTAGTATTAAAAAAAACAACACAGTAGTAAACATATGGATGACAGATCTTAACTAAATGCCCTTGTTTAGGTTTTTCTAAGTGTCAGGAGTGAAGATTTCTGGTGGAAAGCTGTTTCACAGGTTAGGTACCACAGCTGAGAAGCACAATGATCTTGGTTTCCCCTAGATTTCATGTGGGGAAATCCCCTGGATGCCTCAGCATTGACCTGAAAAATACATCCTTGTATGTCATGTTGACTACACCTGATTCTCAAAGGGAGTGTAGTTCTTTGTCATGCATAGTGCAGTATAAAAGAGGCTAGTATGTAGTTTGTACCTGGATGCCCCTTCCAAGAAAGAAAAAACCTAAAATGTAATTTATTTCACAGGTTGCTTGAGACAAGTATAAGTTCATAAAGCAATCCTTGGGAGCTTATGCTGAAAAGTACATATCCATGAAAGATTCCTACCTCTCTAACAGGCTGCCTACGGAGTAAGTTTCTTTTAAATATATATATTTATGGGGGGAGGACTCTGTAACCTTTGGGCAATACCGAACTGCAACTTCCATCAGCATGACCCATGAAGATGGGGATGGAAGTTCCCTCCTAGGTAAACCTTTAATATAGAACTCCAAGGAAGCGAGAGGACCGGGGCCGGGAACCAAACGTGCAATCTGAAGGAATTAAATGAGAAACAGGGTAGGGGGGTCAGGAAGAGAAGCCGCTCAATTCATTCCCACAGTTGGAGGCTGTGCTGGAAAATCGTAGCAGGGAAGTAAAGCAGCTTTCCGGGGCCGGGGAAAAAAGGGGAGCGTTTTCCATACAAAACAGGGTCGCTTTTCTCGGGGGTGGATGACTTTTTCAAGCGGGGTTTGCGCCCTCGGGCTCGGAGACTGAGCCCCAAGGCTCCGGCGGGTCCCCGAGACGGTCTCTCACCTTCCATACGTTCAAAGCGAAGCGGCTGTTCCCCTTCCGGCCTTCTCCCTCCTCCTTCTCTCGCCCGGGGCAGCTCGCAGCCTTTCCGCGGCTGGGGAACTCAGCAACGCGACCTCGAGGCTTCCTCCCCGCCAGGCCGGGCCTGCAAAACACCCGGCCAGTTGCCCCGCAGAGGGGCGGGAGCACAGGCATAACGTTACAGGCGGCGGCGCGGCCCTGTCCCGCCTCCTCCCCGTCGCCGGTGACAATCGGAGGGTCTCGCCTTGGTCCCCACTCCGGCTTCCCCCCCCCGCCCCGGCTTGGTGCGGGAAGCGCGCGGCCTCCCTCGCGCCCTTCCCCGCAGTCTTGGGAGCGGCCCCGTAGAGGCCGCGGCGGCCTTTGGCATCCACGCGCCTCCCCCGCGGCCGTCTGCCGAGAGGGGTAGGGGCAGAGGCGGTCCGCGGAAGCGAAGGAGACGCGTCAGCCGCGGGAGGTGGAGGTGCGGGTGGCAGGCGCTGGGCGCGGCCGGTTCTGGGGTCCGCTCCTGCCGCGCGTGCCTTACCTGCCCCGGTTTCGCCATTCCTACTCATGCGAAACGGGGACGGACCTATGCGTAGAAAAAGTCCGGGCTGTGGCGCCTCCGGGGCACTCTGCACTTGCTCAAATGCACTTTAGAGCTTCAGGGGTAAGATTGAGAGTCCTGTCTCAGCCCTGCGTCTGATCCCTGCCTGCCACACCTTTTCACAACACGGAAGGCGCGGATAAATGGGAGCCCGTTCTTGTACTGGCGTGACCGAAGCAGGAACAAGGACTCTGTGCTAGGAAACCAGCAGCGGGGATGGACATCGGAAGGAATAAAACCAAGGCTAAGACCTGAACCCAAAACTGTAACCGGCCAAGGATCCTAAAAACTCAAGTTAGCCTCTCCATTAACTTGCTTTATTAGCTTGCCTAGAAACACACAGAAAGTTGCAGACGCCACCTCCTGTGTTATTGCAACAATACTAATATTTTTAGATCCGAAAATCGGAAGTAAGTAACCACAAAACTGACTTTTGTAGATACTTGCTTTGCTAAATGTATATTTTACGCTGTAAGCATAAACGTAATCCTTGTTATCAAAATACTTCGATGACTGACATATTAATGTCATTAATCAGCATTTATTGTAAAACTATAGATATATAAAGATGGTTTGTACCATCCTTCAGTGGGCAAAACCATGTGGTCTGTCCCCTATGCAGTTTAATAGACTTGGCTCAAGCAGATTTTATTTATTTATTATTCAAATTTTGTTATGCCCATCTCCCCCAAGAGGTACTCTGGGCACTTAGGGTGTGGTCTCTGCTAGTCAATTGCGTCTTTGGGAATTTTTACCTACACATCCCCATATATACTCTCTCCATCCTTTCCCCAACTTGCCAATTACTAAGGCTGCAACTCTTAAGTCACCAAAGTGCAATTCCTTTGTGTGAAGCAAACAGTCCTTGCTCCTATCACAAATTCTGCCCTGAATTGCCTGCTTTGCCCCAGGTCACCCATACATCCCTTCTCTCTGTCTCAACTCTTGATTTCATCTAGGCACCCCCAACCCTCACAGATTGCGACTATCATGCCTGAACTATCAGCCAGTTTGCTCGTGAGCTGGCCTCCCCATCTCCCCAGCCTCTCTCTCATGGTTTGCATCTTCCCAACCATGGTCCTCAGTGATCCAGGGCAATCTAGGATGATCTGGGCTGCAAAATTCCATTCAACCACTAGAGGGCAGTAAAGATAACAGAATGATTACTCTGCTGCCATCTAGGGTTATAGTTTTGCAGCCAATCTTGTTGCTCTACAGCACTGTTTCTCAACCTTGGCCACTTTAAGATGTGTGGCCTTCAACTCCCAGAATCCCCCAGCCAAGGTTGAGAAACACTGATCTACTCTGAACTCTGTATCCAGTAATCCATCTCTAGCACATTCCATCTACCATCTCATGCATTACATGCCGTTCCCATCTACCTTTCCTGCATTAACCTCACGAAGAAGCCGTTTGCTCTTAGGCTTGAGTGTCTGATCCCTGATCTGCAAAATAGCTTATTCATGACCTCTTCACTCCTCTGTTTCTTTGCTCTTTCTTTCCCCCTTCCCAGTAATTTTCATGTGCATTTTGATCTGCGGTTCCTATGGTGTGTTTCCTCCCTCCCCCCTTCGCACTCTTCTTACCTGGTGATCTTTGCCTCCATTATCTTGCATCATTTGCTTCTCACTGGAGTTGTCCAGGATCTGAATTAAAAAGGATCCAGGAAGGAGCCTGCTTTTTAGGCTATTGGAGAGCCCAGCTTTGAGAAAAATTAGGGGATGCCGGAACTAACAACGGTAGATTTCCTTCTGCCTTTTACTCCTCTTCCTTATCTTTCTTTTCTTGCACTCTGTGGTCTGAAAAAGCCAGCATGGATCTCTTAACAAGCTGATGCCTATGAAGGCTGGAGCCGGTTCCCTCTTTCAAATGCCCTTCATGTATTAAATCCTACAGGCATCTGAAATGCTCTCCTGTAAATCTCGCTTTTTTGAGGCATCCTGGCTGCTGGGGTTGTTGTTTTTTTTGCTTCCCCTCTTAACCACTGATGAATGGGTTGAGGCTTCCTTTTCCCAGAAAAAAAGCTGTGCTCGAGAAACTGTTGTAGTCTTTCAGTGGCTAACCTCCTCCTGCTGAAGGGAGGTTGATAAAGAATTCCAGTTAAATCATGTGATTCTTTGCACTTTGTTTGCAGAACAATGTTGACAAAGGCGAACACAGGTTGACTTGCTGGAATGCAGAACTCTACAGTAAGGCATTTGCCAGAAAGAGAGGAGATGGCTTGCTGTACCTTGCTATGTATTTAGTTGTTTCAACACCACGGTGAACGGCTACTATTAATAACGGAATTATCACTCTGTGCTTCAGTATTTCATTTCCCTCTGGTATAAGTGCTCACAACTGCCACAGACAAACCAACTGTGTGTGTAGATACAGTACTTGTATCTCTGGGTTACATCTCATGTATCTGATGAAACAGACTGCAGTAAGGAATGTTTATAGCATAATAAATGTGTTAGCTTTGGGGGCAGAGATGCAAATTTGAAATCCAGTGATATTTGCAGTCTTGGGTATGGTCCCCAGAAACTTTCACATTTTTAATAAAACCAGGCTTGGTTTTTCTCCTGGAGTATGTGCTAACGGCACAGAGCTAAGCATGTCCCACAGTCCAGAAAGGATTCAGTCCTGCATTATTTAAGATGTCACAGAAATGTATTGAACCTGTTAGAACAGGTTAAAAGAAACTGCTTATGAACATGCACAAAGTACTTTCCTTTTGCTGTGAAACTGCCTTAGCATTGGAATTAAGAAGAACAGAAATCCAGGTCACGGCACATGCATTTCAAATAGGTTTGACTATTGATGTTTTTAACTAGAGATTTGGCCAGCTACTTCGGTTAATTAGAAACATTAATTTCAAAGCTACAGGTCTGTTAACACGCATCATTTTTCTTTTCCTTTTTCTTTTTCTTTCTCTTTTTTTTATTTATTTTCTATCCTGCCTTTTATTATTTTTATGAATAACTCAAGGCAGCGAACATACCTAGTGCTCCTCCCTCCTCCTATTTTCCCCACAACACCCTGTGAAGTGAGTTGGGCTGAGAGAGTGACTGGCCCAAGGTCACCCAACCAGCTTTCATGCCTAAGGCAGGACTAGAACTCACAGTCTCCTGAACATATGCATTTTGGGGTGTTTATTGGTGAACTGTCTGCACCTACAAAGTATTAAAAAAACAAATGGTTTAAGTAGATTCATGTTCTGTATCTCTATAGAACAAGCGCAGAGAGCTGTCAGCTTTACAATTATAAGCAGTGCTTGAATTAAAGATGGGAAAAAAGATGGATGCAGAATGTGGATTAAATCATCATAACAGCAATTTATAAGTTGCCTTTATGAAAGATATTCAAGAGAGCACATAACAGGAAATTTGAAAACACACAAGGCGAGCATTATAAGCAATATAAAACAATATAAATCACTGAAATAAACATAAAACACAAACAAAATATGTTGCCAGATTTCCATTTTTCCTACAGCCTTTAATAGCAATTGTTGAGCAGGCTATCACACAAAAAGCCAGTTTGGTTTAGTGGTTAAGACATTAGGCTAGAAATCAGGAGACTGTGAGTTCTAGTGCTGCCTTAGGCACAAAGGCTGCTGGGTGATTTTGGGCCAGTCACTCTCTCTCAGCCCAACTCACCTCACAGGGTGGTGGTTGTGGGGAAAATAGGAGGAGGAAGGAGTACTAGGTATGTTTGCTGCCTTGAGTTATTTATAAAAATAATAAAGGTGGGATAAAAAATCTAAAAAAAAAAGGTGCTCCTGGTCACTTAGTTTGCTGGGACGAAGGGTGTTGCAGCCTACATTTGGATATATTACTATATAGTACATGGCTGAAAAACTTCTGAATCACCATCTGGACAAAATGAAGACCTTGGGATGTGTGTGTGGGAGGGGGAGGGAATAAACTGTATTATAGATTAATGCATGATTTAAAAAATATATTAAAAATAAGTCCCACTTTTGTGACGTGCCAGATACATTATTGTAGTTAATAAATCATGCTTTATATTATTGATGGAAGTCTAGCTAATTCTAGTTTCTTAATCAAGGAACTACCCAGGATAAAACCACATCCCCACCAACACTGCCAGAGCAAGCTACTGTATATAAACAGGGAGCAAATCCCACACTCACCAGCACTGATGATGTTACCCAGTCAGGTAATGAAACATCTGCAAGCAAACAATCAATTCAGCACCAACGACTTCACAGTTCAACCCTGAGCTACAGATATTCCCTTCTATTGGAATCTAGTTTCTTAAGCAAACCACTGGGTAGGGCAATGGGGAACATGCCTTGCGTCTCTGTGAGCACAAATGCAGCCGACGACTTGGTCAATAAGACACTCCCTTTGAACAATTACCAAACAAAAGCACAGACCAGGTTAACAAGAAACAATCCTTCATTAGTTTTAATGAGTTACTGCCTGAATTTAATGAATCAGAACAAAATAAATAGATGCTAGAATTAAGCTAGGCAATTATAAGTCCATCACAAAGCTTGCTCTGGACATTAGCCAATACACTTTGATCAGCGGCATGGTGGACCATACATTCCTGGGAATGGGATTAAAAAGGGGTACACATTTTCTTGGATCCAATTAAATAATTAAGAATAACTTCTGAATGTTAGCAACCAGCACACTTACTGATCTTTACGGTGAGAAATATACACAGTGGGACCTGATCCCTGTGTTTAGCATGAGTAGCAAGATGAAAATACATGCGGCTGGGTAATTTACATTTTTCCCCTACAGCTGTTTTTAAAAGATCTTACAGTGGAAAGATTGAATTTAAATGCAAGTTAAACATTTTCCTGTACCAGGGATTTTCACTCATTAAAACCTTTACCTTCCAGTGCTCTATCTATCAAATATTCCGACCTGTTTGAATGCCGACCACTGACATGGTAGTTCTGAATCCTCAGGGGATTAGAATGAGACCCCAAATAAAACTTGCACTATTGTACTAAGTTTAATTTCTGCTTAACAGTTATAAACCTTGTCTTCAGAAAGACAGCATGTCAGACTGAATATAGTACCATTAAGTCTTGTTGAACAAGTTTAATCTGATTCTTCATACATGCTGTTCTTTCAAAATGTGAAAATAATTATACTATCGGAGCAGCTTTGATCTGTCTAGGTATATAGTTTACCTATTAAAACGCCCTATAATTACTCCATCTTATATACCAATGATACCACCATTAAGTAATAAAACACCATTTTGAAATATGTGTGGACACAATTGGAAAAACATACGTAGCTCAAATCCTGATATGAATAGGAAATGCATTTTAGAATAAGGAAGGTATTTGGTTGTCATGGATAAGTAACAGTGATTTGAATTTAGGCAGAGGAATATGCAAAGTAGCTCATTTTACTTCACTGAAGTATATAATTAAAAAGAGTAAAGTCTCCTTCATGTTGAGATTGACTTCCATGGATATATATGTGCGGTTTTCTTGGTCTGATAAAGAATCATAGAAAGTATGGGTTGGAACACATCTTGGAGTTCATGTATTCCACTTTCCTGGCCAGTACAGGGATACACTATTATGGCACCCAGAGGAATGACCATCCAGCTTCTGCTGAAATATTTGTGTAAACCACTACCAAGTCATTCTGTTCCATTATTGAACAGCTATGGAAGGTTTTCTGAGATTAATTTGGAATTCTGAATGAATTCTAACCTATGACTCTGGACTTTGTAGATAGTGTTTCTTAATCTTTTTTCTCTTGGACCCCTTCCCACTTTTAAAAATTATGAAAGAACCCAAAAGAGCTTTTGTTTTTATGGGGTATATTCACTGATATTAACCATATTAAAAATTAAAATTGAAGCATTCTCTGCTGCTACTGCTTCTCACGAGTGTTTGATGGGATTTTAATACTGTGTTACTTTTACTGTATTACTTTTCAACATAGGCTGGCAAATAATGATTTTGCAGTCAGCTGGGATCTATTTTTAAACTTGTATATATATACATATGGTTTTTCTTTTTTTATATTTAAGCTGCCAAGAGTAATTGAGGAGTTGGGTGGCCTTGAAATTGGGTTAAATAATAAATAAATAAATAAATAAATAAACTTACCACACAAAGCTGAAGCCATCAGAAATTTTACACCCCTGGTTTAAAGTAGAGTCTCTTTATTTAAAATATAAATCATTGCAAACATTCAGAAGCCACTATATACATGGTTATATTTATTTATTAAGTGTATTTATAGAGTATTCTATAAATATGATTGTATGACAGAGTCACTTGTTGAGATGGGCAGCTATAGAAATCAAATAAATAAATAAATAAATAATCACCTTGAAGGTTGTCCTACATACATCCTATTACAATTGTGTAAACAGGGCAAAGTTGTCCCTATCTAAAAGAGCCTAAGCAAGCAATCCTGGTATCTTCCTGAACTATCTATTCTTAGTATCTCTATCTTGATATTATTGAGTTTCAATTTATTGGCTTTTATCCAGTCTAATGTGGATCATGGATTCAATGCTTCTATCATTGTGACTGTTATAAATGGCACAGAAAACAAAGCTGCTAATCATAACATTTCTTTCATCTTTCTCAATGAAGTTTTTCAGTAATTGTAAGTAGTATGAGGACAAGATGAAACTCAGCAGCCTCAAGATATCAAGCACTTTAACTGAAATGGAACATCAGTTTCTTCTAAGAGATCCTGAGGCCAATAGACACCACTTGTTTATCTTATTCCAGAAAGGCACACTTGTATTTGGTCAATAGTTTGTATAATGCTCAGCTTCCAGCTGGGACCATGTCTTTTCATAAAGGAAGCAGTAATCTCCCCTTGAAGCCAGGTAATAAGACCTTTATTTCTAGTTCTTATTGGTTCAAAAGGGTAAGGATTGGTTGGCTTTAACCTTCTAAGAACCTCAAGGCTCAATAATTGACATCATGACATAAAACTAAATTAACAATGGCTGATTATTTAATTATACATTCCCAGAGTATTGGGCATTGACTGGTTGCAAACTCATAATCCAGAGGTCTTGCAGGAGCAAGAGATTCTTTCATCTCAAAAGTATCAGCAGCACCATTTGCAGCCTTCCTACTCTGATCCTTCCTCTCCAGCCCAACTCTCAGAATCCCCTTCCTTTGCCAAAGTACAAACAAACTACCTTGCCTCATTTTGGGGTGTATGATTGTATCATCAACTTCAATCCAGGAGCCCAGATCCCAGCTAAGAGGCAATACCCAATGTCTATTTAAGAGTTAGCCATATTGAAGGAGTTTCTGGACAATAATCTGAAGAAAGGTTTTATTTGTCCTGCTAAGTTTCCAGTATCTGCATCTACATTTTTCATCCCTAAGAGGCATACTTTTTGGAGGACTGTGGATAACTAGAGATTCCTGAACAGTGTAGCCATTAGGGATCACTGCCCACTGCCTCTTATTTCAGACATACTGGATCACTTTCAAGGGTAAACATTTTCATTAAATTGCCCTTGAAATGTGTACAATTTGACCAGAAGGAGGGCCATGAATATTTTACAGGCTTTGATAGGGCAAATTTCAATACACAGTGATGCCTTTTGGATTGGTTAATCGTGTTCCAGTCTTCTCCAGATTCATGAGTGAAATATTTTCTGATATTTTGGACAAATATATAGTGGTGTACACATGGGTTATATAGTGATTTTTTTCAGAAAACCCATCTTGCCCAGCTGGAGTCCAACTCAGAGCAAATTGGAGTGATTTTATCTACCAGGTGTCAAGAATAATCCTCACAGTGACCCTGCAGATGTTACCCCAGCCATCCTGACTCAAGTCAGTTCATGTTTGAAATGTTTTGCACAACCCTAGAAACAACTATGTTTTGTCATGAAAAATGTTGCCCTGGTTATGAAAAGACCATTTAAAAGCTTAGTTATAAAGGTATGATCTCTTTTCATCCCCACACCCACATTTCCAATATCTCTTGAATCCCACATAGATGCTTTTGTTTGAAAAGTAGACAAGAAACTGGGGGAGTTGAAAATGCTTTAATTCTAAAATGACTAATGCTCAAGAGATTTCTCAAGGCTAGTGAATAAGCATCCAAAACTAAGTAATGATGGCACATCTGCATTTTAAGATTTTAGCATGCATGTTTTAAAATTTTAGAATGTACACTTTTAAGATTTAACATTCTAAATACTTGACATCTTGGGCCTTTGCACTTAGCACTATACAGAGATGCCAGTTGTTGCAGTAAATAAATGGATGATGAAGGGGTAATACACTGACAAAATAATAACAATAATAGTAGTAGTACTGCTACTACTAGTAGTAGTAGATATGTAGGAAGAGAAGTTGTTTGTGAGCACAATACTCCTTACTCTGGACTTAAAATGTACATCCCCAAAATACATAATAAACTAAATGTCCTAATATAAAAGTCATAGAACAGCAGGATAAAATGGAATCTTATGTGTTTGGGTAATACATCTGGCACCAGACAAACTTTGTAGAGAGTGTTCTCAACACCGGGACACCACCACTAAGGAGATCCTCTCTCTCGTAGTCATTTTCTTCCAGAGGCACCTGTAATCTCTCTGCTTAATCCCAGTTTACATGTAGTATTGATATTGAAGTCTGAATTAGTGCCATCGATTTTCGTCTGTCCTGATGAAATGCAAGTATAGCATCTAACACTGAAACAAAGGGACAGTTCATACCATGTGGGATGATGGTAATTTTAGTCCTGGGCTGAAGAAGTCTGATATATGCTTTAAGTATTTGCTAGACTAGGCCTAGTTCAAATGAGAAAGAAACATAATGCTTTTTGATTTTCTCCTAGTCTTTTTCCCAACATGGTGTTGAGGCCAGAAGTTTGGGCCAGAGTTCCAGGGGTTGGTAGTTGTTAGTGGACTCAGTATACGAGGAAGGACTGAGGAAGATGATTGCTGAAGGTGTTGATGTCTGAGGGCTGATCTCTATGAGATTGTGGAGAGTCTTTGTGGTTTTTTGTCACAGGATGGCATGAGAAATGGTAGTGGTGGTGGCTTCGGGGGCTGGCAGAAAGGAATCCCCCCAGGCAGAGATCAGCCAGCCAAGGAGGTGTCAGGCAGCCTGCAAAGGCTCTTGATCGGTCCCGGGGCTGGAGAGAAGACTACAGAGCTCCTACAAGTCAGTGGTAGTATTCAGAAATATGGCCACCCAGGTTTTGGATGTGGCATCAGCTAAGACAGGCAGGGGTGTTGGTGTACCTGGTTACCATCTGGGAGACTCTGGTGGCTTCCAGGAGTTCTGCAGATAACCAGATATTGGGCTGTAGGGATCAGATGGGATTGCTGCTTGTCTATCAGCCTTCCTGCTCCATAGTGGCTTCCCTGCTGGAGCTGCTTGACTCTGTGGCTGACTTGGCAGTGGAATTCCCCAGGCTTATGGTCCTGGGGGACTTCAAACTACAGTATCTTCACGGGGCCTGGAGTAGAAGGTGGCTCAGAAGTTCATAGCCATCATGACAACTATGGACCTGGCCAGACTCACAGTGAGGGTAACACATTAGAACTGGCTTTTCTCTCAGGACTGTGGCAATGTGATATGGAATTGTCATCAGTCCCTTGCCATGCACGGATCATTCCCTGTTGGCTTTGGAGTTCTTTGTGGAAGGAACTTGTGGTAGTTCCTGAAGCTCTGGTGCATGTTTTGATTCAGGCTTTAGTCACTTCTTAGAATGAGCAAGCAACAATGGCCTTGGATTGGATTACAGCTATGTGGATTCTCTATGTGCATGGGTTCCAGATGGCTTCCTGGTTTTCAGAGGGACCTCAGGAGATGAAGCAGCATAAAGAGATACCTAGAACATTGGAGGAAGACAAAGAGTGAGTCTGACCAAGAACAGGTGAGAGCCTGTATTAAGGACTACCTTATGGCAATAAGGATGGTGAAATGTACATATTTCTCCACCCTTAGTGCACCCCCAGATAGCTGCCCAGCAACCCTGTTTCAGATGACTTGGTCCCTTCTGTGTAAGGAGGGTTTGTGGGAACTCTTGCAGGGCCACTGCAAGGGCAGTGCAAGGCATCTGCCAGATAAAATTGCTCAGATCTGCTCAGAGTTAAGACTTGGGCTGTGCTGGCCCTATGGAGATGACTGTGGCTGGGTCTTGTTCAGTTATCTGGGCTGAATTCAATCCAGTTATCCTTGAGGAAGTGGACAGGATCTTCAGGTTATTGACTTCTGCCACCTGTGTGTTAAATCGATGTCTGTCCTGGCTGTTCAAGGCCTCCCAGAGGTGAGATGCATCTGGAGTTAAATAGGAGGGGGACATTCCACATGTCTTAAAGGAGGCAGTGGTCTGCCCCTTTTTCAATTTTTGTCCAGGCTCCATCCTTCCCTGGTCAGGTTTCAGATGGCATTGATTGCACTTTTGGGATATGATCTGTCCTGATTACCAGGAAACACACTGAGGCGAGGACTTGGTCTCTAATATTTATTAGTAGTACTTAACAAGAATCCTAACAAACTGAGAAAGCGTGGGAAAACCCAGCCATATAAACCCCAAAGGTTAAGGCGGTCCCGATCTGTGTCTCTTTGAATGGCTGAACAGTTCCTCAGTGCTACGCATGCGCTTGACAGTCTGGGTGAGAGCCCCCTGCTCGCCATCCTTACTCATGACATGATCCATTCAAAGAATTAAACACAGTTTAAGTATCATTGATTTCAAAAGGAGATATCCGTCCGTCCGTCCATCCATCCATCCATCCATCCATCCTCTCCTTAAATGTCTCTATCAATGAGAGTTAAATACAATGAATTGGAAAATAGATGGATTGTGTTCTTCTTGCTTGCATTGAATATTAACTGAAGGCAGTTAGGTGAAAGCATCCAACAAACTGCTTGCTCTTATACAGATAATATATATTATATATGGTGTTCAACTCTGATGTGTAGATTCATTTTCCAGAACAGCATCTTCCCCTGAGCAGAGTATCTTATAGTCTGTTCACTGGGCCTCTGCATTAATAATTCTCACTTTTTTCTTCATGAGTTCCTCTAAAGCCCCCTGGAGTCATTAATAAATTGGTTCTTGAATGCAGTGGTTTGTCTTTTACATAGAACTAGAGCTTACATATGTTTCTAGGGTTTTCAGACTCATTTTTCTTTTGCTAAAGATTTGCTGGTCTATTTGCAAAATATTATTAAGAGGCTAGAATTAATAACATTGGTACCAATAATCATAACAATATATCTTAGTAATAGTATCACAGGTTCTGAATGTAACACATGTATTTTGAAAGAGAAAAGCTGCTGAGAAATAGGTAAGGCAATGATATGACCAAAAAGGTTGGTATGTGTGTACATGCACACATATACACACAAAGTCTTCTCTGTTTAACATCAAAGTTATTTTTCTAAAAACTAAACCAGCTCCAAATGACTGAACCTTCATTGCGTACATATACCTATAACATTCACTTAGTCTGGGTGTATAAAATCACTTTATTCCAGAAGTCTGCCAAGGAAATATACTTTTAAGTTCTTTGGAGCTTCATAGGTTAAAACCAGCCCTTTCAATTAGTTTTGGAAACTAGTATGAACCTTTAAATGCTAGCAGGTTATAACCTGTGTGGTGGATCCTTTCTGGAGGATTCTCATCTTGACATGATATGAGGACATAGTAGCTCCAATGACCCTGAAAGCAATGATGATGGAAGTGAGCTTCTGAGAAGGTAACCCTTGCCAGTAAGGCTGAAAGAAGATGGGGAAGATCATCCATAACAGGGATGAGGGCAGGTGGGGTTCTGCAGCTGTGGGAGGAGCTAATTCACCTAGGAGGAGGAACTCCAGAATGAATCCCAGAAGAAAGCAATGCATTTATCTGTTGTTGCAAAAAACCTGCATGGATATAACCTGCATGGATATAAGGAGTTTGGGTGGCAGATGATGAAACAGCCCCAGGTTGGAAAATACTGGGGAAAAATATAGAATTTCCATGTGTAGATTTAGAGTAATTATGTGACAAGACCAAAGTCTCAAGGAAGTCTAATCACTGATGATGCCAGTATTGAAGGAGGAGTTCCTTGTTTTATAAGGACACATACAACTGGGTTGGGGGGATCCTGAACTAAGGAGAAGTTGAAACTGTTACAAAGGAAAGAAAATGTAGTGATTAAATGTTTAAGGATTATGTGAACAAGTGAACCAAATGGATTTATTTATTTATTTGATTTTTATCCTGCCTTTATTATTTTTACAAATAACTCAAGGTGGTGAACGTACCTAATACTCCTTCCTCCTCCTGTTTTCCCCACAGCAACAACCCTGTGAGGTGAGTTGGGCTGAGAGAGAGTGACTGGCCCAAGGTCACCCAGCCGGCTTTCATGCCTAAGGTGGGACTAGAACTCACAGACTCCTGGTTTCTAGCCCAGCACCTTAGCCACTAGACCAAACTGGCTCCAAATGGATTGCTTTGACTCAGATGATTATGATGGGCATAAGTATATAGGAATGGAGAGGCTGTGATCCAAACTCAAATTAACAGGACTGCATCTATTAAAATTAAAATGCAATGGAGGAAGACATGGAAGAATATTATGGTACATTGCAAGTAGTAGTAGATGCATTATCAGGAAAGGACATAATATTATTAGTGGGTGATTGAATACAACAGTTGACCAACAATGGAAGAACCTAGAATCACAGGAAGATTTGGATTGGGTAACTCAGTAATGCAGAAGATAGGTTAACAGCATTTTGCAAAAAGAATTTTTTGATAATTGCCAACACCAGCTTAAAACAACACAAACTCAGGCTGTAAACCATGATAAAAAAAGACAACATTGGAATCAAATACAGTACACTACATGGCAGTAAACAGAAAATCTAAAAGTATACTATAACCGCCCAGAGTCCCTCTGGTGGGAGGAGATGGGCAGTGACAAATAAAATAAATAAATAAATAAAATACTCTAGTTAGCAGATATACTTCCAGGTACAGATCATAGAACTTGAATTATTGGTGTCAAATATATGAATTAGACAATTAAGGAATGTAGGTATGCTAGCAGGAGAATGTAGAGCTGGAATAAGGAACTGGATTTAGTACACTTAGCTAATGTGGAGGAAAACTTGAAAATCTGTAGGAAGAGATAGGAGGCATTGTAAAAACTCAAGTGGAAGAAAATCTCATGGTTTCAAACAAGAAGTAAAGAGCCGAGTGACTTTCAGAACAAGCTATCAAAATAGATAGAGGATGAAAGTGGTGGGCAGTTAATCACAGACTCATAGCAACAAGTAAGACACTATGAAGGAAGTTCTCAGTCAAGAATATGAGTGAACCGAGAAATATACGATGAAAAGGAAAATGGGAGATCTTTTAAAGAAAATCAGAGAAATACCAGGAAAATTCCTGCTAAGATAGAAACCATCAAGAGTAATTTTGGATGAAATATGCAAATTATGTTAAAAGAAAATGGAGAGGCCATTCTAACACCATTTACATTATAAAATGACAGAAGCATTTGAAGAAAAAGAATATATTCAGGAATAACTCCAGCGAAAAGGAAATGTAACAGACAATAGACCAGCTGTCAAACATGAAAGATTCGGCTGCAGATAAAATACCCATTGAATTGTTCAAAGCTGTAAGGAGAAGAGGCGGTTAGAGTATTATCAGCTCTGGGTCCACAAATATGGTCCAAGACTGTATGGCTTACAGAATGGAAAAGTTGCTGTACATATATTTGCTGAGAGGTATACAGATCACCAAACCACTGCAGTAATTCCTGATGCTGGCAGACCTCAAGATCTTAGAAAGAATAGAGCCATACATGGAAAGAAAAATGTAAAATGAAAATGCAGAGGGTTCAGAAAAAAAGCAGAGGGACACAAGATCAGATAATTAATATAAAATGTATAGTAGACCAAGCAAGAGAATACCACAAGGTTTATATTTACTTTATTGACTACAAGAAGGCTTTGACTTCGTTGATCGTGCCATGGTATGAACTTAATAAGGCAGATTATTTTGTTGAGGAATGTTTACAATTACAATTAATAAAAGACAATTATAAAAACTGAATTTAGAGGAAAGAGTGGTTCAGAATGGAGGGTGACAAGGATGTAGGTTGTCCCCCTTTCGATTTAACTTACTTAGTGAATATAAAAATAGCAGGATTAGAAAATATGACTGCTGGAATTAAAACTAGAGGCCAAAACACTAATCCTCTGAGCTATAGAGATGACACCAGCTCTCCTCCCAGAAGTGAAAAACAGAGCTGAAACCTTTCAGGCCCTGCCTTTTCTGCTGAAATCACCCAATGGTTTTGTGTGAAGGTCAAGAGGCATTGTTATTCATTTCCAAAGTCTTCACTGAGGGACAGACTAATGGTAAAGAACAATTAAATTTAAGATATAAAACATAGGATTAGAAATAGAGTACATAAATATTATAACTAGCAAGATTTAACAGGCAAAAACTCCCTCCCTCCCCCCCTCCCTCCCTCCCTTCCTTCCTTCCTTCCTTCCTGGAAACTGCTGAGATCATGTCAGAGGACACAGTGATGCTATTGTGAGATGGATGAAATGTTCTTTTTGTGCGTGTATTGTAAAAATTGTTGTTGTTTATTCGTTCAGTCACTTCCGACTCTTCGTGACTTCGTGGACCAGCCCACGCCAGAGCTTCCTGTCGGTCGTCAACACCCCCAGCTCCCCCAGGGACGAGTCCGTCACCTCTGGAATATCATCCATCCACCTTGCCCTTGGTCGGCCCCTCTTCCTTTTGCCCTCCACTCTCTCTAGCATCATCATCTTCTCCAGGGTGTCCTGTCTTCTCATTATGTGGCCAAAGTATTTCAGTTTGGCCTTTAATATCATTCCCTCAAGTGAGCAGTCTGGCTTTATTTCCTGGAGGATGGACTGGTTTGATCTTCTTGCAGTCCAAGGCACTCTCAGAATTTTCCTCCAACACCACAGTGCAAAAGCATCTATCTTCCTTCTCTCAGCCTTCCTTATGGTCCAGCTCTCGTAGCCATATGTTACTACGGGGAACACCATTGCTTTAACTATGCGGGCCTTTGTTGTCAGTGTGATGTCTGTGCTCTTAACTATTTTATCGAGATTGGTCATTGCTCTTCTCCCAAGGATTAAACGTCTTTTGATTTCCTGACCGCAGCCAGCATCTGCAGTAATCTTCGCACCTAGAAATACAAAGTCTTTCACTGCTTCTACATTTTCTCCCTCTATTTGCCAGTTATCAATCAAGCTGGTTGCCATCATCTTGGTTTTTTTGAGGTTTAGCTGCAAGCCAGCTTTTGCACTTTCTTCTTTCACCTTCATCATAAGGCTCCTCAGTTCCTCTTCGCTTTCAGCCATCAATTGTAAAAATGGAATAGGTATATTTTGTCACCAGATAGAAAAATAAGGGAAAAATCACACCCTGAAAATGGGTGACTTTGCTGCCCAATGTTGAAGGAGAAGGCTCTTGGGGAGTTACAACACCTCGAGTTTAGGATTTCCCCAAACGAGTAATATTACTCTGCTTTTACATCTTGGATAAATTCATTTGCCACTTTTACTCCCATTCCTTCTTCTATCCAATGCATTGCATGGTTCTGAATCTTCATAATATCAAGGCTTGCTTTATTTTATATCAAAATGAAGAAAAATGAGTAAATGTGAAAAGTGTTCCTGTTTCTTTTTGAGCCTCTGTGAAAAATAAGTCTTAAAATCAGCAAATTATGAACCTCTTAAAAGGGACGCGGTGGCGCTGCGGGTTAAACCGCTGAGCTGTCGATCGGAAGGTCGGCGGTTCGAAACCGCGCGGCGGGGTGAGCGCCTGTTGCTCGTCCCAGCTCCTGCACACCAAGCAGTTCGAAAACATGCAAATGTGAGTAGATTAATTGGTACCGCTTCGGCGGGAAGGTAACGGCGTTCCGTGAGTCGTGCTGGCCACATGACCCGGAAGTGTCTATGACAACGCCGGCTCCAAGGCTTTGAAACGGAGATGAGCACCGCCCCCTAGAGTCGGACACGACTGGACTTTACGTCAAGGGAAACCTTTACCTATGAACCTCTTACCAAGGGCTGTATTGGCTTTCTTTCATGAGCACATGAGAGGACTGAGCAAAGCCAATTATGCATTTTAAAAACAGACTCACTCCAACTTTTAAAGTGGATTTTTTTCTTGATAAGCCATACAGGTTGTATGGTATTTTGTATTCCATTCAGGTCTAAAGAAAATATGTCAGCCCTTCAATAACTAGGTATGTTTTTTGTGCTGGTATTTGATGCATGAGTCAGATTTAATCACCTTGCTGAATTCAAAAAGAAGAATCAGCAGCAGGAGGAGAAATAATACAGAGAAAGCCATAGAATTTCCAGCACACTCTGGTGGAAATAAACGTTTTCACAAGTAAATAATCAATTGGCTGAAAATATGCAATCTTTAAGGCTTTGAAGATGTTGGTGTTGATTGCAGAGATTCAGAATAAACACCCAAAACATCTGTCAGAAAAATCAAGATGGCGCCTGCAACAGAATCACAGCCCTGCCCCCTTTTTTTATGTGTGCTGCATATGTGACACAATTATGTGGTCACAGCTGCCATCATGACTTTTCTGCCCTCTCCTATTAACACTACTAGCAATCACCTAATTGTCTTTGTTCTCAAAACATCTGTTAGGTTAAAAGTGAAGGAAACTAAGATTCAGTGTAAGTACTAGTGGCTGGTCTGCCATATGGCACTAAAAATAATCTGGTTTGTTTGGTTTTGGCTCATCTGTTGTGGAACCCAACCATCGTGGCTTAGTGCATTATGAAGAATCTGCCAACTGTAGTTTATTCAATGAACTGGTTAAACAAATGACTTAGTGTGATGAGTGAACCCACATTTGACTCCTAGTGGTGGGAAGGGGAAGAAATGGGTACTTCTGTGAGAAACAGATTGAAGGAAAAATACTTTCTGTCAGGGAAAGCAGAGCAGAAAGGAATGAAAAGGAAATCCTTATTTATCTTCTTGATTATCAAAGTCTTTAGTGGTCAATAGGATAGCAAGGAATTTATCTTCCGGATCAATCTGCCCTCAGATGCCTCCAAGATTAATGGACCAGTCATACAGCAAATACTTCATAAAGTGGTAGAGGCAACCTGATGCCTTCCAGATATTTTGGTCTGCGATTTCCAGATTACTTGCAATTGGCCATGCTGGTTGCAGCTGGTGAGAGCTGAAGTCCAAAACCTCTGGGGGAATATCATAGACATTTGGAGTTAATACTGAGCTGGCACAAGGATCCCTTGCAGATGTACCCTCACTTCCAAGTAGGCAGTCAGGGACAGCTAGTGACTTGGGGAAGGGGGTATTTTATCTATTTTAACTTTGCCCCTATCAGAATTGGAATATAGTCTTTCCCAGCTTTGGGTGGTAAATGGTTTTCTATCCCTGGTGAAAACATAATATGGAAACATAAAGATCTCCTTATCTGGTGTCTTCATTGGCTGAACCTATATGAAGACTATTCTCTTTAGAGTCTGAGAGACTTAGTGGTTGCCCAGGAAATAGAGGGATGAGCAGTATCTGAGCATTGTGTGTGTGAAGGTTATTTCTTCAGCTAGACCACAATTTTGGTGTCCCACTTCTGGAGTGCTTGCTGTGGTCTTCTGAACCTTAAACATGACTCAGGATCAGTGCATTTCCCCTCTGAAGGTTATACCATACAAATGTCCAGAATACCAAACATGCTTCCAGGGAAAGTTTTGCAGTTTGATTATGGTCCACATAATCTTGCTCTGAGCTTGTGAAGCAGGGTCGTTAAAATGTTTGTTCTCCTTTCTTCTAGTGTCTATAATTGTACATGAATTTGGAATTGGATACCCATACAAACCCACCTAATAAATAGGCTTAATTTTTATTGATCATTAAAGCAATGAAAAGTGTTTATTTTACAGTACATTGTGGGTCTTTAGACTATTAGGATTTGTTCAGCTAAATGTGCTCTAATTCTGCAGAAATAACTTCTTCCACCCATCCCAAATCCAATGGCTCTGCCAATGCTGCCAAGGAGAGACCTCCAATCTCTCTGCCCTGCGAGGGTGGGGTTGGGGGGGAAAAATAGGCAATCTCTCCTGTGCCTGACCAGCCCCCCCACCCCAGATTCGCAGAGTGGAGAGATTGGAGAGGAAGGGATTACAAGAGAGTAAGCAGGCATGATGGGGAATACACTGAGCTGTTTGCATAGCACACTCGTGGCTGCTGGTGCCACCGCATTCCTTTCAATGTGTATTCCCCATTGTGTGCCTGCTTACTCTCTTGTAATCCCTTCCTCTCCAAAGAACATAAATACAAACATTAATTCCCTTCTTGCTAATTGTCCCAGGGCCTAGTGAGTATTCCAAAGCATGGGGGAGTGGTTAGGAGGCAAACAAAAGCCAAATGTAATGGCATGTGGGAAGGACCTTGGGAGGCAGGGTGAAGAGACGCTGCCAAGGGAATGGTCAGATAAGAGACAGCATAGCCCACAGATGGTTAGTGGGCAGGGCAAGAGGCTCAGGGGGGACCCTCCCTAGTTTCTCAGGCTGTAAAGGAGATAGGGGGAGAATTACCGAATGCCATGGCCACATGAAAGCCATAGTCCACACAGGCCTAAGATGCAACAAATTTGGTTCAAGTTTTATTTCACAAGTAGTAGAGGGTGAGAGGCCATTCCAAAGGGTGGGAACCACAATAGAAAATCTCTTTTTTTGGTTAAACATCTACGGAATGGGGCAAAACCAAGACGACCAATAACAATGTACTGAAGGCATTCTCTCAAGTTGTTCAAAGATTTAGAGGTCAACATCTCAAATCAGCTTTAATAATAAGTTGGTGAGCAATGACAAATCTCAATAAAATAGTTAAGAGCACAGACATCACACTGACAACAAAGGTCCGCATAGTTAAAGCAATGGTATTCCCAGTAGTAACATATGGCTGCGAGAGCTGGACCATAAGGAAGGCTGAGAGAAGGAAGATCGATGCTTTGGAACTGTGGTGTTGGAGGAAAATTCTGTCAGTGCCTTGGACTGCAAGAAGATCCAACCAGTCCATCCTCCAGGAAATAAAGCCAGACTGCCCACTTGAGGGAGTGATATTAAAGGCAAGACTCAAATACTTTGGCCACATAATGAGAAGACAGGACACCCTGGAGAAGGTGCTGATGCTAGGGAGAGTGGAGGGCAAAAGGAAGAGGGGCCGACCAAGGGCAAGATGGATGGATGATATTTTAGAGGTGACGGACTCATCCCTGGGGGAGCTGGGGGTGTTGACGACTGACAGGAAGCTCTGGCATGGGCTGGTCCATGAAGTCACAAAGAGTCGGAAGCGACTGAACGAATAAAGACCAGTGCAATTGTCTCAACAGTGGTATTGTACAGCAAGGACTAGGCACACCTTGGAATAACCTTGATGTAATGCGCTGCGAGAATAATGTCAAGGAAGAAGAGGAAGAGCCACCGCCAAGGTAATGGTCAGGTAAGAGAAATCTCAGCCCACAGAAGGAAGAAAGGGGGTGGAGAAAACATCTCAGACTGCACTCTCCCTAGTTCTCTTTTGTATAAGGGCAGGGAGTGGTGAAGGCACATTCAGACTTGCACGATTCTGTCACGGTAACCCTATAATAAAAGTAGTTTTAGTATCCGTGACTTTGGTGTTTGAGTCTACCTCATAGGGCTGGCATTTGCTGCTGGACCATGTATGTTTCCTCCCTTGTATACAACACATTGCAAGACCTGTGTCCTCTGGATGTATTGGTAGTCTGGCTAGCTGGGAGATATTGAGAGATGAGATCTACACATCTGGAGGGCACTAGATTGGAGAAACCAGCACTAGACATAATCTGCAGGCTCCATTTAGAGACAATTGAGCATTGGATGTGAGCAAGAACAGCACCTTTTTAATAAAAACCCTGGGGTTTTTTTCCTTAAATCATTCATTCTTTTATTATTTTTCCTTTTCGTTGGTTTTTATAATTGGTTTTTCTTTTTTACATTTGCACTTTCCTCTTTTGCTCTGCCCACAGCAGCACCAGCTGGAGTGGTGATAAATTTTCAAGGACCTCAAGTCTCCTATTAAAGTCCGTTGGATGTGCAAGTGCTGCATCTCACTGGTTGGGCCATTCCGCTCCGCCTTGCCCTGCCCTGCCCTGCCCCCAAAGCAGGTTTGCCCTGTTTTATTTTTTTCATTCAATCATGTCCGGATCTCGGAGACTGCCTGGATGAGTCCCAGCAGTTTTCTTAGCAAGGTTTTTTCAGAAGTGGCTTTCCATTGCCTCCTTCCTAGGGCTGAGAGATAGTGACTGGCCCAAGGTCACCCAGCTGGCCTAAGGTGGGACTAGAACTCACAGTCTCGGTCTCCTAGTTTCTAGCCCAGTGCCTTAACGCTACACCGAACTGGCTTTGTTCTGAATGGATCCGTAATCCTACAGGGGCAAGCCGTTTTGCCGGATCTAGCTTCATTTCTATGAATTTATACGATGGCGCCCTCTAGTGGACAGTGATGGCATTTCTACATTATTTATAATATAAATCAATAACGCCACGGCAGCTGGGCTCCAATCGAGTTTAGCAAAGTCTAACACAATCTGGTGTGTGCGTGCTGACATGGAAGTCACTAAGCTCAACAGGAAAGAGCACAAATATTGGCAGCCTTACATATCTCCAAATCTAAGCAGTTTGATTGTGCTTCAAATTGCTGTGGAGTAAGTCACCAAACAGATGCAAAGCTGCACTAGAAGCAAGCAATACTTTTGAGGTGAGGACCTTGTTTTTTAAAATCATTATTCTTCCACCCTTGGAGTGCAGGGTGCCCAGTGAGGTACTAATATCAGCAAAAAGCACAGCCACATTTTTAATTCCCGTCATCTTTATGGGCGGGGTGTTGTGCCTTCAAGTCAGTGGTAATTGCTAGTGACTGCCTGGACTAGTCCCTGCAGTTTTCTTCTGCCGTTCCTGCAGTTTTCTTTTTCTGTCCTGCAAAGGACAGAAGAGGCATGCTGATAAGTGCTTTCCTCAAAAGACTTCCATCTCCAGAGTTTAAGATAAGCCACTGCAGTGACATCATTATCCACCATCTCAAAAAAATAACCTCAAAAATACCGGCAAGAAAAATTTGAGAGTACCTTGAGAATAAGGAGGGGGCAAAAACACAAAACAGAAGCTTCTTTCAGAGAGGAAGAACGCTTCTAAGAAATTGTATGGCATTGTCTGGGTACAGCAGATAGCAGCCTTTAAGGCAACGGGGGCTAATCTTTGAGGGTGCTTATTTTATGCCCAGTGTATCAGGACTGATATCTTTTTTGTTATTGGAATAACAAAGCAGGTGGCAACATCTATTCATCCTTGGCTGATCTAGAAAATAATTATCTTGGAATCAGGCAGTGCCTAAATAAATGAATAAATAAGCAAGCAAGCAAGCAGGGTCAGATATTTATAGAACATGGAACAGAGACCACCAAGTAATGGGGCTAGAGCAGTGTTCTCAGTCTTAGCAACTTTAAGAGCTTGCTGGCTGAGGAATTCTGGGAGTTGAAGTCCACACCTCTTAAAGTTGCCAAGGTCAGGAAACAATGCGTTAGTGGTTAGATTGGAAAGTTAAAGAAAAAAGAAAAAAAAGAACAATCCCAGAAGACATGGCAGACTACTTCTGTATTTTTTTTTTTAATCTGTTCAATCATGTCCAGTTCTCTGAGACTGGCTGGACAAGCCCCTGCAGTTTTCTTGGCGAGGTTTTTCAGAAGTGGTTTGCCGTTGCCTCCTTCCCAGGGCTCAGAGAAAGTGACTGGCCCAAGGTAGCTAAGGAGGCACTAGAACTCATGGCCTCCCAGTTTCTAGCTTGATGCCTTAACCACTATACCAAACTGGCTCTACTTCTGTATAGTTGCAAGAAAATTATAACCAGAAGCTGAACTTGATTGGAGGGAGTTTTTATATTTTAAGGCCAACTTTGGCTCAGCATTAATAGCGACAATTAAAAAGTTCCCTCAGCCCTAATCAGGTTACTGAAAAGAATACCTGGAACATAGGATGGGAGGGGAAATGCCAGTCACAAGTCCCTTGGTGGCTCCAAAGTTTCCACTTTCTGTTCTTTGTGTTGGGTTTGAAAGGACAGACTTTAGAATTTTAGTAAAGAATGAAGTAGATGCCACAGTCAAACTGGATTTTGCAGTGGCATTAGATTATTTTATGGCTATATTTATTTTTCCATTTTGTGGGGGTGTCCCAGACTTGCTCTAAAAATTCCAAATGTGGTCCAAACAATTGCTTCTCTTTTTTCTTCAGTTACAGAGGAAGTGGAAAGAAATACTAGTGTCATCATTAAGATACTACAGCAGGGTGCACTAGAGAACTGTATGGTAACTGTGTACAATATTTGTGGGCATCTCTTTTCTTTTGCTGTTGTATGAAAAATGTACTATTTTTCATTGCTATTGTATTGCTGTTCCCTGAAGTGGGGAATTCTTTTCCCTGCAGATATTTGAACAAGATCTGTGTTTTCCTCATTTGAGAACAGTGAATGGAGTTCTGCTCAAACAAAATGACTCTGATCATAACTGTTGTCACAGGCACTAAAAGTGGCTGATGGGGCTGATCCTAAACACCCTTTTCTCTTGCACATTGCATGGGGTGTTTGGTCACGGAAGCTAACCGAATGTCCGTCTTAAACAGAGAGATCTCTAGCATGTGTTCAGAAGAAGAAAGCTGAATGTTTACTACTTACTGCCTCATAAAACTGAGGCTGTGATTTTTCAATTTCAATTTTTTAATTTTTAAATTTATGTGACACCCTTTAAAACACAGTTTTTAATGCATATTGTAGCAAGAGTACTGTTGTCTGATGTAATTAGACTGAATTGCTTTTTGCAAATTGCCCTTTTTTTCCTCTGCTTTATAACCAGTGTTTCAGTGTTCTTTTTTTAATTATGTAACATTATGAAAAAAAGTGAAATGTTAATGAAATTTGCCTAGGTTCGGGCTCAAGCTCCTTGATTCTCCACTGCTCAAGAGGGAAATTATTAGGGCTGCTAAATCTGGGTACAGGAATTCAGAGGACCACTAGATGACAGCAAAGAATTAGTTTTCTGTATCTCTTTCTTGCGCATCCACAACTTTGCAGCTCAGATCTGGTTGTCCTACAGTGATTGTTAAGGTTTAATCATGGGAGTTCAGTGTAAACAATAAAACACATAAAGCAATAAAATTGACAATGCCATGAGCGAATGTCAGATTAATACTAACCATGTTGAGGCTGTTCAAAAATACATAAAATCTGATCAATACTTTCAGCTGAAAATGGCAGACACTTTTGAAGCCAGTAATGATTAACTGATCATGTGCCATCAAGTTGGAATATATATTCCCAGCAGGACCACCCAAGGCGTGAAGGTCATCCCAGCTGCCCAGCTAAAGCAAGCAGGCACCTATATTGGGCAGCAGTGACATAGGAAGATGCTGGAGGCAGATGATCACTTTAGTGGACAGCAAAAGGGTCAAGTCATCATGTGTGGAAGAAGGCAATGGTAAACCACTCATGGCCTGACAAATCCCAATTGGCATTAGATCTACAGATATAAAACCACAGCTTCATTCTTTTCATAACTGCGTATAGGAGATGCTTACCTCCAATTAACTTGGAATTCTTCTAGTTAACATAAAGCAGTGTTTCTCAGTCTGAAGAACTTTAAGATGCATGGACTTCAACTCCCCGAATTCCCCAGCTACCATGCTGGCTGGGGAATTCTGGGAGTTGAAGTCCACGCATCTTAAAGTTGCTCAGATTGAGAAACAGTGACATAAAGCGAACAGACTGATGTGAATGAAGGCCCAAATCCCTTTTTCTTGGCAGTATTACGTCCGCTTGTTTGTAAGGGCTAAAATGGCTGCCCTTCAGCACGTGTAAACCAACCAACCCTTCTCATGAAAACTTGAATATTGGGGAAAATACTAGACAACATTTTCCTCCTCAGGCCTACTTTTGTGCATGCAGAAAATATTTTTGCATAGAGTTTCACCGCTAGACTCAAATGCTGCTAATATTGAGAAGACAACCTTTATTTTATCTAGAACACATCTGGAAACTAGAGAAGTGGGGAAAACTAAATTTATCACTTATGGGGCAAATCTCTGTAATCAAAATGAATATCCTGCCTAGGATGTTATTTTTATTTCAAAATATTCCAATACTATTAACTGACAAAACTTTTAAATTATGGCAAAAAGACCTCTCAAAGTTGATTTGGCAAAGGAAAAGACCAAGGATTAGACTCAAATTAATGCAGGATGCTAAAGAACAAGGAGGCTGGGGTCTTCCGGATTTTAAATTATATTATGAAGCATGTGGATTACTATGGGTAAAAGAATGGAATACTTTACAAAATTATAGATTATTAAATCTAGAAGGCCACGACCTGAAATTTGGTTGGCATGGATTCCTGTGGTATAACAAATTGAAAGTAAATAAAGCATTTAACAACCATTGTATTAGAAAGTCCCTTCTCAGAATTTGGGAAAAATATAAATCTATTTTAACACCCTCTACCATTATGGATTTCCCCACAAGAAGCGTATAGTAGGAGAGAAAAAACAGGAATCTGCAAGTGGCTAAGATATTTGGATCTAATAAAATTTGAAGGGGCTACATATAGAATGAAGAGAAGAGAAGAATTGGAAAATGAAGGACATCCATGCCAATGGTTTTTGTACTTTCAATTAAAGGAACAATTTAAAACTGATGCCCAAATTTACAAATTTACAAAAGATCTAACCTTCTGGGATAACTTAGTTTATGCCAACAATGACCATATGATTTCTAAAATATATAAAATGTTATTACAAATAAGAATGGCAAATGTACAAATTAAACAATGTATGATTAAATGGGAGAGAAATTTTGGATATCACATTGACTATGATGTTTGGGAAAGAATGTGGACCAAAGGGCTGAAATTGACTTTAAATTACAATTTAAAAGAATTTTTTTATAAAATGATGTACATGTGGTACATTACTCCGGACAAAATATCCAAAATGTTTCCGAATACTTCAAATGTCTGCTGGAAGTGTAAAAAAGAAACAGGAACATTTTATCATATGTGGTGGACTTGTAAGAAGGCGAAAAAAAATTGGACATCTATACACAATATAATTTGTCAAATGTTGACTAAAGAAATTAATAGAACACCGGAACTCTATTTATTGGGCATCATGGACAAGGATTTGGAACATGAACATGGAAAACTTTTATGATATTTGATCACCGCAGCTAGAATTACGTATGCATCAAAGTGGAAGGAAGAACTAACCCCCTCAATGGAAGAATGGACATTTAAATCCCTGGATCTGGCGCAGTTGGCAAAACTTACGGACCAGATAAATGATAAAAACATGGAAAATTTTCACAACAATTGGACCCCTTTTTTCAACTATGTAGAATTGACCCAAAAAATTAACATGAATGTATAAAATATATAAATATAAGATGTAAATATTATGTATTTGATTCATATAATTTTAATAGAATTGTAGAATTATTGAAACCAAATTAGCGAATTGTGAAAAGAAATTACTTAGTTAAGGTATAAAATTGTACTACTTAGGGAGTTGGAAATCCATTTCTTTTCTTTTAAACTTCTTTTTCTTCTTCTTCCTTCTCTTTTCCTTTTTTCTTTTCTCTTGTTTTTGTATTTTATGTTTATTGTTGATATGTCATTGTATGTCTGTATTATTTGTGTAAATAATTTAATAAAGACTATTAAAAAAAAAAGAACACATCTGGAAACTCGAGAGCTTGCCATCCTGACTTTTTTGACTCCTCTGTATGGATTTCCCAGAGCATTTTCAGAAAATGGTTACCAAAGCAACCACAGTCAGTCACAAAATATCTATTTCCAGAAGTCAAGTGGATAAAAGCGTTTCCTATTGGAGAGGGCCACATCTCTAGCAAAGGCATCCACAAGGAGTTGGGCACAATCACACAATCAGAGCTCCAACGTTTTGGAGATGCATTAGCTTTGATCGCATCTACAGACCAGTAGGAGGCACTTTAGGACTACAGGTAGTCCTTGCTTAACAACCACAATTGGGATGGGAATTTTGGTTGCTAAGCAAAGAGTCATTAAGTGAATCCAACCCGATCTTATGACCTTTTTTTGGCAGTCGTTAAGTGAGCCATGTGGTTGTTAAGCAAATCACGTGGTTCCCCACTGATTTTGCTTGCCAAAAGATGGTTGGGAAGGTCGAAAATGGTGATCACTCTTACAGCACACCAGGCTACCTAAAGTTGCTCTTTGATGACATCTGCCTCTTAGCTACCTGCAGATCCTCCTCTCTCCAGTGGCTTCCAGATTGCTGGTTGGTGGCATTTTTTGAGTTGGATCCTGCCTGTGGATTGACTTGCCCTCTGTACTATGCTAGGGCCCCAATGCCAGTGTATTCTACAGTAGTTTAACAACTTATTTTGGCCTTCCAAGCCGTTAAGCCCCTCTTCCCAATGTTTGGGCTTTAACAGTTTGCTTTTATTCTGTTTTTATCCTATGCTTTTATGTTGTTATTATCCACTGCTTTGCAATTCTTAAAATAAGAAGCCGGTATGTAAATACTTTTCATAAGTAACCAAATAAAAGCGACTGGTGAAGATGCTGCCCCTGTAGAATTTAGTCTGGACATTCCCTACCTTATTTCTGCAGCTGATGGGAGAAATGCATTTTATGGATGTGTCGGGCACAAATGTGTTAACAAGGAAATGTTCCAAGCCACTGTACTTTTCAAACTTCTTTCTGTGTGGATTCAACCTCTTGGCCTAAAGCTGAATGAAAAGTGTAGATATGTGGGGCCTAATTTTCAAGCAGACATAAAAAGAAAGACTAGACCAATTTTTTTATTGCTAGCGCTTGTGTGATATAGATAGCCACTTTCCATGATTTCTGGAGGACAAGAAAAAAATGACTTAATTCTCTGATCTTAAATGGAAGGATTTTAAAATAATGGATTAAATATATAGCTAACCCACAAGAAACTCTAAATCTACAAGGAATTAAATCTGCAGTAAATTTTAAATGTCAGTTTATATTTCAGCTTTTCTCTGTGTTGTTGATGATTTAGCTTTCACTAAGGATTTATTAAAAGTAAGTAAAAAGCTCCCTTCTCTGTTAGGAATCCAAATCTTACACTATTTTCTTAAGCACCCTCTGTTCTTTGGGCTCTCTCCAGTCAAGGAAAGTATCATGCCAAATTACAGTCCCAAAGCCTCACAATTGGGATGCAAACCTGAATTCCGCATTAACTTTTTATATGGTATAGACAGTCTTTCTCAGCTTTTTGGCCCTGGAGGAACCCTTGATATTTTTCAGGCCTCAGGGAACCCCTGCACATTCAGGCTCAAATATAGGCCAGAAGTTACAAAATTACTATATTCATTTCATGTATAGGCCTGTATATATGCATTAACAGTATTCTTAAACTAAAAATAAAGAACAAAACTTACCTCTTTAATGTGAAGTTGCCCAAATTTGAAACAAGTTTTTACATAAATCATGATCTCCCAGGGAACCCCTAGTGACCTCTTGTGGAACCCTAGGGTTCCATGGAACCATGGTTGAGAAACCCTGACATAGACAATATGACCCAGTTTTGATTTTTGCGAGCAATCACTGCAGATCGAACCTAAGTTAGGGGCACAGTTTTCACTAGTTGTTCTTTGTCGTGCTAAAGGCAATGCATTTGGGGAGGAGATGGGAAGGCTATTACAGCAGCATAATGAAGTATGTCTGCTAATGAAGACATCAGAAGGATCACTACGACACACTAACTACTGCTGTATGCAAACTAAGGTAAGTTGCTGCATTATTATTCTTCTGCTCCTCCATCTTCCGAGCAGGGTGTCATTTCAAGCCAGATGGTGCCATTTGTACCCAGGAGGGCACTTTCTTTAGATAAGAAAGAGCTTCGCGTTCAACTGCCCATCTGCTAGTTATCTAGTGACTCTGAAATGAGACAATCTTTGCATATTTATACCTTTGCTGTGCCTGCTGCTCCGCAAGAAACAAGTAAATAATCACTCAGAAGTTTTTGTTGCCATAGGGCCATGGGAATAAAATCGTGAAGAATGAGCAAGTGGCATCACTATCAAAACCACATGTAGCTTTTGGTGAATTCTGAAAAGGAATAAGTGTGAAAACAGATGTAATAGGAATAAGAAGCATCAAAGATGGGGTCCTTACTTGTAGTGTTTCCTGATTTTTCCATTTGTACAAACGTAGCCATGTGTGAAGGCTGTAAGTTTTTTCCTTCAACCTGTGGATCAGGTAGACTAATATTTTTAAAATTATTAAATTTTAACTCAGTGAAATTAACAAGCTGTTTCCCTTCTCCAATTTTTCCCCACAGCAACAGATCTGTAAGGTGGGTTGGGCTGAGAGCAAGAACTGAGCCAGAATAATCCAATGAGCTTCCATGGTTGAGGGTGCCCTTGGATTTGGGTATCTTCAATCATGATGCCACATTGTATTTTCTAACTAGATATTAGGCCTTTGCAAAGTTAAAGATTTTTTGTTCATGCACAAACATACTCAGAAGATCTGGGGAGGTCTTCAAAGCTGTTGCATCAAGCTTTTGAGCAGACACAGCACATTGATGCTTTAAGCAAGGATGCTTCTTTTTTTACTGCTATGATCAGATATGTGCTCACAGGTGATTCATATTTTATTATATTCCCCCTTTAAGAAACTATTGATTCAGGACTCAAGCAAAAATTACAAAAGGATGTGTCTCTCTGTGTGAGAGAGAATGTGTGTTGCTCTGTGAAACTAGAGAATGCCAGCTTCTGGATGCTGTCCCACCAGTGGGCCAGTCCTGCTCAGACTTCCCTGCACTCAAATTCTATGGATCCAGTTTCATGGAATCATTATTGCTTATGCAGCAAAGTTGCACCTGCTGAACATAGAAGTATATCAGCACAAACCTTCCAGGTTTTGCTATCACAAAACCTGCCAATTAATTCTGCCACTCACTTCCCTTTTAGGATGTGTTCTGTCACCTTCAGTGCAACACTGTTTGCCTGCTGGACTGTTGAAACAAAGCCCTTCTTCAACAAGGCTGCAGTCAAGATATCTATGACTTGCTCTGCCACATGCTGTTCTGAAATGGTGAAATCTTCAATCCTGGCTATTTTTTAAAATTGTTTGAAAAAAAATCCCTGCAATTGTTATGTGTCTTGGGGCTTGGGACTTAACAATGAATATTGACAGGTTGAAAAGGATATAAGAGAGAGCTTTTTGAGGGTTATGAAAGGGTTAAAAGACAAATCACACTTTGATATGCTTAGTCTAGAGAACAGATGAATATGGGGGAAATATGTTGACAGTTCTGAAATATTTACAAAGATGTCAAAAAGAAGCGAGGAACCAAATGTTCACATTGACAATGGGAGATGCCGTGAGTTTAAACCAGCTGAAACTATAAGGAAGACTATAACTTTAAAGGAATGCATTGCCCTGAACAGCCAATAAACATTTATAACAGAAAAATTATAATGTGGCACAGGTACTGTAGGCTGTTTTCAATAACCAAGAATATGATGAAAGTAAAACAAAATGAATGTTTCCAGCAAGCTTAAAGATGAACATTGCAGATCTTAGATGGCATATCCCTCTAAATAAAAAGGACTTATTAGATCAACTGTTAAGTGTTAGATTAAGCACTGTGCCAAACAATTTTGAAGAAAAAAAAAGTAAGTATGTAGGAGACAGCCAGAAAGGAAGAGAGATTGGCTGACAGTATAATCCTATTTATTTCCGTTTAATTCAAGCAGGGCTAAGAATGTCTATTTCAGATTCAGTCATAAATCTATACCTTTCCATTTCTGCATCATCATTCTGTAATATTTTTTAAAATGGCAAAACTCTCCTTTCTTTTACACCTCTTCCATTAACGTATTCATACATTTATTTAGCTTGCAATTCCAGACAGACTACCAGATTCTTTCTCGACAGTTTACAATAAACAAACAAATAAATATCAAGACATAAATAGCAATTAAAATAAGCAAGCAAGAGGGTACTATCAGCCCTTGAGGTAGTCCAGGCAAGAGGCACAAACCATGAGTACTAATACTACCTTTATTGTAAGGTTACAGTAACAGAGTCTGAAAGCATTTCTCCCCTCCTTTCCTTTTACTTTCCAGAAAACTAGGGAGGGTCCCTTCTGAGACACTTTCTCCATCCCATTCCTTCTGTGGGCTGAGATTTCTCTTATCTGACTGTTGCCTTGACTGCGGCTCTCCCTCCTGTCTTCCAAGGTCATTCCCACACACCATTACAGGTACATTGCAAAGAGCTGGGGCAGCAGCATGAACCCCCTTCAATTAAGCTAGCAGCAATTGTAGGCAAACCTCAGGTGAGCAGGGAAGTTCTTACAGAAGGTAGCATTCTCTCAAACGGCCTGAGCAAGTGGTGGTTCTGTGTGTGTGTGTAAAAATCAGCAAGACGACAACTGTTGCAAGCCCCCTCCCTTTTCTATGCATGTTGCCATCGCAGGGGGGCTGCATTGCAATGCTCCATTGGCCATCTTGTTGACTTTGCCCTCCCCTGGGAGATGCCGCTGATCTGAACCTAAACCATTTAGGGATTTAAAAATAATGACAGGCATTTTGTAGTTTGCCCAGGAATGAATTGGCCCCCAGTGCAGGCCTTTAATCACAAATAAAATATTGTCTCTTTGCAGGGGTTGCCAAATTTGATACCAACTGGAATTTCTGTTGGACTCAAAGGCAGCCCCACATAGAGCACATCACTGTAGTCAAGCACAGAGTTAGCAGCATGTGCACTTCAGTATGTGCATTAGAGCCATCTTCCAGGAAGGAAAGCTGTTGCCATATCAATCAAAGCTGATCAATTCTTTGACTATTTCTTCAAATGGGGAAAAAAAGAAAGCTTTGGGTTCCAGAAGCACCATCAAACTGCCTATCTGCTCCTTCTGGGAGATTAATCGTATTCAGGAGAGGCAGATCTGCCACCTCTCTAGATTTATGGGTCCTTCCAAAGAACACTTCTGTCTTCTCTGGATTCAGTTGTGTTACTGACTTCAGACAGGAATTTGGGAAGCCACACCATTTTCTGAAAATGTCATAGACACCCAGTTCCAAATCTTCTGATTCTGATGATCTCCCCCAGTAGTTTTATAGTTATTGAAACTTTTGTTAGTTATTGAAAATATTCAAGAGAGAATGAAGCCTTGATACCATATAATACGTATAATAGGAGCACCTGTCTTCAAGTGACATCATCTGAAATCTACCTAAGAGACAGGAACAGAACCACTACCTTCTTAATCTCTCAGGCAATCCAAGAGGATGTCATGATCAATGGTACTGAAAATTGCTGAGAGGTCAAGAAGATTCCATAGAGCCATGCTTCCTCTGTCTGTCCCCTGAGAATGATAATCCATCGGACCCACCAAGACAATCTCAACTTGGTAGCTCAACCTGAGGCCAGTGTGAAAATAGATTAAGATAATATGTTTCCTGCAGGATTACGTGCAGCTGGGAAATCACCACTCTTTCAATCATGGTAGGTTAATTGCTCACATCTGAGGGCTCCAGGGCAGACATCTTAAAAAAGAGTTTTAATAATTGCCACTTTTAAACGAGGAGGCATTTGCCCTCTCTCAGAGAGGCATTTATGATATAATTATTATTAACCTTCTGACTAAAAGTTATAAGCTAATTTGGGCAAGGATCCTTCCTGAACGTGGTAGAATGTATCACTCCAAGCAACCTCTCCATGTCCTTAGGCATCAAACTGGAACTGGTATAGTCTAACTATATAAAAGGACTCCTATAATAGAAGGGTTGGAAGAGACCTTGGAGTCCAACCTTCTTCCCAGTGCAGGAACCCATGGTTGTAGCTTCTCCAACAGATAAGAATCCAACCTCTGTTTAAACACCTCCAACAAAGGAGAGTCCACTTCCCCTTAAGACAGTATGTTGAAGAGCTCTTATCATTTGGATTTTTCCTGATATCCAACTGAAATCTACTTCCATGCAATCAAAATCCACTGCTTCTATTCATGTCTTCTGTAACATCTCTGAAAGATTTTCCCATACCTTCTACATGACAGCCCATCAGATACTTGAAGACAGATTTCATGTCTCCCTGCAGTCTTCTTTTCTCCAGGCTAAACATACTCGAGGCTTCTAACTTGTTCCTCATGGATATTTCCTTGCAGGCCCTTATCATTCCATAGATTATTGCACATCAGAGGGGACATCCAGGTCAGCCTGAATACTGTATGAGAGATTTTATCTGCAAAAAACCCACTGAAAGCATTTCAACAAGCTTCTGAGAATTCTGTAATAGAACTCTGGGTGGGGCAAATGGACATACAAAGGTAGTCCCTTCATACCTAAGCAACTCAGCAGGCTGAGAGCTTTCAGATGCTTTATGAACAGAAGGAAACAGCTTCTTTGCTGCCTGTATTGACACAGCAGAGGCTTTGAAATGGGCTTTACTGTATGCTGTGTCTCATCAGATTTGAATGGGGCCTTCTTCTACCTGTCAATTATGCCTAAGTACATATTGTATACAGGTTTTTTTTAACTTTTAGGTGCAGTCTTTGAACAAAGAACTGCATTGCAAAATGTAGGCAGGTGTGTAATCCAATGATCAAGGACATTTTCACATCACTGGCCTTGCTTAACCTAACTCCTGTTATTCACTACAGCAACTTCACTGCATGGAGGAAGCATCTCCATCAAGTTCAGTGGAAGTCCCATGCTCTCCTGGAGCTACAGGGGTATTGTACCCATCACAGATTGGCACAAAGTTGACAGGTGGAAGGGGACTGCATTCTGAACTGCAAATTAGTCAAGGAAATATGCAGTTTTCTTAATAATGTGGATATTTAAATCTTCAAGTTGAACTCAGCTTCTGGTAATTTACACAGATGCATCCATGCAGTTTTCTTAGAAACTATAAAAATTCCTCCTCCTCCTCCTCCTCCTCCTCCTCCTCCTCCTCCTCCTCCTCCTCCTCCTCTTTTCCAGTCCTTGACTTTCTAGATAATCTTCTATCCAAGAACTAACCTGGGCTGATCCTGCTTGTTGTCAAGACCAGTCCAGATCAGCTAACAAAGTCTTGCCACCTTGTTGGACCTATGGACTAAATGAAACATTCTGGCATCTCTACTCCCAAATAAGCATGTATGACATTAAAGCCTGAGACGGATGGGTGGGAAAGGTTTGATGATGATTTCAGTAGTGGTTCTCACTGCTGAGGAGACAGTCCCTTTTAAAAAAGGGCTGCCTGTATTATTTCCATGTTTGTTGTTTATTCGTTTAGTCGCTTCCGACTCTTCGTGACTTCATGGACCAGCCCACGCCAGAGCTTCCTGTCGGTCGTCAACACCCCAGCTCCCCCAGGGACAAGTCTGTCACCTCTAGAATATCATCCATCCACCTTGCCCTTGGTCGGCCCCTCTTCCTTTTGCCCTCCACTCTCCCTAGCATCAGCATCTTCTCCAGGGTGTCCTGTCTTCTCATTATGTGGCCAAAGTATTTCAGTTTTGCCTTTAATATCATTCCCTCAAGTGAGCAGTCTGGCATTATTTCCTGGAGGATGGACTGGTTTGATCTTCTTGCAGTCCAAGGCACTGACAGAATTTTCCTCCAACACCACAGTTCAAAAGCATCGATCTTCCTTCTCTCAGCCTTCCTTATGGTCCAGCTCTCGCAGCCATATGTTACGGGAACACCATTGCTTTAAATATGCGGGCCTTTGTTGTCAGTGTGATGTCTCTGCTCTTAACTATTTTATCGAGATTGGTCATTGCTCTTCTCCCAAGGATTAAGCATCTTCTGATTTCCTGACTGCAGTCAGCATCTGCAGTAATCTTCGCACCTAGAAATACAAAGTCTTTCACTGCTTCTACATTTTCTCCCTCTATTTGCCAGTTATCAATCAAGCTGGTTGCCATCATCTTGGTTTTTTTGAGGTTTAGCTGCAAGCCAGCTTTTGCACTTTCTTCTTTCACCTTCATCATAAGGCTCCTCAGTTCCTCTTCGCTTTCAGCCATCAAAGTGGTATCATCTGCATATCTGAGATGGTTAATGTTTCTTCCAGCGATTTTAACTCCAGCCTTGGATTCCTCAAGCCCAGCATGTCGCACGATGTGTTCTGCGTACAAGTTGAATAGGTAGGGTGAGAGTATACAGCCCTGCCGTACTCCTTTCCCAATCTTAAACCAGTCCGTTGTTCCGTGGTCTGTTCTTACTGTTGCTACTTGGTCGTCATACAGATTCTTCAGGAGGTAGACAAGATGACTTGGTATCCCCAAAGCACTAAGAACTTGCCACAATTTGTTATGGTCCACACAGTCAAAGGCTTTAGAATAGTCAATAAAACAGAAATAGATGTTTTTCTGAAACTCCCTGGCTTTTTCCATTATCCAGCGGATATTGGCAATTTGGTCCCTAGTTCCTCTGCCTTTTCTAAACCCAGCTTGTACATCTGGTAATTCTCGCTCCATGAATTGCTGAAGTCTACCTTGCAGGATCTTGAGCATTACCTTACTGGCATGTGAAATGAGTGCCACTGTTCGATAGTTTGAACATTCTTTAGTGTTTCCCTTTTTTGGTATGGGGATATAAGTTGATTTTTTCCAGTCTGATGGCCATTCTTGTGTTTTCCAAATTTGCTGGCATATAGCATGTATTACCTTGACAGCATCATCTTGCAGGATTTTGAACAGTTCAGCTGGGATGCCATCGTCTCCTGCTGCCTTGTTATTAGCAATGCTTCTTAAGGCCCATTCAACCTCACTCTTCAGGATGTCTGGCTCTAGCTCCCTGACCACACCGTCAAAGCTATCCCCGATATTGTTATCCTTCCTATACAGGTCTTCTGTATATTCTTGCCACCTTTTCTTGATCTCTTCTTCTTCTGTTAGGTCCTTGCCATCTTTGTTTTTGATCATACCCATGTTGGCTTGGAATTTACCTCCGATGGTTCTAATTTTCTGGAAGAGGACTCTTGTCCTTCCTATTCTATTGTCTTCTTCCACTTCCACGCATTCTTTGTTTAAAAATAATTCCTTATCTCTTCTGGCTAACCTCTGGAATTTTGCATTTAATTGGGCATATCTCCCCCTATCACTGTTGCCTTTTGCTTTCCTTCTTTCTTGGGCTACTTCTAGTGTCTCAGCAGACAGCCATTTTGCCTTCTTGGTTTTCTCTTTCTTTGGGATGTATTTTGTTGCTGCCTCCTGAACAATGTTGCGAACTTTTGTCCATAGTTCTTCCGGGACCCTATCTACTAAGTCCAGTCCCTTAAATCTATTCTTCACCTCCACTGCATATTCCTTAGGAATATTAGTGAGCTCATATCTAGCTGATCTGTGGGTCTTCCCTAATCTCTTTAGTCTGATCCTAAATTGTGCAAGAAGAAGTTCATGATATGAACTACAGTCAGCTCCAGGTCTTGTTTTTACTGACTGTATAGATGTCCACCACCTTTGACTGCAAAGGATGTAGTCAATCTGATTTCGGTGTTGTCCATCTGGTGAAGTCCATGTATAAAGCCGTCTCTTAGGTTGTTGGAAGAGAGTGTTTGTTATGCAGAGTGAGTTGTCTTGGCAAAATTCTATCACCCTATGTCCTGCTTCGTTTTGTTCTCCCAGGCCATGCTTACCTGTAATTCCAGGTGTCAATTGACTGCCCACCTTAGCATTCCAGTCTCCTGTGATGAAAATAACATCTCTTTTAGGCGTGTTGTCCAGGTGCTACAGATCCTCATAGAACTGCTCTACTTCAGCTTCTTCAGCATCTGTGGTTGGGGCGTATATTTGGATCACTGTGATGTTAGATGGCTTGCCCTGAATTCGAATTGAGAACATTCTATCGTTTTTTGGATTGTATCCAAGCACTGCTTTAGCCACTTTACGATTAATTATGAAGGCTACTCCATTTCTTCTGTGGTCCTCTTGTCCACAGCAGTAGATCTGGTGGTCATTTGATGTGAAGTGGCCCATTCCAGTCCATTTCAGTTCACTGACACCCAGAATGTCTATCTTTAATCTTGACATCTCATCAATAACATCCAATTTGCCCTAGCTCATAGATCTTACATTCCAGGTTCCAATGGCGTGTTGATCCTTAGAACATCGGATTCGCCGTTCACAACCAGCACCGTCGGCCACTAGCCGTCCTTTTGGCTTTGAGCTAGCTGCGTCATCACGTCTGGGGCTAGTTGAACTCATCCTCTGTTCCTCCCCAGTAGCATTTTGACCATCTTCCGACCTGGGGGTCTCATCTTCCGACGGTATACCAACATATCTCTGGTTGTACTGATCCATTTAGTTTTCACGGCAAGAATACTGGGGTGGGTTGCCATTACCTTCCCCAGGGATCGCATTTAGTCTGACCTCTCTGTCATGGCCTTCCCGTCTTGGATGGCCCTTCACGGTTTAGCTCATGGCATCATTGAGGTGCTCAAGCTCCAGCACCATGACAAGGTAATGATCCTTTGCTGAAGATTATTTCCATATTGCTTCATATTCTGTCCCTCAGGACTTTAGCATAGACATGAGTTAATTTTCCTGGCTAGAAGATGCACTTGTGTTTTTAAATGTTGCAGTTACAAGGACTTAAGAGAGCATTTCCCATGACATGTTGACATTTTGTGTGTGTTTGAGTTGGCATTAAGCCTATTACCTATTGTGTACCTTTTGTAATTATAGTACAAAAATTTGTGGGTTTGTCCCTTAGTTTTAACATTGTAATATGTTGGTGAGAGCCAGTTTTGTGTAGTGGTGAAGGCATCAGTCTAGAAACTGGGAGACCCTGAGTTCTAGTCCTACCTTAGGTGCAAAGCCAGCTGGGTGACCTTGGGCCAGACACTCTCTCTCAGCCCTAGGAAACAGGCAATGGCAAACCACTTCTGAAAAACCTGCCAAGAAAACTGCAGGGACTTGTCCAGGCAGTCTCCGAAAATCAGACATGATTAAACGGATTTATGTATGTATGTATGTATGTACGTACATATTTATGTTGGGGCTTTGGGGTCACTAAATGGGAGTTGAAGTTGCTAACTATGGGGTGTCCACCTCTGCTTTTGTCATGGTTTTATACTTCAAAACCTGGGTTCCATGTCTTGATGCTTGCATATGCAATTTGCTTGTGTCCTTCCAACCAGGGAAACTCGTAGCAAAGAAAAGGAGAGCAAGCTGTATTTTATCATCTGCTTACACACTTTAATTTATACATCAGTATTCAGATCTTCATTAGAAAAGAACAACAATGTAGAGACAGCTCTCACCTCCCAAGAAGCTTGCAACCCAAATGGTAATGGGGGAAGACAGAGGAGGAAGGGGAGCAGATGGCTGTTGTGAGCAGATGGCTATTACATATCCTTAGCCTTAGTTTCACTTTGCTCTAAAGGCTTACTCAGTATAATAGTAATCTGGTAATATGAATAGCAACCCTGAAAATAACAGGGTGGAGTGTATAAGACACCATTTTTTCTCTGTGTAGGCAAGCACATAGACTTGCCATTACTGCATACCACACAAATTAAATAACAATCCCAGAAGAGTTATGGTTTCCTGCTCATCCTGCTGGATCAAAATAGATCAATCATCTTCCTGGCACAAGTTTTATGCAGTGCTGAAAATGTTTGAGAAAGTGAAAAAGAAATATTGGCTTGTGTCAAATCCCAGGATCAGATCTCAGTTAAGCAAAATTGGATGTTCCTTTTCTATAATTGTAGAGGTGGTGAAAACATAGATTTTATGTTGTAGAATTTTGTGTCATCACTTTCAGGCTAATGCTCCAATTTTCAAGCACTTTGGGTATTCCTATATGTATCTACTCAGAAATAAAGTTCAGTGTATTTAATGAGGTTAAATTCCAAGTTAAGTCCACCTTTCCCAAAGTTTCATTGTATTGTTTTCATTGTTCTTTTGTGTTCATTTTGATGTTTGGATTTTTAGGGGAGGTGTACATCAAGATTACACCAAAGGGAGGTGTGATGGCAAAAAGTTTAGGAACCTCTGGTGTGTACAAAGTAATTGGAGAATCAGCTTGAATAACTATTTATAAATACTGTACTGTACAATAGATCATTCCAGAGTTCTTACCTGAGACACAAATGCCTGGGCTCAAATTATCCTACTTCAGACACAATATACAAAAACCTAGCTCTCTGGAGAAAGTTCTAATGATGGGAAGGGTGGAAGGAAAGAGAAGAAGAGGATGGCCAGCATCAAGACAGAGGATTTAGTTACAGTGGTGATCAGTGCACCATTGGAAGACCTGAAAAACTAGGTTAGGGACAGGTCATCATGAAAAAATATTTCTATGTGTTCCCTAAGTGTCAACCTCAATTTGATGGCTCAATCAATCAATCAATCAATCACAATGGAAGCTAAATCAAGACCAGAATCTCTTATTAATTTTTTTAATATATGGAACAAAACTTCCTGTTTTAGGAATGGGCAACATGTGGCCCTCCATAGTTGCTGAATACAGTTTCAATCATTTCTCAGAACTGATCACAGAACAAGTTGGATTGGATTAAGGATGGGCAATTTATGGACTGCAGGAAGTTCCAAAGAACTGGCAGCCCTGGTTTGGAGGTTTGGAGGAAACAAAAATGTGAAAACATCACAAAGCATGAGGGTGGGGGGGGAGAAAATTTTGTTTTTATCGGAACTATGTCCACCCAAAGTGGCTAATTATTAGATAATCTCTAATGTCTTGTCCAGCTCTATAAGTAGATAGTTCTTCTGTGATTCTCCATCTACCGGCATTTCTGCACACCTCTCTTATTTGGAGAGAGATGTGAAAATAAAATAAGGGAAAGAGAAAGATGGACCAAGCCTTTACTGACAGTTGTGACCAACACCAGGATTTTAGAAGCCCTCTCCTAAAGTCAGGTCCATATTTGAGGGGGCACTCACTAAAGTGGTTGGCCCCACCTTATATCAGTGATCCCTAGCAGGCCATATTGTGCTCCACATAGTATTCCTTGACATTGTGGGAAATGTAAGTAGTGGCTCCAAGTCATATGGCTGACAGTTCCAGGAAAGACCATGTGGTCATCTCCCATATAGACTACTGTAATGCGCTCTACATGGGGCTACCCTTGAAGAGTATCCAGAAGCTACAGCTGGTCCAAAATGCAGCCACATGGGCAGTTTTTGGTGCCTCAAGATCAGCACACATCACTCCCTTGCTCCACGAGCTGCATTGGGTGCCAGTTTGCTTCCAGCTCCAATTCAAGGTGTTGGCTATCACCTTTAAAGCCCTACATGCCATGGGTCCAGGTTACCTAAGCGACTGCCTCATCCCCATTACATCAACCCGTCCCACCTGGTCATGCAGAGAGGGCATGCTACGGACCCCGTCTGCAAGAGAATTCCATCTGGCGGGGTCCAGGAGGTGGGCCTTCTCTGCAGCAGCTCCTGCCTTTTGGAACAGCCTTCCCCCGGAAGTGAGGTTGGCCTCCTCTCTTCTGGACTTCAGGAAATGGCTGAAGACCTGGTTTTGTCACCATGCCTGGAGTGGGGAGAGGAAGAGCCACTCTTGGGGCTAGTTGGTTCCCTAGTCCTGCCAGGACCAGTTCTGGTCCTCTTTGGGTGGAATTAGATCTGCCATCACTTGGATTTTGTTATATTTTATATGTATATTTATTGATATTATTCTGGTTTTATTGTATTTTATACTGTTTTACTGTGAACCGCCCAGGGTCCCCCGAGTGGGGGAGATGGGTGGTAATAAATTAAAAAAAAAAAAGATGCCAGTGCAGTGCTGAATGCATCCATGGTTTTGTTGACCTCTGCAACTGCTGTAAGATTCTCTATGCCAATGCTGTGCTTGCCTTCTTGAATCTGGTGCCTTCCAGGTTTATTAGACGATAAGTCTCAGAATTCCAGCAGGCATAGCCAATAACGGGAGTCCATCTGAAGAGAGGTATGTTGAAGAGGAATAAGGATAAGGAGCTGTAGTGCAGGAATGGTCATGGAAAATGTGAAATGTAATTCATTTAAAGATCTAAAATGCAAACAAATCTTTGTTTTCTTTCATTTTAATGTAATATATTAAGTTTACAAAAGAGTTAATTTACAACCTTAACATTGCTAATTATTCACAATGCATTTTTAAAATTCTGTCACTTTTTGAAGTCAGGAGGCAGATGATGGCACTAATTACTGAAGGACTGGCAGACAGTCAGTAGTTAATATGAGTGGACATCAGTTACGACATTGTCATGGTTGGTAATATAACAGACAGCAAAAAAAAAAGTGGCAAATGCTCTTTCACCCATTGGTTTTTCACCATCTCTGTGTTTTTCGCTTTATTGTGATACCTTCTAAAGATCTGAATCTTGTTGAATGTCATAGACAGCAAGCAAATCAATGTGGAGATGTTTGGTAACATTGCTTTGTGAACTGCACAAATTGCTTTGGAGATGTCTTATGCTTGCACCTGGGAGTATGAGCCTACTTGCACATTCATTTTACTCAACCATTAGAACAGAGATTAAAAAAATAATTACAAATAATTAATGGAATTCATTGCACTCTTTTTTTTTTTTTTTAAAAAGCACATTTGTTTTCCGTAAGAGGAAATTACGGCAATTGCATTGCTGTGATTAAAATGCTTTACAAAGCTTTAAAAAAAGCTTGTCAGAGCTGCAGATGCTTCTTGGTTTAGCATGAACTTGTTTATTGTTTTATGGAAATTATCCTTAATGATACTGAACCAATTACTTATGCCTATGGTGGTTATATGTTGTATCTGCACCACAGAATGGAAAATGAAGTGCGTTGGTTTTGGCTTCTGAGAGCATGCTAAGTGACTGCCATAGCGCAAATCATGAATCACCACAAGCATTGCCCATATGGCAAAGAAATCTACTTTAGACAGTTATTCAGTAGTACTGCTCTCCAGCTAGTGGGAATTACTGACATTTCCATATTAATCAAGGAGCAGAAGTTTAAAGCTTCACTGCTGGATTGTGAAATCAAATCATCATTAAGTCAGGTTAACTAATCTGTTTCAATAAAGATCTATCCTCTAAAATAATTTAATTATTCAGAATTCAGCATGGTCAGGGTGATCTGAGGATGGTAAGGGAAGAATCTGAAGTGAAGGAATCCTAACAGCTGAAGCTCAGATCTACAGGATGAAAATCAAAGCAACAGCAATAAGTTTTATTCTTCTGTTCTTTGTGGCCAATTTTATGCAAGTTTGTTTACTGATCCTACTAGGAGAAAAGATAAGTATGCTAGCTTCATACTGGGTGTACTACAGTTCCACAATAAACTGGACAGGGGTAGGTCAAAGTTGGTAAGGTAGTGGATGGAGCATTGTGGTACAAGCCCCACCCCTTTTTGATGTATGCAGGTGTCATGAGTAAGGATGGCGAGCAGGGGGCTCCCATCCAGACTGTTAAGCGCATGCGTAGCACTGAGGAATTGGTCAGCCATTCAAAGAGACACAGATCGGGACCGCCTTAACCTTTGGGGTTTATATGTCTGAGTTTTTCCCATGCTTCTTTAGTTTGTTAGGATTCCTGTTATGTACTAGCAATAAAACATTAGAGACCAGTTCCTTGTCTCAGCGTGTTTCCTGGCTGTTAGGACAGCAGGTTGACAAACATACAAACAGGATGGAATTTGTACTCTGATGTTCCATCTACCATCTTACCGATGTCAGATGGATGGACACCCCGCAGATGCCACTAACTTTGGATTTGGTGGATTCAAATCTTCACCTATTGGTCTCTGGCATGTCCAGTTTTTGAAGCTGGAACATTTTTGGTGGAAAAGCAAGGACAGTAGAGAAAATTTCCCTGCCTATAACAAAAAGAGGTACAAAGGCAGCCTTCTCTTTCCAAATGAAGATCGCTTCCAAGGATCATAGCGTTGCACTTTTGATAGTTTCATTGGTCAGATTAATCGATTTAAATCCTTTGTATTAATTAATATGTCATTCCTAATTTCTCATACAAAGCAGTGGTAAATAAACACTACACTGCATGTGCAATCCTATACTTCAGTTATAATGACTCTAGGACCCTAGGATATGGTACAATTGCACATAATTTCTTTGTCCGTGCTTATTATTCCAGTCATCACGCACACAGCAGAATTCTATAGCGCATGTGAATGTGTTTTGTTAATAACCCCAATGGCTACTTTTTTTGAGATAGTTGGCAGCATTGCAGAATAAAACCAGATTTTTCTACAGAGGTTCTGGGTTAGCAAGGCAGGAAATTAACTAGTTCAAGCTTAAGGATAATTGATATTGGAGTTTGGGTGTAGTTTGTTATGGGAATAGGAGTGGAACTTTGTCTTCTCATTCCCACCCTTAATGCTGTTCCTGAATCAACACTTAGCCATTTTGCTACCAAATTTCCATACCACCATCTTTAACTGCTCCAGGGAATCCAGTAAATACAGTGCTGAGGAATGTCATGAAGACTGCCTTCCCCAATATTAGATACGTGGGATTATGTGCCATTAAGTCAGTATCAACTCTTGGTGACCACATAGACAGATATTCTCCAAGGTGATCTATCTCTAACCTGGTCCTTCAGAACTTCAGATCCTCAGTTACCCTACCAGCTAATTCTGTGACTGATCTTGTTGGCCATTGTGGAACAAAGAAATTTGAGTGGGAACCTCAGTGAAAATACTGTAGCTGTATTGTAACTTAACAAAAAAAGTTTAATGTTCTTATTTTAGGTCAGAATAGGGGCACTGTGATTTGGTCTTTTGTTTTGTTTTGTTTTTTGTCTCACTTACAGTAGGTATTAATTGACTCTGCAATGCTAAAATAACTGTGCCATCACAAATTAATCACTCTTGCCATGCAGTGTTAACTACTGATGCTTTGTTGAATTGTCACATTGTGCTTTTTACATTTCATTGTCATTTAACTCCAACTATTATCTCTCCCTGCTACATGCATGCCTGCACGCGCACATACTGTTTATCTCTATGTATATACCATAAAAAGTGAGGATTGCATTTGGGACATCTTATGATGTGGCCTCAAGTCTGTGAAAGCTGATGGCATAATTATATTGAAAACATTAGTCTTTAAGATGCTACAATACTTTTTGTTGCTGAAAAAAACCCCATCTAAACTGGTAGTCATCTTGTATCATTGGATTTCATTTTTAATTAGGCTTTGGAAATTGCTTTCTTATATCTTCCTTTATGTAAATCAGTTTTATTAGTGTTTTATAGTTCTGACTCATAGACCTATGGCAAAGAATGAAAATGTCTACCTACTTGCTTCACACCACAGATATATTTATAAAGCCCAAGACTATTGCACCCTTCTTAGTTATTTATATATTTTTATCTATATATGGAAATGCTGCAGGGAGTCAGTGAATCTCTATGGCACGTGATCATGAATTTGACAGTTCTGAATTATGAGCAGGGTTTTACTAGAGTTCAAACTGCGCAACCTCCCAGGATTTAAATGACTTTGATCTTAATTTATTCAGAATGACATATTCCCTGCCAGAATCAGGATCCCACTAAGGAGGCTTTATCTAGACTTAAAATAATTTAAGTAAATTATTTTACTTATATTTGCAAAGTATACAAATCACTCATACAGTCTTTCTGATTCATTTTTAATGAAACTTTGTTTCCCATAATAGCATATTTTCCATAATAGGATGTAAACAGGGAACAGATTTCTTTTTAATTTCTGATCCCCTTTTATCTACCTTTCCTTGCTTTTTCATCAAAAGTTCAAATTTTATATTATTAAATAGCAACAGTTGGAGCTCCAATCAGAGAAACATGCATTGGGGTAATGAATTATTTCCACCCTTGTAAACATGTCATTAGAGACAAGGTGGGAAAGCTTTCCAACCCCTTTACCATCAGAAATCATAGGAGGCATCTTTATTTTCTTCTGTGTGACATAGTAACATATTGAATCTCTGTGTGTTCTGCTCTCCTCTCTTGATGTGCCCATGTATGTTTGTGTGTATGCACTGGGGACAATGACATGAGCTGCATACACTCTACTAGGCCATGTGACCAGGAAGTTTTGGGAGGGGGACTTAGAAAGGAGAAGTCAACAATACTTCAACTGATTTGATTGATTGATTGATTATGTGCCATCAAGTCATTTTTGACTCCCAGCAACCACACAGATAGATTTTCTCCATAAACAATACTTCAAGCCACTGCCCAGTTCTCTCTTCCACTGGATGTATTAGGCATTTTTTTTCCTGGATTGCTCTTCTCCACAGACCCCAGCCTGATCTGGGCCATTTTTCAACACAATCTTTCTTATGCTCACACCAAATTTGATCCCATTTGGTTTAGTTTTTGGAGAGTTATCCTGCTGTTGAGTAGACAGACACAGAGAGATAGATTCCCCAGCTCCTTTCCATAATTTATATGCAGCACCCCATTGGGTTGGAAAGAATAAAATGGTGAAAATTGTCTATTGGCAAAATTCTAAATCCATCCTGAATTTTATTTCACTTCAGTTTCTGCTGACCAATGCTTGAGGCAATGAGGCTGCCCACCATAACTAATGGACATTTTGAAATCCATTTCAAACTCATGTTAAATGATACATTTGGATATGACACAAATCTGCCATTAGAAAGGACAATATTCAGAAATCAGTGGGAAACCTTTCCAACCAGCCAGAATGCTTTACTATTATCTTTGAAAGGCCATTTTTGAACAAAGGAAATTCAGTGGGAAAGTCTGGTGTGAAACTGATGAAGTTTATAAAGAAGTTCAATATTAAATTGAGATAATGGGATTTTGTCCCACTACAGTTGTTGCTACTTATCAGTGTTAGGATGCTTGTGTTATCTTCAGCTTGGCTTTGTGAATAGTCACTCTGCTTAATTATATACTATCAATAATGTAATTCGCAAGGTCTCTGTTTTTTCCTTAGCCTCATCATTTACCAGCCACTACTCCGCAGTTATGCATATACCTACTTACCAACTCAGAATATTTCTAAGTATCTTATCAAACAGGTAAATGTATCAGGTAAATAAAAAATTAAATAAATTAGGGTCCAGCAATCTGCCCTCCCTCTATTATGGGAACATTTTGGGGGCAGGGATATGCAAGATGTGGGGGTAACTAGTGCCCAAAGTAGTTGGGGTCCCAAATCTTTTGTTCCACTTTTTGGACATGCTTTCCCTTCTCTCTCCTGAACAATGGGCTGCCTAAGAAGGAGCTGAGAGGTCAAACTGATATAAAAGGAATTTGTAAAATGGGCCTGGAAGCACAATACTGCACTGGATGGACCATGCTGTTTTGTGGAATCCACGTGGGAATCGGCTGGTTTAAGGAGTTTATTATAGTATATGATAAGAATGAGCACCTTCAAGCCTTACGACCGTGTGAAGCCCTCAGTCTAATTACCTGTAGCCCTTAGCTTAATATTAGCAATTCTCTACATGTGATCAATTTATTTTATTTTATTTTTATTTTTTATCCCACCTTTATTCCCACCATGTGGGAATTGGCACAAAGGTAGCCTTAGATGTTGCGGCAAAACCAGTTTTGCCAGTTTGAGAGTCAGTTTTGGGACCAGTTTGAGAGCCAGTTTGGTCTAGTGGTTAAGGTGCTGGGCTAGAAACCAGGAGACTGAGAGTTCTAGTCCTGCCTTAGGCATTAAAACCAGCTGGGTGACCTTGGGCCAGTCAGACTCTCTCAGCCCAACTCACCTCACAGGGTTGTTCTTGTGGGGAAAATAGGAGGAGGAAGGAGCATTAGGTATGGAATGTTTGCTGCTTTGAGTTATTTATAAAAATAATAAAGGTGGGATAAAAAATAAAAATAAAATAAAATAAATTGATCACATGTAGAGAATTGCTAATATTAAGCTAAGGGCTACAGGTAATTAGACTGAGGGCTTCACAAGGTCGTAAGGCTTGAAGGTGCTCATTCTTATCATATACTATAATAAACTCCTTAAATCAGTGTTTCTCAACCTTGGCAACATTAAGATGTGTGGACTGGCTGGGGAATTCTGGGAGTTGAAGTCCGCACATCTTAAAATTGCCAAGGGTGAGAAACAGTGCCCTTTCACCACAGCTGAATTGAAATGCTCTTCATACTGTTCCAGTGTGCAATTTGCTGTTCCCATTGCTAATTGCCTTCTGCCTCTATTGTCTCTATTTCCAGTCTCTGCAGTCAGCTGATGTCCCTCCAAGTCCAAGAGTTTACTCAATGGGACCTTCCTTGCCAAGGCATACTTGGGTTATGTTAGGTGCTAGTAGAGACAAGGCCAAGGTGCAACTAGAAGCTCTGTTGGTTCTGCCGCAACATCTCAGGCTACATTTGTGTCAATTCCGATGTGAATGTGACATTCCACAAAACAACATGGTCCATCCAGTGCAGTATTGTGCTTCCAGGCCCATTTTCCAAGTTCCTTTTATATCAATTAAAATTTTCCTATTGGGAATTAGTTCAGAGAGAAAAGGCCCCACACGAGCTAGTAGCTGCAGACTTTCTTTTAGTCATGCCTCTGTGGGATAGAAACAGGAGCACAAGACCATGGCAAAACCATCAAGACCTTTTGTCTGTGTGTGTGTGTGTGTGCATGTGCGTGTGCGTGTGCCTTCGAGTCAGTTTTTGACTCCTGGTGACTGCGTGGACAACTCTCTGCAGTTTTCTTGGCAAGATTTTCCAAAGTGGTTTGCCATTGCTTGCTTGCTAGGGCTGAGAAAGAGTGACTGGCCCCAAGGTCACCCAGCTGGCTTCGTGCCTAGGGCAGGGCAAGAACTCACACTCTCCTGCTTTCTAGCCCAGTGCCTTAACCACTACAACAAGACTACAAGACTTACAAGACTTACCAACACATACATGCGTTATATAGCCAGGTAGCTGCAGCTGGCAAAGCATAGAGTCTTGTATATGTACAGTACATATAGAAAATATGCCACACTTTATTGAAGGAAGGTCCGAGTAAGAAGTCTGTGATGTCACAATGCTGCCGAGGTGTTCACCATCCCAATTCCCTCCTTTAACAGCCCTGAAGCTATGAACTGTACTGTATGTGCTTGCAGGCAAACATCTTGACAGATGAAGGTATATGGAATGTCGAAATACCAAAATGGACTGTACCAGAGTACTGGTCAAGTGGTGCCTATCTCAGGAACATAACCTAACAACCACTGGGACACTGAGCATTCACCGTTAAGGGATTCTTGTTCATTGTTACTTTACATGCAATGCTTGTCCATTTGAACAGCATTAATATGAAGAGTGTTGCATCCGTATGAATTGGTGTTAATTGGTGAGTAAGCTGGACAATTGCAGTCGGTGCTATGAAAAATGGGTAGATTGTTTTCCTCTGGTTTGAAAGATGTGGTATACTTTAAGTATTGTCTTTTCACCACCACTCATAACCAGGGTATAAATCATATGCACAGAAGCCTCCGTCAAGCTTCCATCCCTGAGATTATTTTCGACACATTTCCTGATCAGCTGTCAGTCATGACTGATGCTCCAGGAGGCTGGTATCCAATGAGATGCCAAGCTGTCTGCATTTCATTAAGACATCCTCTGGGGAGCAATGCTGGATGCTGCTCAGCATGCTAAAAGCCTACGCTACTTCAACATATTTATCTGGCAATGTTCTTAAAAGCCACATGAAGTAGTCGCTCTGAAGTGATCAATTTCCCCTTTCCATATAGGTATCATAATGCAGCCATCATAAATGTTTTCTTTATTTTCTCCTTTGGTTTCAGAAGTGATAATGGGATGGGGAGAGGAATGGATATCCAGATGACCTAGCTTGCTGCAGAACCCAAATGAGAGCTGCAGAAAAAGACAACCAAGAATTTTAAGGGGTTCACATTGAAGGAGGAGAGCTATATTAGTCCATGGTAACCCAAAATCAGAAAGAATCTGGTTTTTCCAACAAACACATTCTATTGTAATGCATATGCCTTACAATAGAATTTGATAGTTGGAAAAGTTGCTAGCAGAATCCTCCTGATTTTAGCTGTTTGCATGGCTCACTACAGCATTTAAAAGAGAAAGATGCTGACAATTATCTCAAGGCGCACGCTAAGCAGCATGCATATCCGGTAGAGGTCAGGACTACTACATGATCGGCCAAACAAAACCCATTCACTGCAACTGTTCATGACCCAACAACTCTATTAAACAGGAAAGTTGCACAGACTTGTCCTAACATAAAATTCTACATTGGCAGCAGCAAAATCAGTTCCTGTCATCTCCTCCCTCCCACAGGCATGGTTTGCCATCTGCTTGATGAAGTTTTTGATACAGATGCACATTGCTGTGTTGGTCCCAGAAAATAAATGGCTGCACTCTTATATTCACTTCTCCTCTATGGTGCAATGTATTTCCTTTTGAATCCCAGTAATTACAGCTAATGTTTGATCTAGCTGTTTCAGGATGTGAAAAATATATGGGAATTTGTGGGTTCATTTTCATGTCTCCCTAACTGCAGGACAAACGTGACTTGGCAGCCAATTTTTTATGACATATTCTCATGGCATTGTCCTCATGAGGCAGCTTAAAGTTGTCTTTAGCTACTCCAGTTTTAAGTAATGTTTTCCCCTTCTTCCAAAACAACCTTTGCTGTGGATACAATCCAATATGCTTCATCAACATATGTTTGCTGACCCAGTCAGGGGTGGCATCTGCCCAAATCTTACTGGCCAATTTAGGCTGGGGCAGGTACAGCTCTTTGCTCTGGTCACTGAGAGCTGCCCTCCATGGCCATCTGCCCTGTGTAATGTTGGACTGGCCTGTCCTGAAGATCTTGTCAGGTCTGATGCAGGTTACTTTAAACACAGGTCCAGTGCTCTTCTGAAAGAGCACTAGACCTGTTTTCTAAACATGGGTTTAATGCTCTTTTGACAAAGCACTACACCTGTGCTGAACAGAAGGTTGATTTAAAATAATAATAATAATAATAATATATTAAATTTATATGCCACCTAATTCCCAGCAACTATGGGTGGCTGCATAAGAATCAGATTTTGCCCATCAGGTGTATTCCAGGTTTTCTGCTTTTTCTGCCAACAAGGGGGCTAGCACAATCATATTTTTACTCTTTTTATTACTGGGGGGAGCATTTTCCCTACTCCATTCTATCTCCACAGTTGTCCTGAGCTACTTCATGGTGCTCCTGGCTACAAGGACATGTTCTGACTACTGCTAGGACTACTATTCCACCCCCCCCCCTGCACTTCACCCCACATCTCTCCTTCAGACCTGTGGCTTACATCGGGGTTAATTTTGGACACAGGTTTACTCCATTTCAGATGAGCATTAGACCTGTGCTCAGAACTAGCCCAATTGAAAGGCCACAAGAACGGAGCACATCCAATGCCTGAGACCTGTTTATTGGGCAACTTGACAGGTAGCTAAACACATGATTACCTTGTCCAACTGGCTAGCAGTGGGGAGGTAGGGAGGTCCATAAGAGAGGTTCCAGAGTTGTATGTAGCCTTGAAAAATTCTGAGTCCAGCCCCAGAGTTCCTCTAAAACTTGCCACTGAATTGTACTTTTTAATTAATTAAATAATTAAATTAATTTATTGTATTTTGGTCCCATCACTTCCTGGCAAATAGAAGGGGAAGAAATGGAAGCAGTGACAGATTTTACTTTCTTGGGCTCCAAGATTACCGCAGACGGTGACTGCAGCCGTGAAATTAAAAGGCGCCTGCTCCTTGGGAGGAAAGCTATGGCAAACCTAGACAGCATATTAAAAAGCAGATACATCACCTTGCCGACAAAGGTCCGTATAATCAAAGCTGTGGTTTTCCCACTAGTGATGTATGGCTGTGAGAGTTGGACCATAAGGAAGGCTGAGCACTGAAGAATTTATGCTTTTGAACTGTGGTGCTGGAGAAGACTCTTGAGAGTCCCTTGGACTGCAAGGAGGTCAAATCAGTCAATCCCACAGGAAATCAACCCTGACTGTTCATTGGAAGGACAGATACTGAAGCTGAAGCTCAAATACTTTGGCCACCTAATGTGAAGAGAGGACTCACTGGAAAAGACCCTGATGCTGGGAAAGACTGAAGGCAACAGGAGAAGGGGATGGCAGAGGTTGAGATGGTTAGATAGCATCACCGATGCAATGAACATGAATCTGAGTAAACTCCGGGAGACAGTGGAGGACAGGAAGGCCTGGCGTGCCAATGGTCCATGGGGTCACAAAGGGTCAGACACGACTTAACAACATTGTATTTTTATACCGCCCATCTCAGAATGACTCTGGGCAGTTTTTTAGATGACTGAAGGGGAAAATGAATAAAAACTAAGGTAGTACTGAATTCTGTTCCGTATGTCTGAGAGCTTGTTTATTCTCTGTGAAGGAGGCATTTCCTTTTTTTGCCTCTTTGGCAGTATGCAAAATAATTTCATGTAAAATTCAAAGAGGAAGGGCGGTAGAGATCATTGTACTCCCCCTTATTTGGACCTTAAAAACACTTCTGCAAATCTTCAATTATTTTCCAGAGGTGACCAGGTAGAATTTTCAGGGGGTGGGAGCATAGATGGACCATGGCAATTGGTCAAGTACACATAAGGACCTTTTTAATGTCCAAAAAAAGAAAGGGGAAAATATAAGAAAAGTTATATTGTTTCCCTTTAAACGTCCAGTGGAATTTGCCCCCTTCCCAATTTCTGCTGGTTTCTCCTCAAGTTGCCTTCTACCTTCACAAACAAGATTAAAGAGGAATGAACAATTTGGCACAGCACTATTAAATACAGCAGGTGTTGTCCTGTGAACTGGTTATATATTAAATTTAATTCTAATTGCATTCACACTTCAATCAAATTAAAGCAAATGACTCTACCTATTTCTTTGCCCTGGCCTTGACTAGTTTTAGAATATGGCTCCTGACGTACTATTGAAAGGTCAATAATGTGGCTTGGACATTTTTGTAACCCATAGTCAAGCCCAATATTGTCTGAACCAATTCACTTGCTCTTCAAGGTATCTGGCAGATATTTCACCAGCAATATCTGCTGTCATTTATGAATTGACATGTCCAAATCACACAGTCTATCTCTAAACTATGATATTCTACATACATTAATTTTACAGAGTCATTTCTTTCCTAAATCAAAAAGCCACAGCAGTGTAACAGATAACTGAATTGGATCAAATGAGAAATCTAATATTTTTTCAGATTAAGTCTAGAGAAAAATCTCTCCGAGTAATACAGGAACAGGGCATATCTCTGGGCCATGTAAGACCCCAGCCCCTGGAGGTTTCAGAGCCCTCTAACAGGGACAGCCATGGCAGGGCCAGATCAGAGAGCATCAAGGACTCCACAGGGTCAAAAACGGCAAGATGATGGCTGTGACCATGCCAAGCTCCCCCCGCATTATGTGTATCACACGTGCAACATATGTGAAAAAGATGGGGGTTTGATTGCACAGCTGTGGCTTCCATCTTGACTTTTTTGACCCATCCTGTGGATGACTCTGCCCTCTAAGATTGCAGTGCTAAAATGCATGTGTAAAACACTGATCTTGTGAAAATAATGATGAAAATAAGTATGTTTAAATTTTGCCAGATATAAGGCATCCATTTGCAGTAAAAAGTTTCCCTCCTCCAAAGAACCAAATATCACTTTATCTCCTCTCTGATATAATTAGGCCGCCATCTATATTCCTTACGACTTTAAGACATTATTTTTTAAAAATGAAAGTACTGTCCTTGGCTGCAGAAAAATTGCCTGCTTCTAGATCTAATACAGGATGAATTTTCAGAATCAGCACAAGATAAAGTTTATAAAAATATGATTTGTTTGAAGGAGTCTGATGCATGATGCTAGTAAAAAGATGATGGTCAGATGCAGAAGCCAATGGGTTAGGTATCTCTCTGAGATGTAGAATTATAATGAAGAAAAGGATAAGAGCTTGTGATCCTAACCCCAACACTGATGACAGATTGCAGGCACAGAGGAGAGGCACCAGGTGAAGCAGAAGGGACTGATGAACTAGAGCTAGGAATGATGTGGCTGAGGGTACAAGATGTTCACAATCACACCATTTCCCTCTTTTAAGGAGATTTCAGCCCTACATTCCCCTATAGCTCCTATCTAACTCAGAGCTGGGTGCTAAAACTGTGATTGAGGAAGGAGTGGGAAATGCTGAAGTAACTGCCTGTTAACTTATTTCTTTCTTCCTAATGATTAAAAAGGGTTACCTCTTCATCCTCTAGAATAGAAAGTATTCAGAATTAAAATATTTCCATTGTCCATTGCAGGTCTTCAAAAATTGTTTTGTACCAAGTGAGAATATTCAGCACTTGTTTCTCCACCAAGCAGCCCAAGGATGAGTAATATATTTAAAAGTAAAGATTGCTTTGTGTTGAGGTTGACCTTTGGTTGACTACCTGGCTATTTCTATGTAATTCTCTTGACAAACAAAACCATCCCAGAAGAAGACTTGCCATTGTCTTCTTCTGGGATGATTTTGCAACTTCGCTGACTAGCCTACAGCTGCAAGATTTCCTGATAGATTCCCGTGCAAATACTAACCGAGTCTGGCTGTTTAGTTTTTCAAGTTCAGCCAATGTTGGCTAGATGGTGTCACAATACAGTAGGCTAAAATGTGGTTGTATAAACCAAGGCAATTAGGTCAATTTAATAAGCCAATGTTAATTTAACCATAGGCTAATGTGTAGTGCAAATAATCATTTAGTGTAACCATAAATATAAGGCCCAAAGATGGAGTTGTTGGAGTTGCTGTCTTTTATCTATGAAGAATGCAAATTTTGTGCTCTACAAAAGCTAAATAAGAAAATGGTCTGATTTGAAGAGAGAAATGGGATATAGTAAAATTAATGGTCTTGCCCTTAACTCGTGGAAAGAAGAGCAATCTATATCCTATCAAGGGTGTCAATAAGATGAAGACACTATAACAATTTATGGCAAATTAATTCTTGATAAATGTTTTGCAATATGAATGGTGTCTTAGAAGATATGAGGGGGCACTGCAAAGGTGCCTTGAAAAGAATGGCCAAGGGTAGCCTTATGTAAAGCACACTGCAGTAGTCTTACCCTGAGTGATAAGGGCATGGGTTACTGTTGCAAGGGCTGCTTGCTCCAGGAAGGCCCACAAATTGCACAGCAGCTGAAGGTCAGCAAAGCTTACCCACAGCCTCCACCCAACTATGTAGCAGTAGCTATGAATCCAAGAGAACTCCCAAGTCATGGACCTGCTTCTGAATAAACAGGGGAGAGAGAGGTAAATCATGAGGCACCGCATAAGGTAACAACTGTCAGATTGACTTACCTTCTTGTATTATCATGAATCAGAACTGCCCACTCAGAAAAAACAGTGTAGAACAGAGCCTCCCATTCCTAACCCTTGCAGATGTCCAGAAAATATCATGAAAGATGGTATCAAAGGCTGGCAAGATATCCAAGAGGATCAACAGGGGCACTCTCCCAATCCAGGTCCTTACAGAGGTCATCAGCTTGAGTGACTCATGTGGTTTCTGTTGCATGAACTGTAACTGAACCCTGAATCTGGGCATGAGCCCTGACTGAGAAGCATCCAGATAATCCTCTGGGGTGCTATACAGGTGCACCTTCATCACATTCTCAACAACCTTTTCCTGAAAGGGGCAATAGGATATGGGATGCAGTTTTTTAAGATGGCTAATATCCAGGAAGGGACTCTTCAAAAGTACAAACTGCTGCTTCTTTCAAGGCAGCCAGCACCACTCCCTAACCTAACCCTTTCCCTTTTAATAAATCTTGTTCAAGAAGAATCACTGAGCATCAGTAAAATTGGCTGCCAAAAGCCTGACAATACCTGCAGTGGGTTTAAACTAAAACTTGGTTCCTGATAATTTGGAACTGATATTTATTTTCCCAGAATGGGACTAAATCTTTTCTGATTTGATTCTGCACTCCACAAAATGTTGGTTCAAATCTGTTTCTTTGGTGCTTCTAGAGCAGCATCACATCACCAATGGCAAAACAAACAGATACACACACAGGGAAATGGTACAGTAATGATGGAAGGGAGGATTCCAGTGACTGTCCTCAGATCACAGTATTTGGGATAAATAGAAATCTTCTAAATGGCTTTGCTCATTGTCCAGTTTCTCATTCTAAAGGGTTGTATGGTATTCTTTTTTGATCTTCCTGATTGATCGAGCTGTTTTGTCCTAGTGACTGATCTATGTTACGGAAAGATGAATGCTTGTTTGCTCCACGCATTCAGGAAAAACACCTTAATTCCCCACAAACATCTGTTATCTTTTTACAACCTCCCTCATCCCCTGACAATTTCTGTATCTGAAATTTGGCATTGATACCACTGGAGTGATAATTCTCTTCTGCTGAAAATAATTATTAAAAATCTGCAATGTTATTTCCATCTGGGAAAATGGAACTTCGTTTTCCTACATCTTGTTCCAGATATAGACAGTGAGTCACTTCAAAATGCTTCCAGTGAAAACTGATCAGACTAATTTTGGAGTTCAAGGTAGGGCCCAAAAACCTGATTAGGTGGCCTCTGGTCACACCTATTCTTCATCGATTTATATTTTCTCAGGCCCTTATAGTTACAGAATACGACTGCATGGAAATGGTTGTGTACAGCATCACCAAGCCCATTTTCAACATCATGTCAATAGGTAAATAATGCTGGTGTCTGGAAAATATAACTTGTGTAGGTGTGTGGTAGTGGCAGACTTTCATTCAACAATCCTGCTATAACAGACAGCTATTATTTTCAGGTTAACATGATGAACAGCAGAATTTCAGTGAAAAGCCAACATAACAGCTTTGACATGTCCTCCCCAAAATGCCTTTGGCTGCTCAGTTATTGCCCAGGCTGCTAACAGACACTCTCCTCACACAATCCAGACACAGAAAGCATCCATTACTCCCATCGCAATTTCAGATGCTTCCAATATCCTATCTCAGCCATTCATTGTTTTGAAATAATTTAAAGTGAGTTTTGAAATAGAATTCTGAACACAACTGCAGGTTTTTGCAAGGAGGACAAACTAAGGCAGAATTACAGAAGAAAACACCCCACGCTGTAACTGATCCCTAGAACAGGTCACTGTATAAATCAATCAAGAAGAGCAGAAGGGGCCAGCGTTTTGCTTTTAGAAGGCTATGGGGAACAATTTGGCTAAAATTAAAAGATACTAGACAACCCATGTCCCATGGGGTCATTGTTTCAGAGATATTTCCTTACCTAAACAAGAAACCACTGGTGGGCAAAAAAGCAACAGGAGTGGGAGCGACTTCCAACTTTCTGCCAGCTTCCCCATTGAGTTTCCTTGTGGGAAGCTGGCAGGGAGCATTGGAAATCTCCCTCCCTCCCTCCTCTTTCCTCCCTCCCTCTTCCTTCCTTCTGCACACCCTCCCCCAGTCCCTCTACGCTCACACTGTGCTGGCCAGTTGCGCACCCCCATGCACCCTCGCTGACCTGCGCCGTGCTTCTTGCACACCCTGTGCACTGTCCCCAGCCATCGCTGCACCTTTCACACACCCACTTCCCCCCTCCCCCACCCAGCAGCAGCCACGTACCAGCATGCTGGCCTTGGACTTGCAACTTCCTGCTGGTTTCCCCACTGACTTTGCTTGTGGGAAGTTGACAGGGAGCACTGGCAATCATTATAAGTTTAGACTTCCTGCTAGCTTCCCCACTGACTTGTAGGAAGCTGTCAGGGAGCATTGGAAATAATGATCATGGGACCATGGCTGACTGCGGCAGTGCAGTGGTGCTGAAGTGGTGGCATTGTGGCAGCTTTGAAGCAGCCACAACTTTGCCAAATTCTGGGATGGGATTTTGGATGCATTCTAGAAAAGCATTCTGTAAGTTAGCCCATGTGAAGTACCTTGGCTGAAAAATTGATGCCCTATGATGCACTGTTTCGCCCAGTTGAAGGTTACAAACAGACAAGCAGACACAAGAGTTTTAGTATTATATGGATTTTGATGTGCTTATAAATTTCCATGAGCTCTTTACTTTCCTTTCTAAATTATGCCCTGATACAAACTCCACATTTTCCCCTTTAATAAATTAAACATGCTAAGGCTGCAATGCTTCAGCAAGAAATAAATCTCTCCAGGAAACCCCTTGACCTTCTTTCATGAAAAACAAAGGAGTCAGAAGGCAACAGGTTTTCATGGTGCAAAAACCTCTTACTAAAATATCCATGATTACAACCTTTGTCTACAGTGCAAGCCTCTGTGGGACACTGCAGCATAATAATGCACCACTTTGGTCTGTCATTGGTTTTTACCCTTCAAAAACCCATCTCCTTCTTTTCTAAACATCAAGCTGAGAACTTGATGCTTCTTGAAGAATTATTGGTACTTCACTCTCTGAGGTGGACCATGATGTTCTGAACAGAAAGCAACACTCCCCTTCACCCCAAGGAGGCACAGTACAGATAATAGCTCTTAAAATCAGTGTAAGTGGCTGGGTAGCTGCTGTGAGTGGTTGAATTCTCTTCCTCTGCTACGCTATGCTGTGAGTGGTTGAATTCTCTTCCTCTGGAACAGTAAATGATCATAGAGGTATTTAAAAATGCACAAACACCATAAGAAATAAATATAAAATATAAAAACATGATAATATGAACTTAAAGATATAAAGTTAAAACAGTATCAAAATAAAAGTCCAAAGAAAACATAGAAAACTGCCTTAGGTTGAATGAGCCTCTGTCTTTCTAACCTACAGAGGCATCTATATGTAAAAAAGGGACAGGGTTTTGATGGCATGGTTGTGGCTGCCATGTTGACTTTTTTGACACCCCCCTCCCCAATGGATGACTAATATTGTTGATACCAACAACACAAACAAAAACATTCCAGAAATACCTGAAACGCCAGAGACAAGTATGCTGTACATTTGAGCTTCAGTCCTATCTAAAATCTGAACCATAGAACGGTTGGAATGCTTTCTTTGGATCTGAGGCAAGCATTACAACTTGATAAAAACCATATTTCTGACCTGAAAATGAGCATCTTCTAATGTATGGGGATTGCAGCACCAAGCATTCACCGGCTGAGAAATCTGGGACTTCTAGTCCCTCTATAAGTAGAGAGTTCCAGGTCAGGAAAATAGAAATCCAGTAGCTTTTTATAGCATGTTTATAACCGAATCTGAGGAGAATCTGAGTTCAGCTACCAGCTTGAAACAGAAGATGGCAGTGTCCCATTCCATCTTGGATCATTCCTTTCATCTTCCACCATCAGTGATAAATACAGTTGCTCTAGTCTCTGTAGAACAGAAGGTCATACTTACTTAACATGAATTACATTATTTCTGTTTGGCAAAGGCCACTGAATTATGCGTATGCCCAAGACAATGCCTGGAATGCTTAGCTGCTGCATTGCTAGATTCCTAATCAAAGGGCATGTGCTGTAGTATGAAGCTTAGCAAGAAACTGAATTGTTAGCCATTGCTGGGTATCTTCTTGGTGGTCAGCAAGGCAGTATCATGCCAAGAACAAGATCAATAAAAGTCCTTTGAATAGTCCTTTTCCTTATAGGGCATTCCTTTGTATCTCTATACAGAAAGAAGACTCAATTGAGTTCAGGAAGTGTATATAAGCAGTCTTCACCAAAATCTGTGGATAGTTCTTCATCACTGATCTCATGGTTTGTATGGAAACAATGGGATCATAATAATGCCATTTTGTAGAATAGGAATTGGCAGCCTTTGGGCTAATTTTCTGTAGTTCTAAGCTTTTACAAGAAAACCTTGTTCTTCTTTTCTCCTTGGGATAGGAGGAGAAAGGGAAAAGATTGGAGATGATCCAGAACATGATTAAAAGGAAAACAAGATTAGCCGCCTACTTAACGTATTTCTTTTTGAGAATTCATTCCTCTATTTTTTTACAGTCCAATCTTTAAGGGTCCTTACAATATATTATATTAATACAAATTATAGTGACTTACAATAATACAAATAATGCACATAACATAGAAGTTCTTGTTCTCTTGACTAACACATGAAGTCACAATATACCTTGCAGTTCCAGGGCAATCAGCAGTTGGGGCAGAGTAAAAGCACTGGTAGCTGTTAGCACAAAGAGAAGACATTACCACAGCAGCAAACTAAACCCAATTTATATCTTTGGTAGACAGGCACAGTTTCTTGAGAAACTCTCTGGGCTGTTCTCGGGTGTTTTTGCAGACTCATATTCCTCAAGGCTGGAGAGATGAAGGCTCTTCTGTGTCAGAAGAGAATGGCATGGCCATGGCTTCTGGCTAGGATGAGTCTTAATATGGGACTCTGTTTCTCCCAAGGAAGCAGACTGAGACTTAGCCCTAGAAGAATCTTCTGTTACGTTCCGACTAACACTCGGAATACAAATTTGCAATGAAGTAGGGAAGTTTGGAGGGATGTGGTGGCGCTGCGGGTTAAACCGCTGAGCTGCTGAGCTTGCCGATCGGAAGGTTGGCGGTTCGAATCCGTATGACGGGGTGAGCTCCTGTTGCTAGTCCCAGCTCCTGCCAACCTAGCAGTTCGAAAACATGCCAATGTGAGTAGATTAATAGGTACCGCTTCGGCGGGCAGGTAACGGTGTTCCATTTAGTCATGCCGGCCACATGACCACGGAAGTGTCTACGGACAAACGCCAGCTCTTTGACTTTGAAACGGAGATGAGCACCGCCCCCTAGGGTCAGACACGACTGGACTTAATGTCAAGGGAGACCTTTACCTTTACTAGGGAAGTTTGGGCAATCTTTTCTACCAGTTCTCATTCAGTTTGGTGAAAAAAGATATGCTTTAGAAGTTATTTCAACAAAGAAACCTTTGGAGAAATTTTGACTGGTGGATACGGTTACCAGATGTTTGGCAAAAGGAGGACATGTCCTCTTTTTTGTCATCATGTCCTTCATCCAGCAGGCATAGTCTTAAAATCACACATTGTCTGGCTTTTTGAGTTTTTTTTTTTTAAATTTTGGACAATTTTCACAACAGTAATTATTCAAACTTTTGTGTATTGTGACCTTGTAAATTGACTGCTTCTTTCTTTTTCTTGTCTGTTGATAGACTCAACAGCCTAGATTTATTTAATTTATTTCCTGAATCCAGCAATAGTCTTCAATCCAGCCCTTTCAAATCTATGATAACTGTAGTCTGTAGATCATATGTTTCTGTGGTGAAATTTGGAAAGCGTGTTGTTGTCAATTCTATATTATCATTAGCATATGTTATTCAAACTACAGATTTGTTGGAAAAATACTGCAGTTGAAAAACGATGGAAAAATCATTTCATATACAGTATACATATATATAGATAGATAGATAGATTTTAATCTGTTCAGTCATGCCCTATTCTCAGAGACTGCCTGGACAAGTCCCTGCAGTTTTCTTGGCAAGGTTTTTCAGAAGTGGTTTGCCATTGCCTCCTTCCTAGGGCTGAGAGAGAGAGACTGGCTCAAGGTCACCCAGCTGGCTTTGTGCCAGAGGCGGGACTAGAACTCATGGTCTCTCAGTTTCTGGCTTGGTGCCTTAACCACTACACCAGACTGGCTCTACTTCATGTAGGCAAAAGTACATTTTTTTCCAGCTTTTCACTGTGACTTTTGTCATGGATGCCAAGAAAATTAAACAGCATGTCTTCCTTTCCCCCCCCATTTGTCCTCCTTTCCAATTGTCTGTGTCCTCCTTTGCCTGTTTCAGATATCTGGTAACCCTACTGGTGGAATGCATTGCAGTTATTTAGTTACTAAGTGGCCCAGTAGCCTGTATAATTTTTTTGTCTTTCATCATACAATAATGTGTCTAGGAGCCTACAGCTTCCCTTTTTCCCATGTGTCCATTAAACCTCATGAAAAACCTCATGAGATAACTCCTGTTATGCATGTCTACGCAAGTCCAGTGAATTCAATCAGACTTCATCCTGAGGAGATTTTAGTTTCCCTAAGACGCCAAAAATTGTGTTACTGTGAATGTCAATCTATGTTGCTGTTTTTAATGAACTTTGGGTGTTTTTGCTCACCTTGTTGGCAAGGGCTGTTACCTTGCCAACAAATCCCTGTTGTTCTGGAGCAAGATAATGATTTCATGTCTATTTATCATGGTCAAAATAAATGGAAGGCCTGAGTGTAACAGCACAAGAAGAAAACATATTGCTCCAAAATATAATCACGATAAATGATTGCTAGTATTAAAAAAAAGAAAAAAGGCACACTCTGTTCCTTCTGACCTTGAAACTTTTTTGCAAGTTCTTGATATGGGATGAATGGTACTTGTGAAACAGTGGAAAAAACAGCTCCTATTCCTACTGCTATCTTGGTTTGCATGGTAATGAAACCCTTCTTGCATACCCAATGTATGCTGAACAAAACAAAATGTTTTCCCTAGTCTTCAAGGCCACATTTCTGAGTTGAACCTGCTCATCCATTAAGATTTGGGAGAGAAACCTTGCAGAGGGTCCCACCAGCAAGGGAAGGCCACCTACAGTCAAGCCTTCTCTGTAATGACCCCTTCCTTCAGAACAGCCTACCCCCTCCCTATTATTCTTAGAAGAGCCTCTCCTGAAACGCATTTGGGGATGGTTGAAATTTAGCTATCCCTGAATGGTGGCCTATTGAGTAATTAGTCAACTATATATACCTTATAAGTTACTCAGAGTCTTTGGAAATGGAGCAGCATATAAGTTGAATGAATGAATCCAGCCAATCTAAGACTGAAGATCTTCTCCCATTTCCTTTGTTTTAGGGATCTACTTTGTTTTCCTCTTAGCTCTGGCAAATGATTGACTGCAGGCTTGACAAGTTCATACTTGAAGAAATGAATCACATACATTCTGCTAATGGGGTAACACATCTCAGCAGCCATTGCATTCATTGAGTGATTCTTTGCCAAGCAGTGAATAGCTTTATGGATCCAAACCTCAGAGCTAAAGTCTATGGCTTAGCAGGACAAGAAGGTCCAGTAACTACCAGAGTATGGCAGGAGAAGTGGCATCAGTTCTACATCCATACCTGGAATTGGACATAATGGGGCCCAACTGACTAATGTAATTCACTGCAGCATCCCTCCTTCTCTATGTATGTTTTAAAAGTATTTGATCGACAGAGGTGAGCGAATGGATTAGTTCAGCATAGTTACAGTTGTTTGTTTGTTTGACAAAATTCTCTGTCCCTCTCTTTAAACAGTGGTAAATCTCAGGGGACATACATGGCTGTCAAAATCTGCTTTTTTCTTCCTCCCTTGTTAAGACCATTTACCCCAGAATTTAAAATTACTCAGTTGCTCTTCTGCTTTGGTCTCCAAGAGAGTTGGAGAATGGGAAGTGTTTGATTTAATCCCTGACTATGCATCACAATCACATTTTCCCTTACTCAAACATTTTCTGAGAGCTAAGATAAGAGAGTTCCCCCCTCCCCCAAGTTGTTTATATTGAATTTTGGGTGATTTAATCTTTTTAGTTTTCATTTGAATATGTCACTTTTAATGACAGCATCTAAAACGACTTACCACCTAAGCCAACATCCCTTGTAATCCACAGAATGAAGTAAAAGGCAGGCAAAACTACATTTTTTTCTTCTCTCTGCTGAGGAGGGAAAAATATATGTAAACTTTATTTTTCCTCTGGAACAGAAGTGTTTTTTGCTTATATGAACCCCATCAATCAATTTATTATATGAGCAGGAGTCTAAGGCAGTGTTTCTCAACCTTGGCAAATTTAAGACGTGTGGACTTCAACTCCCAGAATTTCCCAGGCTGGCTGGAGAATTCTGGGCGTTGAAGTCCACACATCTTAAACTTGCCAAGGGTGAGAAACACTGGTTTAAGGTGACATGATATACATTTCTTGTTTGCTCTGTCCATTGCTTTCTGGAAAACAGTCATTGCAAACTCAACCTTAACAGTTATTTGACACTGGTTACATTTTTTTTTTTCATGCACTGCATTACTTCTCAGCTGGATCCACTGAGAAAAGTCAAAGAATTTCTAATTTTTGGAAGCCTCTGCTCATTTTTTTTAAAAGCCAGCACATTTAGACAAGTCGCCAGAAGCCTGCAGATGGTGTGTATGTTTGGGTGCATGTAGTTTTAAATGTGCAGAACTCATATGCTTGGAAATGAATTTAAAGTTTGAGAGTTCACATCCAAAATTTTATATCTGATCCAATGCATTCCGCTTGCTTTACTATATACTGACAGCTGCTAATGCTAGACCTTGAAAAGAACCTAGCTAGATCAGATCAAGAGTCCATCTCATCAAACATCAGTTTCCAGTGTTGGAAAACCAGATGCTGTCCACTATCTGCTGATAACTGATGAGGTTCTGCAGAGAAATGTACATGGCTAAATCTAGCATTTTTGCACGCAGAAGACATCATCTATTACAGAGCAATGGAGTTACATGGATTTATATAATTTGTGTTTAATGTTACCTGGGCAATAGTTACATCTTTTGCCTACAAGTTCCATAAATTAATCAAATAAAGAACACCTTAGTAGGTGGGGTATAAATGTTTGCTCATTAGGAGGTGCATTTGGATTTACACATAACTACATTTCATTAAATAAAACTGCAGGACAGATCTTATCTGAGAATATATCCATGCCAGAGCTTCTCTGCAGCTTTTCTTCACTACAGGTTTTCAGCGACTTTGTACTGCTTATTGTATATTTGTTGTAGGCATAAAGAGAACTATTCAGAAGAGAAGATGGGAAAGGAAAACTCTTCTCATGAATTCATGCTCTTGTGTCTGGAAGAAGCTCCTCAAAGCTTCTGCTCAATTCATTCATATGATATGGTCATGTGCCATAGTGGAGATATTCTGGAGAAAAATTAATTTTGGGAGAGCCAGTTTGGTGTAGTGGTTAAGGCACCAAGCCAGAAACAGGCAGAGTTTCGATCACACCATTGTGGCTGCCATCTTGATTTTTTGACCATGCTCTGTGGATACTCCTGCCACCAGGCATGGTAACTCAGTCTTTATGATGCTCCAAAAGTACTACAGTTCCCATCCACTTTTATAACTTCCAACAAGGCCTGACTAATCCCAAATATTGTCCTTTTCTCATGCCTTTTGGCAGTTTTTCACATTGCCCCATTCAGTTCACCCAGGAATTGTTCTGAGAGGTAATTTCTGTGTCTTTTTGTCGGTCTTCAATCTGATATTTGTCTGCATGCAATGGGGGGGGGGATTGTTCTATTTTGAGTGGTTCTTACATAGTCCATTCATGTTCATTCATGCCCTCAGACATACTTGGCAAATAGAAATCTATCTATCTGTCTGTCTGTCTATCTATCTTCTATCATCTATCTCTCTGTCTCCCTGTCTATCATCTATCTATCTAGATACACAGAAACAATATGGTTGCAATTGTGGTTCTTGCCTTTTTTGACATTTGTTTTCCAATTACTTTTCTTTCATCATTAAAATGTTTAGATAGCTTACAATTTATGAAGTTCAAAATCTAAAATTACTAACCACTGCCAAGAAAAAAAAAAACCTTGAGGTAAAATAGTCAACAAATTAATTTTCCAAGAAGTTAGAAAATTTAGCAGGGCAATAAACCAAATACCTGTTGAGAGAGAATGAATCCCACAACAGCCATCAGAGATGGGGTGAGGTAGGAATTCTAGCACAATCTACCTTGCATTTAAACCAGGGTAATGTAATTTTTTTCTGGGCAGCAGTTCATAGTTGGCCTTTGAGTAGGACTTGGAGCCAGGACAAAAAACTGAATTTGATTTCATTTATATATAATTATAAAGAAATATTGTTAATATGATTATTCTGCAATCATGCAGTTAATAGTTTTGTCACTTTAAAATTTACAGCTGGGTAACAATTTTTTGAGGATTGCTTGTTTGGGACCTGCAAAATGCAGTTACATCCTCAACTGGTGCACCATTGGAAGGACAGTTTGGATATACAGAAACCACAGTCTAGCTGAACCAAAGAGGATCCATATTTGAATGGACTGCAACCTCTTTGCAGGCTTGCCCAGAAAATGACCTTTTCTAGTGATCATGCTGGATAACAAGCTTAATGAACAGTATGATGAATACTCACTTTAATGAAGAACAGACGGTCCATTTGAATGCACAGGTGCATAGAAATGCAACTGCATCCTAGGGTGGACTAAAACAATTATGGGCCAAAGACCAGGAGAAGATCAAAGTAAGACAGATAGATAAAAGTATCCAGAGCCAGGACAGGAATTTCCATGATCAAGAACTGCTCAAGAACAGCTAGACCCTCTCTACATTGTCTTCTAGAATTGTAAAAGTATTGCATAACAAGATGGACGAAAACCAACTGATCAGAATCCAACACTTTTAGATTGCAAAATAGGAGTCCCGAAGGAGCTCCATGCATAAGCTATATGTGTGCATAGTATGTAAGTGTGTAGAGTGTAAGAACAGCTCTATACTACAGCTTGTTATTTTGTTTGCTGCTTTTTGCCTGCTACTTCCTTCGCTATCTGTTTCACATCTTCCTGGGACCAAGGAGCTACAAAATAATTTTTGGTAACTATCTTATTACTAATTTAGATAAACTCTCTGCTTACATTAGTTGGGAAAATTGTGTTGATCAGCAATGTGTACTGCTAATTAGTAGTGCTGGGATTAAGAAATGTACTAAAGGGACAACAGTACTCAAGCTTTGATCCAATAAGCCTATGCAGCCGTTGCCTTGTGCACTGTTGCCTGTTGTGGTGACTGTGTCCACTGGGGGCAAAATTCCCGGGAGGAGAGGAAAATCATTCTCTGTGTTTCTCTCTTCCAAGATGCACCTTTGATCTAAACATAATTCAATGCAGTTCTTATTGGGACATACCCGAGTCTCTATCACCCAATTTAGAGATTTTCTTCCTCCTCAACTGTGCATCTGTCTTGTAGCTTTTTAAGACAGTCATTAGGCTTTAAAATGTGGAAGAAATTTTGGGATAAACCTAAGAAGCTTTCAAGACAACTCTGCCATCTTTTAGAAATCATATCTAGACCATTGCTTGTCAGCCATGATGAACCCTCAATGTTTTTAAAAACTAAATACAAACAAAAATGTTGGCTCAGTTAGGAATATATGTGGGTAATTATGGCAGTCTTTTTTTAATATAGGCAGCTGATGCCTTAATCTGGGACTAACTTTCTTCTCTCCTGGAGCAAAAGGGTAGAAGGAAGGCAGATGGAGTGAGGGGCTGGCTGATGGGAAAAACGTCAATTTGCAGCCCTTCTGCTGATCTGCAATCTTCTGGTTCCTGGCAGCAGATGCCTTCATGCTGTTGGAGGTATCAGCAAATCAGCATGCCTCATTAGCATGTGGATGAGTTCGCTTTAGGATGCAAATTCTCCATGTGCTACTAGAGGAAGCTGTTTGTTGCTCCTCCCACGTTCCTCACTTCCTCTTCCACCTTCTTCACCAAGAAGGTAGGCAGCAGGCATGCTACCTCTCTCTCCATCTTGGGCCATGCGGTGGGCCTAGAATTTCCCCTTTCTGCATGCAGCTCTTAGCAGCAATGAGGGCTGAGTTCAAGTCAGTTTAGGGAACAGAAGAAAGAAAGAAACATCATTTTTCTTTTGAACCTACTTTATCTAAGTGTGTAATTCTTTATGCTTGGGTGGGCTAAGTGTGTAAGATCAATAACCTACATTTCTCTAATGTGCTCAGTAAAGTTATTTTAGATAATATTCTTTTTATGTGCGCATCGTTCACTGTGTTAAGCTGTGCTCCATTCAGTGGTCCTAGCTGTCCACTAATGGCTTCACATGCAAGGTCTAGGAACATAATAAAAGCAACAATGAAATCTACAGCTCATTAGTAATATGGCTACCTTTTTACCATGGCAATGAGGAGAAAACTGAGTGGTTCCTGACAAGGAGGAGTGGGAGGAAGGGGCAGCCACCATGATGGCAGAGAAGTGGCATACACAGCCAGCCTATTCTATTACTGCAGCGTTTGGATACAGCAGATGAGCAATGGAGCCATTTATACACTAAACACTGGATGAGGAGTATCATTTTATTCCTATAATCTTCAGTGCTCTGTGTAGAGTTGCAGAAATCATATGAGCGGCAGCCAAGCATTTTATGCTTTCAGGAACAAGTAATGTCAGTTGTAGATCCACTTGAGAATTATGGTGATGTATGGCATGACATTCCTGGGATAAAACACCAGTTTAAAACAAAAATGGAGGAGAGAATCAGGCAATTGGACACAATATCTTTCCTAACATAAATAGGAATCAATGGGAAATTCACTCTTTAGTGGCTGCACTTGAGAGGTGGCTTGGGTTTACAGATGGCCCAATCTGCTTCAAGCAGAAGCAACTGTGTCTTGAGGCAATATTTTAAGCTCTACACAGCACTGGCATAGATGTAAAACACCCAGTAATGCTCCCTCCTCCTTGGTTGTACAACTGGACTCTCAGTATGGGCATCATTGGGAGCACCACTGCAGAACAAAGCGGCAAACTCTTCTCAGAGAAGGAAAGAAGAATGATAAAGGAATGAGAATGATGACAGAGAAAGAAGAACTGGCTAGGGAGGAGTATGAAGGAAAGAAGTCCAGTGCAGAATGTTTTTCATATAACGTACTAGCTGAATAATTCAACTGAAAAAGAAACGGAAATCTTTTAGGGCCAAAAAAAAGTTCAAAGAAAAACATCCAAGCCCGGCTATATTTTGCAAAAACCTACATCAAGTCTGACAAAAGCATGTGGGAAAATGTGTTATGGCATCATGAGACCAAGGTTGAACTTTTTGGCCGTAATTCCAAAAAGTATGTTTGGCGCACTTCAGCAAACGATTGTTACCTTGTTGTGGTGCTGAAGCTTGAGCACCTCAGTGATGCCATGAGCTAAACTGTGAAGGGCCACCCAAGACGGGAAGGTCATGACAGAGAGGTCAGACTAAATGCAATCCCTGGGGAAGGTAATGGCAACCCACCCCAGTATTCTTGCTGTGAAAACTCAATGGATCAGTACAACCAGAGATATGTCGGTATACCATCGGAAGATGAGACCCCCAGGTAGGAAGATGGTCAAAATGCTACTGGGGAGGAACAGAGGATGAGTTCAACTAGCCCCTGACGTGATGACGCAGCTAGCTCAAAGCCAAAAGGACGGCTAGCGGCCGACGGTGATGGTGGTGAACGGCGAATCCGATGTTCTAAGGATCAACACGCCATTGGAACCTGGAATGTAAGATCTATGAGCCAGGGCAAATTGGATGTGGCTATTGGTGAGATGTCAAGATTAAAGATAGACATTCTGGGCGTCAGTGAACTGAAATGGACTGGAATGGGCCACTTCACATCAAATGACCACCAGATCTACTACTGCGGACAAGAGGACCACAGAAGAAATGGAGTAGCCTTCATAATTAATCGTAAAGTGGCTAAAGCAGTGCTTGGATACAATCCCAAAAACGACAGAATGATCTCAATTCGAATACAGGGCAAACCATCTAACATCACAGTGATCCAAATATACGCCCCAACCACAGATGCTGAAGAAGCTGAAGTAGAGCAGTTCTATGAGGACCTGCAGCACCTACTGGACAATACGCCTAAAAGAGATGTTATTTTCATCACAGGAGACTGGAATGCTAAGGTGGGCAGTCAAATGACACCTGGAATTACAGGTAAGCATGGCCTGGGAGAACAAAACGAAGCAGGACATAGGCTGATAGAATTTTGCCAAGACAACTCACTCTGCATAACAAACACTCTCTTCCAACAACCTAAGAGACGGCTTTATACATGGACTTCCCCAGATGGACAACACCGAAATCAGATTGACTACATCCTTTGCAGCCAAAGGTGGCGGACATCTATACAGTTGGTAAAAACAAGACCTGGAGCTGACTGTAGTTCAGATCACAAACTTCTTCTTGCACAATTTAGGATCAGACTAAAGAGATTAGGGAAGACCCACAGATCAGCTAGATAAGAGCTCACTAATAATCCTAAGGAATATGCAGTGGAGGTGAAGAATAGATTTATGGGACTGGACTTAGTAGATAGGGTCCCAGAAGAACTCTGGACAGAAGTTCGCAACATTGTTCAGGAGGCGGCAACAAAATACATCCCAAAGAAAGAGAAAACCAAGAAGGCAAAATGGCTGTCTGCTGAGACACTAGAAGTAGCCCAAGAAAGAAGGAAAGCAAAAGGCAACAGTGATAGGGGGAGATATGCCCAATTAAATGCAAAATTCCAGAGGTTAGCCAGAAGAGATAAGGAATTATTTTTAAACAAGCAATGCACAGAAGTGGAAGAAGACAATAGAATAGGAAGGACAAGAGACCTCTTCCAGAAAATTAGAAACATCGGAGGTAAATTCCAAGCCAACATGGGTATGATCAAAAACAAAGATGGCAAGGACCTAACAGAAGAAGAAGAGATCAAGAAAAGGTGGCAAGAATATACAGAAGACCTGTATAGGAAGGATAACAATATCGGGGATAGCTTTGACGGTGTGGTCAGTGAGCTAGAGCCAGACATCCTGAAGAGTGAGGTTGAATGGGCCTTAAGAAGCATTGCTAATAACAAGGCAGCAGGAGACGACGGCATCCCAGCTGAACTGTTCAAAATCCTGCAAGATGATGCTGTCAAGGTAATACATGCTATATGCCAGCAAATTTGGAAAACACAAGAATGGCCATCAGACTGGAAAAAATCAACTTATATCCCCATACCAAAAAAGGGAAACACTAAAGAATGTTCAAACTATCGAACAGTGGCACTCATTTCACATGCCAGTAAGGTAATGCTCAAGATCCTGCAAGGTAGACTTCAGCAATTCATGGAGCGAGAATTGCCAGATGTACAAGCTGGGTTTTGAAAAGAGAGAGGAACTAGGGACCAAAGTGCCAATATCCGCTGGATAATGGAAAAAGCCAGGGAGTTTCAGAAAAACATCAATTTCTGTTTTATTGACTATTCTAAAGCCTTTGACTGTGTGGACCATAACAAATTGTGGCAAATTCTTAGTGGTATGGGGATACCAAGTCATCTTGTCTGCCTCCTGAAGAATCTGTATAACGACCAAGTAGCAACAGTAAGAACAGACTACGGAACAACGGACTGGTTTAAGATTGGGAAAGGAGTACGGCAGGGCTGTATACTCTCACCCTACCTATTCAACTTGTACGCAGAACACATCATGCGACAAGCTGGGCTTGAGGAATCCAAGGCTGGAGTTAAAATCGCTGGAAGAAACATTAACAATCTCAGATATGCAGATGATACCACTTTGATGGCTGAAAGCGAAGAGGAACTGAGGAGCCTTATGATGAAGGTGAAAGGAGAAAGTGCAAAAGCTGGCTTGCAGCTAAACCTCAAAAAAACCAAGATGATGGCAACCAGCTTGATTGATAACTGGCAAATAGAGGGAGAAAATGTAGAAGCAGTGAAAGACTTTGTATTTCTAGGTGCGAAGATTACTGCAGATGCTGACTGCAGTCAGGAAATCAGAAGATGCTTAATCCTTGGGAGAAGAGCAATGACCAATCTCAATAAAATAGTTAAGAGCAGAGACATCACACTGAGAACAAAGGCCCGCATAGTTAAAGCAATGGTGTTCCCTGTAGTAGCACATGGCTGTGAGAGCTGGACCATAAGGAAGGCTGAGAGAAGGAAGATAGATGCTTTTGAACTGTGGTGTTGGAGGAAAATTCTGAGAGTGCCTTGGACTGCAAGAAGACCAAACCAGTCCATCCTCCAGGAAATAAAGCCAGACCGCTCGCTTGAGGGAATGATATTAAAGGCCAAACTGAAATACTTTGGCCACATAATGAGAAGACAGGACACCCTGGAGAAGATGCTGATGCTAGGGAGAGTGGAGGGCAAAAGGAAGAGGGGCCAACCAAGGGCAAGATGGATGGATGATATTCTAGAGGTGACGGACTTGTCCCTGGGGGAGCTGGGGGTGTTGACGACCGACAGGAAGCTCTGGCGTGGGCTGGTCCATGAAGTCACGAAGAGTTGGAAGCGACTAAACGAATAAACAAAAACAATGTTTGGTGCAAGAACAACACTGCACATCACCAAAAGTACACCATACCTACAGTGAAGCATGGTGGTGAACAGTTCCAAATATCAGTCAGTTTTGGCACAAAACCTTCAGGCCTCTGCTAAAATGCTGAAGCTGAAGAGGAATTTCACCTTTCAACATGACAACGACCCAAAGCATACCTCCAAATCAACAAAAGAATGGCTTCATCAGAAGAAGATCAAAGTTTTGGAATGACCCAGCCAGAGCTCAGACCTGAATCCAACTGAACATCTGTGGGGTGACCTGAAGAGGGCTGTGCACAGGAAATGCCCTCGCAATGTGGCAGATTTGGAGAGCTTCTGCAAGGAAGAGTGGGCAAAGATTCCCAAGGCAAGATGTGCCATGCTGATAGACTGCTACCCCAAAAGACTAAATGCTATCATAAAATCAAAAGGTGCTTCAACAAAGTATTAGTTTAAGGGTGTGCACACTTACTGTATGCAACCATGTTATTCTAGCTTTTTTATTTTATTTTTTTCGCCCTAAAAGATTTCAGTTTGTTTTTCAATTGAATTGTACAGCTTGTATGTTATGTTAAATGTGGAAAAAAGTCTGAAGTTATTTATCTTGGTCTGATTTTTTTACATCTCAAAAACCTGGCATTTTAACAGCAGTGTGTAGAATTTTTATATCCACTGTAGGTTTATACAACACGCTGAACTGGGAATTACTCCCTTGAAGGTCACCAACTCGCTTTTGGCTCTTTCAGAGCCATTTCTGGTGGAGTTGCTGCAAAGTAATGGTTTCTTGCCATTTTCATAAAGGAAAGACTAATAAACTGTAGTGTAACTTAGGGTTAGCATAGTTTTAAAAACTATAAACAAATCCCTAATCTCCACCCCAAAGCCAAGATTTTTTTAAAAAACAAAAACTTAAAAATTTGCACCATCTGAGCTATATTTTCACCATGCACTGAAGTCCTTAGATACCACCCCCAAATGTTAATCCTATAAGGTTATCTAACCTTAACTAACCAACCTTAACTAAATTTAATCCTATACAGTTTAGTATGCTCTGCATTTATAGCCATATTAACCTGATTTGTTAAGCTGTTGAGTGAACGCAGCCAAGGTGTTCTATTCAGCTGAGGCCTGAACGATGGTGATGTGGGAGGCTGCAATTGGATAGACCAAACGTTATGCATAAAACAGCAATGGGAAGTTTCAGTTGGACTGGGGGAGCAGCAGAGGATTATAGAATGGTTAAAAAGGACAACTTGTGGAATTTACACCTATATTTGCTTTAACTGGATTTTGGAGCTGGGAAGCAGAACAACTCAGTTCCCCAACCAGGGACACAATCAATCAAAGTAAGATGTTAGACTTATTAATGAAAAGAAGCCCAATGACCTATAGTATCTTTATTACACCCTTGAAAGATTGGCTACTATTCCCTTTCACTATGTGGGACTCAGTGACAGAGATAATGGCTTTCCCAAGGTCACTTATGAAACCCATGTTAAGCCAAAGTGGCATTTTCTCCCCTGAACACATAACCTTTGATAACAAATACACAAGAATCATAGCATGATAGTCAAAATATCTTGGATAATGAACCCAGAAACATACAGGTAGTCCTCGCTTAATGACCATTCATTATTGACAGTTCAGACTTACAAAGGTGCTATAAAAAATGACTTGTGATTGGTCCTCACACTTATGACCGTCACAGCATCCCGCGGTCATGTGATCACCACTTTCAACCTTCCCAGCTGGCTTCTGGCAAGCAAAATCAATGGGAACTGCATGATTCGCTTGATGACCACATGGTTCGTTTAACAACTGTGGTGAACCACTTAATGGCCACCACAAAAAAGGTCGTAAAATCGGGTCAGATGCACTTAATGACTGCTTTGCTTAGCAACAAAAATTTTGGTCCCAGTTGTAGTCATTAAGTGAGGACTACCTGTACTAATCCGCGTTCGAATCCGTGTGACGGGGTGAGCTCCTGTTGCTAGTCCCAGCTCCTGCCAACCTAGCAGTTCGAAAACATGCCAGTGTGAGTAGATTAATAGGTACTGCTTCGGCGGGCAGGTAACGGTGTTCCGTTTAGTCATGCCAGCCACATGACCACAGAAGTGTCTACGGACAAACACCGGCTCTTCGGTTTTGAAACGGAGATGAGCACCGCCCCCTAGAGTCGGACACGACTGGACTTAATGTCAAGGGAAACCTTTACCTTTACCTTACCTGTACTATCAAGTTTAAATAAATAGACTTTTAAAGGATCTTGTGTAATCTCATTAGAGTGAGTGGAGCTGTGTCAGGAAGAGGTTAATCAAGACTACATTGACCAGCATTTCTAGGGTTTATGAAACTACTCAAGGTATATTTTCTAGAGATGCACTGATGAAAACACATTTGCACAAGTAACAAAAAGTAATGGGGAGCATGTTATATCAAATCAACTGATTGTCAATGGAAGACTACTTTGAATATTAATGGATTCTCTTTTTGTGGATCTACAATTTACACTAATTGCTATGCAAGCCCCATGTACAGTTTTGTTTTGATTAGCCATCTAGTTAGAATACCATTTCATTTTCACTCTTATATGTACAGAAGGCATTTGAAGAGATGCTAAGAACTGCCTTTAATTCACATTAAGCTGAGAGTCAGCTGAGAAGATTGAAATGCTTCTGAAGATGAAAAGGTTGATTACTTTTCACAAGAGGTCACTGGAGGAGTATGATGTTCTGTAATATTTGAGTTCAGTTGCAAATGTGTAGGTTGGACACAGCAGAGGCACTGTTTAAACATTAAAATAGACAGGAGATCATATCCAGTATTCCACATCAGAATAGGGTTCCCAAAGCTGGGCCAGTTGGTAGATGTGGAAATTGTGGACCTTACACAAACTGACTTCCATGGTAGGCATGAGTACTGTCAGGTCATTTACCAAAACTGTACTTTTTCGCAGAGCAAAATGGAAATGCCAGCCCGTGCCTTATATATTATCAATAATCCCATCTTCTCTGATTAATAATGAGATGTTTGTTAATACCTGCAAGACTCAGCACCAGGTAGGATGGCTGTAGCTATAATGGCTCCTCCTAACTCTAGGCCACTATTTCTGTCCTGGAGAATAACACAGCTGATGTGTTGAATTGCTCAGCCCTGGTTAACCACCTTGCCATCCTTTCTTGGAATCAATGCAGATTCAGGACTGTTTTCAAGGACAATCCCATATTCAGGATATTGCTGTGGTCCCAAGGGGAGATTATAAGAATATGGGCAACTATAACCAGGCATATCATACGTGGCACAGTTAATTACAGTAAGATTGTATGTGTTATCTTGGTCATAGTGTTGGATTAAACTTTGGGAATAATACGCGCGGCGGGGTGAGCTCCCGTTGCTAGTCCCAGCTCCTGCACACCAAGCAGTTCTAAAACATGCAAATGTGAGTAGATTGATTGGTACCGCTTCGGCGGGAAGGTAACGGCGTTCCGTAAGTCATGCTGGCCACATGACCCGGAAGTGTCCTATGGACAACGCCGGCTCTAAGGCTTAGAAACGGAGATGAGCACCGCCCCCTAGAGTCGGACACGACTGGACTTTACGTCAAGGGAAACCTTTACCTTTTTAATATATATTAATAAATGGAGAATAGAGGATTTTCTTGCTTTATGCTCCATTTCTTGTACCTTTCTTATATCTTCAGAGATCTGGATTTTAAAACCCATTTCACCCACAGTGATAGCAGAATTTCATCTCCAAGGAGATACAGTATATTTCAGAGTAACAAGGCACAAGTCATATCAGGTGCATGCACACTCCTAGACAAATATTTCTAGATTAAACAAAGCTGTTCTACTTGGGCAGACAAAATTAGATGCATATATCAGGTTCATAAAAGATGCTGTCTATAAACAGTGCTTGTTTTTATCCATGGGGATGCAGTTCTCACTTCTGTTCAGCTGATAGTTATGGCACAGAGCATATAGTAGTGCTTCATGCCCTTCAGTATTTTATAGCTGAAAATAGACATATGTAGCTTACCTTGATTTAAGGCCTTCCTGCACTCCCCCCTCCATTTCATATTGCAAGATTTGATGCTAATCTTTTCCAACCTTGTTTTCTCTGTATATGTTGCGTTATGCAACATCAGTTGGAAAAGATTATACTCATGGTGACCAATTTCAGAGGTAATACCTGTAATTCATGTTTATTGTTTACAGGTGATTGCATCCACAATAGCAGTAGTTAAATTAATAAGAAAGATTGTCATTACAGGTGAACTGAGATCCCTGGCTTGTTGCTTCCTTAATAAACTAGGAATGGAAAACTTTCTCGAAACTGTGGCTTCTGCTCTGATTTGCTGGAACAGCAACAACTTTGAGGCCCAAGTTGAGATATAATGGAATGCTTTTGTTAGCTTTTGTTATTTTAGCTGCTCCTGATGGGGCGAATAGGAATAGAACCATTTATATGCACACTGAAGGCATATTTGGGTCCTGAGGAAGTGGTATGGAAGGTGATTTTCTATCTTAGAGACAGTGGAGGCAGTGGGTTTTCTAGATTCTAACTTGTGTGGAGAATTAACATGGACTAAAGAAGAATTCCACTGTAGCCAAGCTACTTACCTCATGCCATTTGATGTAGAGGCCAAGCATTTGCCACGGCAGGACTGCAGAGCAGAAGAAACTAAGCTTGCCATCTGTTCTGCATATACTCTGGTAGGGCATGAGCAAGGCGCCAGGTCTCTCTGCCTAATCTATAGCTATCTGTTATCAGGCAGCCTTCTGATAACAGCCCAGGTATAAATACTTGGACCATGTTGAGACCAGGTTGCAGACAGATTCTCCAGATTGTCCTGGAGAAAATCCTGGAGGTCAACACTAGGAGTTAGTTGACACCAACTTAATGGTGCTCAATCAATCAATCAACCAATCATAGAAATACTGTCAAATAACAATCAAAAGAATGCAAGGGAAAGCTCTTGTCTTTACTATTCACTTGAGAAAAAAGGTATATTTGGAAAAAGGACAAAGATTCATTATAGAGCTTTACAAGCTAGGAAATATGTACAAAGTAGGCAACCAGAAGCTAAGTACCTTAGTCTAATCTACCAATTACAAGTTTTTGTTTTCCATAATGCACAATCCATAATCCACTTTCACTGAAGTATTAAAGTATCACTCTGGTAGCTCTTCCTAAAAGTAGAGGTCCTTGTGAAATCAACGTCTGCAATCATTCAGAGGCATCTACAGGAAGGCTAGAGGGTGTGTATCAAATGATGAAAACAGTATTGTGTTGTTGTCCTGCCAGCTGGGCTCCTTTTGTACACACGTCATGATGTTGTATACACATGTGAAAGGGGTAGAACTTGCATCATGACAGGAAATGTTTGCATAATATTCCTGCAGAATCCTAGCAGTTATGGAAGAAAGAGGCAAAAGGGTGTCAGACTTCACCCAGCAGAACTATAACCATTTAGAGAAGTTTTATAGGGGCCTCCATGGGGCGGGTGGGTGCCAACAGTATCAAAATGGTGGGCATGACCAGACAAAGTCCTGGCCCTTTTTACATGAATGTGATATAACACGTACTAAAAATGGTTAGGGTTTCAGTCACCCAGCATTTTGACTGTTGACTTACCTCTGCAGTTGTTCTGATCCAATACATCCTGGTATGTAATCTTCTAAACCTAAAGGAAATGTAAGCCTTTAGTTCAGGAAGCCATAACTAAAAAACTCTAATGACTGCTATGTTTCACAAGCAAGCCTTATCTATAAACTATATTCAGCTTCTTTCTTTGCATCTTTCTCTTTTCTGCCTTTGCAATGGATTTCCTAGCCATTTTCTTAGCACAGGACAGCTGGTTTTCATCTGTCCTTTGTTTTGCAATGATCAGATTTGCTATCTTTTTTTATTGATTGCATGTGAATTAGCTATTACATAGGAATGGAAGTTTGTGAGGAACGGGTCCTGCTTATCATACATCTATTCAGAAATAGCAGGTTATGGTGATGTGCTCATAGTAGGCAAAATATATTTTACATATTAATTTTGTTCCTTATTTTTCATTGGTCTCAGATCCTTACGTTCACTTGAGTTATTTACAGATGGTCTAAAAATTAATGAGTCACCAACAGAAACACATATTACATGATTTTATCCCCATGAAGAGATACTACAAGCCTGGAAGACATTCATTTTTGTTGGTTAGATAATGGCCTGGAAGATCTCACCTCTCTTTCTATATTTCAACAAGCATTCTTTTTTCAGGATGTATTTTGCGGTGACTATGTAGGACTTTGGACTGCAGCTATTAGTTTATGTTTAATTTCCCATTAGTCTTATTTTTAAGTTGACCAACTTAGGTAATAATCGTGAAATTGTATAATATTACATGCATATGTTTAGAGTTTACTTATGGTTGAATATATATGTAGTTTTTGTGCTCTTTTTTTCTCTTCTTTTTCTCTTGATTTTTTAAATGATTTTTTTTACCCTTCATGAAATGCATTTAAAAATATTCATACTGAGATATATACTGTACATATACATATACATATCCCCCCAGATGCTCTTTTTGTAACTGATTTTTCTATACTATAACACATTTTGTGCATACTTTTCCTTAATATGTCAGCAGTTAACTGTTGAACAAATTTGGGCAAGTGTATACTTTGGTGTGAAGGCATAAATCTGTTCTACTTGCATATTTTTTTAGGAGCGTGAAAGTTAGGAAAGTTTGCATAAAAATGTATGCAGAAAGAATTTCTTTCCCATCATTCAGTTCTGGTCCTGAGAAGCCCAGGGGAGGAAGATGTTGGCCATGATTGCAGCTGCACTGATATCCTGAGAGAGAAATTTCCTCTGACAAGGTTCAGACATCAAAGGGTCACTTACTGGCAAAGCAGAATGAGAGCCAATAGTCAGGCCAAGGAAGGTCAAAGTAAGCACAGCAAGGTTTAGCTTAAAAAAGGCAGAGATAATTAGGACCTCAGACAGATTGTTGTGACAAAGCTTACTTGAGTATTCCCACACATGAAAGCTGTTGCTTCAACAAAACCTCTATGTCTTCTGACATATTTTGAAGGCTGGCCAACTGTCTTCTGTAGGGAGAATGGTTATAGTATATATATGTGAGGTGGGTTTTCTGATGGTAAGCTTTCATGTAAACCTTCCTAACATTGGGAACCATCTGAAGACCATGCATCTAGCATCTTTGAAATATGTTTGTGATCCCCCTACAAGCTTCTGCCTCTTATAGAATATTTGATAAGTCACATTCTATAATAAATCACATTCATTCATTCATCATTTCTCTAATAATCTCCGAAATAACAAGTCACTGTTACCTGTTTTGTTTCAGAGATGGTCTGTAATGTGGATAGTTTAATATTTAACTCTGTTCAGCAGGCTGTTTCAATATTCCATCTTCAGAATCATCAAGATAACATGTATTTAAATTTAATTATATGTATATAATTAGGAAACTTACAAATTCTGTAACAAATATATTCTGATAATTAAAATATGGTTTCCAATAACCTAATTAAATATCTCTGATCTTACTAACCTTTCTTCTTCTGTCTTTTCTAACCAATTAAAGCTACTGCTACTCCAAAGTCACCTACTGTAACTCTATCTGTCTTCTAACCTATCTTCTCTGATCTCTCTCATTAATGGGTTTTCCCAACTGACATTAACTTCCATAGAGCATTTCATTCTGGTTTCTGCTGTCAATCATTAGTTGTTAGAATTTTTCTTGCAAGACATTTAGAATTATTTTTGAGCTCTAGCAAAATCAGTATAATTACATTTGGAAAGACTCAATATAGATAATTCAGTGCAATATGACCCATATATAATACAGATGGTAGGGAAACTAATTCAATTCATAACACTTTGCTCTCTGATTCTATGAATTAAATTATTCATTAATCTATTTAATATGGATATGCATAGCATTTTAAAGAGTAAATATGTTTTATAATATTTGGTCAAGAAGCTAACTTCCAGGAAGGCAGAGATTAAAAAGCAAACAAAAGAATTGTTTAATTAAATCAAGGGCTTTAAATCCACAAGCAAAGGAGCCATGCCATCACAATAACTTATGAGTGGAGAACATCAGTATTAAGGTTATAATGCTTATACAATTAGAAATACCTAGCACATAACAAAACCAGGTGATCATGATAATTAACTCCACAGTATTATGCAGATGGCGCTGCGGTGGCGCTGCGGGTTAAACCGCTGAGCTGTCGATCGGAAGGTCGGCGGTTCGAAACCGTGTGGCGGGGTGAGCTCCCGTTGTTAATCCCAGCTCCTGCTCACCTAGCAGTTTGAAAACATGCAAATGTGAGTAGATCAATAGGTACCGCTTCGGCGGGAAGGTAACGGCGTTCCGTGTCGTCATGCTGGCCACATGACCTGGAAGTGTCCTATGGACAATGCCGGCTCCAAGGCTTAGAAACGGAGATGAGCACCGCCCCCTAGAGTCGGACTCGACTGGACTTTACGTCAAGGGAAACCATTATGCAGATGAGAGCCAGGGGTGTACTGGCTTAGGCATCAGGCTAGAAACCAGGAGACTGTGACTTCTAGTCCTGCCTTGGGCACAAAGCCAGCTGGGTGACCTTGGGCCAGTCACTCTCTCTCAGCCCTAGGAAGAAGGCAAGAGCAAACCACTTCCAAAACACTTTGCCAAGAAAACTGCAGGGACTTTTCCAGGCAATCTCTGAGAATGAGACATGACTGAACAGAATTTTTTTTCTTAAAAAATATGCAGATAAAGATAAAAACGTCAATATATGTGATGCTTATAAACTCACAATTCTAATCTAGTCCTACTTCTGATCCTTAGCTGCCAGCTTTACAGAAGTGCTCTAGAACTTTCTTTAATATATATATTAATATAAAACTTAATTTTCCAAATAATTCCCTCTATAAAAACAGCACCCTTGCATAAAAACATCTACAAGGATTGCAGAATTAAAACAAGTTTAATTGTTTTAATATTAAAAACAAAGCAAAAATATCTCATTAAAAACTATGATTCTTGGATGTTTCATCACTAGAGGAAAGGGAATGAAAAAAACAATATGGAGAGAAATTGAACAAAGTATTCTTGAAAAGAGAATTGCTAGCTGCTAGAACCTTGAGCATGTATGTGTGTGACTCTCTCTCCACATAAAACAATTCAAACCCATTATAATATGCAAAAAAATTAATTCCAACAACTAGCCCAAATGTTTTGACAAAAACTTCATAACATCTTTTTTCCAGAAAAACTGAAAACATGTTATGTTCAAAATGCTAGAATTGTCGTTCTTTATAGAAGAATCTAAAATACTGATTTATTTGTCCCAGTAAAAATCCACATCTCAGGAAAACACTACTCAGGCACTGCATTAATGCCTTGGCTAATTCTGGGCTTCCCACTAAGGTCTGGTTGACCATTGAGGGAACAGTCTAGATAGGATTTTGGCTTGATCTAACATGGATATTCTTTCACTAAGTTCAAACAGGAAAGGTATAGGAGATCCATTTTAGGAACAAAGGAAAGCTCCTGTTGGCTGCGTTTCTTTACTATGTACTGGTCTGCTGTGACTGTTATCCGCTCTTCAGCTTTGTAGTCTACTCCACCCGTTCTCTTCCTATTAACCAGGGTTGAAATCAGGAAGGGGAGAATGTTGGAGGCTTTTTCATGAAATTCAGAAAGCCGTCCTACTGCCTGTCCCATAATTTTGGCCCCATTCACTAATCCTCAGAAGATACAGCCTTTATTAAATTGTACTGAAATGGGGGGGTAGGAATACACCTATGCTCTTATGAGGATTATTTCTGAGATTCTTCTTAGGTAAACACAACAACACTTACACATCAACACAATAAAACACATCTTCCCCTTTTCTCCACCATGCAAACAAGAGGCAAGGGTCAGATCTTGCCATCTGCCACTACAGGGGTCACTCAAACATTTTATGCCCACCTGAGAGGTATTGAGTGAAATATAGGCTGGATGACAGTCTAGCAGCAATATAGAATTTATTATTCTTTCCACTGATCAGAGTCTTTATGGCCACTAAAACCATTGCTTCCTAACTGGGTATTATATAAGAAAATTATTGTTCTAGATTTGTTTATGCTTCCAAGATTTGTTGCTTCCAACAGATTATTACAGAATGTTTCAATATGGAATACTAGGCAAAAACCCAATAAAAGCCAGCATGGAAACAGAAATTAGCTGAGATTCCATTAAAGTGTTTGAATGCACAAGAATATGTCACCGATATAGGACAATCTAATTTAGTCAGGCAGAATTCAATAATTCAATGCATTCTGTCCCTCAAAATAATCAGAAATCTAATCAGACCCTATTAAGACTCTTTTCTAGATTATGAGAAAATTTGTAAACTCAGCATTTCATGATTCCTGGAAAGACATCAACAGAATACCATAATCAAAACAGCTTAAAACTACTTTAGGAAATAAGATAACAAGTAACAAGAATTGAAGGTAGGGTGGTCAGGGAAAAATGCAATGTATTGGGGAAAACAGAAATAATTGCTTTGATCACATATATGCACATTTATTTCTCTGGTCAATTTAAACCCTGCTTTTCTACTCAAGATAGCCAACACAATTTTAAAAAAATACAGAAAATTAAAACAAATTGACATTAACACTAAAACTGATTTGCAATTAAAAATCCCAGGACATAGATACATCTTTACAGATTTTTTTAAAAAAAGGAAAAGAACCCTGTATACAACCAGTGTATCTCCCCCATATCCCAAATTGTATCTGTTCATGCATAGCACACGTACAGCATCTTTCACGTACCAGGGCATCTTCTTGGCAGAAAAGAACATGGAATCTGGATGTCTAGGAGGATGGAGAGACAGAAGAAGAAGGAGAGAAAAAGAAAGAAGAAAATCTAAATTAATGCTAAAATCCTCTTTATGTTCACATAACATGTTGTGGTTTGCTTATTCATAGTTTCTTTACTAAACCACAATCAGGTAGATTCACACAATATGCTAAGCTTAAGTCATCATTATAAACCACAGTGGCTGGGTTCATACAGCACAAACAAACCACATGATGGCTTAGCATGGTGTATGACCCCAACCTCTGTTTGTTTCCTACCCCCTCCCATATTGTTTCAGAAATCTCATATTACTTCTAAGTTAAAGCCAAGATTGTAGAAAGCATATGCATTTAAGAAACATTTGAAAGACAGAAGAGAGCAAAGGCAGCCTTCTTCAAAGGTGAAAAACTATCAGGGAGCTTAATCTGCTTTTGTGGATAAGAGTTTTGTGGATGTGGATGTTGCAATGTGCTTGTAAAGTAGGATTCCAGCAAGTGTTGTTTAGAGCTTCTCTGCTGGAATTTCACGTGGAAGCTTTTTCTCCATGTCTGCATTTTGGCCTTGTCTTGCAGATGCAGGAGACCTGGTGGGAATTTGAAAGTCTGCCAGGAGAGACTCACTACCAGGAACAAAGCGAGCCCCAGTGGGCCTATTTTGTTTTAAGTGTGTCAGAGAATACTTCACATTAATCAGCCCAGGGGATCAAAGTGAAGCAAAGCAAAGGCACTATAAATATTCACATTGGGTCAACAACATGAGCAGCAGAACCTACAGTGCAGCTGGTACACAGCTTTGACCAAAGCCTTAGCAACGATTTATGTCTGACAGCAGATCAGTGATTCTGAAAAGTACAAAGAAGCTTTAAAAAAAAGTCCCACTCTAACATTTAACAGATGGAAAATATGTATGCTTGTGTGTTCTTGCATAATATCCCCTAGTTCTCACACCAGGGGTTACCTCTTCCTCATGTTTCTTGTCCCCAAATTGCCAATCCAATCCAATCAGGTCAATGGCAGGGGACACGGGTAACTGGGGCAGAGAGGGGCAGTTTTAACCCCAATGTGAGTCACACTATCTGTCCTAACAGCCAGGAAACACACTGAGACAAGGAACTGGTCTCTAATGTTTTATTGCTAGTACATAACAGGAATCCTAACAAACTGAAGAAGCGTGGGAAAAACCCAGCCATATAAACCCCAAAGGTTAAGGCGGTCCCGATCTGTGTCTCTTTGAATGGCTGACCAATTCCTCAGTGCTACGCATGCGCTTAACAGTCTGGATGGGAGCCCCCTGCTCGCCATCCTTACTCATGACACTATCCTCCCATTTTAGTCACTCTGTGGGAACATGGAATATAGTGACTGCAGGGCAGTATCAATATTGGAACCAGTCAGGAAGTAAGGCAGAGGGACAGAGCAGCTAAGAGCACTCCCCCAAAAAGCCCACTGCCAAGGCCTGGCTGAAGTGGCCCAATAATGCTCAATACTGCCAGTGTGTCAATGGATACAGGTAGTCCCTGTTTTGCGACTGCCTCGTTTGGTGACTGTTCATGCTTAAAACAGTGATGAGAAAGTAACTTTACAACCAATCCTTGTATTTACAATCTTTGTAGGTCTGTAAAGCAAAGGAAAGCCTAAGTAAGACCATAAGCACAGGGACGATTGCACTTAGTGGCGGCTTCGCTTAACAACTGAGTTGCTGGTCCTAATTGTGGTCGCTAAATGACGACTACCTGTACTCTGAAGCCTGTTAATATTGTTCAGGTACTGGGTCAGAAATGATGATTTTCCTAAATGGTAGCCCTTCACAGTAATAGTGTGTTTTCAGATTTAAAAGTGAGCAGTTATGATTGGTTAGTGGCTGACTGGGTTGACCATGTTGTATTAATCTAGTGTGAAAGATTAAAACCACTTGGTCTGTGCTGCAATAAATTCTGAAGCAAATGTAAGTTAGGAACTTAACATTTGCTGTTTTAAGGATCCAAAGCTAAACAGAAGAAAGATTTTTAAACATTTGCAGAAAACAATATCATTTGGTTCCAGTGACTCTGTTAAAGAAACTGTGTTCAGCAATTTACACTTAACAGTTACATAAATTAAGAGAAAATGATGATGAAGCCTCCCTATGTTGCAAGATGCTGTGAACATAAACAATTACAATATTTTCTGTGCATTTCTTTTTAAATCCAGAGGGATAAAAATGCCAGACCTGAATACTGAGCTATTAATGCAGATAGTAAAGGGGACAGGACTTTTACTGAACTGTGTATCCTAAATCCACATTCTTTTCAGGGTTATTGTTTCTTAAATTTCTGTTCCTCTAGGATTTTTTGTCCCTGCAATTTTCCTGGCAAGATTTTTGGGAGTGATTGGCTACTGCCTTCTTCCTAGGGCCAAGAGAGAGGGACTGGTCCAAAGTCACCCAGCTGGCTTCCATGCCTAAGTCTCCTGGAGTCAAGACTGACTTTGAAGGACACCCCCCCCCTGCCCCCCCAGAACAGGGAACTTTGAGGAAGGAGAGATGTCTTTAGGAATTTTTGTCTCAGGTAGCCAAAATTAAAACCAAGTTACTTGAGCCAAAAATGCACTTTACTTGATGGAAGATGGCCCACATTTTCTGATCTGCCCAAATATACTTAGCTAGCCCAATTTACAAATTTTTGTTTTAGTTTGGTTTTAATTTTTTATTTCTTAATGTATTTCTTGATTGTTTTTAACTCTGTTGTACGCTGCCCAGAATCACTTGTTGTGAGATGGATGGCTATATAAATTGGTTTAATACATACATACATACATACATACATACATACATACATACATACATAAAAATAGCCTGTATTTGGTGGTGGGAGGGGGTCTTTTGCCTTGGGAGCCTGGCTAATATGTCCTTTGTGAGACTGACCAGGCTTTGCAGACCCTTACAAATAAACTATTTGGAATCTGAGTATTGGGTTTGTGGTCTTGACTGAGTAGACGAACAGACCGAGATTAACCTCCCTGTAAAAATAGCTGAGAAGGGAGAGGGAGCTGTAGTCTTGTGAGTTTTTTCTCCAAAAATACCCAGTGTAAATTTTCCAAACAGATCTATGCTACGGCAATATATTTCCCTTGCCTCAATTTTCGTCTCCCTGCACTTTTTTTTAAAAATCCAGGCTTACGTGTAATTACTTATCTGATAAACATTGCTTTAAAAAATTAAACCACCAAGTTGGGTTTGTGTAGATGTACTCATAAATTGCATATAATTAATGCTGCACTGTGTTTGTGACCTATCTTCCTAGCATATTTTAATAGTGCCCATAATAGATTTTTTTTGAAGCAAATACAAACAATACCCTGTTAGCATAGCCATGAAAATATGCTACTCTGTACAATTTCATTTATAGGCTGTCAAAACTAAGCCTGTAATGGGGGATAATTCTCCGATAACTTGTGCTGCATATTGCTAACCATAGATGAAATGACACAGGGGGACTGCAAATGGTTCATTACCTTAATTAAGTCTAATCAGTCCCTATAAACAAATTGTTGGAATTAAGGCTTGCCATGAATAATAGGATTTTTCTTCACATTAGTTTTTCCTATCCATTCCATGACATGCTTCATAAATATAGAACAGTCCATGTTGTCTTTTCTTTTCCTACGCAGTAGAATAAAGTGATAAAGTGAATCATATCAGTTCAGGTTCAAAACTTGCAAATGAAATAGATGAGAAATGGCAAAGTGATTGATAAGCTAGTTTTCTACTTTCAGTGCCTTGTAGTGGTGCATCTTTTTCCTTGCAGGATGAAAATGATACACTCCACATCTCTTTTCTGCCACTCCATAGCGTTTGGAGATTCCAGTACTTAATGTATGAATCCATTAGCTCCAAAGCTAGGTTGCATTCAGCATACAGATTTCTGCTGGATGATTCAGACATAATTTCTGTCCTAGCCACCATTGCATTTCTGTTTGGGTTAATTTACAGTGGTTTCTATTCTGTGCAATAAAGCTCAAATTAAGTAGTGTAAATCTTCCAATGACTAAAACAGTTGATTATCACCTTGACAACGAGTTCATCTAAAACTCTAATTAGTTTGCACCTCAAGAATCTTTTCTGCAGGTGAGAACAACTACAGATAATTACAGAGTCTCCTCTACTGAAATTGAAAGTCACATAAGTTTATGGAAATTTGTGGTATGGCAACAGAAGGGCTTTAGCAACTCTCTTAGATTTGCAAAAGAAGCTAAGAGGTTATTACTTCAGTGGGTGACCTCTAGAAAATCAAAAGGCTACAGCCTAGTCTGAGAAATTAGAAAACATCCTGGGCAAAGACACTTCTGTGCTGCTGCCAAACCCCCTACATAAGAAATGCTAAGGCAGGCACCAGAAGCTGAGGTCACTTTGAAGGATACCTGCTTTCACCTTTTCTTGTAATGTTAGGAAAGATTTCAGAGCTAAGGATGCTCTGCAGAGCCCACCCTTTCCAACCCCCCTGCCCCCCCCCCCCCGTGAATGTTGTTTTTGTTGGCAGATTGCTAGGAAAGCCTTTGGCCCAGGAGAGATCAGAAAAGTCACACACCAGGCATTTCTATAAAAATAATTTTATTTACAGAAAGCAAACATATTTACAGGCTCTCAGTGAGAGCTGCTTAACTCTCTACATGCCTACACAGAAGGGAAACTAAAAACAAGTCCAGGCAAGTTCTTCTCCCCAGGTGCAAAAATTAACATCTGAAAAGAGGACAATTAAATTCAACCTCTTCACCTGGCCAAAATGATTAGTTACCATAGTAACCTTAATCTGTAGTAGAAAACATATTAACACTCCCCTTTTTATACTACAGAATAAGATGCAAACCAATTTGCTTTGTTAACTCTTTGTGTCTTGGTACAGCAAGAGGTTTGGTTAAAATATCAGCAATCATGTCTTGATTCACAGTATTTCAATATTTCTCCTTTGCTTATCATATCTTTGATATATTGATATCTAATATCGATATGTTTTGTCCTATTTTTGCAGGCTTCAGATTTTGCCATAGCAATGCAAGCTTGATTATCCTCATAAACAGTTATAGGCTGGTTCACTTCCATGCCTATGTCTTTTAACAAATGTTTAAACCATATAACCTCATTACAGGTTTGTGTTAGAGAATAAAACACTGCTTCTGCAGTGGAAAGAGCAACAAGTGTTCACTTTCTAGAATGCCAGCCTAAGCTAGACCCAGCAAATTGAATTAAAATCCCAGAAGTGGATTTCCTGTCACTGACATCTGCTCCCCAGTCAGAATCGGCAAAAGCCTGCAATTTCTCTGTTCCAGAGGCATTTAGCTTCAGGCAATAATTCTTTGTTCCTTGCAAATACCTCATTAACCTCTTCAGTGCTGCTTTTCCAGTAGATGTAGGTTTCTCTGTCTACTTAAAATGGCCACAGAATTTGAGATATCTGGGCGAGAGTGATTTGCAATGTACAGTAAACTTCCAATTGCAGATCTATATTTCTCTGCCTCAGTTAATTGAGTTTCTCCTATATCTTTCTGAAAATCTGTTATCATCAGAGTAGAGACTGGTTTACAGTCTTGCATATTAAAATCCTCTAGGAGCTTTTGAATTTTACTACGTTAACAGAAAGCTACCATCCTTCTCCCTGTGTATTTCTAAACCTAGGTAATTTGTTACAGTTCCAAGGCTTTTTAATATGAAATGGCTTTTCATGCAGGTTTCAAAACCAAGCCTTTGTTTTTCTGTTGGTGTGACCAGTAGCAAATCATCAGCATAAATGCACAGATACATACAGCCTTGTTTGTCTTTCTTCATATAGACACATGGATCTGTTTTTCCTTTTTCAAAACCAAAATTCTGCAGTTTTTCATCTACTTTTTGGTTCCAGGATCTAGCAGCTTGTTTTAACCCATAGATTGACTTCTGCAGTTCACAAACTAGATTCTCCCCTTTTTCATAGCTAGGGGGTTGCTGCATGTATAATTTGTGGTCTAAATCACCATAGAGAAATGCAGTTTGAATGTCATAGTGGTGAACTAACATTCCTTTGAGTGCAGCAATTTTTAACAGTAATCTAATTGATTCACCTTTAGTAACTGGTGCAAAAGTCTTGTCAAAGTCTAAATCTTTCCTTTGAGTGAACCCTTTTGCAACTAACCTTGCTTTATATTTTTGGATTTTGCCATCAGCATCCCTTTTCAGTTTGAAAGCCAACCTGCAACCTAGACAGCGTTCATTGGGAGGTAGATTTACCAGTTTCCATGTTTTATTTTTTTTCAAGGATGCTAACTCCTGTTGCATGGCAGAATGCCAATTTTGTGCAATCTCAGGTGGTAAGGCATTCACTTGTTCTAAAGACTCAGGTTCTGTGAGTATGTGAAATGCCTTTACTGTTTCAGCCTGAAAATGTGATGGAGGAACACCTTTATTACTCCTCTGAGATCTGCGAGGTAATACAGGGCTTAAATTTTGACTCCTGTCACTTTCCTGAGAAGCATCTGTCTCATCAGACAGATCTTCAGTTTGCTTTTCTGGTTTAATGTCCTCATCAGGCAAAAAATCACCATCAGCAAGTCCTTGCTGTTCTCTTGTGGTGGTCAGATCAACTGGAGAGCTAGAATTTAATCTCCCCCAGTTTTGTTCAGCAAAAGAAGCGCTTTTGCTAATTATTAATTTCTCTCCCATTATGAACCTGTAGCTCCTTTGGCTTTGTTCATAGCCAACAAAGATGGCTTTCTTTGTTGTGGGGCCTCCTTTCCTTCTCTGTTGTTTTGGAATATGAACCCAAGCAGTGCTACCAAACACTCTAAGATGGTTTACCTTTGGTTTCACACCATAAAACAAATGGAATGGAGTGTCCTGAATCACAGAGTTACACAATCTGTTTTGTACATAACAGGCAGCAGATATTGCCTCTCCCCAATACTTAAAAGATAAATGTGAATATTTAAGCATGCATTCCATCGCATTTTGCAAGGTTCTGCCCTTTCTTTCAGCAACACCATTTTGCTGAGGGGTGTAAGGGTTAGAAAGAATCTGTTCTATCCCCTTTTCCACTAGGAACCTTTTGAATTTGTGAGAAAGGTACTCTCCTCCTCTATCACATTGGAGTGCAGATACAGGCCTAGGGAATTTTCTATTTGCCCATGTCACAAAACCTTTAAATTTCTCAAATGCCTCATCTTTATGTTTTAAGATGTAGATAAATGTGTATCTTGAGAAATCATCAATTATGGTCATTGCATACCTTGCTTGTCCAAGACTTGGAGCAAAAGGACCAATAATGTCAGAGTGTACAATTTCCAAAGGTCTAGTTGTAACTCTGTCACTGTGCTTACTCACAGGAGCTTTTAGTGTTTTGCATTCTTTGCAAACTACACAATCTAAGTATTTGTCACAGGGTTTTCTCTTTAGGTCAGCACACTGCTGTGGCATTTGTGCTATATACTTGAAATTAGCATGACCAAATCTCCTGTGCATCAGGTGTACACATTGGTCATGATATGGCGTGTTGCCAACTGCAGCCTTGCAGCTTGGCTTCCTTGCATTTTGCACAATGTACAAAGAGTCTTTTAATATACCAGTAGCACACAATTTTCCATGTTTACGTATCTCACAACCATTTTTCTTAAATGTTATAACATACCCTGTTGCAGCCAATTGTGCCACAGATAAAAGGTTTGATTGTAAATTTGGCACATACAACACACCTTTTACAGTTTCTCCCAAGCAGGATAAATACAAGTCACCTTGTCCCATAATTTTGGTCACAGACCCATCAGCCAAAGATACACTTTGTCTTTCAGTTTTAGACAGTGACACAAAAGAGCTTTTACAATTACATAAATGACAATTGGCCCCAGAATCTAACACCCATACATCAGAATTACACTTCTCAGCAACCTGTGCAATTTGGGTTGTCTGAAGAGCCTTCTTCTGTGTTGCCCTTGTGTTCTTCTTCTCTGTCTTTCTACTCTTGGGTCTCAAGGTACAGTCTTTCTGCAAATGTCCAGCTGAACCACAAGTGAAGCATCGCTGGCTGGCTAGCGCTGTGGCCTCAGCTTCTTTTCCCTTGTTTTCTGGTACTGCAGCTTTCCAGAAGAGATGGGGGGGATCTTTCCTCTCTCTTCTCCCATTCAGCGAGTAAGTGCTGTGTAACATATGATGGGGTGAGGTCTGCTTCAGGCATAGTCTCCACGGTACAAATCAGCGTGTCCCACGTTTCATTCAATGAGGACAGGAGGATATAGGATTTTGTGAGAGGTGTAAATTCCATTCCTCTCTCCTGCAACTCAACAAACAGCTGCTGAATATAATGCAGGTGCTCAGGAAAGCTATCTCCTTCTGCAAGGTAGGCTTTGTACAGCTTTTTTGTCAGGGTAACTTTACTCCCTGCTGTTGCCTTTACACACAAGTCTCTAAAAGCGTCCCAAAGTTGCTTTGCAGACTGCATACCTCACACGTGGACTAGCTGATTGTCCTCAACTCCCAGGATAATGGTGGCTCTAGCCCGCTCATCCTGTCTCAGCCATTCAGCACTGGGATTTTGGGGGGGTTGCTCACCAATTGGCAGCCAAAGATTCTCTCTGCGAAGATACATCTCCATCTTTAGGGCCCAATTCAAATAGTTGGTCTCTGATAGGCGCTCCAGAGGCATCGCTGAGGGCTGGGAGGTAGCCATGGCTTCTTCCTTCTTTTGCAAGTCACCTCAGCTGGCTTCTTTGTCCTGTAGACCGGCAGTTGCTGGAAAATCTCCAGGTGGCTCCAAAGAAAATCTTCACAGGTCTTTGCTACTTGCCTTTAAATTGTGCATGAGGTGTGGAGCTGATCTCTCTATTCTCTCTGGGTTTTACTGGGCTTCTTAGTGGGTTTACTGGGCTGTTTACTGGGCCCATAACCTGTTGGCAGATTGCTAGGAAAGCCTTTGGCCCAGGAGAGATCAGAAAAGTCACACACCAGGCATTTCTATAAAAATAATTTTATTTACAGAAAGCAAACATATTTACAGGCTCTCAGTGAGAGCTGCTTAACTCTCTACATGCCTACACAGAAGGGAAACTAAAAACAAGTCCAGGCAAGTTCTTCTTCCCAGGTGCAAAAATTAACATCCGAAAAGAGGACAATTAAATTCAACCTCTTCACCCGGCCAAAATGATTAGTTACCATAGTAACCTTAATCTGTAGTAGAAAACATATTAACAGTTTTGTTAACAGTATGCAAACACAATCCATGTTCTAAATACATTACACACTATCCACTCTAGGAAGAGGCCAGATTTGGTAGGATAATTGTCTACCAGTCTCCTCAGCTCTATCAGAGAGTTTTACCTGGTTTCAGTGGCAGCACTCTAAATACCCCATAATACTCAAGAGCATAGGTGAACAAGCCCAGTGACTGTTCCCATGATTAGCTGATGACTGTTCCCATGACTGCAAGAAACAGATCGCTGGTTTCCTGCTGACCCTGCGGATAGTGTGAGCGGGGAAAAATGAGGGGTTCACAGAACCCCTGGATGTGCCTTAAACTCATCTAGAAGAAAAAAGGACTGCCTGAAAGGAGGCAAGGGGGGGAGGAAAATGGGTGCTAAAACAGTCATTAGGTTTAGAATTTGTAGCTGAGATAGTGGGTAATAGCCGGCGCCAGCAAGGTCACGCAAGGGGGAGGGATTATTAGGATTGTGTAAACTTTTGTGTGAAGGGGGAAATGCAGGCCCTGATATATGTATACAAACATTAGAATTAGGATGAAGTTAAATACATTCCTGAGGATGTGATCGATATCCATAAGTGTCTCAAGGATGTGTTAATTACTTTCATCACATGTCTGTTCTTCCTCTTCCTGACAAAAAGGCAATCACGGTTATCTTGACCTTATGTAAATTAAACTAGGATCTGGTGAGCCATCAGAGTCAAAAACAACGATAAGGATTGTAAGAACATCCTGACATCCTGCTGGCATTGTAAATTTGTAAATCAAGGTGGCTACTTCAAGGTAACAGGAAGAATGTGAGCTGAACCCTCTAATGAGGGGGATGACAGGCAAGGAGGGTATAAAGGTATAGGGTTAACTTCGTTCAGGGTTCCTTCTTGCACGGAGGGACCCGCCTTTGCAAACGCGTTACAAATAAACTCCTTTCTTTGTATCATCGAACCTGGGTGATTGGAATTCTTCAGGGAGATTTTTCCCGCTGACAATAGGAAACTGAAACCTCTGTCAGACTCCATCCCCTTATCGAACCCTTCCCCAGTGTCATTCTGTCTGGTTTGAGAGACCATGATGCTATTGTTACCCTAGTCTGAGCTCAAACTGGGAGGTTATTCAATCATAACTCCTTCTTTTGGGTTTTTCAAGCACAGGATCTCACTAATCAAGTCAAAGGCCATCATTCGTGCTGGGGAATTCTGAATCCTCACTCACCCTGTCCAATTCTGTCTGCATGCCAGGAAACTTTGCTAGGAACATACTGGCAAGGTGTCATTATCTCAATGATTGTTTCCCCACTGGACAGATAAGCCTCAGTAGGCGGGACATGGGTCCTACAACCAATCAGCAATTGGGAGGCGAGTTCTGAACTGCCAAGCCTTGGCTGTAAGTTTTGCAATAGAGAGAACTGCATGTCTAGGCCTCTGTATCTCCATCTTATTTTCTTGGAGAACTTACTAGATGGGACTTGGCCAGTGTCCTGTGGTTGACTGGGTTTAGGATTTGCACAAGGGGGCAGGAGAATTTGATTCACATCTGCCTGAATGCAGTTTTCATGGCTTCTCTTTTGCCCCAGTAACTAACTGGATTAGTGGATTTGTGCAACATACTACCATCAAGAACAACCCAATTAAACCATGTTATTAGAACCTAGCTACTATAACTTTGCTTGGTGCTTGTATACATCTTGTGATGTCAGTGAAGAATCCTAGCAAATTAAAATAATAACCCTACCTGTTTTCTCACTTCACACTCCTGTCCCAGGTAGCTTTCATGGGTTCCAAATCCTTAATGCTATAAAATCAAAGTTTGTCTATCCTTACTGGCTTTATAAATGGGACAACTATTGCATTCCCCAAATCTTAGTCTCTTCATATGACAAGCTCAACTTGATTAGTGAACTAACTCATATAAACTAACCAATGGACTCAGTTCATGAAACACACCAAGCCACCAAAAAAAAAAAAATTACACTAACAAAACTGAAAATATTGTGCAAATGCAACCTGTAGATTTAAGTATGCTATGTGAACACAGCTTGTGTTTTATTAATGGTGTGGTGTTCTAAAACAATGGGCAATACTAATAGCATCTGCAGAAGGGATAACAAAAAGGCAAAATGACAGACATGATCATATGATTGTGACTTCCATACTGACTTATTTGATCACACAGAAACACACTGCAGATGCAATTATGTATTGCACAATTTTAAGGGATGGGGGTTTGGTTTACCTCTGTCCTTTCAAAATTGTTCCATAAAACTTACCCCTCCTCAAACAAATGAAAAGAGGGTCACCAATGTTGTATGAACCCTGATAGAGTTCACACAACATTGGTGACCCTCTTTTCCATCTTCACAAGATATGGCTGATTGAAGGAGATTAAAACATTTCCCCCAGAGTTATTTTGGGGTTAACGGTAACCCTCGCTAACCCTCCAGATAATTGGGTTTAGCTGGTCACACAACATATTGACCCTGTACACATTCCATCTACATGTATAGCACAAATGCAACCCCCCATCACTTGAATCTGTGCTCTTTTTTTTTTTTTGACATTTTGATGGGAAAAACTAAAGTTGATCGCTTGCACTTTGCTATTTAATTTTGCCCAGAAGAACTAGGTTTCGCCAAGCTGTTGGGCTACTAAGATTTATGCCAGGGAGTGTTAAAGAGTTGCTCCAAAGAATTGAAGATTTGATTTTCTCTGTTCCTTCCAATCCTGAACAGTGATGGATGAAAAAGTCAGGCTGCTTTATCAAGTGAGCCAGATCCAATATTAAAATCATTCAGGGCATCAAGGACTTCAGTGAAAAGTTAAGGTTGTAAATTAGTGGTTGCCCCTTTCTACCCAATTATACAGTCATGGCAAAAAATGTTCAGTGTTCTCCTTCATGGTATTACAGCAACCTTTACATAACAGGAAGACATCGACATCTTTATGAAATAATATTTAAGTAGATTTGTAGAGAAATATTTTAATGTTAAAGATGTTAATGTTACGTTAAATGATATCTCAGAACTTTGGAATCTGACTAGTTCTGAGGAATCATGCTTACACTGAGCCTGGGGTATTACTAAGAGAATTATTTTGAGAAACTATAAAAGTAATATTATTTCCATTATTAAGGATTGGATTCAAGAGATTTTGGAAAATATTTTTATTCCTATTTGAATAAAACAAATTTTAAAAATTGAATTCCCAATGTACCCTGCAATATTTTTATTAAATTTTAATGTACTAAACCATCCATTCCAACAAAGTATATTGAATTAATCTTATATATGTTACTACTGCAAGGATATTATACTGTATACTTCCTATTGGAAAGGAGCTTTGATTTCTTCCTTGGAAGAAAGACTAACCAAGTTATGGGAGTATGCTTCAATGTCCAGAATAAATTCATATCTCAAAAGTAAATCTGCTGAAAATTTAATTCTAACTGGAAAGCATTCTTGGGCTACAACTTATTACATGGATTTGTACTGCACCCCAACTGTGGTTTCTTCTACATTTAGAGTGTACATTTTAATACTATGAGAAATTAGATCTCTAGTGTTGATGTAATTTTAGTTAATGATTTATACTGTTTTAACCAGGTATTCTTAGTTTAAAGTTTAATAGCGATGTTGAGTTTTTCCTTTAAAGCATGATAGAATACTTTTCATAATTAATAACTCTCTCTGTGTGTGTGTGTGTGTGTGTGTGTGTGTAAACACATAAATATACCTTTGAGTCAGTATTTTACTCCTGATGACTGCCTGGACAACCCCTCCAGGTTTTTTGCAAGATTTTTGGAAGTGGTTTGCCACTGCCTCCTTCCTAGGGCTGAGAAAGGGTGACTGGCCCACAGTCACCCAGCTGGCTTTGTCCCTAAGGCAGGACTCACTCATGGTCTCCCAGTTTCTAGCCTGATGCCTTAACCACTACACCAAACTGGCTCTCTAATGAGAGAATGAGATGGGCAGTGACAAAATTCGAAATATAAATAAATGTTGGAAAACTGCGATTTCTATGATATTGTATAACCCATGTTTACTTATTTGTACCTTTACTCTTTTATCCATTTTATACATCTTCTATCTTTAATAGTTTATATTCTTTCTTTAAAACATTTAATTAAAAAAGGGGAAAATAAACTTCATTCTGAGGTGTTTCTTAGAACATCATATTGTGTAGTTAACAGTGCAGATCATTGCTATGGCAACTCCACAGAGGGATGCATATAGAATAGTTGACCAGGTTAGGTGCAGTGAAGTAGCTGATCCATGCAGTGGGTTGGAAGGGAGATGGAGGGGTTCTGGTTTATCACCCATCCTAGTTCTCTGCAAGAGTGCCTGCTCAATATGCCTAATGCTTAAGGCTCATTTGAGATCAGATTATCAGAAAAATGTGCTCCATGTGGTTATGAACATACAGATGCTCAGATATGAGTATCAATCAGCTTAAAATTTGGAATAATGTTAATTGACCTCCATCTTGCATTACATAGTCCATATCAGAAGTTCAATGACCCAACATCTGCTGAAGTAAGAAATATTAAGTAAGATGCAATTTCCAACCTTTTGGAGGTGGGAATAAAAACTGGTTGTCATGCAGGCCCAGGAATACCTGAACAGTACTGAATTCTAAGATGCAGGAACTATTACAAAATATGCACTACTGACTTTTAGAACCACTAGTTACCCAATTCCAGTTGTAACCCTTGATATTATGTAGTTTTGTGCTGCATATATTTTGGAATACACTGAAACCTTTAATTAATAGGTCAATTGTAGGGAATGGATATTTGTTATTCCCAATGTCCATTAAACCACACACAAAGTAATTGTTCAGTCATAAGTTATATACATTTTAAGGTTACTTCAACAACAGAACTAAATCTAGTCTATAAGCAAACAGCTCAAGAATATACTGTAATTTCTAACCAAATTAGTACTGTATACAAGAGTATACAGAAGAAAATTCAGTGCCTAAAATATGAGTTTTAAAACAATTATTCTGAACAATAAAATATTTGAAACTAAGAAAGTAAAAAGCAAATGTAAAACAAGGAACTAATATATGTTTAAAGGGTTTGTTGTTGTTTATTCGTTTAATCGCTTCTGACTCTTCGTGACTTCATGGACCAGCCCATGTTTAAAGGGTATATGGGGGTATAAGACCCATCAGGATTACAACCATAGAGTGCATTATGCTTCAATTATGAAGACATTACAAAAAGTCTTCCTAAAATATTTGTGATCAAACTGAATATCCAGAAACTGTTTTTGTAACTCCCATGTGTCTATTAATAAGTACCCCTCATGATTGTTTGTCTAATGCAAGAGATTTTGAAGTCAATATAAAAGCAAGCAAACATTTATTTCTGACCTCCTGTGAAATCCTCAACTTGCTGCATCTGACACCAGCAAAACCTAAGCTAATAAGGGACCTTAGTCAGCTGCCCTCTCTGTTAAAGCACACATTTTGTCATTCACAGCACTTGATGTTGTTGTTTATTCATTCAGTTGCTTCCAACTCTTTGTGACTTCATGGACCAGCCCACACCAAAGCTTCCTGTCAGTCGTCAACACCCCCAGCTCCCCCAAGGACGAGTCCGTCACCTCTAGAATATCATCTATCCATCTTGCCCTTGGTCGGCCCCTCTTCCTTTTGCCCTCCACTCTCCCTAGCATCAGTATCTTCTCCAGGGTGTCCTGTCTTCTCATTATGTGGCCAAAGTATTTCAGTTTTGCCTTTAATATCATTCCCTCAAGTGAGCAGTCTGGCTTTATTTCCTGGAGGATGGACTGGTTTGATCTTCTTGCAGTCCAAGGTACTCTCAGAATTTTCCTGCAACACCACAGTTCAAAAGCATCTATCTTCCTTCTCTCAGTCTTCCTTATGGTCCAGCTCTCACAGCCATATGTTACTACGGGGAACACCATTGCTTCAACTATGTGGACCTTTGTTCTCAGTGTGATGTCTCTGCTCTTAACTATTTTATCGAGATTTGTCATTGCTGTTCTCCCAAGGACTAAACATCTTCTGATTTCCTGACCGCAGTCAGCATCTGCAGTAATCTTTGCACCTAGAAATACAAAGTCTTTCACTGCTTCTACATTTTCTCCCTCTATTTGCCAGTTATCAATCAAGCTGGTTGCCATCATCTTGGTTTTTTTGAGGTTTAGCTGCAAACCAGCTTTTGCACTTTCTCCTTTCACCTTCATCATAAGGCTCCTCAGTTCCTCTTCGCTTTCAGCCATCAAAGTGGTATCATCTGCGTATCTGAGATTGTTAATGTTTCTTCCAGTGATTTTAACTCTAGCCTTGGATTCCTCAAGCCCAGCATATCACATGATATGTTCTGCGTACAAGTTGAATAGGTAGGGTGAGAGTATACAGCCCTGCCATACTCCTTTCCCAATCTTAAACCAGTCCATTGTTCCATGGTCTGTTCTTACTGTTGCTACTTAGTTGTTATACAGATTGCTCAGGAGGCATACAAGATGACTTGGTATCCCCATACCGCTAAGACAGTACTTGATATCATGTGCATAATTGCATCATTACACAAAGTCTACTGCTATTAGTTGTTTTGCCCTCATTTTCTCCTCCAATCAACTTGGTCCTTGCATTGAATGAGCAATGACCTCAGTTCTCCCATGATACCAGGCATGATGCAGGTTAGCTAAAGTGGCTGTTTCCCAACCTTCTTTGCTCTATGAGTTCTAATTTATTTATTTATTTATTTATTTATTTATTTATTTATTTATTTATTTTTCAAATTTTATTACTGCCCATCTCCCCCAAAAGAGGGACTCTGGGCAGTGGTTTGATCTTCCTGAAAAATAAGGTAGATGGTTGAGAAATTTATTTATAAAATAGAAATAAGGAAAATTTATCTATAAAATAGTTTCATTGTTCAGGGTTGGCTCAGGACCACACACAAGAATGTGGCTGGTTGTTAGATGAAGTGGATGATTATGGAACTATATGCACTGATACACAATATGCACAAAGAGTAGCGTGCCAGTACGCTAAATTGTTTTGTCTTCAGCAGTTTATACATATTTTCTACTTTCATTGGTGCTTTGGGGATCAATAATTCCCACTGATTTTTTAAAGCATTCTTTTTAGATTTTGTTCTTAGGAATTGATTTCACCAATCATTTCATATTGTAAAAGGATAGCTAAGTAATGCGCACACAAGTGGATTCCCTTTCAGAATAAATTCACCCTAATATTTCACTCTGATTACATATGACAGATAAGTTGCTTTACTCTTTCTGCAGGAGAAATCTATTAAACATATTACGTAAATTACATATAATACAGAAATGCTGTTAAATCCCAAATTCTTTGATGAATATAAATTGAACTCTACTCATAAACAAATCATTATTTCTCTGAAATTGGAGCAACTTATTTTAGCTTTGGACTTGGTTTAACATAAGGAGGCTACATTCCATAACCACACATTCTGTGTATAGGAAGTCTTCCTTCCTTCTGTTAGCATTTCAAGGTAGTCCAGACAACAAGCATAACCATGAGTACTATCTTTATTGTAAGGTTACATCAACAGAATCTCACAAGACTGGAAGTATTTCTCCCCTCTTTTACTCTCTGGAGGGTTCCTTCTGAAACATTTCCCATGCCCCCTCTCCTTCTGTGGGCTGAGATATAATTTACATGCTGGCTGTCCAGTCTGTGGCTCCCAAGGTCATTCCCACATATTATTGTTCCTTCCTTTTTTCCTTCCTTCCTTCCTTCCTTCCTTCCTTCCTTCCCTCCATCCATCCATCCATCCATCCATCCATCCATCCATCCATCCATAATTTAAGAGGAAGAGAACAAAACAAAACAAAAACATCACTGAAGTATTTATACAACAGATACTAACTGTCTAAAAGCATGCCTGAATTAGAATTTTGTTTGCTTATCTAAAGGGCCAGGTCTGTCATTAGCCAGGTGGGGCAAGTGTCTGAGATGGATGATACTGGATATCATTAAATGGCAGCAAAATGCTAGTCTCCCTATTTATTATTGAACTTTTAGTGTCAGGTAGGAAGACAAGTACTTGTGGACTTTGCTGGCCAAGAGAGAAAATAACTTAAGGTATTACGCATTGAATTTGTTGGGGCAGTATTGTATTTAAATGACTTTCCTCAGAGTGAGGGAAACCGAAAAGTACTATAGAGTTGAGGGGAATGGAAGTAGGGTGTTTCCTTTCTTTGTTTGACTAACAGAATGGGGTGGACAACCAGACTTCAACCAGTTGGGCTTTGAACATTCCTATGAAATGCTTCTAGACTGTGTATGTGAGAGTTGATGAATGTTTGACAGGAAATTTCAGGACACCATATTTACCCAAGAAGAAGATAACCCTGAATTTAAATGACCCCCTCAAAGGAAGACTAGAGGAGAAAAATGATTGGCACAGATAAAATCTGTGCAGTTCCCCAGCTTGTTAATCATGGTAGGGTAAAGGTAAAGGTTTCCCTTGACATTAAGTCCAGTCATGTCCGACTCTAGGGGGCGGTGCTCATTTCCGTTTCAAAGCCAAAGAGCCGGTGTTTGTCTGTAGACACTTCTGTGGTCATGTGGCCGGCATGACTACACGGAACGCCGTTACCTGCCCGCCGAAGCGGTACCTATTAATCTACTCACATTGGCATGTTTTCGAACTGCTAGGTTGGCAGGAGCTGGGACTAGCAACGGGAGCTCACCCCATCACGTGGATTCGAACTGCCGAACTTCCGATCGGCAAGCTCAGCAGCTCAGCGGTTTAACCTGCAGTGCCACCGCGTCCCGTTAATCATGGTAATGCCTACTAAAACCAATCTTGGAGATGCCCCATAAATATGTGCATGGGACACTCTTGCATACAGTAGGTGTGTACATCTCTCTCTCTATATCTTCCATAAACCACACTCCAAGACAAAAATCAATATTAACCAAATTAACAACTATTGATTAAAAGTACTAACTTTTACGTATAGATTAAAAGTGGTATCCTGATTATAAAATAAAGTGAGAGAACATGTAGCTGTAATGATTGCCTATTCTAACGGACTCAGTCTCACAAGCAAGGGCTTAAGGATAACTGGTTTATTGAAAGAATAGTATGCAAATACAAGGAAAGCTGAGAATGAGCAAAAGCGCGCCAAATACAAACTAAAAACCCTCGCTTCAAATCCAGTCCCGCCCTCGCTCCCTCTTAGCAACCACCCCCTCCCCAGGTGTTAGCAACCGTTACCCACATCGGCCTGGGAAAGTAACCTTGGACAGAGGCAATAACCCAAACATACATTCCACAGTGCAGTAAACAGATTACAGCCTGGCATGGCTGGAAATTTCCCTCCAGCAAACCCGGGTCAGGAAAATGACATGCGAAACGTTACGATGTATTCAGAACATTGAAACGGTGAACATGACAGTAGCAAAGGTAAAACTGCACAACTGAACAAAAGCAGCACTGAAAAGAAATAAAACACCTCTGACATTTCTGTCTATATTTTCTCTGCCAAGTTTACTCTATTAGTTGCAATTCTCTCAGGGTTTCTGGGCAGAGGGCCTACTCCTTCTCAATATGAGCCCATATTACTCATAAGAGCTTCAGCCAACCCAGACTGGGAAAAAAACATTCAACCACCTATACCAGTCTAAATCCCACCATCTGATTCTGTAGCTATATAGCTATGGAATATTTAGAACCCCTTGCTGGCCTTCAGGACACCAAATCACTACATAGAAAACATGACACATTACAGCTTCTTATAGCGAGTTTTTTCCCCCTGCATTGGCACAGATATTAACCACAGAACTTCAAATGCCCTTGTCTTTGGATTTTCGAAAACCTGTTTACTTTGTCATTTCATAATCCTTGATTTCCTTCTGGGCTTTCTTCCAGCCATCTCTGGTGGAAACTGACTTCTAATTTTTAATTAAAAGAACATTTGTTTGGCCATCAATTTAAAGACTTTTATTCCTTTATTTGTGAATATGTTTTTAAAATCCCATCTTTCTAATGTTTTCATATCATTCGGGATGGTTTACCCAACCTGCCCCACCCTTCCACCAAAAAAACTTTCTATAGGCTGGCCTGAATACGACCTAATTGTCAAGGAACAAGTATTAGTATTTGTATTTTTTTTCTCCTGGAGAAATGGGCCAACCACTGCAGATACCAAGTCAAACCTCTGTTTTTATTGGTAAGTAAGCTTGGAAACAGCAATAACAGCAGCAATAGAAACTGAGCTAGTGAAATAGCTTTCAAGTAATGCCTTATGGCATGATAAATATGTGATGATGTTTTACAGCATCAGTACTAGCTTTTGGGGGGCAGATCTGAAAGTGAACTCTGCAACAAACATTGTGTCCTTATCTACTGCCTGTGTTCAGGGGAGTGGAATGCCCACCACCAATCGCTAACAGCACATAGACAACAATTGATAGGCTGCCTCCTGTTTAACTTATTTGGATGTTTAGACATTTCTATTGCCAGTCTAATAAATCTGGGGAAACATTTGTTCCATCATGCCAGGATGGTGATATTCTCCAGGTCCATTTTGTGGTTTGGCCATTTTAACTGGTGTTCGTTCTGTGCTGACTGTCCTGTGTTTTAAGCCTAACGTTCCTTTCATGTTTTTTAATTCTGGAACAGAGGGATTCAAAATAAGAAATATTAAAGTAGTTAATCGGGGCATACCAATACTTCTTTTAAAAAGCTGTAATGTTTCAATAAATATGAAAACAGTGAGTTGCAACAATACCAATAAGACAAGTGTTTTCAAACTTTGCAGTGCCTGGACTCCCTAAAGTTTCCATTAGGACTGACTTTTCTCAGCACCTTGATATCACAAATTCAGCAATCTGGAAAAACTCTCTCCTGGTTACTGGTCACCAAACTTCTAGCCCAGTTGCAATGGTGTCAATGCTGAAGGTTTTTGAGCGGGGATGGTCTTTGCGGCTGCTATGTGTCCTCAAGTGACCCTATGTCTGAGGTTTACTTACTGTCTGCCTGGTCCTCCAGCCCATTTTATTAGTATACATGACTTGGTGTCTTTGGGTTTTTTGGGGTGTGTGTGCAAATTCCTTTGATTTAGCAATGTTGTGCAGTTTGATAAAGCAGGCTTCTTTGAGCTAGTGGTATTTAGGGAAGGAAGGTAAAAGAATTGGTGCAGCCTATAGCTTTGCAAGTTGTGACATCCTCTCACAACTATGCTAAAGCATCTTGATCGTAAGGCCACTGCAGGTGGTCCTTCAAGAGTCCTCTTGAGTCAAGGAGACTACGTTAATTAATGGCATGACTGACAAGCAGAGTTATGATTAAAACTTTCATCGATGAAAGGCAGCAGTAAATCAAGGAAGCCTCAGCTTTCATTATTTGTACAGAGGAATTTCGCCAAACTCCAGATGCAATGGAATTTCATTTTAGTTTGCTTTCTCAGCCATTTAGAACTGTAAATTCATGAACTTGTCTACTGTAATAGACAGGGCATTGTAATAGGCAAAGATAGTTGCTAGTGTATCAATTTCACTGAAGGAGCTATGTGAAGTTATGACTCAGCATGTCACAAACTCTCACTTTAGCTCAAGTAATACATTTCCCAGGCTAAACTGAAGGCCACTTAATTGAGTTTTATCTAGTTTTATCCTGTTCACATCAGCACTCTAATATTGAATGAGCTTGGCAACCCAACAACAACTGATGTTTATAATCCTATCTAGATCCTTCACACTATATTTAGAATCCTAATCATCCAAATCTGCAAGCTATATACAATGGGTAACCGTTTCATTTCATAAAATGCTGCATTCAGCACATAATCACCACTAGGCAGCTTTTGGACTAAACCATGTTTCTTCTTGATTCAACCCTGAAGAGTAACTGCTCCCAAATTAATGTATTGATGCTGTTGTATGGGAGCTTCTTCTTTGGCTCTAAACTAGATGTTCTCAGCCTGTGTCCTCAGGACCTTATGAAACTTTACTATGCCTTGAGAGTAGCCAGAGAACCCCTATCGTATTAGCACTGTTGGGAAAACAAGACCATCTTCATTCTCACCAATGAGATCCATCCTGGAGAACCCTGTGGAATATCTCACCAGATCTCGACAACTTCATTGTGCCCAATCTTTAGCAAATAAATAAAATAAAATAAAATAAAACAAAATAATGGAACTATTTAGAATAATATTAATTTAAGACCTGTCTTTGGTATAGCTACTGTATTGCTATTATTATTTAGGGTTATTGTAACTGATTAATGTTTTTCATAGTTTTAAGGATTATAATTCCTGCCTTCTATTTTATGACCATTTACTGTACACCGCCATGAATCTATATGAAGTGTGGCAATATCTAACTAATGAAAATAAATAAATAAGTAAAATTAATTCTGGTAATTTTATTTTATTCTTACCTAATTTAAATCAAGTCATACTTACCTTTTTGCCCTGGCCTGATTCCTTGGCCATTCCAAGGCCAAGTTTAGTCCTCTGCCTGAAAAAAAGGTCACATGGAGGAAATGTGTGGTGGAAAGAAGGATGTCCTTCCTTCACAAAATCATGATGATGGTGTTAACAGATAGGAGTGGGGTTTTGGCTTCTTCTCATTTTATTGAGTAACATCAAACCTGCTCTGGTGTAAATCCTTCTTATATCACTAGTGTAGTATGAAAAGCCTCATCAAACCAAGGAAGAGTAGGTTTTTTTTTTAAACTGGGGTCACATTTTTAATTGCTTTTGCTGTTGGTCTTCTGTGGGTTCAAAGGCCAGTCACCTGAGGTTGAATCCAAATCTCTCTCTCTCTCTCTCTCTCTCATTCCTTTGCCTAAATATAAGATAGGCACATTAAGGCTTTCAGGGGGATAACACAGCTATTTTATATCTTTGTGAGAAGAAGTGAGTGAAAATAGGCAAAAAATGATGCCACTGAATTTTAGCAGCCTGATATGTGGGAATGCTTTGGGGGCCTTCAAAATAGGGACTAGAAAACTACCTGGAAATTATGGGGCACCCACTTCTACACTAGAACCCATATATGCATTTGACATTAAGATTCCCTTCCATGCCAGCAGTACCCAGACAAAGGTGTAAAGGAGAAGCTGCAGAATAAATATAAGAGAAGCCTTGTTTGATCAGTCAAAAGGTGTATTTAATTCCACATCCTATTTCTTACAGTGGTTTACCAAATCCCTATGGGATGTGCACAACAAAGATATGAGCAACAAAGCAACTTCTGTCTTCCATTCCACAATAACAGGTACTTAGGTGACATAAGTCCTGGAGGCTATTTATTGTCATCATCATTACTAGCTATTCTTATGGCTCATCCCATCCAGCCTGGGTTTCAGTGTTGGCAAAGCACTCATGAGTTAGGCTAGGATTGTTCTTTGGACACTCTGCCCCAGCTGAAAGGTCTTCTGATTTCTCTTCCTCCCCATTTACAACTATGTCAATCAAGAAGTTATTTGACATTTCTTCCTTTGAATCTCAGCAAGACTCTAATTTCAACATTGGGTTAGAATTCAATGAAATTGCTGCTCAAATCATTGTCTTGTATCCCTTCAAGATCCCTTTCATCTCTTCACTGTAACCTTACTGCTGTCTCTGAAGTTGCTGATGGTACACGGTTTGGCAAGGGAGGATGAGAATCACAGTTGGTTGATTTTTAAAAAACATAACCATAAGCAAAAGCGGGGCTGGAATACACCCTTGGTTGACACCATTTTGGACTGGGATTGGCCCTGCTAGGGGATCAACTGTCATTGCATTAACGTGTTTTCATGAAGCATTACATTAACTGCAGAAGACAGCAAACAGTAAAGACAGCAACTAATTTATTCCATAGCTTTCAAGATGAAACAAAACAAAATCCATTTTCCAATCAGTGGCAGCAACATAAAGGTTCCCATGACAGCAGCTAAAGTGTTTTTCAGCCCAGTACTGTAGGGTCAAAAATTGAGAAGCCTGGCTTAAAGCTACAGCTGAAATCTTTTCTTGAATCATCCAATCAATTTTGTAGAGATGCTCTGCATATAGTTTGCTCAATGTATTTTATTGACTAGACTAAGTGGGCAAGAATTGTCCAGACTGGACTTATCACCCTTTTTGAAAATTGGATTGGTTATTGAATGATTCTACTCATTGGGGATTTGGGTAGATTAATCAATGTGTGAACAAACAAAGAAACCAAAATAGGAGACTACCATTCCGCCCTGGATTTTAAAAGTTCATCTGGAATTAGATCATTAGCAACTCTACCTCAAGCTTCAGGCCCTAAAAGAATCGCCATAGAATTAAAAGGTGCTAGGAAAGAAAACAAACAAGACAGCTTCCTATTTGGGAATTGTTTTAGCACATGCTTAACCTGGTTGTTGAATTAACCACGCTCTACACAGATTTCTTATTATGAGTTGCACCACATGCTAAGCCACAAAAAGCTAGCTAAGATTAAAATCAATCAAGCTGAACATGTTGTGTAAACACAGCCATTAACTGAGTTGGTTAAATGTGTGGCAATATGAGAGCTGGAAGTATTGGCTATATTTGCTTAGCACGCTTAACTGGGTCATGGGTGGGTTAGACATCATGCAAGAACCTAAACCCCGGCCATTTGTAAGGTTAGAGAACAGTAACACCAGGTTTGTTTTGGATTAAAATGTCCTTCCCATCAGCTCTGTTGTGCAAATACTAGAGGCCAGTCAAAAGTGGGCTAGTTGCCCAGGCCATCAACTTATTTCTTCAAGAAAAAGGAGTTGGATCTGTAGAACAGCTGGAAAGGAGAGGCTTACAGGCACTGAAGATACCTTTCTGATACTGCTTAGTTGCAGTTGGTAAGAAAGCCCCTGCACCATGTCCAGGCTGCTGATGGACGCTCCGTCAGAAGCACTTGCAATCAGGGTAGTCTGCAAAAACTGTCAGTGCAGCCTCTGGCAACATCCACACACATGTACTTCTACATGCTTCCCAATTTCAGGGTGCTGTTTGAATGTCCAGCATAAACAATGAGAAAAGGGCCTGAAATCTGCTGCCAGCTTCTGGTTCTACTAGTCCTAGAATGCCCTGGGACCAGGGATATGGCCTGAGTTACTTGTGCATGTTCTTTTCACCTCTTTCTGAGGTTTGTTTTGATTGTGGGGGGGGGGGGGCTGCCTCTTCGCTGTTGTTCTTCTCCCTTTCTTCTAATGGACATAAGCATGATTTCCTTTCCATGGGCCATTTTTTGTGGAGGCAGCCTGCACTCAGGGAGATGGAGGAAAGGTGCAATGTTTATCAGAGCCCTCTTTGGCCTAACTGGTTAGGGATGCATGAAGCAGATCTTGTAAAGCAGGTGCTGTTTTCTGACCCAAGTCTTCTTAAGCCCTTTATAGGGTGGATGCTCTACAGACCTTCATTCTGTCCTAGTAGCAGCCCCAGCTCAGGTTGGCTGCAGTGCCTGGCACATCCCCTCCCCTCCAGCAGTTGGTTGCTGCCTGGGGCAGCCATTTTTTCCTGGACTGCTGGGAGACGGTGCTCTCCGCTTTTAAAAAATAATATTGTGGCTGATCTAATTCTGACCCATTAAGTCAAGGAACAATCCTCAACCTTAGATGCTAATGGTCCATTCAAGCCTTACAAGTGGCCCCCTTTCCATTTCTGCTCCACCTGGGTGAAGCAGCTTCCCCTTGTTTTCCCATCACTGCCAAAAGTATTGCAAAGCTTCCTTCCCTCTCTTTTATTTTTGGAGATCTTTAAGTTACATTGCAGGAATACTTTGTTTCAATGAAGCTGAATTATCAGACCTTCCTTACCACAATTTTTTTGTGGATCTACAGAGAAATGTAGCAACAAGAACAACAACAACAACAACAAAAATCCAGCCTGATTCCTATTGCTTTGGTTATTGTAGTGTCACAGCTATAGTGGTACGACAAGGGGAAAAAAAGAAAAAATAGATGTAAAATGGTGTCAAAGGAGATACATGGGAAGGTGGGGTGAAGACATCCATGTATGCAAACATCTGGGAAAGCAAAGGAAAGGCAAAGGGACTAATACGAAGGAAAAGGAAAAGGAAAAGGAAAAGGAAAAGGCAGGCACTGGTAGACTGGTTCACACAGGAACCAGCCACCAAGGCTTACCTTCCCTGCATGAATGGGAAGGGCAAGAATAGGGAATGACCAATCAGGTCTTGTGGTGGTCATGATCTGGCCTGAAGGTCAGCCCAGTCCCGTTGCCAATGCACTGTCCAGACTGGAGTTTCTGAAGTTAGCTTAAGAAACAGATGGGAGCAGCATGTGTAGATGAACGATAGAGATTTATTTAGGTATTTATTTATTAGACATATAGTGACAACCCATTTTATGAAACACAACTCTGAGTGGCTCACAAAATTAAAAAGAGATGACTTTGGAGAAGGCATGTGTCAATTACCAAAGCATGAATGAAGCCTGGGAAAGGAAGATATTAGAAAGTGACTCTGCTTTGATCCTGTTTGATATAAGAGAAGGGGAAATGTTCAGGCTTTCAAGACTCAGTTACTGTAGCCCAATTGTTCTCAACTTCAGCAAGTTTAAGATGGGTGGATTTCAACTTCCAGAATTTCCTAGCCAGCATGCTTACCCATCTTAGAGTTGCTGAGGTTGAGAAATGCTGCTATAGCCTATCTTAATAAAGTAGAGCTCCAGTATTTCTTGTGAAGTTGTTTCCTGACCTGGCCTACTTCAAAGAGCTGACAGCATGGAAGTCAATCAGCTTAAGTTGCAGTGCAGTGTTGCCTTTAGTTAGTCTTGATGGCCTCTGAGAAAAAAGAAAGGAGACCAGTCCAGGTACAAAGACCAGCTAGTGGAGAACACAGCTCTTTGCTATTTGGCTGCTACAGCTTACTTCACATGACCTGCTTTGGGGCATCTGATTGACCACAGCGGGAAACTGGCTGCTTGTGTAGATGAACTTTTTATCTGACCCACAAGGGCTGTTGAGTTTTGAATTGGACATGATTTCAGCTGTGGCTGTCAGACATTTCTCTGCAATAATCACAAGCACTTATTTTCTAGTTTGAGTCTGAAATAGTGCTCTTAGGTACATGAAACAATTTGAGTCAAATTACATGTTACGATAAAGAACATGAGTTGGTTACTGAGCCTTGAATACTGAATTGAGACTTCATGCAAATACTGTTAGGCTGAGGGCTTATTAGCCATGTTACATGTCCGTACCTCCAGTTCAGAGAGGTGAGAGTTTCAGTTTCCCGAGGACATCAAAAGGATTGCTGTGATATGCAGTTTATTTATGCATCTTTAACACTTCAGTGAATCCCTGTTGCCCATCAGGTTTCTAGGGAATCATAAAATTTCACAGCACCAATAGGGTATTCTGGAAAGTAAAAAAAGCATTCTGTTTTGTCTCTTCCATTATATATTGAAGGAAAGAAAAAGGAAAGGAAAAGGAAAAGGTCTACTAGTATTGTCCTCCTGGCCTTTGGGAGTGGAGAGGAAACAAGAATAACACAGCCAATTACCCTCGTCCCCCAATCTTCCCAGTGTGGGGTGAGTGGGCTGGTTTGATATGCAGCACTTGAATTCAAGAGATTAGTGGCTAATGGGAGGTGGTAATCTGCTTTTGTACTGAAGCATGGAATATCAACTGGCCATCCTGCCCACCCTTCCCCTCAACCTTTCTAGTGTCAGTGGATTGGCCAGCTGGATATGCCACTCTGAAATTCAAGGATGGCAGAAGCTAAGATGAAGGGGGGACTTGTCTCAGACAGAATGTTTGAGTTTACACTCAGTTTGTGCTGCCACCCCCTTGCTCCCCTACTCAGTCTTCTCAGCATGGAGCAAGCAGCTGATTGGAGATGCTGTGCTTGAATCCAAGGGCAGCTGTATAAGGCAGCTAAGGGCAGGTAAGCAATGGTGCTGGGCCTGGTGCATAAGGCGTGCAGAGAAGAGAAAGGAACAAGGCATATCAACCTTACATTATTTGTCCTATAAGACCCGTATGGATTTTGTTTTGGTAAAACCAGGAACAACCATAAAATTCCAGGTTTGGCCAAAGTGTACTCCACTTGAAATAACTCAGTCAATCATCTGACCCATAATGCATTTTGTGGAGTTGAAAAGAAAGCACATTTACACAGTAGGCACATCTCAGCCAAAAACAAACCAAAACCTTTCTCTCGCTGACCTATCCTAGAGAAAAGAAATTATGAAGAACAACTTAATTGTTAACCGCTGATGTGGAATCCATTAGTGGATTTAGCATGATTTTAGCAGGAGCTTTATCTATATCTCAGAGATCAAATAGGATTTATTCAGTTACTTCATTTATATACTGTGTGCTCCCGCAATAATGAAGAATGAAGTTTCTGATCATATTACCGATGTTAACCAACTCATCAATGCATAAATAGCAGCAAACACTTCTCCTCTATCTCTCTGCTGCCTTCTAGTGGTCACATGGATTTTTCATCTCAAATCTGGCATCCTTATAAAAATGTACACTTCCTTCTCTACCTGCTTCCAACCACAGTAATGTATCTTCATAATATACCATTTTTAGGTTATATAACCTCCATCTGATACATTGAAATGTGAATAAACATACTCGTTTTAAGGTGCTGCAAGGCTTTTGTTATTACTTGTGTGAAAAATAAAATATTTGGATTATTCTTCAATCTAACAGATGAGTAAGTCTGCAAAGATTTTAACCTGGGGATTTCTTATTTAGACAAGCTGTGATTATATGTGGGTAGTTTCATTTTTGCAGAGGTTTTTCCCTAATGGAAAATACCAGTTTTGGCTCAAGCTGATCAAGGAGGGATTTAGAAAACCAGATCACACAAGGAGCCAAGTGGGAAAACTGATAGAATGCAAGTGAGATATGTCAAGATGAATGAAAGAAGTTTTGCTGACAGTTTCATTGAATTCCATAAGATGCGGCCAACAAAGAGGAAATCTAGAGAATTACTACAGAAAATATGGAGGAGATGAAATTATTTTGGGGAAAATAGAATAAATAATATGAAGACATGAGCTGTGTTCAAGCAATACACTAAAGCCTAAACAGGGATTAAAAAGCTACTGCATTTGTGTAACATACTGCCCCCCTCCTAAACCATATTTATGACCTAACATGGTGTCCTATCTTATGTAGCATGCTAAATCAATGGCTGGATTCCTGCGATATATTGAACTATAATTTATTCAAAACTTTTTAGCCTATTTTCAGGCAGGATTTTAAAACCTATGTTCTGTAAAACACCAGGCTCCTCAAACAGTGTTTTTCAAACTAACAGGAACCCCACTGTTCCTCAACAGTCTTCCTTGATGGTTTGCATGCTGATCCCAAGTTTCAAGTGAATTTCTTTTTTTAGGGCTTTGGATCCATTTAATAAAACCACCATCTTGACTTTTTTGACACTCCTCTTATGCCACAATCACACCAATTCTTTCTTTGGCAAATCTCACCCGAGATCCTGATGAAATATGCCATCATATTCCAGCTTGTATATCCTGTTAAAATTTATAATTGATGTATTAAATGCAGCAGAAAATAATGCTGGGAAAAATTGATGCCCTTCGCTTAGTACCCTGGAATCATCATCATCATCATCATCATCTCACTAACTCTAGAGAAAAGGGAAATAAATAAAATTGTAGCACTGGCCCATCCAGTCCACATCTTTATTTCACGTTATGTGTATTTATTTAAATAAAATAAATAAGTGTTATGTGCGTTTGATGACATAAAAAAGATTCTAAGTTTGCATTACAAAGTTTTCAAATCACCATTCCAAAGAAGGAGGTGCTAATACAACTCAAACTCAAGAATCTGAGTGGAAAATCTCTTTCAAAAGGAATAGATGGCCTGCCAACTCCCAGGTGATGCATTATTGCAAAGCATGGTAAAAGAAAATACTAATTTCACTGCACACCACACCTGGCTAGCAATAAGATCCTAGGATCTCAGAGATTTGGAGCTGCTATCAGATTAGTGCACAGGTACCATAAAAGCTCCCCATGGAAAATCCTTTTCTTCCCCTTTTCTTGTGAGATAGCACAACAGAACAAATGTAACAGAATAGCTGGCACTTATATGATGAAATATTTGTAATCAGCAAAGAAAATATCTGTACGTTTATATTTTTGAAAAGAGCCCTGGGAAAACAAGAGACAAATGGAGGACATTTGGAAAATGAAATACTTGGAAGCCTGATGCAATTCATGTTTTCTCTTTAAAGCAAGGTGAATTGCTTTAAAAAGAATTATTCACACTATTGGAGATATGGAAGATCAAGCCTGTTTAATTAAAGAAGCCTGTTTCAAATTTAATTTTGAGCTTTTACAAACTGATGGCCATTCCTAAAATGCCTAGGGCGGCTTTTGAGCTGATTCTTTTGGCCATCTCAGTTGAATTTTGCGATGATGGGAAAGCATGCTTTTCCTTTATGTATTTCTTTTGCAGTTCTAATGAAAGCAAATTTAATGTTTTAATTTCATTTTGGTTCAATTTAATTAAGTCTTCTTTGTCTCTGAAGAAAATGTTAAGGCAAGTTTTTGTACATCATTCAGAAGAAGCAATGTTTCAGATTATGAACATATCTGTAAATGGTGATCCTTCCAGAATGCTAAATACATAGAAGCCAAAATTTCCTTTGTATAAAGAGGAAAGATATTTTCAGTTTTCCTGGAGAAAAAATAGGAAAAGTACTGACAAATACTGGAGATTTGTTTCTGCAGCTTGTAACCACAAGGCTGTCTTTGGCCAAATGCTTAACCAGGACAATTATATACCTAGTAATTGCATTTGCACAACATCCTAAGCTTCATTAATCTTGTTCAGTGGTTTTGTGGGCTTAGTGTGTTGTGCGGGTCTAGCCTATTTTGTACCTTATAATTCTGCCAACTCAGAAAATGGACTGATTCAATATCCAGGTTAAGTTTATTGTATGAATGAGGTTGATACGTCCTCACCTAGCTCAGGATCCCTAAGAGTCCAAACATGACTGGAACCATCTCAAAGACCCAGTTCACGTGACACAACACGGGGCAGCGTTGTATGAACATGCAGAGTAATTGGTAAGATTCAATGCTTTCCTCAAAATGACAGAAGCAGCTTGTCATGATGGAAGCTTTGAGCGAGACAGCACGATGTTTATACTAAATGGGGTGGATATTTCTTTCATCATTCTGCCCCCCCTGGCCCCTCTAGCTGGAGAAATATGGAAAGTGGGTCTAGGGACCAGCCAATTAACCCTAAAGATCTGCTGGATGTTAAACTAACTCACCTGGTCAACTGTGTCATGAAAAGAGCTGACTGGAGGGTTAACTAACCCACTCCCCATCTGTGATAGTTGCAATTGTTCAGAGTCCTTTAAATCTTACCACTGTAACATTCTTTGTTGACTTACTCTAATACAGTGTACTGGCAGTGTGGATTGATTGATTATGTGCCATCAAGTCAGTGTTGACTCTTAGTGACCACGTAGATAGATTTTCTCCATGACAATCTGTCCCCAAGTGGGTCCTTCAGGTCTTCCAATGTTGCACTCATTACCACTGTAATAGAGTCTATCCACCTTACTGCCTGTTGCCTTCTTCTTCTCTTTTCTTCTACCTTTCCCAGCATTAGAGCCTTCTCTAAAGAGCTTGTTGTTGATTCGCTTAGTCGCTTCCGACTCTTCGTGACTTCATGGACCAGCCCACGCCAGAGCTTCCTGTCGGTCGTCAACACCCCCAGCTCCCCCAGGGACGAGTCCATCACCTCTAGAATATCATCCATCCACCTTGCCCTTGGTTGGCCCCTCCACTCTCCCTAGCATCAGCATCTTCTCCAGGGTGGCCTGTCTTCTCATGATGTGGCCAAAGTATTTCAGTTTTGCCTTTACTCTAAAGAGCTAGGTCTTTGCATAATGTGGTCATTTGTGCTTCAAGAGAGAACTCTGAGTTGATTTGTTCAATGATCCATTTGTTTATTTTCTTGGCTGTCCACAGTATTCCCAAGAGTCTTCTCCAACTCAAACGTACAAAAGCATCAATATTTACACATGAGAATATCTTAATCAGCCATGTTTAACAGTCCTCCCAGATTTCATAGAGGAAGCAACCTGAAAGATTCCAAGTTGCACATAAATACAGATCTCGTACAGAGGAAATAAATACTAGGCTTCAGCACACAAAGTAAACTTTTAAAAATAACATTATGCAATATTCTTAGCTAAATGTTTTTCCCTATCCTTTCAGAAAACGCTGTTTCCTGAAATTTTCCTGTTTCAACTATTCCTGAACCTCCCTCCAGATGCCTGGATTCCAGTCAGTCAATTCTGAGGCTGCTGGGGAGATGGAAAAAAACCCCATTTTCCTTCTCAGCCTCTGCTCCCATCTTCTACCTCATTTAAAAAGACAAAAACTTTCTCTATCAGAAATGAAGGTTTTTAAGGTAATCTTCCTATGTGATTCTAAGCCAGTGTTTCTTAACTTGGCAACTTGAAGATGCATGGCTGGCTGGGGAATTCTGGGAGTTGAAGTCCACACATCTTCAAGTTGCCAAGGTTGAGAAACACTGTTCTAAGCTCTTAGTCACCCTGAATATGGATTGAAACTGAGATGCCCCTGACTGTCAGTGAATACATGGGAGAGTATTCACTATGGATGGTAGGGAATACATCTAACAATTAAATATACTGTATTTATAATATTCAGTGTGGAGGACTCCAAGTGCATGAATGCCAGTGACCATATCTGCTATTAAGATAGCATACAAGACTTGATGAACCTATCATGGTTCAGTGGTTGAATAACTGCTTTCATACAGAAGGCCCATGGTTCAATGTATGACATTTCAGACAGGTAAGAAAGATTTTGGTCTAACATTCTGGATGGCCACTGCCAGGCACTGCAGGCCATACTAAGCTAGATGTACAATTAGTTCAACAGTTTGTGTTTCTGTGTTGCGTCTGCAGAAAAATAGTGGTACCAATTTGTTTTTAGCTTTGCACTAGTGAACGAGAAATAACTGTGGGCTATTTTTTGTCACCTCCTTATCTGTCCATATTTGTAAGGTTTACAGAAGCAAAGACCCTCATGGACTGTGTCCCTGAACAATATTTAATAATATAGCCTCCCTGACCAGCCACGTTCTTCATGTCAGCATTGACCTATTATTGTAAAGTTTCCAAATTAAGCAGAGTTTGAGAAGCAAATGCAAAACTGCAACTAACTTTAAAATGCTCATAGCCATCAGCTGATTAAATGTGTTTAGTTCATTAATTATGTAGAGATTTTTCCTCCTTCACTCTTTTTAACTGATTGGGAGAACCAATTAAAGTAAACATAGTCTCTCAGTAGGAGTGCTTTTCTGGGCATTTTGAACTGCTGGCAAAAATTTCTCACAACTGAATAGGGCAGATCAGATATGAAATTGTTCAGGACCTATTAGCTTAACTAGCACATTGGCTTAATGGACAGCTGCATGATTTGTTTTCCACTGCTGTAATTAAATCTGAGGGTCCATTTCAGGTGTCAGTGGAGATCAAGTGGTTGCAAAACTTTTCGTCTTCATTCTCAAAATAAGACAAAACATAAGAACTTAAATATATTTTAAGAATATTTGTTGTAAATACTTTCCAAGCCTTAGACCAATGATGGAGAACCTTTTGGGCTCAGTGTGTCAAAAATTTGGAAAATGCCTGACTTGACTTTGCAATTGAATCTTAATCAGGCTTAACCTGATTGCTGAATGAATTCATTTTGGAGGTTCATCCAATGCACTGAATAATAAACAAACCAGACAGGATTTGTACATGCATTAAGCCACAGAAAAAGGTTAAAACTTAACAAGCTTTGCGTGTTGTGTGAATGGACCTGGTAGCTTTTTCACTGATGTGGTTGAGCATACCATGCAAATGCAGCCAGTATATCTATCATATATATTGCCTGCATAATACACAGATAATTTTTGAGTAAAGATGCTCAGGGCAGAGAACCATCCATGACTGGTTCCTCTAGACTGCATCTCTAACTGCAGAACAGGGGTGGTACCCAGCAAACAGGATGCTTGAATGAAAACTGGCTGTGCCCCGTTTTATAGCAAATCTGTTTTCTTCTTGCATTTCAGGCAAGTAGTTGAAATCCAGAGAAAGAGAAAAGGGAAATATTGTGGAAGGGGGAGATAAGAAAGTCCTTTGCAAGGGATCAATTCAAGTGTTCAACAAAAGCAATCTAGCCTTTCTTGCTGGGCATGTAAGAAGGAAATTGAGGGATGGCAGAAAGACAAATAGAGAGAAAAATAGCTACTGTTGGTTCTGATTGCCTACAATATTTTATTCCAGTTTAGCTCACTGCTGGCATCTGGTCCCAAAAGATATTCCACCCCCCTCTCCATGTGGCTCACAACATAAAACAGGATCCCTACTTCTGGTTCACGTTATCTCCTGTGGCTAAGAACCCCCAAAATGTGCTCTATTTCTTCATATAATTGTTACCATAATTTGGACTGGTTCTATAAAAGCTTGGACAGCATAGTAAGCAAGAATTGGCCACTGACAGTAATTGTTTAATTAATTTATCAAAATGAATGTGCCACCTATTCTTCTGACTCTGTGCAGCTCACAATGTATGAAGCAATATCTGTTGTTATATCCATCCATGAAACCAATAAATAGTAAAGAAAATATTTTAAAAAATCCATAGCATCATTCCATATTCAACCCTATATTCAACCCATAACTGCCATCAAACAAGACCAAATATTATCTTAAAGTGGGTTGTTTTTGTCATCTTTTGAAACACCATCAGGGTAGGAGCATACTTAACCTCATTTTGACTGAAGACATTTACACAGTTCTATGTTATTCTGAATATAGGAACCACATGGGATGATTTGCTATGGAACATATCTGCAGATGTTCATCGGGACCATCCTCAGTACAATATTTTTTTATAGAAGCTTTCAGACTGAACATGTGAATCTGCTCCTTCCTTTGTTGCCATTGCTTTTCTCAGCAACTCTCTTCTTTTATACAAACTTTCAAGGTAGAAGTCTTTGATTTCTTCCACCACCAGAGAAAACAGCTGCGCTGTCCCATTGCAAGGGGGAAAGACATGGTATTGATTGTAGGCTGCATTCAGTTGGGTTTCCATGGTTCCATGATACTACAGTATTTTATGGTTTTACAAATCAAGCATTGCTATTTATAGTGGTGTATTAATTACTAACCAATGAATAAACTTGACAAAGGACAGCTTTTTTACCAGGCAAAATGCATCTCCCACATACTGTTAAAATAACCTTCCCTTTTTGGCTGCATGCAGTTCAAAAATAATGATTGCAATTCTACTGCTACATTGGCATGTGTTTTAAGATGGAGCTGTCAGCTCTCACTGCGGTAAGCTGCTCAGTCTCAAGAAAATAAACTGTTTAGGCCTCTCCCTCCCCCACCCCACCCCCCAAAAGGGAAAAGATTTATATGATCTGAAATCAAAATCAGAGTAGACCTTCCCAAAGACAAACCTTCATCTAGGGAAAGAACAAATCAGTCTATGGAGTCCTTGGTGCTCTCTGAGCTTGGCTGTTTGCTTGCAGACGTTTCATTACCCGACTTGGTAACATCTTCAGTGCCTGTGAGTGTGGGTTTGCTCCCTGTTTATATACAGTAGCTTGCCCTGCCAGTGTTGGTGTGTTGTGTTGAATATACAGTACTGTAATTTTCATTTCACAGGGATGGATCCAGCTTATGAAAGGAATACAAAACTGTGAAGAAACCGTTCCATCCAAAATACATGAAACTGATGCAGTAATTTGTAGGAAAAGCATGCTGTGAAATTGAGCTGCTCTCCCAACTTGGCTTTATGGATTTATTTGCAAGTTAGTTCCATTCAACCGAGTGGAGTTCACAGTTCAATAGACAGAGGACTCCTCTATTATTCTGCAATTTCCCCTTCCCCACTGTCCAATATAGTGTGGAATGCCTTTTAAGTATTTGGGCCTACTTTTCAAGAAACATCTTTTGATTTTTTTTTTTGGTAAGATATTCTTACTTCAATTGCTGTTCCATTATTCTGCAGGGAAAAGTGGATGAATCAAAGCAACCCATTTTGATATGAATCGAATAACGTTGAAAGGGTTGCTGTCCTTTCAAAGTAGCCTCAGACCACGTCACAGCCTTTTGGCATCCAGCCTTTGAAATGGATACTTCCTTCATTGTATAAGGCAGCATTTCCTATCCCTGTGCCTTCTGACTGTACTACCGAAAACTATGATTCCTGTTCCTGTTCTCACTGATATCCTCCATATAGTTCTTTTGGGGTGGCCCTGTATTTCACACAGGGACTATTTCTAAGTTTGAGAAACTGTCTCCCATACAGTCTAACAGTGTTCAACACACTTTAACCAAGCTTGCTACCAACTCTCCAACCAGCTCTAAGTGGTGATATCCTTGCCTCCATAGATCAAGGTACCCTTCTAATTAGGAGCAGGCAAGCAACTTTACTCTGCTACTTGCATTCAGAATCAAAGGTTGGGAATAGCTCTACTTACAGGGAACAATAACTCTCCGTATCTACAACCAGATCTCCACAGTATATAAACACACAAGAATAACTTTAAGGAACAGCAATTACTGAACTTAATGGGATGGAATCTTGGGGCCTGGAGGCTTGCTGTGTCTCCTTCAGTTTCCCAACAGTTTTCTTAAAAGGAAGTAAATTTTCAACCATCGACTACGTAGACAAATACACTGTACATAGACAATAGAGTCCAACTCTTCCAACTCTTGCCTTGGCAAGGGTGCTCAGCCATGCAAAAAAGAACCCACTTCTGGTGACTTGTTGGCCCAGGTTGGCTGTGCACCCAATGCACTTTCTCAGCCATTGCAGACAGGTGCTCCTCACTCCCTTGGCTTCCAACTCTCTGGATTATACCTTCAGGGTGGAACTTGCCAGGTGATCCATTCCCTTACACCTAAACTACAGGCAGGCGTGCTAGCAGCGCACTTAGCAGGGCAAGGAGAAAAGTCTTGTGAGTTCTTCTTTTATCCTTTGTTCACAAGTATTCTTGCTGACTGTCTTCCTCTCCTAATTTGAACACTTTGCCTCCAATCTTTTTGTCTTCTTAAATTTCTTTTGAGTCACAAGTAATCCTTCCCTCCCTTTAAAGCTTCTCCGTTACTATAGAGCAGTGTTTCTCAACCTTGGTGACTTTAAGCTGTGTGGACTGCTGGCTGGAGAATTCTGGGAGTTGAAGTCCACACAGGTTAAAGTTGACAATGTTGAGAAATATTGCTGTAGAATAATGTTTCTGTCTCATCTTAATCTCTGACTTTTTATCTTCTTAGATCGCCTTGTTAAACTAACCACTTCCTTTTCTTATCCATTGCTTCCAAGCTTGGTCTCTCTCTGTGTTGGACTCCTTAGGCCTGCTTCTTACCCCTTTGCACCCCAAACTCCACATCTTTTATGCCTTTCCCCCCAAATCTTGTTTTGTTTCTTCTTCTCAGCTCCATGGGAGGGCCTTTGCCAGACCTTTGAGAAGTCCCCAATTCTGCTTTCCTTACAAGTTCCACTCTGTTTGCAAAGAAGTCCTTTATTTTATCCTATGATCTACTGATAATTTACTCCCCCCTCCCCCCATTACCATTCCATCCTCTTTACTCTGTATTGACTCCTGCTAATTACCAATACAGGGCACCTCCCAAGCAGCCACATTATCTCCTTGCTTCTCATGGCAAATTTCTACCCCTTTGCAGCCATCTGGATCACATCCAAGCTTTTAATATGATGCCTCTGTTCTTCCCAAAGTTGCTGTCAAAGTGTAATTATTCAAATGCAGTAATGGTATATAATTAATTTAATTTTAAGTTACATTAAAACACATTTAGCATTTGTCATGAAACCACTTACTGGTTCATCTCATCCCTGCTTACTGTTTGAAGTATGTGCCCCACTGTGCCATTTAAAAGCAGCTAAAAGCTGCACAGCCCTGATTTTAAAGGATAATTCAGAACTGGGGATGTTTGCAGACAGAAGATTAGACTGCACACATACAGTATCGGTATTATTTTGTTCTGTTCATCATTTGAGCAACATTCATGCTTTGGGGGAAAATACCCTCATCACTGCAACCCTTACAATGAAGGGTTCCCAGTGCAGCAACTGCAGAGGTCTACATTTAATAGATAGAATGCATTTTCCAGCATACTGTCATTCTTTTTGTTAAAACAAGAACAAGTTTTATGGATCTCAAAGACTAGCCCATTTATCATTGTGAAAGTGAATGTGGATCATAATGACTTATAAAAAACGTATATGATGACAAATTTCCTAGTTTTTCAAATGCTACGAGACCGGTTGTTTTTGCTGCTTATATGCCCTTCTAGATGTTGGTTTTGTTAGTGTCCTAACAGTCAGGAATCACGCTGAGACACGGAGTAGGTCTCTAGTGTTTATTACTGCTACATAAGACCGAAAATCCTAACAAACTGAAGAAGCGTGGGAAAAACCCAGACAGATAAACCCCAATGGTTAAGGCGGGTCTGATCTGTGTCTCTTAGAATGGCTGCTTAATTCCTCAGTACTACGCATGTGTTTACCCCCCTGGACAGAGGCCCCCTCCTGCTCGCCATCAGTACTCATGACATCACCCTCCCCTCCAGATTCACATTCCATTTCAGCCCCCTCCCTTCCAGAGGTTTGATAAGAGTCCATCTCCCCCTCTAAGCTCCCATGGGAACTGGGCAAGGATGGAAATTCTTCAAAGGAAAACTCCTCCAAGGACAAATCAGTGCTGCTCTCCAGGTCTGATAACGCTTCTGGCCCAGGGGGCTGCTGCTGGAAAATAGCTAGATAATTAGAAGATTCTTCCCCCCTCCCCCTTGGGAAATGCAAGCCGGAGGTGGAGGGCTGCGGCTCTCCCTCCTCCTCTATCTCTGGCCTCAGAGTCCCAGGCGGGGGTGGAGGTTGCCAACTTACGAACTCCTCTGCTTGGGATTCCTCTGCTTGCTCAGTCAAGTGAGGAATCTCTGGTAGAGTGTGAGGCTTGGGTTTGTGAGGGAAAAGCTGATGGAATCGATGAACCAGCATTGGTGCATGCACATCTCTGGCATTCTCCCACATGCGCTCTTCCTCAGGGTACCCTTTTCAGTGTATTAAATATTGGATGCCCCTTCCCCTCCTCCTAGAGTCCAGCATTTCCTCGACTTCGTATTCCTCCTCCCCCTCCACAATTACTGGAGGTGGGGGGGCATTTGCGATCGCAAGGTACTTGGGGGAGGGTCTTTGGCTAGCAAGGCTCTGTGAAAGACTGGATGGATTTTCATGGATGCTGGCAGCTTTAAGCGATAAGCCACTGGATTTATCTGCTGTACCACATGAAAGGGCCCACAAACTTAGAGTCCAACTTCTTGGAGGGTCTGGTAGAGGTCAAAAACTTGGTAGAGAGCCACACTTTGTCTCCTACCGCAATCGCTGGCCCCTCTTGTCTGTGAGCATCTGCAGCTCTCTTGTAAGCACTCTTTGCCCTGTTCAGCTGCTCCTTTAACAACTCCTGTGCGGCTTGTTGCTCTTTAAGAAAATCAGCCACGGCTGGAACAACTCCCTGCTGGGAGGAGGTGGGCATCACCCAAGGGTTAACCCCGTAGAGTGCTTGGAAAGGAGACATCATGGTAGAGGATTGCACAGAGTTGTTATAGGTAAATTCTGCCATGGGGAGCAGGGCTGGCCAATTGTCTTGCTGATAAGTGGTGTAACACCTGAGATACTGCTGTAACCATTGGTTAATTTTCTCAGCTTGCCCGCTACTAGCCAGATGTTGCGATGATGGTAGGTGGATCTGGACCCTTAATGACTGGAAAAGCGCCCTCCAGAACCTGGAAGTGAACTGAGGGCCTCTGCCACTCACCAAGTGATTTATCATGCCTCTATACCTAAAAACATGGTCCATGATCAACTGCGCTGTGGCTTACGCAGATGGGAGGCCCTTGCAAGGAATAAAATGCGTCATTTTAGTGAAAAGGTCCACCACCACTAGTATGGAGGTCAGCCCCTGGACCAGGGGTAAATCAGTGATGAAATCCATGGAGATAGTATCCCAAGGCCTACTGGGGGTGGGTAGGGGTTGCAAGAGTCCTGTGGGCTTCCCTGGGAGAGGCTTGGCTCATCTACAGGTATGACAAGAAGCCACGTAACCCTTTATGTCTGCAGTCATCTTAGGCCACCAGTAGTCTCTCAGAGCTCTATGGAGAGTTGTGAAAACACCTCTGTGGCCTGCCGTTTGATGGTCATGGCAAAGTCTCAGTACTTCTTCCCTCAATGAGGGGAGAATATATAATCGCCCGCTATGCCAGAGGATTCCTGCCTCCACATTAAAGGGGGAGGCAGTGTCTCTGGAGGTCATCCATCCTGGCCCTGGCATACGGGTCCTGTTGCTGCTGAGCTCTGACTCTTGTAAATAGGTCCTCTGCTTGTCTGCCTGCTGCTAAAGTCTCTGTTTGGTTCCCCCTCATAGACTGATCAAAGTTGTGAGGTTGTAATATAGTAGCCTGTACCTCCTGGTGAGTAGCGGGGGTTGCCTGAATCGATCGATACAGGGCATCTGCCAAACAGTTCTGTGCCCCGGGAACATAAGAAATAACAAAATTGAAACGGGAGAAAAACTGGCTCCATCTGATTTGGTGTGGGGTGAGGGATCTGGCGTTTTGTAGAAGCTGTAAATTCTTGTGATCGGTACAAACTTTCACAGGAAAGGCTGCACCTTCTAGCCAGTGCCTCCACTCTTGGAATGCTGCTTTAATTGCTAGCAACTCCTTGTTAAAAACATCATAGTTTCTCTCTGCTGGTGATAGCATGCGTGAAAAAAAGGCACAAGGAAGCAATGTATTCTCGGTGTTGTTTGTATATTGCAATAACACCGCCCCAATGGCAATATCTGAAGCATCTGAATGCATTATGAATTGCTTCGTGGGATCAGGGTGCTTTAACAGCGGCTGGGATGCAAAGAGTTGCTTAAACTCTTGGAAGGCTGCTTGCTCCTTCTCCCCCCAGATGAATTTTGATCCTTTCTTCAAAAGCAGTGTGAGGGGTTTAGCCCTGTCACTAAAATTTTTTTATGAATCTCCTGTAAAAATTGCAGAACCCTAGGAACCTTTGTACATCTTTCACATTTCGGGGGGGTTGCCAAGAGAGAATTACCTGGACCTTTGAAGGATCCATGGATATGCCTTCTGTTGATATTTGATAGCCCAGAAATGTAATTCAGTTAAATTGAAGGCACATTTCTCTAGCTTGGCAAACAGCTTCTTCTTTCTCAGTCTTTGTAAGACATTACATACATGAGTTACATGAGTTGTAGCATCCTCAGAGAATATTAATATGTCATCTAGATAAATGACTAGATACTTATCTAGTAAATCAGAGAAAATTTGATTCATAAATCGGGAAAATGTGGCTCCTGCATTAGACAAGCCAAAGGGCAAAACAAGGTACTCAAATTTACCAAACCTGGTATCAAAGGCAGTCAGATATTCATGCCCCTCTTTCATCCGGATCAGATTGTACGCATTCCTGAGGTCCAACCTAGTAAAAATGCGTGCTTTCTGTAAGCGATCCAGCAGATCAGATATTAGCGGCAAGGGATAATTTTCTTTTATCATGAGTTTATTGAGGGAACTGAAATTGTGGGCCACTCTCATGGGTGCCTCCTGGTTTGCCGGTGCCAACGGGTCAAGCTTCTTTGGTACGAAGAAGGTAGGAGCAGACGCTGGGGAAGTAGATGGTTGGATGAAACCCTTTTGGAGATTAGAATCCAAGTAATCCTTTAAGGTGGCTAGTTCCTTGGGGGACATGGGATATTGTTTCCTTGCTGGAATCATGGCTCCTGGTATCAACTCAATGGTGCAATCACAGTCCCTATGGGGGGGTAGTTGTAATGGTTGCCTACCCCAAACACTCAGACTCACAAGAGGTTACTTAAATGAAATCCAATTTATTGGGGAAATTATGGCAGATACAGAGAAAGCTGAGAATGAGCAAAAGCACGCGAAAATACAAACTAAATCCCCTTGCTTGAGGAGAACCCCTCCCTCGCCCGGCCATATCAACCTCCCCTTCCCAGGTGCTAGAAACCGTTAGCCTCAGCCTGGGAAAGCAACCTTGAATCCATGACCTAACCCAAACACATTCCAATACAGCAGCCAAGAGATAACACCTCTGCAGAGTGGAATTATCCACCCGCTCCTGAGAGTCAGCCCCCTCCAAGGAAATGGCATGCGAGGCGTTACGATGTACCAGGCACATTGAAACGGTGAACATGACAGTAGTGCTGTGGCCTCTTGTTCGCTGAAAACGTCTGTGAAATCTGCATACTTGGCTGGCAACTGGACCCCCCCCCCCTGCTTCCATGGCTTCGTTGGTTGCTGGAGAGAGGAAAGCAGCTTGAATCTTGTGGTGCTGGCATTCCTTAGCTGGGAAGGAGATTGCTCCCGTAGTCCAGTTCAACAATGGGTTGTGGATCTTCAGCCAAGGTGTGCCCAGGACTATAGGCACATTAAGTGATGCCGTAACATAAAGTTGGATCCACTCAGTGTGGTCCCCCGTTGTTAGTTGCAAAGGTTCTGTGAACCTTCTAATCGGCCCTGCCTTGAGGGGCTGGCCGTCAATGGTCTCCAGTTCTATGGGACGTGGCAATTCTATGGTCAGGATGTTGAAGTCTTGTACAGTCTGCACATCAATAAAATTGGTGGAAGCTCCAGAATCCACGAGGGCCTCCAGCTTGACCTGGTGCTCTGGGTTTACGTTCATTATGACTGGTAAGTAGTAAAAGGATTGCTTGGAATCCTCAGAATGAGCCCTTCTTAATTGATTGATGGTCTCCCTGCTGAGCTCTGTGGAGGGAGACCGACGGAGTTTCCCTGGTTGGAAGTAGAGGCGGAGGCGGATCTTGGTTCTGCTGCTTGTCCTGGGGCTCTTATGGAATTTGCTTGGCTTCTCGCTGGGCAAGCTCTCACCATGTGCCCCTGGACTCCGCAGTAGAAACAGAGGGCTCTCTCTCTCCTTCTCTGCCTCTCAGCCTCGGAAATAAGCCTCTTGCTCGCCCCAATCTGCATCGGCTCCTCTGATCCTGAGTAAGGAGATGCTGCGGAGAGAGCTGGAAATCCTGGAAGCACTCTGAGGCCCCTGCCTCTCCCCGGCTGCATGTGTCTGAGCTCTTCTAGCCTGGTGTATACGACCACAGACAGTTGATATAAACCTTCTAGGGTAGCTGGTGTTCCCTGGCGCACTAATTCATTTTTAATTTCTTCATCCAGCCCCTGTTTGAATTGGTCTTTCAAGGCACTCTCATTCCAGTCCAGATCTCCTGCTAACAGCTTGAAATCAGCAATGTAGCTTCCCACTCTCTTGTTGCCTTGCTTGAGCTTCCGAATTTCCGGGCTGGCAGTGACCTCTCTGATCAGGTCGTCAAAGTGTGCTCAGAACCCTGCCATAAAATTCTGGTAGTCGTTGAGAATTGGGTCATTGTTCTCCACCATGGGAATAGCCCATTTGGCTGCTGGGCCCTTTAGCAGACTTAGAATGAAGGTGACTCTGGTTCCGTCTGTGGGGAACTCTGCGGGTCTGCTGTCGAAAAACATTGTGTACTGTGTGAGAAAGGTTCTCAACTGTCCTGCTTCTCCTCCAAACTTCTCTGGTAGACTGCCCTGGGATCTCAAGACTACTGGCGGAGCTGCTGCTGCTGGCACTGGTTATGGGTTAATTGGAGCTGGTTGTTGTAACTGCTGTAGCATGGCAGCTTGTAATGTGTTGACCTGTAGATCTACCTGTTGTTGGTGTTGTTGCAGGGCTGCTGCCAATTGTTGGATGGCTTGCCGAATTTCCTGGTTTTCCGAAGACATTTTCCAAAGGTCTCTCCTTTATTTTTCTTTGTTCCTCCCTCTTTCAATGGGAGTAAGAGTTTGTTAGGATTGATGTCCTAGCAGTCAGGAATCACACTGAGACATGGAGTAAGTCTCTAGTGTTTATTACTGCTACATAAGACCGAAAATCCTAACAAACTAAAGAAGCGTGGTAAAACCCAGACAGATAAACCCCAAAAGTTAAGGCGGGTCTGATCTGTGTCTCTTTGAATGGCTGATTAATTCCTCAGTACTACACATCCGTTTTCCCCCCTGGATAGAGGCCCCCTCCTGCTCGCCATCACTGCTCCTGACAGTTAGTTACTCTTTGGATAAGCAAACCTAGATCAGGTATCACATTTCAAATGTTTATTCCTCATTTAATTTTGCTGCAGCTAACACAACAAAAGGCTTGTCCTTGCCTTCTAGGCCAGGTTTAGAAAATCCTGATGGATGACCGTAACACCACTAGATCTTTTGTCTTCCTATATCAAGAGGGAAAGGGGTGAAAGTGGAAAATTCTGAGAGATGCCTGAAAAGGAACCCAATCAGACATCTGTCAGAATTGGTTTGCTAAGCCTTGGGAGTAGGAAAAAAAAAAGATGAGAGAGTGAAATTTGACAGGACTTCCATAGAACTGTCACAAACTGCCACTTGTAATTCAGCAGAGGAAAATATTCCATCCAAATTTGGAGCACCTGCCAAAGAACCCTAAGGGCTTAGAACCAAGAGAACATCAGAAGAAAGAAAAGGTCTTATGAAATCCACTACAGCTGATGAAGGCAGAACTTTTTAAGATGCTCAGGAGTCTCTTGAATGCATTAATTAAGATCAAACGGGTTTCATTAGAGGTAGATATGTAATGGAGCCAATATGGAAAGTCAATTTCATTTCCTGGAATTAAATCATCATCATCACCATCATCACCATCATCCCAGCTTCCAATCATTTTGTTAGCCATTGAAAGAGTCTTCAGTAAAAATGGTTGGTCTTAAAGCATATGAATTGGCAGGGGAGGACTTTATACAAACAGTTTATAACTTGTATTATGATACAAGTCATGGAGAAAATCTATCTATGGAGTCGCTAAGTGTCGACACTGACATAATGGCACATAATCAGTTATAATATAAGAGCTAATTAAAGATTAAATACTATAGACGTGCCCTTATTTCACACTGAATGAGGGACAAGAGTATCCTCTTTTTCCATGTTAGAGAACATCCTAAAATTAAAGGTATGCAGTTTAAAACAACTCATATGAAAATTAGTCTGCTGACAGTATAGTTCTTGTTATCTCCAACCCTAAAGAGTTCATTTAAAGGTTAATGAATCTTGTCAAGAACTTTGACAATTTGACAGGCCTACATGTGAATCTCAGTAAATTAGAAAAGATGTGTCTTAATATAGAAAAACAATTACCAAAAGATTTACAGAGATTATCAGGCATAAAAACTAAATACCTCAGTAATTTAGGAGTAGACAAACCTAAAAATCTGGGGAATCTGTACTCTTTAAACTTTAAACCATTTTTTAGGAATATTATTCAAAAGCTTAATTGATTGAATGATTATGTGCCATCAAGTCGGTATCGAGTCTTAGTGACCACGTAGATTTTCTCCAGGATGATCTGTTCCCAACCAGGCCCTTCAGGTTTTCCATTGGTGCACCCATTGCTACGGTAATTGAGTCCATTCACCTTGCCGGTGGTCATCCTCTTCTTCTCTTTCTTTCTACCTTTCCCAGCATTATTGACTTTTCAAGGGAACTGGATGTTCAGAATGTGATAATTTGAGCCTGGTCATTTGTGCCTTGAGTGAGGACTCTGGATTGATTTGTTCTGTGGTCCATCTCTTTATTTTCTTTGGTTATCATATGGTATTCTCAGGAGTCTTCTCTAACACCAAAGTTCAAAGTGTCAATACTCTTTCTATCCTGCTTCAAAATCCAAGTCCTCCTTCAAAATATGCCAGAAGGAGGAGGTAGAATCACTAATATTTCAATATTTTGTCTGATGTACCCAAAAGTACTCTAGATTATTATTAATACCCCCCTCCCGCAAAAAAAGGGTGGGTGAGAGAGAGAGAGAGAGGGTTTGATATAGCTGAAGATTATTTTCTAATAGTTTGATCCAGTTTAATGAGTATGTACAAGGTGGTACCAATTTTTATTCTCCAAATATACTTTATAACCTATGGTCAAATATTGATTTGTTTAAAAAGAACAACTGAGCATTGTACTATTCTGCCCTATTCTTTATTACTGTAGTATATTTACTTCATTTGGATGATCTATTGTACAACAACAAAATTAGCTCATTGTATTCTGTTAAATGTAATAATCACAATAAAATAACAACAACAACAACCACGTTTTTATTGATGCATCCTAAAGTTATATTTGCCTTTTTGGCAGCTAGTCACAATGCTAATTCGTATCAGCTTGTGATCAACTACAGTTCTCAAATCTTTTCCAAACTTTTATTCCCAAGCCAATTACCACTCATCTTATACCTGATTTCTTTTTCCCAAGTGAAAAAGATTGGCATAAGTTTCTCCTAAATTTCATTATGTTATTTGCAGCCTGTTTCTCCAACTTATCAAGATAATATTGAATATTCTAGAGTATTAACTATTCTGCACAAATTTATTTCATCTGCAGATTTAATAAACTTCCTCTCGCTCTCCTCTTCCCAATCCACTAATAAAATACTGAGGAGCAGGAATGAACTCTGGATAATAGCTTTTAGGATGATTTAGGTTTGGCTTCTGCTGTGTTGTCTTCATTCCGCATTTGAAATGGAAAACAATTGTAATCAGGCTGTGTCTTGTTTGAAGCTTTATCACTTTTGACTCCTCATCACTTACTGGCTCTTAGATGAAGGTGTAAATGATTTCCACTGAAAAGCATTATATCTGATATAAAGAAATCTGATGTGATATGAAAGCCCTGTCTCAAGTGTTTAATCTGTCATGGGTGTTTCACAGATGCAAATCACCACTCGATATTTCAGTCACTGAGTTCTTGATTAGAAATATTATGACACTCTTCAGGTACATCTGAGTCATATGTACTCAGATATATCAAAGCACCATCATATCAAGGACGCAATCTCCTTGAAGGGGCTGGGACATACAGCGGGGAGGGGAAGGGGGGGATGGAAAAAAGATGGCCTAGGCACTGCCTGCATTTGACAGCAATCCTTTTGTGGTGGCCAGAGATTCATGAGCACATGGATCAAACATGTACCCCACTTTTGCATTTTGGAGAGATTCTTGCAGAAGCTTAAGGTATCCATTCCACTCCTTAAATTTCTCAACGGCACCCCCCAGCTTTCCTTTTGGAGTGCGGTCCTAAATATGCCCCAGAAGCCTCAGACAATATAAGCTGTGCCCTTCTGTCCCACAACCATAATATCTCCAGAGACCAAATCAGCTTCAACGTCTAGCAACTTTTCCAGTTTTTATTTGTACGCTATTAGAAACCCAAAGTTGGACTTGGAAGAAGCAGGATAGAAACAGTACTTATGCTTTTGAAGTTTGGTGTTGGAGAAGACTCTTGAGAATACATGGATAGCCAAGAAAACAAACAAATGGACCATCAAACAAATCAACCCAAAGTTCTCATCTGTGGCACAAATGACCAGGCTCAAATTATCATACTTTGGACACATACTCTGAAGATGTACTGTAGGTCTCCATAGACCTATAATGCTTGGAAGGATAGAAAGAAAGAGAAGAAAAGGATGAGCAAGTGAGATGGAAGGCTTCAAATACAGTGACTATGGGTACACTGTTTGAAGACCAGAAGGACCAGGCTGGGGAAAGATCATCCTAGAGAAAATCTATGTAGTCACTAACAGTTGACATCAATTTTTAAAACAATTAATTAATTAAATTTGTATGCCGCCTGACTCTGGGTGTCTCACAAGTAAACATGTTTTTAAAAAATACAGTAAGAAACAAATATAAATAATAAAATTTGTCAACAATGACAAAAACTGGACAAGAAAGAAAAAGAGTTAGACAGACACCCATACAATCCAAGGGGGCTTCACTCAGCCTCACCAAATTTGATGGCACATAATTAATCAACTTATATGCCAACAACCAGGGATGTCTGCAGGGGATGGGTGTCAAAAAAGTAAGATTGTCCATTTGTGCCCTATCTAACCCTTGCCCCGTTTTTACCTGCATAAAATGAGGTGAGGCTGCTAGCACATAGTTACAGCCACCATCTTGACTTTTTTGACACCCCACCCATGCTATTAACAACAACCGCCATTCCAGGACAGCGATAGCTTTGTTAGTTTGCCTCTTGCATTGATAACGTCACATCTCAATTATGATAAGCACTGTATGTGGGACTAGCCTTATACACAGTACAGAAGCAAGATCTTGCCAAGCTGTTGTATGGTGTACTTAGCTGATGTGTTTGCAAGTCAGGTTTAATGTTTGGTGTTAGCTTATCAAGCCTTCAGAACTTAAAATCAAAATACTTGAGAAGACGCTTTCTTCCAGATACATCTGATCATTGCAATTGCTTTCTGAGTCTTCTTCTTCGTTTCACACCATATAGGCACCCTACAGATTGACTTTTCTGTTTTCTTTTAATTCCCTGTCCCAGGAAAGAAAGCATACTGACAGTTGAAGGGTATGAATAAATTGTTTTTATTTATTTCAGCATTTGAGAGCTCATGATGGTGTGGCCAACTTAATTACAACCTATTATATTACTTACCTTTATGAATCATTTTTTGTTTGCGGTGTTCTATATTGTATTGTGATTGATTCTATTTCAGTGTTGCTTGTTGAGATTCTTACATACTGCCAGCATTGTCAGATTGGAGTAGAATAGAAATTATGTTAATAAATAAATAAATGCAAGTATTTTAAATAAATTAAGTTGGATTGGAACAGCATATAAACTCCAGTAAATTTATTTACCCCATATAGTCTTGTGGTGGTATTTCAATGAATGTTTAACATTTCATTTAATAGCCTGCAGGTTCCTTGGTTTGACAGGTGGCATATCAAATTTCTCTAAAACCAAATGAGGAGCATAGAAAGCATGGTTATCTGAAATCAAGATGGGGAAGATAGGGCACCATCTCCATGCCAATTACGGTAACCAACTGGAGAGCAGTAGAAGATAATCCCATCGTTAATGATGGGTAGGCTCTCCATTGCATTAAAATATCCTGGGGATCTAGTTTATGTGGACTGGGCAGGGGTATCTTCAGAGAGGGTCTGAAAAGTCAAGTTGCTCCACACCTTTTTCACATGAGTTCCACACACAGCACATGTAAAAAGCAGCAGTCATACCTGCCATTCTTCCTTTTTGCTCTCCAGGTAGATGATGCCTCTGAGGCTGAATCCCCAGCTGAAGAAAGTCAGGGAGCCTTGTGCTGAATCCCCATGCCTCTCCTGCTTAAGATCATCCCCTCCCTCTATTCTCAGCCATTTGACACCACCTTGAAAAAGAATGGAAAAGCTATTTTTAAAAAGCAGGAGATCAAATGAAAAGTGAAGCTGCCACAGTACAACCTGTGTTTGCTGACTAGTGGAAGCTCTGGGTGCCTTCATTCAAAAGGCTTGGCAGTAGCTTCTTCCTCTTTCTTTTCTGTCCTGCCTTGATCCATTTTAGACTACTGTGTGTTTTCATGTGAAGTGTCAAGGTCTTGATCTCTGTGTAAAACCCAAAGTATTCCTCCTCCAAGCCCAAGTCCCACCAAACCTCTTTTGCAAGAATTTATTAAGAAGAAAGGAATTCCAGCAACTGAAATCCTTTGCAAGTTACAGCCAATGTGTCCTCAATATACACCAGGGTATAGTCTTTCTCATTTTCTTTTTAACTGTCTTTCTGTGAACTGGCAAGCTGTTTTTTTTTAGTGATAGTGAAAGAGCTTTCAGGTGGCTGTTTAAACTACCATCTTCTCAATCTTTACCAGTTATGAAGCTAACCATTATTTAAGGCTTCAGTAGGAACTATATTTTGCTGCATCAAAAAATCACTAATTCAACTTCATCTCAGGATAATCATCAGCCTTCTTCTCAAATATAATAAGCCTATATTGGTACTCATTTATGGTTGTCTTGACAGGTGTATCTCTGCAAATTTTCAGATGCAAACTACATGGATAGCAGATATCTTAGAAAAAACATTTACATGTGTTTAAGGATGGACCACTTTATGCCATTTTTTCCACTTTGATCTTTTTTAAAAACCATACATTCTGTCTTCAAAATATGCAAATCTACTGAATAAAATTCTCACAACTTTTCAAGTCAAAGTCAACAGGTAAGAATTATTCACCACTTGTCTTGAATTTGTCTCCCATGCAGCTGTTAAAAGCTGTTAAAAGTGAAAGGCCAGTCAGAAAAAAAGGGTTGGCTATTCTAGCTCAGCTTAGCAAATATGGGTGAAACAAACAGGGCTTCAAAGCCAGTTTTTAAAATGTAAAGCCAGGAGTAGGCTAACTAGGACACCCAAGCCTCACTGGTCCAAGACACCTCAACTGACTGCTCCCCAGGATTGCTTCTTGACTTGACTTTATACTTTCTAAAGATTATTTTCCTTGGCCATTCCAGTCCCATCTCTCTCTCTCTCACACACACACACACAAACACACACACGACCTCGGCACCTGGGTCACTTTGGGCCAGTCCCTTTCTCTTAGCCTTAGGAAGGAGGCAATGGCAAACCAATTCTGAAAAACCTTGCCAAGAAAACTGCAGGGACTTGTCCAGGCAGTTTTCAAGAATCAAACATGACTGAATGGATAAAAAGAAAATATTCACACACGCACGCACATACATAAATGTACATATAAAGCTGAATTGTTTTGGGTCCTAACAGACCCCATTATTGTTCTTAGAAAATAAAAATGGTGGGTAGCTACAGCTTACTACTTTGGAAGTGTGGCCCCTCCCCAGTAAAAACAATAAAGGTAGCTGGATTGGAATAAGTAGACTGGAGGAACTAGAGAAGTAATGGGTGCCCACCATGGTTACTGGTTTGTGAATTTGCAACCATTATGAAAATGCTGTTGATAAGCTCTCAAAATTTCAAATATTTCTACCAAAGAGACTTCCTCTGTGAGCTAGATACTCACTGAGTGTCCTAGTTGGATGAACAGCAAGTGCACTGTAGAAAACCAGACACTCACATTCTTATGTTCAGTATTTAAAAGTTAAGATTATCCAACTCAGAAGATGCAGCAATACATGATAGGAGCTGTTTTCTGTAATTCTAAAATTATTGTAAAACTTCCGTGAAATATAATCCAAAGTACATTTTAATTGGCATCTAATGTTTTCTTTTTAAAGCTGGCAGCTGGAGTCCCATCTGGTTTCATATCTCCTAATACAAACTCTTTTATATTATAATGCTTCCAAGCTGCTTAGCGCTATTGTTGTTGTTGGCAGGGGGAAAAAAAGTTAAAAGTTACTAACTTTTCCAATTGCATTTTGTATCCACACAAGGAATAGCTGATTCCCATAGCAGCATTTGCAGAAGGTGGGCTTGAGCAACATACAACAGAGAGCTTTGAAAGGCTTTCTTTGAAGTCTACCAAACACTGAGAGACAGTTGCCACATAGCATGAAATGCACAAGAAAATATACTACAAATGCAAGAGCATAGACTGAACACAAAGAATTACAAATGTAGGTGCATGGAATTTGCACACCCACCCAGCCACACAATTTAATCTAAAATTGAGACTAAGAGGTTAAGACAAGGGTTTCTCAGCCAGGGTTCCATGAGAGGTCACTAGGGGTTCCCTGGGAGATCATGATTTATTTTAAAAATTATTTCAAATTCGGGCAACTTCACATTAAAAAGGTAAGTTTCATTCTTTATTTTTAGTTTAAGGACACTGTTAATGCATATATAGAGGCCTACTCATGAAACGAATATAATACTTTTGTAACCTGTGGCCTACATTTGAGCCTGATTGTGCAGGGGTTCCCCGAGGCCTGAAAAATATTTCAAGGGTTCCTCCAGGGTCGAAAGGTTGAGAAAAGCTGGGTTAAGTTATGAATAAGGTTGGATCTGTGAGTAATGTATTCCATCAATTTCAGTGAATTTGATTGTGCCCCTGATGCTTCCTAAGACAACAGCTGGGTCAAAGGGCCAAAGACTCCTTATTTTAGGACCCAGTCCTGTTTCCCTCTATATCTATTATTTGTTATATGCACATTGATTGATTATGTGCCATTTTCAACTCCTAGCAACCACATGGCCCTGAGATGTAGTTAAAAAGAAAAACACCTTTTTAAATTGCAAGAAAAAACATTATTTCATTCTTGATGGTTTTCTCTATTGCTGTAACACCTAGCTTTGGAACCAGGAGTCGCTTTCAGAAGTATCTCTTTATAACAAGGTAAAGTTTATCCTCTCAGTCAATTTATACTGAATCAAGAATGTTTTGACTTCCTCTAAACAGAATGCAGACTGATCCCATGAGAGGCAACCTTTTCCTATGATAATTTGCCACTGGAAATCTTTCAGGAGAACGTGGTTCATGTGATTAGAAAAGCAACTCTCAGAAAAACGAAGTGGCTAAAATACTGGGTTAAAATAATTCTTTCAGAGCAACACTATCACCAAGTTAAGGAAAAGCAAGGCTGGAATTCTGGGAATTAAAGTCAACCTATCTTAAACTCACCAAGACTGAGAAACACTGACCTAGATGTATTGTTTGAAAAGTTCTTTTTTGGTTAGTTTATGGAAGTGATGGACAATCAGGAGTTCCTGAGCCATATGCAATGGTGTGTGTTATTTTTCAATAGCCCCTATGACTGTAGAATCAAACTTCAATTTCCTGCCTTTTGGGGATGAGGAAACACACAAACGTGTAATGCAATATTAAAATAGATTCAATACTTCACTCCTATCCCAATGGGAGGAAAAAATAATATATTTCCCCTTATCGTTTTGGCAACGGAACCTGCATATCCCCATCAAGGTCATCTTCCTTACACTCTACACGTAGCTCATGCACCTTCTGACCACAGCCCATTGTTTGCCTAAGAACTAGGGTTTTGTGTTGCTGCTTTTTACTCTTTCTTTGAAGACTTTGGCATATTACAGAAAAACCCCAAAATCATATAAAACTCAGGTGTTGCTGCTTTCTTCAGCCACCACCAAAGAAAGAAGGGGCCAAATGGCAATTGATCCAGAGAGTAAAGACAAGTATATCCTAGCTTAATAAGTCAGGATATAAATGAAATTTTCTTGCCCTTCACACTCCTCCCTTACACACAATTACAATGAATCATAGTTTCAAGTTTTATGTAACGATAGTTGGAAGTTTCTTTAAGATTCTGGTTTGTTCCAAAGCTGGTAAAAACTGTGTCCTTTTGGACAAAATGGGGAAGTATAATTAATTTGACTTCCTGGTTCACCGAAGAGCACCAGGAACAAAGAGGCTGTGAAGTTCTGGCATGAGACTTGCTCATCTGGGGATGCCTGTCTCCAGAAGCAGCAGACCACGCAGCTGACTCTTGGATGTTAAGGTTTCCCTACTAACAGATTAAGCTACTATTATACCTAATCATTTGGCCGGGTGAAAGGTTGCAAGTGATTGTCTCCTCTCACGTGCTTCATGCAAAATAGCCTGGGGGGGGGAATCCTGCCCGGACTTGTTCTTCACTTCCTCTTTTTCTCTCTGCTGGAAATGTAGCTCAGCAAGGCTTGCTCCAAACGGAGCTAAGTCCTTTAAATGTTTTGCTTTTGTTTTTGTTTTCTGTAAATAAATTATTTTTATAGAAATGCTTGGTGTGTGACTTTTTTGACCTCTCCTGGGCTAAAGGCTTTCCCAGCATTCTGCAACAGGTTATGTGCCCAGTAAACAACGCAGTAAAACCCAGAGAGAAAAGAGAGATCAACTCCACACCTCATGCACAATTTAAAGGCAGGTAGCAAAGACCTGTGAAGATTTTCTTTGGAGCCACCTGGAGATTTTCCAGCAACTGCCGGTCTGCAGGACTTAGAAGCTAGCTGAGGTGACTTGCAAAAGAAGGAAGAAGCCATGGCTACCTCCCAGCCCTCAGCGATGCCTCTGGAGCGCCTATCAGAGACCAACTATTTGAATTGGGCCCTGAAGATGGAAATGTATCTTCGCAGAGAGGATCTTTGGCTGCCAATTGGTGAGCAAACCCCCCAAAATCCCAGTGCTGAATGGCTGAGACAGGATGAGCGGGCTAGAGCCACCATTATCTTGGGAGTTGAGGACAATCAGCTAGTCCACGTGCGAGGCATGCAGTCTGCAAAGCAACTTTGGGACGCTTTGAGAGACTTATATGTAAAGGCAACAGCAGGGAGTAAAGTTACTCTGACGAAAAAGCTGTACAGAGCCTACCTTGCAGAAGGAGAAAGCCTTCCTGAGCACCTGCATTTTATTCAGCAGCTGTTTGTTGAGTTGCAGGAGAGAGGAATGGAATTTACACCTCTCACAAAATCCTATATCCTCCTGTCCTCATTGAATGCAACGTGGGACACGCTGATTTGTACCCTGGAGGCTATGCCTGAAGCAGACCTCACCCCATCGTATGTTACACAGCGCTTACTCGCTGAATGGGAGAAGAGAGAGGAAAGATCCCCCCCCATCTCTTCTGGAAAGCTGCAAGACCAGAAAATGAGGGAAAAGAAGGGAAAGGAACCTGAGGCCACAGCGCTAGCCAGCCAGCGATGCTTCACTTGTGGTTCAGCTGGACATTTGCAAAGAGACTGTGCCATGAGACCCAAGAGTAGAAAGACAGAGCAGAAGAACACAAGGGCAACACAGAAGAAGGCTCTTCAGACAACCCAAATTGCACAGGTTGCTGAGAAGGGTAATTCTGATGTATGGGTGTTAGATTCTGGGGCCAGTTGTCATTTATGTAATTGTAAAAGCTCTTTTGTGTCACTGTCTAAAACTGAAAGACAAAGTGTATCTTTGGCTGATGGGTCTGTGACCAAAATTACGGGACAAGGTGACTTGTATTTATCCTGCTTAGGAGAAACTATAAAAGGTGTGTTGTATGTGCCAAATTTACAATCAAACCTTTTATCTGTGGCACAATTGGCTGCAACAGGGTATATCATAACATTTAAGAAAAATGGTTGTGAGATACGTAAAAATGGGAAATTGTGTGCTACTGGTATGTTAAAAGACTCCTTGTACATTGTGCAAAATGCAAGGAAGCCAAGCTGCAAGGCTGCAGTTGGCAACACACCATATCATGACCAATGTGTACACCTGATGCACAGGAGATTTGGTCATGCTAATATCAAGTATATAGCACAAATGCCACAGCTGTGTGCTGACCTAAAGATAAAACCCTGTGATAAATACTTAGATTGTGTAGTTTGCAAAGAATGCAAAACACTAAAAGCTCCTGTGAGTAAGCACAGTGACAGAGTTACAACTAGACCTTTGGAAATTGTACACTCTGATATTATTGGTCCTTTTGCTCCAAGTCTTGGACAAGCAAGGTATGCAATGACCATCATTGATGATTTCTCAAGATACACATTTATCTACATCTTAAAACACAAAGATGAGGCATTTGAGAAATTTAAAAGTTTTGTGACATGGGCAAATGGAAAATTCCCTAGGCCTGTATCTGCACTCCAATGTGATAGAGGAGGAGAATACCTTTCTCACAAATTCAGAAGGTTCCTAATGGAAAAAGGGATAGAACAAATTCTTTCTAACCCGTACACCCCTCAGCAAAATGGTGTTGCTGAAAGAAAGGGCAGAACCTTGCAAAATGCGATGGAATGCATGTTAAAAGATTCACGATTATGTTTTAAGTTCTGGGGAGAAGCTTTAATGACTGCTTGTTATGTTCAGAACAGGTTGTATAACTCTATGATTCAGGACACTCCATTCCATTTGTTTTATGGTGTGAAACCAAAAGTAAGCCATCTTAGAGTGTTTGGTAGCACTGCATGGGTTCACATTCCAAAACAGCAGAGAAGGAAAGGAGGCCCCACAACAAAGAAAGCCATCTTTGTTGGCTATGAACAAAGCCAGAGGAGCTACAGGTTCATAATGGGAGAGAAATTAATAATTAGCAAAAGCGCTTCTTTTGCTGAACAAAACTGGGGGAGATTAAATTCTAGCTCTCCAGTTGAACTGACCACCACAAGAGAACAGCAAGGACTTGCTGATGGTGATCTTTTGCCTGATGAGGACATTAAATCAGAAAAACAAACTGAAGATCTGTCTGATGAGACAGATGCTTCTCAGGAAAGTGATAGGAGTCAAAATTTAAGCCCTGTATTACCTCGCAGATCTCAGAGGAGTAATAAAGGCGTTCCTCCATCACGTTTTCAGGCTGAAACAGTAAAGGCTTTTCACATATTCACAGAACCTGAGTCTTTAGAACAAGTGAATGCTTTACCACCTGAGATTGCACAAAATTGGCATTCTGCCATGCAACAGGAATTAGCATCCTTGAAAGAAAATAAAACATGGAAACTGGTAAATCTACCTCCCAATGAACGCTGTCTGGGTTGTAGGTGGGTTTTCAAACTGAAAAGGGATGCTGATGGCAAAATCCAAAAATATAAAGCAAGGTTGGTTGCAAAAGGGTTCACTCAAAGGAAAGATTTAGACTTTGACAAGACTTTTGCACCAGTTACTAAAGGTGAATCAATTAGATTACTGTTAAAAGTTGCTGCACTCAAGGGAATGTCAGTTAACCACTATGACATTCAAACTGCATTTCTCTATGGTGATTTAGACCACAGATTATACATGCAGCAACCCCCTGGCTATGAAAAAGGGGAGAATCTAGTCTGTGAACTGCAGAAGTCAATCTATGGGTTAAAACAAGCTGCTAGATCCTGGAACCAAAAAGTAGATGAAAAACTGCAGAATTTTGGTTTTGGAAAAAGGAAAAGCAGATCCCTGTGTATATATGAAGAAGGACAAACAAGGCTGTATGTATCTGTGCATTTATGTTGATGATTTGCTGCTATTCACATCAACAGAAAAAGGCTTGATTTTGAAGCCTGCATGAAAAGCCATTTCACATTAAGAAGCCTTGGAATTATAATAACCTAGGTTTGGAAAAACACAGGAAGAAAAATGGTAACTTTCTGTTAAACCAAAGGGGAGATAATGGTAATGTGAATGGAAAGACATATAAAGTCAGAGAAGATTGGTTTGCATCTTAATCTGTAGTGTAAAAAGGGGAGTGTTAAGGTTTCCCTACTAACAGATTAAGCTACTATTATACCTAATCATTTGGCCGGGTGAAAGGTTGCAAGTGATTGTCTCCTCTCACGTGCTTCATGCAAAATAGCCTGGGGGGGGGAATCCTGCCCGGACTTGTTCTTCACTTCCTCTTTTTCTCTCTGCTGGAAATGTAGCTCAGCAAGGCTTGCTCCAAACGGAGCTAAGTCCTTTAAATGTTTTGCTTTTGTTTTTGTTTTCTGTAAATAAATTATTTTTATAGAAATGCTTGGTGTGTGACTTTTTTGACCTCTCCTGGGCTAAAGGCTTTCCCAGCATTCTGCAACATTGGAATCTGGCATTGTCCACAGTGCGGCTTCATATAAAGAATTTATTTTCCAACATAATATGAGAACTGCCATCCATGCTGGTCTTTCAGAAGGCTTGAAAAATATTTTAAATGGTGTGTAGTTATGTTTAATTGTTTTTTTTTAAAAGAACACATTTTAATGTCTTAAATAGCAACTGTATTTAAAGTTATCATGGGATTTCTTGTTTTCAATATGCTTGGTTTCTGTGCAACACCCTAACACTTTGGGTTCAGTAAAACAAGATATGAGCATTTGAATGCGGCCATAATGTGCACTGTTATATGTTTTATTGTACTTCTGCCTGGTTTTCATTATCAATCACTGCCAACCTGCTTTAGAAGGGAGGGAGGATAAAAAAATGAATATGATTTCCTCCCCCCACAAAAATCCATCCTGTAAAATAATCCTATGTTTTGTTCCCTGTTGCTTCTCATTGCTGAAGTCGCCTTTCAGAATATATTTTCAATACTTTCCCTCTTGCTTGCTTCAAACCATAATTTTTCCTAAGCCTTCAGCTAAAACCCTCATCCCCTTAACCTTCTGTCCTGTCACCAAATCTAAGCACATATACGTAATTAAAACCTCATGTTCTTTCCCTCCCCACCTGCCTCAAACCCTGTTCATTTGTTCATTCATTCAATATATATATGGCTGCCCATGTAGCAATGAAACTCCTCATGGGAAATAGGTAAACACAGAACAAAAATCTATTAAAATAACCATGCCAAGGCACTGTAATGAACATTTTATCAACATATCCCACACAGCCACACATCACAGTCCCAGTGCCTGGGAAAAATGCCATGTTTTCATGGCCTTCTGGGTTGGGGCTGTCTGAATTTTGGCGGGGGGGGGAGGGTATTCCATAAGTTGTTGCTATACGAGATGGGCAGTGAAGAAATATGATAAATAAGTAAGGCAACTGCTGTAACATAGAAAGCACAGCACCCAAAGTCCCTCTGACAGGATTCCCCAAAATTTCCCACCATTCAGGGGCAGGAAGCTCACAAAAGCCGCACTCTAAGCCTTAAAATAATACACTTTTAAAAACAATCTCCCATCCAATCTCCCTGCCTCCCCCCACAAATCCCACCCTTATCCACAAACCCAGCAGTCCTATCTTGGGATGGCTACATCTGCATGATCAAAGCCTTGCCTTTATATGCGTTGCATGTAAAAAAGAGGTCAGCTTTTATCATGGCCACCATCTTGACCTTATTTGAACTCTCCTGCAGACACCCCTCATCCTACTCATAACTACAGACACCACTGTGGTCTATGTTAAATATAAGCTTACTCCTGCACTATCGCCTCCCCTGTGTCAAATTTAAGGTTTTACTCTCCTTGGGGCACAGATGAATTTCCTTGTGCTCTGCAAAGCATAATTTGCACCGTTGATTCTACATTGCTATCGCTGTTGTTTTTATTGTTCTTATTCTGCTGCTGACATGACAGCCTCCTCATTAAACTGCCTCTACTTTGCAACTATGGCCCATAATGCCTTCATGCAGCAATAGCCCAAGGGTGGATTAGTAGCCACTGGGCTAATAACAAGAAAAGAGCAATCTCCAAGAATGGCCTTTGTCTTGATCATTTGTGGTGTAAAATATAGGGCATATGACACAATTCATTTACATTGTGAAACAGTGGGACAGGCTTTGCCTTACATCTGCTGGCTATAAAAATCCTCATGGGTCATTCATCAGTGAAAACTGCAGATATTCATCAACCAACTGCATTCCCTCACTTGGCTGTAGAGTTTCTTATTTTGCACATAGGGAAATAAGGAGTTATCTGTGCCTGAATTCAGAGGATTACATAGAGTTTATTACAGTTCTTGGGCTCTTTTCCATTAAACAATCTTTCAAGTGCAAAATAGCTGGAAATTGTGGAGAAAACCCTGATTCAGCTCTTGGAAACAATACTAAATAATATATTTCAAATACAGCTGTGGTTGCTCCCTGTTTAGGCTTCTCTGCTCATCTGTTTTCAAAAGCAAATAGAAACTTGATTCATTCTGAGTTGCCAGAGGGAGAGAGTAGGCATTCGCTTTGGATAAAAAGAACTAACTAATGTACTTTTAAATTACCAAATAAAAGGAAATACTCTCTGCAGATATTCCACTTGCTAGATAATTGGAAGGAACATTGCAGCACTTAATGATTATTATAGCATCTATCAAAAGACTTAATAGAAACTACCTGGCTGAAGGAAACAGTTTAGAAGGACTTGGAAAGGCAGAAAGAATAGATTAAAAACTGTGGAGTCCTTGGTGCTCTCTGAGTTGGTTGTTTGCTTGCAGATGTTTCATTACCCAACTAGGTAACATCATCAGTGCCTGTGAGTGTGGTGTTTGCTCCCTGTTTATATACAGTAGCCTGCCTTGCCAGTGTTGGTGGGTGTGTGGGTTTCTCCTTGGTAGTTCCTTGATTAGGCTGTTGATTACTGCTTAATTGTTTCTCTGGTGTTAATCCCTGCTTATCTGGGTGTTGGCTGCTGGGGAGGGTGTATTCTGGTCTTTTTGTTTCCTTCTTGACTTTTCTATTGTCTCTTTTGAATGGTGTATAAATGTGATTTATCTCTATATGTGTTTATTGATGGCTGATTTGTCTGAGTGCCAAGCTTCCAGGAATTCCCTAGCATTTTTGGATTTGGCTTGGTCTAGGATGCTCACAGTTTCCCAGTTAAAACTGTACTTGAGTCTGTCCATGTGCTGTGAGATGAAGGAGTTTTCACTGTGTCTTCTGACTGCTAGTTGGTGTTCGTGGATGCACTCTGCTAGTCTTTGGCCTGTCTGTCCTATGTAGCAGCTGTTACAGTCCTTCCACTCTATGTTGTAGGTGACTCCTGTTTTTTCTTCTTGGGCTACTTGGTCTTTTGGGTTACTTAAGATGTTTTGGAGGGCTTTAGTTGGTTGTGTGCTATGGTGATGCTGTATAGTTGTAATAGTCTGTTGGTTGTTTCTGAGTTGTTTTTGATGTATGGCAGTGTTATCCTTTCCATAGCTTGAGTTGGTTGTGCTGTAGTGGCTTGAGTGGTCAGGCACTTTTTGATAAAGTTGTGTGGGTATCCATTTTGTTGGAAGATGCTGTATAGATGGTCTGTTTCCTTTTTTTGGTGTTCTGGTGTTCTGCTGCAGTGCGTTTGTGCTTGTATGAATAATTTTCTTACATAGCTCCTCTTGTGGGAGGTTGAGTTGTTACTTTGGTAATGGAGCACTTGGTTATTGTGGGTTGTTTTTCGATAGACTTGCATTTCTAATTTGCTATCATTTCCTCTGCTGATGATATCCAGGAAGGGTAGTGTGTTGTTGTTTTCTTCTTCCCTTGTGAATTGAAGATTAAAAATTATTTTTGTCAAGAACGGATTGCCATCAATAGGTATGATTATGCTCATTTGAGCCCTGAGACAAGCTAAATATATCGTCTCCTTTTGCAGGGAGGGAAGGAAATGCTACTATATCTTCCATCCTTCCAGTCTGCAGTTGGCAAACAGGTACTTGACTAACCAGGTTGATTCTTATATTATTTCTCTTTCAGGTATTGTAGATGAGGGAATTGCTGCAATACCTGAAATCTCTTCTACACAGTCAAGAAGGAAAAGCGTTTAGGCTATTTTCTTGCTGCTCAAGACTGACATGATTAATTCTAAAGCAGAGACACAACCTACTGCCTTCCAGTTATTTTGGACTACAGTTTTTTTGCACTGCAGGGCATCAAGGCTAGTTTCTGGAGTTGATGCTGGTGTGTGGATGGAGAGGAAGGGTTAGAGGACTATTTTCCTGGATAGCGTGGTGACTCCTCCCCCTTTTTTGGTATAAGAATTTTATTAGATTTAAAGCAAAGATAAAAACTACAAAAAGAAAAAAAACCACAAAAAGAAAAAAAAACTAAAAAGGTGTGAAAACACAAGAAAAAAAGAATTTTAAAGATTATATAAAGAGGTGACTTCTGACTTTGAACAAGAATATACAGCAATTTCCATAAGCAATCTCTTACTCCATATCAGACCAAAATCACATTATTTCTCTAAATCATTCCATTAGCACGTTATAAAAATCACTAAATACAACTGCTCCTTCCCCTTATATTAAAAGAAAAAGAAATGTATAAACCTCCTAATCAACTTCCCCCCAAAACATTTATTTATTTCCTTCCTACCACTATTCTATACATTTCTGTCCACTATAATAAAAATCAAACTAAAAACATATAAATTGTCTGCTCTTATAATTAATAATATTGCAATTATAACAATCTTAATTCTTTTAAACCTAAAACCAGCATTTATTGTTTTTACCTTATCAAACTTAATCCAAATCATTAAAAAAAAGTATGAACTCAAACAAGTCTTTAAAGCAATCCAGATAAACATTCTCAAATCCTTACCCCACTTCAAGATAGACCAAAGCATTCACATATCTCCACAATAAACACAAGGCATTTTTCACAGGGAAATCAAAGAGCCCAACTGCTCCCCTTAAAAATTCCGACTTCTCAGCAAAAAACCTCTCATAGAAAAAACCGTCTTCCTTCCCATAACTTTCCATCAGAAAAACAATTCCATTTACGATTTACAATTCGATCTGTCCATTTAATTCCTTCAGTTCCACAATCTGGTTGTCGTCAGCAAAACCCTCACTCTATCAGTAGAAACATTTCTATTGTTGTTGAGTTCCTCAACTTCTTTCACGACATCCCCAGCCAGATGACACATTTTAAAGCTGATATTTTCTACAATGTCCCAAATATCTTGCAAAATAGCTTGACAGGAATTGAAAAATATCTGTTTAAAAGACTGTTTAAGCTCACAGCAGAACTCTGAGAAAGTCTGCTTGAAATCCTCCATGTTTCAGGCAGTAGATTATGGCACCCCCTAGATACTTGACTAGCGAAAGTAGGAGTTAATGAGTTAATGGAAAATTTCCAAAAGATGTTGACACAAGTGAAAGTATGCTAGCAGGCAGCTCCCAGGGAAAGTGGCAAGAGCTGAAGATTCAAAACAGCAGATTCAACATGAAGTAAAATATTAATTTCTTCAAATTTAATACAGAAATAATAACAGGGAGGCAATTACTTATTCTCAATCCTCCTTAGTGTTTGAATGGGAAACAAACCAAAACTTAAAAAGATTTTTTAAAAATTAATCCCAAAAATAACGATAAGCATCAAGAGAGATTTCTTCTCCTTGCTGTAAAAAGCCTCGCTTAGGGTATATAAATTGGGTAATTTAGAAATGGGGTGGCTCAACTCAGTGTCTTTTTAAGGCTACAGTGCAACTTGGAAATGGTGACATCCTGGCCTCCCAGCGGCTCTTACCAGATTGGCGTGAACGCTGTTTGCAATTCTCTGGCTGCAAGGCACCATTCTGGAGGACAGATGGGATGATTCTAGTGTTTTCTTTATCCATGAAGATGCTTCTGGAAAAAGCCTACCTGAGCCCAAAAAACTGCTGCATTGTCAGTTTTGTCTGTGGAACTGCAGATACAGATGTTCAGTCAACCATGTCCCCACCGGAAGATAGTGTGGTGACCACTCTTGATGGCTTGAGCAAAGCTCCCAGAATGGCATTCTGGACAGTCAATGAAGTGGCATTATTCCTCTTTGAGTTCCTATCGGGGATTGCCTGGTGAGGTTGCAGGAGGCAATGGACAAGCTGGATGAGTTGGCAGCATTGGCAGATTGGCAGCTGCTGGCTGGTGGAGAGTGGCTCAGAGATGAAAGTGTATCTGCTTTACAAATGAATTAGGACAATCCAGCTATCACCAGAAACTGAAAAAGGCAGCAGGGTCATTATGTCTGGGTTTTCTGGCTGCACAGAGGTAGGGATGGTGGCCTTGCTGTTGTGAAGGGCTTGGTTATATGGATACTGGTATTGGGCATCAGCAGGAGCAGGAGCTGGCTAGTGAGGACCAGCCAGCATTCTGCAGGTAGTGCATGGCCTGCCTTATGGGACAAAAGCCATCTTGCCCTTTGTGCCCTTCAGCAGGACTTGGAGAAGTCAAAGAAGTTGGAATCTGAATTGCCTATTCTACCTGGCAGGGTCTCCAGATTTTTTTCAGCTGTGGCTTCCAAAGAAGCAGATGAAGGGGAAGCATGGACTTATGAACTTAATTCACATGAGGCAGTGAGGAAAGCTGTTGTGGATTTGGGGACATTGGGATTATTGCTGCTTACTCTCCTCTTCAATGGGAACAGAAGGGGGTAAGGGCATATTCTAGCTAATCCATCAACTGTGATTCTCTGATTGGCCTGATAAAAGTAAGGGTAATCAGAGGATGGTGTGTCTGTGTGGAAGGTGGCTGATGGCCTGGGGGTTCAGGATGATGAATGCAAGTCAGAAGTGTCCTTAATACCTGGAGCATCAATGATGGGTCCTGTTGACATGTGGAAGGAACGGTGAGGGTTAGGGAATGTGTGTGTGTGGTGGTGGTGGTGGGAGGATTAAGAGCTGGCAATAACATCCCAATGGTGATAAGCAGGGGAAGGTATAATGGAAGCTAGGGGGCAGGCTCTCAGGGAGCACAGTCTCGGTATTTAGTACAGATTCCATACTCATGCTCCCTGGACTCTTCCCTTTTGCCCTATCATCAGACTGTAGGGAGATGAAATGATAGAAGAAATGCCTAGGAGTGGCATTGGCAGAAGAGCAATCTTAACTGAACATTTAAAGAGCCTTAATGTTAAAGAGCCTGTATTTCAGCTCAGCCTTCTCTAATATGGTATTCTCTAGATGTACTGGATTTCAACTCAGAGAATTCCCAGCCAGAGTGGAGGTGGTCATGCAAGTTAAAGATTCCCAGAATTGAATTGGAGTACACCAGGTCAAGAAAGGCTACTGTGAACAATACAGAACTAAAATGAACTAGCTCTCTATAAGCAAGCTTGCCACGTTTTACCAGATAAGCTGATGAAATATCCAAGATAGATATAAGTTAGCTACTACAGGTATCTTCATCATGTTCATAGAATAATAGGGTTGGAATGGACTTCGTACTCCAAACCCCAGCAGGAATCCTCAGACCATCCCAGGCAAATGGCTGTTCAACCTTTGTTTGAAAACCTCCAGTGATGGAGCACCCCAACTCCAGGAGGCAGGCTGTTCTACTGTTTAATAGCTCTCATGGCCAGGAACTTCCTCCTTATTTCAAAGAGGATGTTAAAGCTCCCAAAGATTCTGCAAATTATGGGGCAGTAAATTTGATTGATTATTGAGATAAAAGTTCTTAACAGTTAAAATATTGGGGCTGTGCTGTGTTCAGATTTGATCTCCAAAAGATATTTCAGAGAACACAGTAATGCAAACAGAGCACCTGCCTACCACACTTTGAAGTAGCTATGCCTTTTCCTGTGATGATGTGACTCTCTGAAGCACCTGTTAGAGATCAAACTTGAAGCACTGGACAGCCCTAAAAAACCTCATGACTGAGGAACCAATTATTTCACTGGCATCAGCTGGACAAATATCTGCTCATTATTTCCTGCATTGACTAATACATTGGAAAAGATAACCTGTAAGGCTGATCATTAATCTTTAGAGTGTCTAGTATAAGAGACAAACCAGATAAATCAAGGGTGGACAACCTTGCAATTGACTTTTTTTTTTTGGAACACATGGAATGCTTTTAGACCACGGTAGTGAAAAATCAGCAGTGGGGTTCCCAGCCATTCTGTAGCAAAAAAATATATGAAAGCTGGACTGAAAACTGAGATAGATGCTGCGTGGACCATGTGAGTGCATCATAATTTTCTACTTCATGGCAGAAAAGATTTTAAATTTTGAGGCTTACCACCCTTATTTGATACTTCATATCTCACCGAACTATATAAAACAATTGAATATTGGTATCACCCTTAGAGACATCACCAATTTCAGCCCAATCTTACATTTTAAAAATAGGGCTGTACAAAGCATGTCAGGCAAAGCATCTCTTTTTGATTCATTAAAACAGCTGCATCCTTTGCAAGGTTCAGATGGCTGCTTGAAAAGGTTGTGCAGGGGATTGTCTGCACATTTGTGTATAGACAACACTTCCACTGGGACTGCCAGTAAAGCAAAAACAGTGACAGCTTTTAAAGCATCCATGCAAATCTGCAAAGGACACAGCTGGTTTCATACATCAAGGGAGGTATAAATTGATTATACTAATTCATTTAGTGAAGCACTTCTTTCAAATGTTTTACACAGCCCTAATAAATAATTCCTTTTAAAATCTCCCATTTTCATAACTGATTCAATGAATGCAGATAATTATTTTAAAATAATATGTGTGTCACTTGTCCCCTTAAGTGCAACAAGGATTCGGCTTGATTGCTCAAAGAACTATTGTGTCTGAACAGTATCAAACTTGATGCAATGAGCATATATATCAATCAAAGATTATTAGATCAGTTTCTGTAAAAAAAGCTCACAATATTCCTCAGAGGAAAGAAAAAAATGAAATCCAAGGCATGGCTTTTACAGTTATTCAGCTGTTTCAGGAGATAAATTGATCTGTTAAAATTCAGCAATCTGGTCGTGTGGGAACTAGGTGCAAGGAAAGGATAAAACCTCAAAACAAAATTGGAATGTTTGGTGGGAGATGAATTAGTACAAATCAAGAATTATACTATAAATTTCATAGCTAAGACATAAATATAATGAGGTTACAGCAAGAGGTTATTCCAAAGTCAAATACTTGGTTTTGTGAGGATAGTCTAGCTAGCATTTTAAAAAGTCTCCTGAGGAGTTCAAATACAATTCTTGGATGTTTAAATACTGATGTAGCTATTTGCATTTAGCCACCTAAGAAATATTCCCTTTTTTACCCCTAGCATAGCCAAGTCTTTCAAAAGGTCACTAAGTTCAGAACGAATGGTCCCTCAGGTCTCATTGTTCTCTTGAATAAATAATTTCTCTGTGGCCTTCCAAAATTGGCTGGAGCCTACCAAACTAATCAACGGTGAAAGCATCTTCCCTCTGCACGTTTCACCAGTCCCATGGCATAATGATAAACAGAAATAGCTTTTTAAGAGACGTTATACAGTTCCTTAGAAGAAGCAAGATGGACAGGGGATTCAGAGAGCTGCTAGCCTTCATAAGTTCACAGAAGGCCTTTGCATGTTGCTGAATTGGAGTAACTTCCTGCTGAGTTTAAAGTTGGAATTTTGTGTTCTCAGGCAGCCAAACCTGAACCTTCCAGTAAATGCCAATGATTTGTATTGACCTTACTTAAAATCCTTGTCATAGAACAGGATGGAATGCCCTAAATGGGGTTGAAGGCTCCTGGAACCAGCAAACCCTTGCTCGGGCTTTCCTTAGGCTCAGTGTTTGGCTTAGGCTAACTAAACAGAGCTACTGTTCTCTCACATATGGGTTGTGTTCACGCTACATACAAAGCTGTAGTTTGTTAACTATGTTTTATTGACTGGGTTTACCCAGCCTGCTAAACTAGAAATCACATTGCAAAGCTATAAACCCTAATATGGCTCAGTTGTTCAAACCTATTCATTCATTCAATCATAATTTAATAATAGTTTATTCAATCAGTCAGGAGGAGAGATAACTTAAAATCTCCATGGTAGAACCTCTTTTTCCAAGAATTTCCCAGTAAAATATATATTGCCAAAAGATAGGATGAAGCTCCTGACACCCCTAGTCTGCTAGCTGGGGAGATCTTGGGCCTTCAACCCAGAACTTCTCCCTTCAGCACAGCCCTAGACAACTAGAAAGGAAGGTGTTTTGGACCTTCCTCAAATCCAAGAAATACAGAACTTAAACCTTATGTCATTTGTTTTTTTATATATAATTTTATTAAGAATTTTGATTATAATTGTAAAATCTAATACAAACTAAACTAAAAGAAAGAAAAGAGAATAGAAAGGAGTAAAAAGTGTAAGGAAAAAGAAAGAGAAGAAAAAGTAAGAATATAATAAAGAGAAAAGATATATATAATGAAGTGACTTCCAATCTCCATCACAACAAGTATAAATAAATTTAGTGACTCTTCACTCCTCTAAGGTTACCAACAGCTATCTTTTCATCCAATATTCCATCTCTTATCTATAAGCAAATCCATAAAACATCAACTTTTCAGTCCTGGTGTCAGCAGAAAGTCCATAAAGGGTTGCCAGAAATAATAACATACCTTGTTTTAACCCTGATCAAATAAACCAACTTTATATTCCTTCCTTTTACTTCTAACAGTTTTAATCTTTAATTCATTCAAATATTGTCATAGGATTTTAATCCTGTTCATTTCTTCTTTGTCCCAACACACAGAGTTCATCAAAAATCTTATTTAGCTTTTTGCTGTTTATTTCAGATTCTTTAAATTCTTAAGCTTATGATTAAAATATTCTTTCATTCAGGACTGAAGGCAAACTTACCTAGCATTTTCAAACTTGTCTTTCCAAAGGTCTCTAATAGCCTAGAAGCATTAATGAGCAGTTTCTAATTAAAGTGAGGTTTGCGAACTTAGTGTCCTTTAAAAGTCTCTCCCACAGTTGCGAGCAAAATGGCTAATCCTGTCATCTCCCGGTGCTCAAACCCACAGAAAACCGCTGTCCTATGGTCTTCTCATGAGGAGCAGCCGTCTGGAGCATATATGGCCAATCTCCAACCCTGTCCTTACTCAGAGAGTTCCAACGAACCAGATTACTCACCCGTTCCTTGGTCTTTGCTGCAGTTGTCAGCTCTGCTTTTGCAGAACCATCTTCAGCACCATACTTCCCCCAGAAGTCCAAACCTTATGTTATTTCTGAAACTCGGGAAGTTATTAGACAACCATTAAGGAAAGCTTTTGATGAGAAATTTCCTTCTAAAAGCAATGAAGTCAGATTGCTAGATATGAAGAGAGTTAGACACAGAAGATAAAAAATGAAGCTGTTTTCTTACTGTGCAAAGCAACTTCAGTCTTCCCAAACGGAGACTGCTTGGGGTTCTTTCTATTTCTTCTAATTCAAAAGACTTATAATTAGTGAGAGGGACGCGGTGGCGCTGCGGGTTAAACCGCTGAGCTGTCGATCGGAAGGTCGGCGGTTCGAAACCGCGCTGCGGGGTGAGCTCCCCTTGCTAGTCCCAGCTCCTGCTCACCTAGCAGTTCAAAAACATGCAAATGTGAGTAGATCAATAGGTACCGCTTCGGCGGGAAGGTAACGGCGTTCCGTGTCATCATGCTGGCCACATGACCCGGAAGTGTCCTATGGACAATGCCGGCTCCAAGGCTTAGAAACGGAGATGAGCACCGCCCCCTAGAGTCGGACTCGACTGGACTTTACGTCAAGGGAAACCTTTACCTTATAATTAGCAAGAGAGGTCTTCTAGTAGACATAGAGTGTTATGTCTAACTCTTTTCAAATTTTGATCCTTGAATGCTACTTGATCCTTAATGTTAAGAGAAACTAAGTTGAGAATGCCTTAGCAGTATGGGGATGTCCAAAATAGCTGGAGTCATAACTCTTTGTGCATCTAGTTATCTTGTCTCATCTTTCCCCCCCCCCCAATTATCATTTTTCTTAAAGGGCTAAGATTCTAGGTTTACCTTGTGTGACCAGAAGGTATTTAGAACCAGCAGAGTAGCTTGTTAGTGAAAGAGGGGAAATAATTTTTGCAGATTCCCAATTCACTACAGCAAATGTATGGAAGGCAGAAAAGTTTTTGCATTAGGAAGGAGGATGACTGTTTGCCACCCAGAGTCATTGGTTTGAGATGGGCTGCTATATAAATTGAATAAAAATAAACAAATAAATAAAATGAACACAGTTCATTCCTACCACAACTTCTGAGAGGCTGCCACTTTCTTTTTTTGTGCTCCTTCTGCAAATATTGGGGTTCCATAAGCATTCTAATACCCAATCTCCCATGGTTTCTCAGTGGACCCATTTTCATTCCAGTCCTGTCAGTACTTAGGCCTTGAGTTTTTTTTTCCAGAAAAATAATATACTTAGGAATAATTCTTTGCATAAACTATACAACATGGAGTTGAATCAGAAAAATATAACAAAAAATTCCAAAAGTTGGATGCAACTAGCCTTGCCTTCTCCCAAATATATCATTCATAACCGACTCTACTTTAGCTGTCTATTGATGAGATCAGTTAGGACCACCTTCTTCCAAGTAGATTCTTTGTCCATCTCAATACAGAATGAATCCTAGGTAACACTGAATAGATTTCAAACATGTGAGATGTTACCTGAATTGGAATAAATGTGACTGCTTTGGTGTTATACAGCATTATGGTTTTTATGATGACATCATGATTAATATTGAATTTATGTTGATTGTATTTATTATTTTTTGATAGCTTGATGGTTTTGATAATTTTTAAATTCAAATATTAAGTTTTATATATTTTATTGTAAGGCACTTAGAATCAGATAACTGAAGAGGCATAAAAGTGTTCATAGGAAATAAATTCTTCATTCTTTTTTGAGATCTATTGCTGAGTTCAAAATTCTTTGGAAGCCATGAAATTCAAATTGTTACAAAGGGATCTGTAAAATTGCCAAGTCAAAAGATGCTATTGGAAAAATAACAGTAGCTGCTTGTCCTTGTTCTTTTTCATCTCTGTCTGTACTGCTGTGACATTCAACACAATGTTAAGTACTTCTTAATTCTTCTAATCACTGAATTAGAGAAGTCACTATTTAATTATCATGAGCTTCCCTGATGCTAAAAGCAAAATGATGCTTTGTCCACAGTAGCACATGAAGAGAAAAAAAATGGCAAGAAAAAGGTAAGGATATTAATATGTTGCCATTCATTTCACAATCAGTTTTTCATCAGACTTACAATGCTTACATTCAGTCCCGATACCCTAACATTTCTCTTTTTGAGTTCTTTTTTTCAAAGCAGGAAGCAGGAGCAGCCATGGAGCCTACAAAATGATATGTGGCAGGTAAAGTAGATGACTTCAAGATCTTCTGCCACCCTACAACAGTAAAGAGAACAAGAAAACTTTCAGAAAACAAATATTGGCCTAACAATCATTTCCATATTCATTTTAATTTAGGTTAATTTTTACATGAACATGCTTCCCTTTGAAAGAGAATTAATCTCATGCTGGGACTACATCTCCCAGAATTCACAGTCTTGGTCATGTTGAATTCTGGGAGCCATAGTTAGAGGGTGCCAGGTTATGGAAGGCTGGGCTAAACCCATTGGCTGCACTGTTTGTAGTGATGTTAGAAGAAATGTAACATGTAAGGAAGGAGCATGTAAGCACAGTAATGTTCCTAACAGAGTCCTTAGATTACAGAAGTGATCAAGGATGCCAGCCTTGCTAAAAACCTTAGGTCTCTCCAGCTGAATATTTTATAAACATTTGTCAAGTATTTTAGTGGAAGAAAATGAAAGATGTCCATAGAAACGGCATTTTATTGAGCCAGAATTAAGCTGGAGTTTGGGTAGAGCAGGACTGAAGCTGGACCTCTGTCTCTACCACTATTCAGTAATGAAGCAGCCAACACAGCAAGGGGACCTCCTTGAATATCTAAGGGGGATTAAACTGTGTCCGATTAAAGCTGTCACAAACCTGCTAGAAGTCAAGCTTCTCTTTCTCTCCTTCTGTGTATTTCATCTGAGGAACAAAATTCCTTTTGGGTAGAGGAACCATCGAAGCAAAGCAATTCTGTAGTGCTTGTAAAAAACAACAATAAAACAACCGAAACAGCAAGCAATGACTTCTTTGAATCAGCCAACATGCAGAAAAATGGCAGCCTTACAAAAATATTCATTTTAAAATCACACAATTTTACCAGGAATAGGAATAAATTTTACATGGATATGTGTTATGCTTAAAGTGATATTATGCTTAAAGTGATATTTGTCAGACTTGTGGTTAATCAATTGACAATTGTGTCCCAATTTTCCCCCCTTAACTTTTCTATCACTTTGAGAAGATAAATACAAAAGAAACATGGAGTGCAGGTCTTATGGAAGTTTGCAAAAAAGTCAGCTCCCAGGCCACAACTAGGGTCTGTGTCACCCGGGGCAATCATGGATTCCGCACCCATTTTGGTGCCCCCCAGCGCTCATTTTGGTGCCCCCCCAAGCACGGCACCCAGGGCACATGCCCCGCTTGCCCCCCCTAGTTGCAGCCCTGGTCAGCTCCATTGAATTCAGTGGTACTAGGATAAAACTGCAGCCTAAACTGCCACTTTGGGGCAATATGAATTTGGTAGCCATTTACTTCTGAGCCATGCACAAAGGTAGCCATTTTTTCAATGTGCTTTGGTTCTGAACATGGCAGTCAGTTAAACAAACTTCACAGGCATATTCAAAAGAGGAAGGGCTTGGATCACAATGCTCCATCCACCATCTTGCTGATTTTGAGAACTCACCCTGGGATGTTGCTGCTTCTGCTACTCTGGAAGTTGAACTGCAACACTGAGCTGCTCCAACCATGATAGATGATGATGACAGATGCTGGAAGCTTTAGTCCAACAACCTTCTGCTTCTTAAGAGGGAAAGGGGAGGGAAAAAGCAGAGATGGCCCTCCTTAGATAGGATTCAGATGCAGTCAACTGCAGGCGATAAGGAGCTGGCCAGAGGGGTGCTGTTTAGGTGATAGCCAATTCTTTATTCCTTTTTTGACTTACTCAGTTCAGACTACAGTGAGCAGTTAACTACAGTAGTTAAAACTTTGCTTAGTACAATAATAAGGCAATAATAACATGGTAAAATGAAAAACTTAGAAATGGCTGTGAAGCTACATAAAATGTAATCTTAGGTGCTAGACATAACAACATGATGTGGCAGATTTCTCACATGTTACATGTTTTCTTGAAGCCTGGACTTATTTCAGACCATGGACACACCAGAATGGGGGAAGGACAGAGAAAAGAAAAATTAAATCAAACATTTGGCATTAAGAAACATTAGGTCAAATGTAATGTTCATTTTAATTGAATTAATATGAAATTAAATTCAGTGAAGATAATTAACTCCTGTGTTTCCCCTACTGTTAGAATAAAATTTGCAATTCACTTCTTTTCTCCTTATCTATAATATTTCCCCCCTCAGAGGAGGTGACTGGAATGTACACAATATTCTCAATAAGTCAGCACTGTAGATTTAAACAGACCTTTGAATCATACAATATATGAGACACTCAAACCTTATCCTTTTAATTTCCCATGTTGTACCCTTTTAAAAATGCATACACTTGTTAGATGCCATTCCAAATTCCATTCAGCATTTCTTTATGGTTTCAATTAAATATTTAGAGCTTGGATTGCACCATAATCCAAGTGGCAACCATTATTTTACTGGTTTTACTACACTGGAGAGGAGTCTCCACATTATTGTTGGACTGAAATTCTATCAGTGAACAAAGTGACTGCCTTGTAACACCCATTTAGCCTGCTAGAAAGACAGCGAGAGAAAGGGTTAGTGGAGGAAAACACTAACTTTGGATTTCCTAATTAGCAACACACAACTGTAAAATAAAGATACAAAAACATCTCAGATGTAATCCATCCATTTAATTGAAAAGCAGGACATGATACTTCCTTTTTAATAGCCCTGCACCCTCATAAGCACTCTGAAAAGCTGCCTTGGCAGCTGGCACAGTAAAGATGTCACAGTCCCTCCATGTCAGGCTCTGCCTGTGATCCAGTAAAGACACAGACGCTAGCGTAGGCTGAGGTTCTGGCTTTATTGAGGAACAGAGTGCATGCCTTTAAAAAGCTGAGAGTGAGGGGAGCGCGCCGGAACGGGATTTAAATAGCCCGCGCCGGTCAGCGCTCCACCCCACCTTATTCCAGGTGCGTCCCACCGGTTTTGTCCCTGTCAGGTGAGAGGTCGTTCAGCCCCCCTGCACCCCAGGCGTCGCCTCGATCTCCTTCCTGAACGGTAATGATTCATTGCCGGGCGATCAGGCTCTTAATCCTTTGACAGCTCGGGCGCGCCTCTCTTGTTGTTAGTCAATTGCTTGTTGGCAACTTTGTATCGCTGTCTTCCATGCCGCTGGTCTCGGTTGTTACTTAGTTTCTTGCACCTGTTGCTTTCTTTTGTGTTTCATAGTTGCCTTTGCCTTAATCCGCCAGGGACCCATTTCCCTGTATTGTCATGCGAGCCATTGTGATGTCACAAGCATCGCAACGGTGATCATGACACTCCATAAGAGTCTGGCATTTGGGGGAGATGGGCAGTGATAAAAATATAAATAAATAAATTTTCAAAATGTTTTACATAATTCATTTGGGGAATTAAGTGTCACTCAGTGACTCACAGAGACACCGCAACTGACCCAAGACATTTCGCTCCCGAGCTCGAGCATCTCCTCATTCCCTCAGCAAAAGTCACATCAGTTCTTTGGGCCCCTGTGACAAGAAGACATGCATCTCTCCTGACAGGAAAAATGCAAAAATAGCCAAACAACTAAAATTTGCAACCCTTTGATGACACCCCAAATCTGCTATCTCAGGTGGCACTTCATCCCTCCTCCTGACAGGTCTTCTCCTGACACAAACATACAACTTTCTATCAAGATGGTGGAGGAAAAAAAATAGCAGAAGAACCTGTGCTGCTGTAATGGGCTGTGAGAATAACTTTAGGAGACAGGAGGAAGAGCTGCAGCCAAGGCAACAGTCAGATAAGAGAAATCTCAGCCCACAGAAAGAAAAGGGGCATGGGAAGCATCTCAGAGGGGACCCTTCCTAGTTTTCTGGAAAGTAAAAGGAAAGGAGGGGAGAAATTTTTATTTGTTAAAATTTTTATTTATTTTCTATCCCACCTTTATTATTTTTATAAATAACTCGAGCAGGGAACATACCAAATACTCCCTCCTCCTATTTTCCCCACAACAACAACCCTGTGAGGTGAGTTGAGCTGAAAGAGAGGGACTGGCCCAAGGTCACCAGATGCCTTCAGCCTTCAGCCTTCCAAGATTCTCTTACTGTAACCTTACAATAAAGGTAGTGTTAGTACTCATGGTTTTGGTTTCCTGACTGAGCTACCTCAGAGGGCTGACAACTGCTTACTCACAATCCCTTTTTATTGGAGTCATTTGTCTCCAAGTCCCATTGGCCTGATATTGCTAATAAAGGCCAGCTTGTTCCTAATTATTATGGAGGGAAACTTGATTTAAAAAGGAGATGCTTGGCACTACTCCTTGAACAGAAAGGTCATGATTGCAGCCATGACCTTTTTTGTTGAGTCTTTTCTTTATCCCCAGATTATGACAGGAGACAAACTAAGACTGACAACAGTAAAAGGTCAGTAGACTCAAGGATGTCTACTTAGGAAGTGTCTTCTCCTCTCCATCAGAGCTAAGGGGCTTTTTCTTAGCAAGGTCTGTTGAGAGGGTACTTGGAGCAGAGCATTTTTATTGGAAGCACCTTAGTGGTTGGGTGGCTCTTAAGATATCTTAAGAAAGGAGGGGATGAGGAAAGATAGGGCAGGGATGAAGACAGATTTTATTTCTGGAACAAAGTACACTTTCAATTTACAAAAAATATATGACAGCAAAGAATACTATTAGATGTGCTTTCACCAAACCTATGCAGACTTTTTCCCCACTAGCACACACAAAATACATGTATACTGTTCTTTCATGTGCATACACAAAAGGGTGTCTGTGGGGGTGGTAAAAATAGTCAATATGGCGACCACAATCATGTGATTGAAGCTCCATAATTGTGGGCTTTTGAACAAATAGTAACCCTCCTACAGAAAAAAAATTCTGCAATGCAATTTGTAAGTCTAAATATTGTACAGATTAAAGTCTGCATGAAAAATGACTTAAACTGAAGAAATGTGTTTGCAAAAAATGTATGTTGCAAAATTGCAAACAAAACTGTGTCATGTTTAATGAAACATGCACAAAGATATATACAATTTCCAGTGAACTCCTTAAAAATTTGAACTAGTATGGGAATAGAACAAACTGAACTTTTGAATTGAAACATGAGAAATTGCAAGAAACCAGCATCAATAGATTTGCCCACATGTGGGATTATGGAATTTTTTTCCTCATGAAGCTTTCTCCATTCTCAATTCCATCTCACAAATAAAAAGGTACCATTAATAAACATCCTTAAAATATGACAGCTGTGATAGTCATGAATTCATGGCCGATGTGCAACACTGACATGACTGATTCTGTGCCCAGCATAAAGCCTTGGTGCAGTGAAGGGAACAGTGAGATAAGAGCGGCATATCCCACAGCTGGACAGTGGGCAGAGCAAGTGGCTCAAAAGGGACCCTTCCTAGTTTCTCAGGCTGTAAAGGAGATGGGAAGGGAGGGATTGTACTTTCAGGCTTGAAAGATTCTGTCAGTATACAGTAGCTTTACAATAAAGTAGAATTAGCTGGTCGTGGTTCCTATCTGGATTACCCTGCAAGGCCAACATCAATCTTGCAAGTCTGAAATTCTCCCCCCATCTCCTTTACAGCCCAAGAAACTGTCTCTATGCTGTCTCTTATCTGACCATTCCCTTGGCAGCATCTCTTGGCCCAGTCTCCCAAGATCTTTCCCACATACCATTATACTTGCTCTGGAAAAGTTGCTTTAAATATACAGTAAATATTGTAAATACATTAAATTGGTAGACTCAAAGGAATAGTTTAAAGTATGACTGGCACAGTGCCAAGGCTTTGCAATATTATTTATTTATTTATTTATTATTCATATTTGATTACCGCCCATCTCCCCCAAAAGAGGGACTCTGGGCGGTTTACAATAAAATCAAACTATGGCCATAAATGTTAAAATCTCATAAAAATCAAATACATTACAATTATAAAATGCAATAAATAAATATAAAATCCAAGAGGCTATAAAATTCCAAGCTGGTGGGAGGGACTCTAGGGTGTGAGCCACCCCCAAGAATGGTTACCCACTTTCCCGCCCTGGGCAAGACGGCAGAACCAAGTCTTCAGGGCCTTCCGGAAGGGCAGGAGTGAAGGGGCCTGTCTCACCTCCAGGGGCAAGATGTTCCAAAGGGCGGGGGCTGTAAAGGAGAATTTCATCTGGCGGGGTCCAATATACTTGGTAAGCACTTGGGCCTTATCCAAGCCTCCTTAAAGTCAATGGCTAAGCTTTCGATTATCTTCAAAGTGTTCTGGGATGTTTGTCAGCTTCATAGTTTTGAATATCAGAATTAGGGAAGAAGAAAAAACTGATGTCTAGTAGGATTAACATCTCTGAAATGTTTTTTTTTTAATCTTGTGAATGATGCACATCCAAGAAGCAATCACCATCTCCTTAAATCAGCACTGTAAAATTGGCCAGGCTAGAGACAAGCATATAGGTTGTCTGGTTCATGGCAGTGTATAGAGTGAGAAAGGAAACAGCAAGGATGGTGGTGTAGAGTTAGGCAAACTGGGAATAATTCTATTAAACTCCACGGGATTTGCTTGTGAATTGACATATATAAAATGCATTGCCCAGTGACTGTAGTATATCACACTATCTATAACTCACGGAAAGCTTCTTTGCACTGTCTAACGCAGTATTTCTCAACCTTAGCATCTTTAAGATGTGTGGACTTCAACTCCTAGAATTCCCCAGCCAGCCATCTTAAAGTTGCCAAGGTTGAGAAACACTGGTCTAATGGTAGTCTAATGGTAGGGTTGGCCCTGCTCTGCTTTTGACATTCTGTTACCAGAATCAGCACCATCACTCTTAAAATTACTAAATCATCATTTAAACCTTATACTTTTTCCACATTTTCTCTGATAGCAGAGATACATTTGATGTGTTGCCCATTTTGCTATTTTTTACTTTACAAAGTTTTAAATCTCAGCCTGCATTCTTGTTCCTTTGCTCTTTATCTCAGACTCTGTAAATGCCTCTAAAGATGCGAATACTGATGGCAATACAGTTTTACATGATTAAAATTCATCCCTGGGCAACAGAGTAATCCCTAAGGTGTCTTAGACAGCTATGGAAACAGAGAGTTATTTCTGGGTAAACCTATATCATTCTTATCACTATTAAAGGGCCAAAGTCACAGGTATTCCCAATTTCTACCAAGTAATGGAAATATGGGAATTATGAGAATTATTATACATATAAAATAGTAAATAATGTCCTAGCTTGCTTGGGTGGGATTTTTTTTTCTGTCAGAAACTTTATTTAAACTACATTCGTTATCCTTTATATATGTAAACTACATCTGTTATCCAAACTACATTTGTTATCCTTGACAAGGATATGATTGAGTTGGATAGGTACACTGAAGAATGTAACAATTCTTGAAGCAGCATTCTTTCAAGAATGGGGGACATGATGGGAAGTTTGTAAAACAATGAACTTCATGAGGCTTGAGGTTCAGTCTTTCCAATGCAGATAGACATAGAGCTCATGTTAAACTTTTTCAGAATATACACAAGTAATATATTTTGTACAGAACCTAGTATGAGGCCAGACATATCCTTTGAAAGTCGGTACATGCTATGCTGGCTAAAAATGCTGGGGATTGTAATGAATAAGAATTATAGTGAATATCAACTTAGGGAAGGCTGTCCTATAAATTCTTGCACTAAAAATGGATTCAGGAGAATTTATATTAACTTGTTTGATCTCCCATTCAAATCTTCTGAGTCAATTGTTTGGATTTTGCTAGGCACTGCGGGTTAAACCGCTGAGCTGCTGAGCTTGCCTATTGGAAGGTTGGCAGTTTGAATCCGCATGACGGGGTGAGCTCCCATTGCTAGTCCCAGCTCCTGCCAACCTAGCAGTTCGAAAACATGCAAATGTGAGTAGATTAATAGGTACTGCTTTGGCGGCCAGGTAACGGCATTCCATGTAGTCATGCTGGCCACATGACCACGGAAGTGTCTTCGGACGAACGCCGGCTCTTCGGCTTTGAAACAGAGATGAGTGCCGCCCCCTAGAGTCGGACACGACTGGACTTAATGTCAAGGGAAACCTTTACCTTTACTACCCTTGAAATAGTCATTTCAAAAAAGCCATTCAGTGTAGGAGTACCCATGTCTCTCTGCTGAATGAGAAGTAACTGAAATTCTTGAAACAAGAATTTAGACAAGGATTACTCTGTACATGAAATAAAACAGGCCAGATATATAGGAGGAGGGAAAAAAAACATTTTACTTGTATACACATTTAAACACCTTACATATAGAAAGGAATCAATTTTGGTAATATAGGTTCCTAATTTTTTTAAAAAGATATATTTATTTTTCCTGATGCATTAAAGTACTTTTTTTAATAATTCTATTTGATCTGTATATATTATATTCAGGATTTTTATTTTACTGTTGCAGGCTCAGTGGCAAGAAAGATATCAATACAACAGACAAGTGTTCAAAACACAAATAAGTAACTATTATCTGAAGAATCTTCCAGACACTCATTGAACATCAAGCACAAGTGTGATAAAAGAGAAAGGCAAAGCTAATGCTATAGAATGAAAAGCAGCAGGTTCAAGATAGAGGCTAATCTAACAGAAAATAAAAGATTGACTAAATTGACTGCATAATGAGGTCACTTCTGGAAAACTGCAAATGTACATAAAATATATAACATAGTGAAATTCAAAGCAGTCTTCAGTTGAGGTTTGTGGTATGAAATGCTGGGATAGACAATTGGTTCTTCTCCAGGGTGCTGAAGGTCTCTTGAATTTTTAGTTCTTTAGCCCACTGCAACTCTTTTGTCTGCTCAGATTGGTAAAAATTTTCTCACAAAAGACTTTGTGCTAATATATATTAGATGCACGTAACTATAGCCATAGAAGATCAACAAGTATTTTATTTATTTTCATCTTGCTATTTTTATCCTTATCTTGCTGTTTTTCTTTTGAATTCTATCAAATAAATGCTACCTTATTTGAATAATTTCCAATGCAGATTTCTTCTGTTAAATTACGGGTGATTCTGCAGTTAAACCTTAAGTGCTAAATTAAATGTTGTTTATTCATTCAGTCACTTCCGACTCTTTGTGACTTCATGGACCAGCCCACGCCAGAGCTTCCTGTCAGTCGTCAACACCCCCAGCTCCCCCAGGGACGGTTCTGTCACCTCTAGAATATCATCCATCCACCTTGCCCTTGGTCGGCCCTTCTTCCTTTTGCCCTCCACTCTCCCTAGCATCAGCACCTTCTCCAGGGTGTCCTGTCTTCTCATTATGTGGCCAAAGTATTTCAGTTTTGCCTTTAATATCATTCCCTCGACCACGGAACAACGGACTGGTTTAAGATTGGGAAAGGAGTATGGCAGGGCTGTATACTCTCACCCTACCTATTCAACTTGTATGCAGAACACATCATGCGACATGCTGGGCTTGAGGAATCCAAGCCTGGAGTTAAAATCACTGGAAGAAACATTAACAATCTCAGATATGCAGATGATACCACTTTGATGGCTGAAAGCAAAGAGGAACTGAGGATCCTTATGATGAACGTGAAAGAAGAAAGTGCAGAAGCTGGCTTGCAGCTAAACCTCAAAAAAACCACCAAGATTATGGCAACCAGCTTGATTGATAACTGGCAAATAGAGGGAGAAAACGTAGAAGCAGTGAAAGACTTTGTATTTCTAGGTGTGAAGATTACTGCAGGTGCTGACTGCAGTCAGGAAATCAGAAGACGCTTAATCCTTGGAAGAAGAGCAATGACAAATCTCGATAAAATAGTTAAGAGCAGAGACATCACACTGACAACAAAGGTCCACATAGTTAAAGCAATGGTGTTCCCAGTAGTAACATATGGCTGCGAGAGCTGGAGCATAAGGAAGGCTGAGAGAAGGAAGATAGATGCTTTGGAACTGTGGTGTTGGAGGAAAATTCTGAGAGTGCCTTGGACTGCAAGAAGATCAAACCAGTCCGTACTCCAGGAAATCAAGCCAGACTGCTCACTTGAGGGAATGATATTAAAGGCAAAACTGAAATACTTTGGCCACACAATGAGAAGACAGGACACCCTGGAGAAGACGCTGATGCTAGGGAGAGTGGAGGGCAAAAGGAAGAGGGGCCGACCAAGGGCAAGGTGGATGGATGATATTCTAGAGGTGACGGACTCATCCCTGGGGGAGCTGGGGGTGTTGACGACCGACAGGAAGCTCTGGCGTGGGCTGGTCCATGAAGTCACGAAGAGTCAGAAGCGACTAAACGAATAAACAACAACAACACCATTCCCTCAAGTGAGCAGTCTGGCTTTATATCCTGGAGTACAGACTGGTTTGATCTTCTTGCAGTCCAAGGCACTCTCAGAATTTTCCTCCAACACCACAGTTCCAAAGCATCGATCTTCCTTCTCTCAGCCTTCCTTATGCTCCAGCTCTCGCAGCCATACGTTACTATGGGGAACACCATTGCTTTAACTATGCAGACCTTTGTTGTCAGTGTGATGTCTCTGCTCTTAACTATTTTATCGAGATTTGTCATTGCTCTTCTCCCAAGGATTAAGCGTCTTCTGATTTCCTGACTGCAGTCAGCATCTGCAGTAATCTTCGCACCTAGAAATACAAAGTCTTTCACTGCTGCTAAATTGAATAACTACTTTAAAAATAAGATTGCCCAGAACTGTAATGATCTATTGATTCCTTGCCAAGTCTCATCTTCCTTCTCATTTGAATAATTAAGAGCTAGGATATGGTGGCAGGGATTATATTTCTTGCTTTAAGGTAGAAAATGTAATGTTAGAAAATATAATATGATTTATAAGATGAATCAGAATTAAAATATAGAAGCTCCTTGAATTATTGAAAATAAACTTGGTGGAGTTTTAATTCAAGAAGGTGTTTTTTTAATTGACAATGTACCATCAAGTCAGTGCCGATTCTTAGCAACCACATAGGTAGACCTTCTCCAGGATGATTTGTCCCCTACCTGATCCATCAGGTCTCCCAATGGTGCACCCATCACCACTGCAATTGAGTTCATCCACCATGCAGAAGGTCCTCCTCTTCTTTTTTCCTTCCATCTTTCCTGGCATTAAAGGCTTCTAAAGGGAACTCAGTCTTCACATAATGTGTCCAAACTATTATAATTTAAGCCTGGTCATTTATGCCATAAGTGAGAAGAAGGTAGAAGGGTAATCTCTCTCTCACCATTGACTACTTTGCTGGCCTATTCATCATCAAAGTTATTAGACCACACATTCAGAAAGTAAAACCAGCATCTTCCATCAAACTCTTTCTACTCAAAGAACATAAATAATCATTAGCTACTCAAAGCCAAACAAGCATGCAACTGTAACATATATTCCAGATACAGATATATGAATATACAGATATAGATAAAGACATTCTTGGATGGTATGCATCTGGCATGTGGGTGTTGTTATATATTCTAGGCCAATTGAAATGTTGTAATTAGTCTGATAAAAGGAGTGCCTCTATGGAATTCAATTTTTCTCATGTCCTAGATGATTCCCCTCCCCCTCTCTTCACAGACATTAGAAATATACAGTATATCAGTTTTAACTAGTTGTTTTCAATTTTGGGTGTGCTCAGTCACAAACCCATTCAATTAAATGGTTACATTATTCTGTCATCTCAAAAGATGCACAAGAAAATTTGCATTTCTTATGAACTCTCCCCAAGTTTATATTCTGTGGGCAAGAAATTTATTCCAAAACTGGAAATGTTTGGGATTCAAAGGGTAGCTGTGTTCCAATCCTTGTATTATTCTGGGGAACATGAATTAGGTTAATTGGCTTAAAAATGAAGACTGAACTAAATTCTGAAACATCTATAATATATAATCTATATAACATCTATTTTTCCAGATGCTTCTATAGTTTTCCATTCATCTAGTGAAAGTTAAATGCTAAACCTATGCTGAATCTTTCTAGGAACCATGTCTAGGCTAAATATAACTGGGAAAGCACAGTTCCACTGAATTGTTGTAATGGCCACACCACCTCTGAAAATCAAATGCCTTAATCTCTCTTTTCCAGCTGCTGTGTATTATGCGCCCATCTGATTTGACTATTGATCTGTGAGACTGTTGATGACACCCACTCCCCAAAATCAAGGGAGGCAATGCAGGTATTGGACCAGTGTCTGGAAACTGTAATATGGTGATGGTGAGGACCAATAAACTGAAGCTGAATCATGCTTAAGACAAAGGCAATGTGGATTGGCAGCTCATGGAACCAGGAATTGGTAGGTCTCCAGTCCTGGATAGTGCTTTGTGAAGAAGGAGACATGGAGTTTTGGTATATTTTTGGATTCATCCCTATCATTTGAGATCCAGGTGGCAATGGTGGCTTAGAGCGCCTTCAGTCAGCTACGTCTGATCTAGCAGCTGTAACTCTATCTGGATAGAGATGGCCTAGCCTCAGTAATCAATACTCTGGTAATCTCTTTTGATTACTGTAAAACACTCCACACAAGGATGCCCTTGAAGAATACTTGGAAATTGCAACTAGCGCAGAACATGGCAATGAGGCTGTTTTGTGCATAACACCTTTCAGAGACTGCACAACACCAATCTAAATGAATTGCACTGGTTGTCTATATGTTACCAATAGTTTGAGTAACAAAAGTCCTTAACAGTTTAGGACCCTGTAGGCCCCACTAGGTCAACCAGATCAGAAAATCAACTCTACAGGAAGATTAGAACTATATTTTATTGAGATAGGCTATATTAACAGAATCTTGCAAGTCTGGGGTGTGTTACCTCCCCTCCTTCTTACACTCCAGTCAATCAGGGAGAGATTTGCCTGAGCCGCTTTCAGATATTATCTTGCTTCCACTGACTTAAATAATGTTTTAAGCCTAGGTTCTTGAACATTTCTGTCAAGGTCTTCTCCCTTACTCTCTACACTTTCTGATAACTTGTGGAAATACTTCTTCCGGTGTGCACTTGCCTGAACATTAAGATCTTGGTGGCCTGGGGGCTCCTCAACATCTCACTGATGAAATAGGCATAATATATCGGGATACAAAAGAGGGCCTGTGTTACCCAGGCTTTGGACTGCCCTTCCCTGAAAGCCAAACTAACACCAACATTATCTGTCTTTTGATGCCAGATGAAGTCTTGGCTTCTTACTCATTCTTGCATTCAAGATTCAGCATCCTTACCTTGACTGTGTCTTTTGTCCCTTAAGTGCTCCTTTGTCAACGCTGTTTATTATAGTATGCCTTGAATGGGGTATTTTATATTAGTTTATTATTTTACTTGCTTTTATTGTTTTATCTTGCTTTAGGGATTGTAGTCTGCCATCTATATCCTGTCCACAGTCCTCTGGATAGTGGAGAGGCTACAGATAATAAATAAAAATAAGAATAAATCCTGGCCAATACTTAAAAGTTTAGAAATGCTTATGCCCTCCATCTATTTCAATTGGCTGTATGAGCAAGAATCACATAAATCATGCTGTTTGTGTTAACCTGTAGTTATAAACCATCATGACACATAACAATAAAAAGTGATCTAGGCAAAAGAATACTTGATGCATTCAGCCCAGTGTTGTCAAGTCAAGGTCTGTAGACATGAGCATAATAACTCATAAAAATATGGATGATAGCATGCAAATAATATTGAACTTTAAGTCAAAAGCACTTCCTTCAATTTGGCAATGGACGTACCAGATACCTGCTCTTGTTTGGTTGCTCCATCCCTTGCCCTGACCCAAATAATACCAACTGAACAGTGAAAAGATAGAAGACAAAAAGAAAGCAGGCTGTTTCACCCTTTTGTAACTATATTCTCTTCTTTATCTTCTCTCTCTAAAATCATCTCAAATCTTGTGTAACCTCTACATTCTTTATTTTCATTTATCCACCTCCTAATCCATTTCTCTAATTGTATACAATTAAACCAAGATATCTTTCTTCCCCTTAGTACCTCTCTTATTCAATCTATACTATTCATTTCTTTCACCCAATCTTTTATTCAAAATATTTTCTTCTCCCTTAATTCCTTTTCCAATTCCTTCTTTAAATTTATAGGGAATTTTTCCATCACCACCACTGGGGTCAATGGGGAAACAACTGGCATTAATTTTTCTTTATATTTTGCCCAAATCCTTAAAATAGTTTTTAAAAGGGGATTCTCCACCCTTTCCAACCATTTCTTAGTTGGTTTATTAAAAAATACATTTTCCAATTTCCATTCCACTTCTTGCATTTCCATCTCCAACCAGTTCAACTCTCCTTGTCCAACCATACCATCTAGAATACATCTTATTTGATTAGCTATATAATATAATCTTAAATTTGGGAGCCCCAGTCCTCCAGCTTTTTGAGGCTTATACCGTCTATTTTTATTCACCCTTGCTTTCTTATCCCCATTACAAGAATTATTAAATATGGTTTGCCAACTCTTCATCTCTATCTCTGATACCTTAATTGGTAACATCCTAAATAAAAATTTTATTCTAGGTAAAATCTTCATTTTAATAATTGCTCTTCTGCCAAACCATAATAATTTAATTTTCCTATACTCCTCCAACTTCTATTATTAGAAATTGAAGCTCAACAGGATTATCTTAAATAAGAATGGGATCATGATTTAGCAGAACAAATAAGTAGTCAGAGTTGGGATAGGATATGGGATATGCACATTTTAAAAACTATGTCTGTAAGGATAAAGGAAAATTATTTTAAATTGGTTGGAGATGGTATTTGACACCTGTAAGACTAAATCAGATAGATAAGAAATATTCAGTATTATGTTGGAGGGGATGCCAGGAGTTCGGCACTTATCTCCACATGTGTTGGAGTTGTAAACAGGTACAGAAGTTTTGGCAATTGGTATTTAAAGAGATAAATGAGATAACTGAGATAAATTTGGAAGTATGTCTGGATATAGTGTTGTTATGCACTCAAACTATTAAAGATTTAATTACAAATCTATTGACGGTGGCAAGACTAATGATAACTAGAAAATGGAAGGTACAAGGTGATTATCAAATAGAGGAATGGTATAAAGAAGTGTGGGATATTGCAATAAATGATGTTAACGTGTAATATTAAAGCTAGAAGGGGGTTGCAGAGCCAAAATGATTTTGCAGAGATCTGGAACATATCTGAAGAATTCGTCTTGTTAAAAGGGAAAGGATGTACACCTTCACAAGAATTATTACATTTCTGGAAAGAGGAATGATTAAGCAAAATATTGGTGGGGGTGGGGTGCACATTAAGGTTTTATTTATAATTATAATTATTAAATTTATATATAAAAGTAATAGAGGTTGGATATAAGTTTACAAAGCTATGTATGTATGTGCTTAATGAAATAAACAAACAGCAGAATGAAAAAAAATGCTATTAAAAAAAAGAAGAAAGCAGGCTGGTTTTGCCTCAAATATACAATTTCTGCATCTTTGTATCTTACTAACATGGTGAGTCACTTTGTCAGAATACAGTGAGTTGCCTTATTGTAGCTGATAGATTCAGACCCACCAGACATGTAAATACAGCTGTTCACACTCAGTAAATATTAGAGCCTGCAAATAAGTTGATATATAAATGTAGCCTTTGTCCAATACAGGAGTCTTCTCAGTCATCAAGCCATTAAAGAACTCTACTGTCTCCACTATTTTTCCCTTATAACTGATCAATTTTACTGGCTTTTCTTTTTCTAAGCTCTCTCAGCTCTCTTTCTCTCAATCACACACACACACACACACACACACACTCCCTTTCCCTCCCACATACACAAAGTTACAAAAGAAAGATGAGTAATGGTCAAAGAAAGTAAGCTCTAGAGAAAAAGTTGTCAAGATTATAGTGCAGCTGTTCAATAGGTTAGCCAAAAGAAAGACATGTTCTTATTAAGAATAGTACATTTATATCAATTCAGTATATATTTGTAGACCCAATGTTTAATATATCAAGAGCTGCAACTGCTGTATAAAAATCAGTCAAACACTGATTTATAACTAAATTTAGCAGCCTGGTGTTAAACTGGTTCACATGCATGAAAATGCTATGCATTTTTTCATCCATTGTTCTTAACTCTGAACTTTATATATCAGTATTAATGTGGTCCTTCTAGTATTAGTAGTATTAACTGCTGTTTATTACCAACTGCCATGATCCCCTGCTTGTCAACTTCCAGTATTCTACAAAATAGGTCAGGCACAATGACAGAATTCCATATCAGCTATAAAACAACTGACTTGATCATTGTAAAGTGTTCTTTGCAAGGGGAATTAAAGCTAAATTTGAACAAGCAAACATGTATAAAAAGGAAGTTATTCCATTCTAATATACGCAGAGTACAATAAAATAAAACAAAAAAACTTGTGAGAAATGCAAAAAAGAGAAAAATTGCATTAATACTTTCACTCTGAACTTCGGACTAATGTTGCAGTTCATTGGGCATTCCACTTGGAAGTAAGAGACATTAAATATGGAAGGATACTTTACCCCAATCTGAAATCTTAACAGATATGACTTTCAACAGAGTATCTCCCGTCCTGGTACTAACTATATCAGTATTTTGATGGATTATGATATGGTGAAAACTGCCTTACTCAAATCTCATCATTCCCTTTAAGCTAAGTAAGTATCAAGAGAATGAAAGCTGAGGAAACATTTTTTTAAAAAAATTAAAATTAAAAAGAGGCACTTCCTTCCAAAAACAACATAATGAAATATCAAGACTCTGTTATGGAAGAAAAATGGGAAATGAGGCACAGGAGATATAATATTTATTCATTCATGCTGTTTATAATATCCTGCAGGAAGCCAGAGTAAGATTAATGCATATCAATTTGGTATCTTGTGTTGAACTTTATGGGAAATTCCTACTGAAAAAGCAGAGAAAAGGCAGCATACTGTTTAACAGACATATTGTTTAGTCTTCCTGTCCTATCATATTGAAAGCCAGTGTGATGTAGTAACTAGGCAACTAGGCTTAGCTCAGGGAATTCAAAATCACTTTGTGTTCACACAACATGCTTATTCCTAAATCTAGATTAACAAAACACGATTGCTATGTTCAGATATCATGCTGTGGCCAAATAAATAAGCCATATTACAACTTCCTGTAAATGTCTGGTTTCCATAACATGCTATGACAACACCTGGCTTTCCAATAATGCATTGGAACACAAACCACTTCACCTCATTTTAACCTTGTCTAGTCAAGAGTGTTGCTCTTGTCTAACATACCTAGGACATTGTGAGCTAAAAGCAGGGGAACTGTGTAAGCTCCTTGGAGGAAGGGAAAAATGAAAAAATGCCCGCCCCTGTTTAAAAGGCATCTTAACTATACTACAGTAGTGAAGTCGCTGTGTTAACTATGGATTCTGATTAGTGCCTTCCTGTTGATAAACAGTATTATCTCCTCTGTCAACAACCTGAAATAAATATCCAGTCTGGTCTAGTGGTTAAGGCAAAGGGCTAGAAACCAGAAGCCTGAGAGTTCTAGTCCCGCCTTAGGCATGAAAGCCGGCTGAGTGCCCTTGGGCCAGTCCCCCTCTCTCAGCCCAACTCACCACAGGGTGGTTGTTGTGGGGAAAATAGGAGGGAGTACTAGGTTTGTTCGCCGCCTTGAGTTATTCATAAAAATAATAAAGGCAGGATAGAAAATAAATAAATAAATAAATATTTTTTCCCCCTTGGCGTGAGTTGTCATGAAAACAAAAACCTAAGTCTTGAAAGGTAAATCTAAGCCTTGAGGCCTAAACTTTCCTTCTACTAAGTTCATGTAGTAATAGCCAAGTTTAAGTTAAACTCGTATAACAAAGTTTCCTGATATATACTGGTTATAATTTTTCTTTTAAAAAGGAGGGAGAATGCCAGTCCTCAAGAGACCACATATCCTGTACATCTCAGATCTTATCACATTTCAATCCAGTTTCTTGTAACTGAAAAAGCTCTAGCTAATTGCCACAGTAAACACGTTAAGCTTTAGATCTCAAAAGATAATTCTGAAAAATGATCTTGTTAAAATTTTGGAAGTAGAAATAGGCAGCTAACAACACATATAAAGCACAAGCCTTTCTGAAGGTATACCATAATATCCTTTTCTCACACTTTGCAAACAATGAAACTTAGACCATAGAGGGGTTCATACATATTAAGCCATGACAGTGCTAGAAACTGAATCCTTTATTAGTTGAGGGTCAATTACTGGTGGTAAAGCCCTAATATGGAAAAATAGATTGTACTACTCCAGACTACAAACGGAAGAACACCTTCATGGGCTTTAAAGCTAACCACATGGTACCTGCAACTGTGAGGATGGGGTGGGGAAAATACCCTGGTGTGGTCTCTATTCACTGAAAGCCAACAATTTCAAAGTACACAGAGGTGACACCGTCACCCAGCCCTCACCATGTCACTGGATGCTGAAACTATTACTTCCCTTGTGATAGATGTTCCAGTGTCAGGGTTTATTCAACATTCAAAAACTAAAATAAAGGAGGGTGTGCCTGCACTCAGTTAATAGTATAGGCAGTGAACAGATAACCTACTCCTGAAGGAAGAATTACTTTATTGCTTCTGTCCCTCTAGCGGAGGAAGAGGAAGAGGAGAAGCAGCAGAAGAAGTTGTTTTTTGGTAACTCTACACAAGCTGTGTGTAGCTTTATGCAGTTCACTAAGCCATCTATTAAGATCTTCCTAGTTTCTGATAAAGCTCCTAGGCTTTTCTCCTACTCTGGAATTGCAAAAAAAAAAAAAAAGTTGTTTCCAAGCAGCTGGTGCACCAAAATACACAACCACTAATTGGACTCTTCACTGGTTCAAGTTGTGCTAGTTTGCTCTGCAAACATTACGTTGTTGTTGTTGTTAGTTGCCATCGCAAACATTACGTAGGGAAGGAAAACTGACTAAGAAGACTGACTGTGAGATGGGAATGTGTTTGGTTTATTTTTCTAGTTGCAGCCTCACCCTTTGTGCTAGTCAATCAACTTCATGGTGAAATTATCTTAAATGGCAAGACAATTCTGAATTAATTTCACTCCTGAAGGGAGGACTTATTTTTAAGCAGTATATAGAGTTTTGAAATCACAGAGAAAAAGACAGGGACAGCCACAAACAACCTTCTAAGTTAATAAAAACATGCCCCTTATCTGTAGTCTTCTAAAAACAGCCCCAGAGTAAATTACTTCTCTGTTTCTTTTCTTCCTTCAAATGAGGCTCTGGGTACACATGTGGATATGCAACCATTTTTGTTTCACACTCATTAACACAATATTAATTTTCTATATTTCCAAGACCTGGTAATTATTAACTGGGTTTAGATATCATGCTTAGGCATGTTTAACTATGATTTCTTGAATAACAATCAACATAATAAGCTAACCATTGGGAAAAAATTCTAATAGTAAAAAAGGCTTCATAGTGAGGGGAGGGGTGAATGATAAAACATATGACATAATGGAAACCATGTGACTTCAAGCTTTGATGTCACAATGGACATTTCATTTTCATGCCAGTGCAGTTTGTACAGTGAGTTGACAGTGGAACCAATTGCCCAGTTAGGAGGAGACCCTACGGGATATTAAACAGCCATCTTACAGGATGCTGTAATCTGAGCAAGAGGTTGGACTTGATGGCCTAAACAGAGTCAGTTCCAATTCTATGATAAACCAAACAAATGATTTGATGGTTTAATATAATATGTGAACCTAGTCACTGACACGATGCATCTTACTCATCAAAGGCACTGTCTAAAATCTGGTCACACTTCTAATGGTTTCACTTGGCTTTTCTGAGGTAAGCACCTTAAATCTCCCAAACAAACCAACAGTCCCTCCACCACACAGTTTAATTGGACTGAGACATGCAAACTGTGAATGCGCTACACCACCTTATCTAGAAGGGCAATTCTCAGGGCTAAACATCAACAACTTTACACCAGTTCCTTGCAACCTTTGCTACTCCAAACTGAATGTTTGTTTCACAGCAGTACAGCCCAGTTCTCTCTAGGAATACTGAAAAGATAGCCAAAATTCAGTGGAACTTGCTCCTATATAGATGTGCCTCCAATGGCAAATTTATATTATAATCCTTAACAGATTTATGTAGAGTAAACCTAATTAAAAACAGGAAGGCATCCTTATGAATAAACACACTCAACACTGAACAATTAAAATCCCTAAGCAGTGACTAATGAGGTTTTTTCCTAACTCTTCTGATTCAGATAAAAAGAATCATCTGTCTTACTAATACAAATGATAAATCAAGAAGTTGAATTGTATCTGCAAAAACTTGAAGCAATGATTTGACAGAATAGCTGTCTCAAGTTCTTTTGGGAGGGAAAAATACATTTTAATTTCAGATTGTTCTGCAAGAATCTAAAAGAAAACCTACACATTCTATTTTTTTTCCTCTTGCTTTTGCCTAGATCATTTAGATAAATTATTCAGCCAGTATTTGAAAGTTTGGAAAACTATTTTTAAGTGGAAAACCTTCATTAACTTTCATAGCAATCCATCAAAAATAATAGTTTGTGTGCTGCTTATACTGAAGTAACTCTTACATAAAAAAAATCTCAGCTGTTGCAAAATAAATTAATTACAAGCTACCTTATTTTTATGCAAGGTTTCTTTAAAAAACAAAAGCTAAGTAAAAATAGACAGCTTTGCAAATGTACTGATGCTATTATTATTATTTGCATTCAAAATTCAAAGGCCTTTCAAATTTACTGATATATCTCATTTATACTTCTCCATAACTGGCAGTGGACCTCTGGGAATTCTTGAGTGCACTACAAAAGGAAATTACCAATTTAAGATATTAAAGAAGAATCCTTATTCTGCATTGCATTGGCATGAGCTGCAACTTCATAATGTTTGGCTAATATGAGTAATAATTTGCTCATAGTGAGTTCAGTTAAGCTGATATCAGTCTCAGTGCTTCCAATGAAAGGAAATTAAATAAATATATGCTAGATGGTGCAGTCTACTCAGCAGTTAGTCATTTTGAGTTTAATCAGTTTTACTCTGAGGCAGCATGTAGAGTTAGAGCTTAAATCTCTTGAACTCATATCAGTAGGGTCGGGACCTAATAGGCTTAGTTTTGGCTAGATTGTGCCAAATCATTCTGCTCACAATCTGTAATTCATCAATAGACCAAATACATACAGATCTCAATGAAATTGCAGTTAGTTGTGATAAAAGCCTAACTCTTGTTGACGTGGTAGAACCTATTATTAGGCTAGCCACTGTCTTGATTTTTTTGACACCCCCCTGCAGATACCCCTGCCATTTTCAACTGCCAGTGACGGTTCCCATTGCCAAATGGTCCATTGTTCAAAACACTACCAATAAAAATTAAAGCTGGATGTTGGAGAAAGGTGATGCTAAATTTACTCCTTGCTATCTAGTTTTCTGTGTACTGTATATGACATTTATTCTAATTTACATGGAAACACATCATATAGACCCCACCAACAGCCTGGAATGGAACAGCCTGTGTCCAAATTTGTCCAACTAAGCCAAAATCCTACTGTGAGCGTTAGTGGCTGAGCCAGTCATAAATAGTAAATTGGTTTCAGTGGGACTGTGAGCTACCTTTGCTGAGCTGGTAAACCTATTTCTACAGCATTTTACTTCTGGCCTTCAGAGAATTAAAAGAAACAAGAAAGAAGAAATAAAAAGGGACGAATAAATAAAAATGCCAGACAGAGATGTACCATCCTAAGCTTCTGAGCTATTTTCACTATATTTCGCTTGACGACAGTTAAGTTGCATAAAGGGAACTATAGCCTGCAACGGTCTTGAATTTTACAGATGGTTTTGGCTACCACAAAAGGCTTCTGACATATTGGAAGAGCCGCAAAGAACGGTAGCAGCAAGAATAATGAGATGGGAACAAGGAGAGATTGAAGGAACTGGAGATGCTTATCTTTGAGAAAGATAATCAACAATTCCAGCAGTCTTGTAATACCTAAGATGTCACACCAAGGAAGTCCATGATCTGCTCCTACAATGAACTTAAATTACAGAAAGGTAGATTTCCATTAAATATCGGCAAAACATTTTAACAGTAGTTTGACACCAGGACTAATTTCAGAAAGAGGTGCTGGCCTTTCCTTCACTGGATAGGTTCTAGCAGAGACTGGATAAACACTTGTCAAACAATTTTAATTGGGATTTCTGCATGAGTAATAGGTTGGACTCAATTATCTGAATGGCTCCTTCTAGTTTTATGATTCTAAGCACTAGAGATTTCCACTCAGCATCAATTTCTCAGTCTAATTGGCCAAGAGTGAAAGGGACAAAGAAAAATAGAGGATAGATATGATGAATTTAATTCTTTGCACACCATAATGGCATTGCAAATAGAGTATGTTTAGAGTTGTGCTGTTATTCTCTGAGAATTCTACTCACCAACAATCTTCTAAAGTCTAGAACTGAATTATCTAAATGTGCATAATCTTGCTTTAAAAAAATCAGTTTCCATCACCGCAGGGGAAAGACAGAACAAGCAGAACATAATTTAAAGATAAAACATTGTATCTTGTTTTTTTATTTTTCAAGGTTTGTCTGTGAAACAGCTATTGTTCTGCCGTATATTTGGTATTAAGACACACCTAGTATTTAGCTTGATATTGCACAGAAGAGATTAGGAATGTTAGTTCACCAACATATGGCACTAGTGATAAACAATAGCTACTTATTTATTAAATAATTATGTGATCCAGTAAAATTTATTTTTGAAGAAACCTTTTAATTAAAAGAAAAAGTTTAAAGTGTTTCTTAAGCCACCCAGCTTCAGTACAATGACGTAAAGTTAAACACATTTAAATGTTATTTATTGCATTTCCATTCTGTCTTTTTTTCTGGAAGCTCAAGGCACATCATGGCAGATCTCTCGTAATGTAATCCCTACAACAACCCTGCAATGCAGTCTGGTCTGAGAGAGAATGAGTGATCCAATGTCATCCACGTGAGCTCTGTGCTTGGGTGAGAACCAAAGTACAGTTATGAATACTTAGGATTAGACAGTTATAACATGGCCCTATGAATGTTTACTTTATAACTTTCAATGGGTCTTACTTCCAAGTACATGAATGTAAGACTGTGGCCTAAGGTACAAAGTTAAGTCTCTCCAGTTGAAATTCATGGCACTTCAGAGGGTTTAACGTATGCAGAATTGTTCCCCTTGTTATTAATAATAACAAACATACAGCACAAGCAGCCACCCATTCAGTTTCCTCAAGCAATGAATGATTGTTTCTCCTGGGAGAAAAACAAAGCAACCTCTTTTAAAATGCTTTCCTGTTTTTAATAGATGGTATTTTAACACAAAACCTCTATCGTCTGGATTCACAAGAGAGATCCATGGAGAGGTGAAGAGAAGTATGCTGCTACTGCATTGTGTCCATTTAAAGGATAGGAAAAAGCCAAATATATAGTCTAATCAGGACAGGAGAAGACAGCTCAATACTACATCAATGCTGAAGTTGGTTTTCAACAGGGCAAAACGTAAGTCTGGATGGACCAGGATATATTGCAGAGGACAGTTCACAAGATGTATCAGGTGGGTGTCCTATAGTACCAATATCTGATGATAAAATAAATTACTGTAAATCACCTTGGTGTTAGTCACTGCAAAGGTATCTTGTTCCAGATTTAATGTAAGAAAAAGGCTGATACACTAAAAAGAATACCTTAAAGAGAGACAGATACACCCCAAAACATTCCTGTGAAGTAATAACTCCATTCTCTCTCATCGATATAGATACACAAGCATAGCTAAACTATTCTGCATTCGCAGTTTTGCAAGGCATAGGGAATGTAATACTGCAGAGAAAGAGAAAAAAGTCTATTTTTTTTTTCAAAAAAGAGGATCATGGAGATCATTGGAGGGTAGAGATCATTTTTAAACTTAGGCTGAAACAGGGATTGGTCCTACAAAATGAAACAAAAGCTAATCTCTAAAATGGAGAGTGAAAGTGTTGGAAAAGAGGAGGAGGAAGAGAGAACAATTACAGATTTCACAAAAAGGTTAATGAATTCTTGGTTGCTTCCAGTTGGACTAACCACTAGTCCCCCATTCCTGTGTCCCAAGACAGGACTCCAAATGCACACTCAGAAGTAGACTCTCCCTTTACATAAAACTCCACACTTTAAACTCTCCCTTAGTTTTTCATTATTGTCAGTAGACCTAAACAGTCCTTTAAATACCCTTATATATGAGTATAACCCACCCACACCCAAAGAATGAAATGTAGATTCGCTGTAATCTGAATCTTCATGTATGTACATCCCAACAGTACTGCCTGAACCATTTATTTCAGGGAAGATTGCTTTATATTTGGTAGCACTGAGCAGTTTTTCTTTGTCTTCTCTGCTTGGGAAGAAGAAGAAAAAAAGACACATCCTTCTGTTTGCAAGAACAAAAAAAAAAGTAAATGAAGAACGGAATTTAATTTGACATGCGTTTGAATACTGATGGGTCGGTTAGTTCTTTTGTATATTTTAGCAATAGTAATCATTATCTTCAAGATTATAATAACAGCCACTCAAATATATACAAACACCAAAAACAATGTCTTTTGGCGAGGTCCCCACAAAAAGAAGTCAACAAAATCAAGACAGTACCACTGTTTGCAAGAGCCCAGGAGTATCTGTTTCCAAATGCGATCTTTCTGGATGGGGATTCTGTGGTTCTGGGGCAGAAGCCGAGGGGACACTAGAATCCTGGGCGATTTCCCCTGAACTGGATGATTCTTTTCCTTGGGGTATCTCATACGAATCACCTGCCTGGGTGCTGGTGCTGGTGCTGGTGCTGCTGCAGTGGTCCCGTTCATACTCCTCTTGTGCCTTCTGCATTTTCCGCTTCTTCATCTTCCTCTTGTGAACGTGGAAGGTGATCAGGGAAAGAAGGATCAGGCAGAAGATGAGGGCGACCAAGACAATTAAGACAAAAGTGGACGAGAAGGACTGGAAGAACTGCCCCATTTGTGTGATGCAGGTGCTGCTGGCGTTGGAAGAGCCAGATGTCCTATTCAAAAGGCAGGGGGGCGGGGAGAGGCCGGACCCTTTGGACAGCTCGGCACTCATTGAGGAGAGTTGCTTGCTCTTTCCCCCCCCTAAAAGATGCTGCAGAGGTCTCCACTGAGGTGCTTGCCACCTTACGCTGGGGAGGGAAATGCCTTGCCCAGCCCTTCACACCTCCCTCATTCTTCTTTGCTGGAGGAAGGGAAGACGAAAAAATAAATAAATGTTCCATGCCTTAAACAAACCAAGCAGACATCCCTCGACCCAAGCGAGCAACCTTTCTTTGCGATTTTTCACCCTTTCAGCCACCGTATGATTTCCACGCCAAAAAGAGCTACAACCCAGCGGCGGTATTTGGAATAAGAAGGCACAGCCTCTTATAGACGAGATCTTCAAAGGTAAGGAATCGAGGTCTGCAATGTCTTAAGCCCCGCTGTCCTCCACACCCCAGAAAGAGACAGCCCTTACAATTTCGTGGGTCACGATTGCTGACTGCCACAGAGATTTAAATCTATATATACCAGCAACCACATTTTACCCACCCCCGCACCCCGCTAATTACTCAGCAGCTTGATAGCTCGGACTACCTGACCATTTCCCCAAGTTCTCGAGGCTGAGAAAGTTTGGACGCCGTGAAGCTTTTGGGGTTTTCTCCCCCGGCCACCCCCCACCCGGCAGCACCCGCCACCGGCGACACCCCGCCTGCACGACAGCTAACCCCGCAGGCGTCTCCGGGGGAAGACCCGCTGCGCGGAGCAAAGGCGAGCCTTGTGAGGAGGAAGGAAGGAAGGAAGGAAGGAAGGAAGGAGACGCGCTTCTTTAGCTCACCTGCTCCGTGGTGTCTGCGGAACTGGAGGGAGGGCGAGAGGAGGAGGGTGGCAAGGATGCCCCCGACAACGGGCTGCGGAAAGCGTTGAATGAAACGGGCAAAGCCGCCGCCGCCGCCTCTCGCAAAAAGTGGGCTCGCAGCCTATAGCCAGCCCAGGCGGTGACGTCACGCAGCCAAGGTCTCCGACTGGCTGCGCTTCCCGCCGCGGTTCCTAGTTGTCGCCTCGCCGGCAGGGGGTACGAGCCGGCGGGGCTCCGTTGCCCCACGACGCGGCCCCTCGGACAAAGCGCGCCCCTTCCGCCCCGTGATGGCGCGGCGTCGAACTGAGGGGGAACACCAAGCACGCTTAAGTTAAGTTCAGCCTTAAGCACTTCAGGCAAGTGAGCGCGGACCTTGCTTGGAGGAGGAGTAGCCAAGTTGTTCTGAGCGGCTGCTTTCAGCCCAGCCAGGGTTAGCCTAGAAAAAAGGAGGGTCCGCTGCCACTCCCTCCAAATAAGAGTTATTTGGAGGTATTTTGGGAACTGTGGTTTGCTCAATTAGCTTCTGTTGGCTGGGTTCACTTGCAACTCACAAAAGGTGGGGTTAGAACATCTCACTTCCGAAAAGCTATATAATGGCTTAGTGCTATGTATGAACCTCGTTGTTACGTTTCTATAAGATGTTTAACCTGCTTACTGAATTAAATCCTTCATGCAATTAACTGAACCATCAACTGAGCAATGCACTACATGCTAAGGCCTGCCCTTCCCACCCCACATAGGGTAGTTCTTACCCAGCCGAGCAGCTGTGCAAATGCATCTATTGTCCTTAACTAACCTAGTTCAGTGGGTGATGTGAATGCAGCCACTCTTACCCTGTCTGATCTGTAAGCACTTTTCCCTTCTCAGCCACCTTTTCTGATTCCCGGTCTAAGCGCTACCTTGGCCTGTACAATTTGGTGTTACCCAGAATTGCAATACAGTACACCTAAAAGGGACAGGGCTTCAGTCATGCGGTCCTGTGGCCCTTTTTGACCCCCACCCCAGGAGATGATGCTATCCATCCAGTCGTGTCTGATTCTTGGCAGACCAGCTCTCTCCACTTTTTCTGATCTTGTATAGCTTCTTTTAGTTGTTTAATGCTCTGGCTGGTGCTGACTTTGATGGTGTCTATCCATTGTGTTTTTTGGCGGCCTACAGCCCTAATCATCCACCAAGATGAGAATGATGGGAGTGGCAGTGTGCAGGACCCAAGATCTGTAAGTAAAGGCAGTGAGGGGTGGGGGGTCACCTCTCAAATAGTTGAACAGTTTTATTACCATTTATATTGCCATTCTGTATGTGTTACTGAGAAATAAAACTGACAGTAAGAAAAAAGCAATAGCAAACTATTTTAATATAGTTGCCAAACTACACAGCCATGTTGTCACCCTGTGATGCCCATCAAAAGCAGGTGGAGCTTTGATTGCACAATGGGTAGTCCTCATTTAGTGACCACAATTGGGACCAGCAACTCAGTTGTTAAGCAAGGCAGCCACTAAGTGAAATCATGACTGTGCTTATGATCTTAGTTCAACTTTCCTTTGCTTTACAGACCTGCGAGGACTGGTCACAAAGTTACTTTTCATCACTGTCATAACTGTGGTCACTATACAAGGCAGTCGCTAAATGAGGACTACCTGTGCTGTGCCTACCATCTTGACTTTTTTGACCATAACCTGCAGACACCCCTGCTGTTCTGAGTGCCTTCCTTTGCTGAGGCTATACAAGTAGCTACCTAGAAGCCAACTTTCTCAGTTATAAGCTGCTACCCCATCCCTGCTTTATTGTCTTTTCAATGCCCCTCAAATACGTTTTGACATTCCCAGGATTTAAAATCCACATATTGATTTTTAACATGCCGCTGCTTAGAGACATTTTATTTGGATTGCCACTTCAGTTTTTTAATGTTATCTGTGTTAATTATTATGTCTTACTATACTTTTTTATTGTTTTGTAATTTTGTATGATTCTAGCCTGTTCTGAGCCATCCAGGAAAAGCCTGTTTCTCAAGGGGAACATGCAAAATGTTAAAATAAAGAAAATGAATTTCAATTATGGTCACATCTACATGGATAGTACCCAAAAGCAAGTTATTCTGGCACCCACAGCAGAAAAACTCAAAAGTGTTTCTCCATGGACATTAAAGCATGAGAATGATAAATAATTAATACTGTTTTTTTCATGGCAACTATTCACTTGCCTTTTCATAATATCCCAAATCAGCTGCTAGAAGCCAGTGGCTTACTTTGCCTAATGTAGGACCTTCCCAGCCTAAAGTTAAGACAGAGAAGGAAATCAGAGAGCAACTTAAAGCTAAAAAAAAATAATACTGGAAATACAGCTGCTTTTATGTCTTGTTTTCTAAAATATTCCAACTCAGTCTAGCAATTAAGATGCACAAGGACCTGTCTCAAGAGTCCTCATCAGACAAGGAGGACGACAACTAGGAAGAAATATTCCAAGAACCAGACAATAATGGAGCATAGACACATGGGAAGAGATGGACTGGGCATCACTGGCTCCTGTGAGGAGGCTCTAAGCCCACAACCCTACTGTGCTGCCCCACAGCTCCTGGGAAGAGTTGCCTCAGTAATGCTGCCACCAACCTTTTCTCCCCAGGGAAATCCCTTTCTATCCTAGTTTACTGAGGAGGACGCAAATGGTAATCCTCCTTCCATCTCTAGCTTGACCAGTATTAAAAACGCTGTCCTAAAGGCTTTCCTCAAAATGATTATCACTAATTCATTATGTTGACAATGAAGATATCAAAGTGGTGGATGGCTTCTGCCTTTTAGGATCAGCCATCAACAGTAAAGAAACAAGCAGTCAAGAAATATGCTGCAGACTAGCACTCAGTAGAGCAGCCATGAAGGTCTTGGAAAATATATTCAGATGTTGTGATGTGTCTATACAAACAAAATCAGAATCATGCAAGCCGTGGTATTCCCTGTGACACTCGACGGAAGCAGAAGTTGGACTGTGAAGAAGCAAAATAAAAACTTTGAACTTTGGTGTTGGAGAAGAGTCCTGAGAATACTGTGGACAGCAAAGAAAACAAAGCAATGGATCATTGAACAAATCAACCCAGAGTTCTTACTCGATTCACAAATGACCAGGCTCAGATTATCCTATTTCAGACACATTATGCAAAGACCTTGCTCTCTGGAGAAGGCTCTAATGCTGGGAAAAGTGGAAGGGAAGTGAAGATAATGACCAGCAGCAAGATGGATGGACTCGGTTACAATGGTGATGAATGCATCATTGGAAGACCTGAAAGACCAGGTATAAATTCCTGATTTCAAAACTAGATCTCTGTGGGGTTTTTTTTATCTGCCTCTCAACTACAGGGAAAGTGCTCAAACAGGAACAAAAATAAAAGGAATTGAAATAAGACCAACTCTCCTCTTTTTAAAAGCCCACCTGACAAGGGAAAACATCTGAATAGTTCCTTCAGATTTGATTTTCCTGGGCTTTCCTTGTATCTATGCCCTACCTGGATCAAGCTCATTTTCCTTTAATTGTTTAAATGTATTAACTTCTTAGAAAGATGCTGCACATTTAAGTCCCGGTAGCCACACTAAGCCTACAACAGACCTTAATTGCCTTCCTGGGACCCAGCAGACTGATGTGGATCAAGACCTTCCTCCAAATATTTTTCAAGAATACTGCTGCCATCTTTAGGTCAAATGTCAGGAGATGGAGTGGTGTAGTAGTGCTTGGCTAAGTTGAGAAGCTAAACTGGGCTATTTGGGAATAAACTAAAGAACCTGTCCAGCTCTGCTTGGGTTCTGGTACGCGGGTACTGTAAGTTGGACATGCAATGGCTGCTTGAACAATGTAAATCCATGATGGCCATTCATGATTCCCAGCTTGAAAGAATCCTTGCTACTTGGACATCCTTGGCATTTGATGTCAGCTCATTTCTTGACTTACAAATTTGTGTACTCCTTCAGACTGTTTCCTCAATAAGCTTGCTTTTTTGTTCTTAACGTGGACTGGCTTTATGAGGATGAGACTGACTTGATGGAGTAATAACCCAGTTAATGAACTGTCATTCATGAGACCAGGAAAGTTTCATATATTTTGCTAAATTATGCTTTGTTGAGCTAATCATAGTGTTCCAAGGTTATATCTAATGCTGACCTGCAAATGGCAATAAACCAAAGCAAATACACTTTTTAATAGCTCGATCTGAGCATCATGCATGAACTCAGCCACTAAATCTATGAAAATCTTCACACAGTGCCTTGCACTTTGACTGATGAGAAGGTTCTATGGATGCCAGAAAGAGATCCAGAGAACCGTAAGTCAATTGTGTTTCCTATATTGCATTAAAAGACACTCCGTTTCCTCTCCTCCCCCAAACAACTGCTTGTTTAAATATGCTCTTCCCTCATTCAGTTCAATTCTTTCATTCATACAGTTCATAAGAACAACAGTTTTATGGGCCTTTGAGATAAATAAGACTGCTGGAAAGAAGACACCATTATCCTTACTCATGAGAAATTTCATTTTTTGCTTCCAGGGTCTAAAGCAATTTTGCCTTTGCCTGCTGTCCCCCTCCCCCAGCAACATGTGAGCATATAAAAAAACCTTTCTCTGGACTGTACTCCATACATTTGAGGAAGTGGACAGAGATCCACAAAAGCTTATATAATGATAAGTGTGTTCTTGAGCGCCAACCATCTAACACGGGTACCCTTTCTGAAATCACAGTTTCTGGCATTAGAGCTTTTTATTTCCTTTCATCATGGAAAGGAACCCTTTGACAGCACATAGCCGGCTACAGTTTCTGATTAAACGGAATGTGCACTTTACTTTGCAATCAAAGCTGAAATGGTTTAATGACTGATTAAACAAGTGCTGTATACCTACTGAACCCATTTGTGGCCATACAGTGCTGCAGGTAGATGTAGATGCAAACTGTGGGGTGCAGCATAAAAGCCCACTTTTCTACCCATGTGAATCTCCCTAGCAGTGCAGAGAAACTGCCTCGGTATCCCTAGAGTGTTCTGAAGTGTTTAAGTAAGTAAATATTACTCTGCATTTATTGCTATGCCCATTGCTGCACAAGAACATATGGTCTCCTAAATAAAGATGTACAATTGTAAAAACTGGAAAAATTAGGGAAGACCAAGGAAACCAATTTAAATAAGGGCTTAGAAGAAAAAGAGATGCCTGTTGCCTTGCATGTGTATGTGTATATCCCCTTTATGGGTAGTGAATAGCAATATTTAGCTCCAAGGACATGACCAATTTCTATTGCACTGTTGCCATTTCCATGTGTTGAACTTCCAATACATGTTTTTTTTATCTTTGACCGCTTCTAGCCTTATATCACTTCTCTTCAGAATAGTGCAATTTGTATTAGTACAGATAAGACACATTGAAACCCACAGCTATCAGCCCTCTGCAAATGGAGAGATGGTGGCAAAAATGAGATGGCACGGTTTTTAGTACAATATGATATGATGCCTATTAATATTCAGGGCCAAAAGGTCACTTCCAGAGCAGTGGCTGTGTTATCCTGTCAAACAAAGCTTCTGGCACCTTAAGGTGAGAATCCACTTGATTCTCAGCTGCGTGACAGTGTGCTGTGTTAGCAGGGATATTTTTGTGTGTGGATATCGATGCAAAAGAGAGGAAAATCAAGCCAGATGTTAACAAATATGCATATAGACATGTCTATCATGCTATTCTAGTTTAGGATAAGAAAAAGAAGGAGTAAGCAAAAGAAATTATTTTTATTTATTTATTTATTAGATTTATACACCGCCCATCTCACTATAAAAGTGACTCTGAATTAAAGGTAGGTGATATAATAAAGGAAATACAGTTTATACCAACAACATTGATTATGCTTCTTCATTCTTTCTATCCTCATAAACCATCCTTGTTTGCACCACAGACACATAACATTATTCTTTAAACTTCTCACATCTCTTTTTTAAGGATCTCATTAATTCCACCTAATCAATATTTTCTTGGTCTTCCCCTTCTTTTCAACCCATTCCCTCCTCATACATTTATTCTGCCATTTGATTGTCATTCATTCTTTCTAAGACAAAGCAACCTCAACATACTCCTCCTATTCTGGTCCGTGATTATGTATTCAGCCCACATTTCTTCAGCACCTATTTATTCTTGAACCAACCATTTCTTGTTTTACCAGACACACTTCTTAAGTAATCCATTCCCGCTGCATTCAACTCTCTTTTATGTTTCTCCTAACTAAGCTGTCACTTCCACATAGCAAAGTGGCCAAAAACATACACAGAAAATTTCACTTCTTTTGACATTCATTCCTCAGAACAAACCATATTCTGACACTACCTTTCTACTACCAGTACTTTCATGACTTAATATTTTTCCACCCATTTGTATACAAATTTATGTACTTACTCCAGTTTTTCACCATTTATGTATAACTTGCCATCATTCACTCAATCTTCCTTTTCAAACACACATACCTTACCTTCGAGACATTAGTTTTCAGATCCCTACTCTCACGGCATCATGCAGTCTGTATAATACTCACTGCGAATCATTCAGGTTCTCAGCCAACCACACGGCATCATCTGCATGAAAATGCAGCATTATCTGCATTCATGTCGACAAGCAACACCTTTCTATCATCACCACAAGCATTATGCATTTATCCATAAATACATTAAACATCACATACCCTTGTCTTACTCCTAGCTCAATTTTGAAGCACATGCTAACCATGCCATTTATTCTTATGTATGCATTACTGACAGCACGTATCACTCTTACCAGTTCCACGACCAAACTTCAATTCCACATTTCTGCAAAGCAGTTCATAATTCAAGCTCTTTCACTTCATTATATCCTTTCTCTAAATCAACACTTGTACAACAAACCCTGTTTCTCATATTCACACACATCTCAAAGATCTGCTGGAAAGCAAAAATCTGACCTGCGTACCACACACCACACTGGAAGCTGCACTGTGCTATCCAAATTGGGCTGATTGTTACTTCTTGGACCCTTTCAATCAGAATTCTGTCAGACACATCCACAGGTACCTTGATAAACTAATCTCACTGCAGTTTCCCTCTTTATATAAGGCAATAAAGACATTAAAAACATTCTCTTAGTTGCCAGGCATATATCCTGTCTTTACACATGCATTAATCAAGCTGCACAGCCAAGCCATAAGCAAATCAGATTTGCATTTTAACGTTTTTCTAGTGATGCTGCATCTACCCACAAATATTCACACAGTTTTTATGACTTTTCATCCTTTTTTCCCCTCTGGATGCTATCGTTTACAGGATTCATTTCAATTCCACTTTCCTTAACTATTTTTGACACTCGGTGTCTTGGAATAGAGCAGCATATAAACCAAAGTAATTTTTTAAAAATCTGTTCCTTGTGCTCTTTGACCATAATTGTTGCAAGTATTGCTTTCTGTTTCTCTGTTATACAGTATCTTTGCCTTCATTTTTAGAGCAATAAAAAAAAACTTTCTCATCCTCTTTTGCTTTAATTTTATAATTCCATTAAGCATCTCTCCATCTTCTCATCAGCATAACTCCAAACACTTCTGTGGCACTTTGGAGCAAAATTCATTTCATTCTGTTCCATGCATCCAAATTTCTATATCAAACTTCTTATGCCAATTTTCTATTTATTAGGTTTGGAGATTAATCTGTTTTCTAATATTTTTCCCTGCAGGACTTTTTCACTTCTTTTCTTTCTTGCATATCTATTTTATCCCAAGTTCTACTCCTGACACTATATAATGTGGGAATAATGCTATGTCCCACATTCAGAATCTCTGATCAACCTTATATCCTTCACTAATTCTTGCAATCTTTCATCTAGACAGTCAAATAAATCAGACTATTTGATTTATTCCTTTTCCATGTATATCTTTTGATGCATATGAATAAATTCATTAAACGTGATATAGAGAATATGGAGATTGCCTTGAAGAAGGTTTTCAGCTGGTGTTATGTAAACACCAGCTTAGCCTTTAAAGCGGGGTTTCTCAACCAGGGTTCCATGGAACCCCAGCGTTCTGCAAGAGGTCACCATGGGTTCCCTGGGAGATCACAATTTATTTAAAAAATTATTTCAAATTTGGGCAACTTCACATTAAAGAAGCAAGTTTCATTCTTTATTTTTAGTTTTAAGAACACTGTTAATGCAGATATACAGGCCTACACATGGAACGAATATAATAATTTTGTAACTTCTGGCCTACATTTGAGCCTGAATGTTCAGGACCTCCCCGAGGCCTGAAAAACATTTCAAGGGTTCCTCCAGGGTCAAAAAAGTTGAGAAAGGCTGCTTTAAAGGAAGGAGGGAATGAGAAAGAAGCTTGAGATTGACCAGCCTTCACTCTCTTTGGTATAAAAGAAGGGAAGAGAGAGTCTCCATCATGCTTTCAAGATTCTGTTGTTTATACCCTATAATAATAAAATGGAGTTCCAGTAGTCCTTCTGGAATCTGTTTTCTGACCTGGCTTATCTTGAAGAGCTGACATATGGATAGACTTATGCTTAATTCACATCTTCAGAACAGACCTTTTCTGAACAGATATTCATCAAAGACATTATTCTCATCAATTGGGTCTCAAAATTATTTTTCTGTACTTTTTTGTCTCATTGCCACCCATCCATTCATGTCACTTAACTGCACAACTTTTTCATGCAAAAGGAATTGATTTAGAATGTTGCTCAATTTTTCTCAAAGCAAATCTCTGGCTCTTTCACTACCATCATTCACTGGAGCATCACCCCCATAGTTTTTGCACATCCTACCCAGAAAATTAGGGGGTGCCTGCTAAGGGATCCCACCTACCAAGAGATACAGTGTGAGGAATACCTCTCTGTAACAGCTCCCTACCTCTGGGATAGCTTGGTCTCTGAAGCACAGATGGCCCCTTCCTCATGGACCTTCAGAATGAGGTGAAAAAACAGCTCTTCCTGAGGGCCTTTGGGGATTAGCTACATACAGTGGCATCATTTTCCATAACTCCATAAATTTAGTCTTTCATCTCTAGTTGCTATTTTAATTAATTTTATTCAGAATTTGTATTCTGTTTTTAGTATGTAAATTCTGTAAGCTGCCTGAAGTCTGGTTAGTTTGAGGTGCCCAGATAAATTTCATAAACAAACAAATATGCAGCTATCACCAGTCTATTATTTCCTACTTTCTTACTCACCCATAACTATCTAGATGACATGAATTCTCATTTTCTGAAATATATTTTAGTTCATTCATAATTAAACCTTCATCTTCACTTCCATCCATATATTCATTAACTTCAGTCAGGAAGATCAGGCCACCTTCACTCAGAACTTATATTCTTCACAAATATGTTGTTGTTTATTTGTTCAGTTGCTTCCAACTCTTCGTGACTTCATGGAACAGCCCACGCCAGAGCTTCCTGTCGGTCGTCAACACCCCCAGCTCCCCCAGGGACGAGTCCGTCACCTCTAGAATATCATCCATCCATCTTGCCCTTGGTCGGCCCCTCTTCCTTTTGCCCTCCACTCTCCCTAGCATCAGCGTCTTCTCCAGGGTGTCCTGTCTTCTCATTATGTGGCCAAAGTACTTCAGTTTTGCTTTTAATATCATTCCCTCAAGTGAGCAGTCTGGCTTTATTTCCTGGAGGATGGACTGGTTGGATCTTCTTGCAGTCCAAGGCACTCTCAGAATTTTCCTGCAACACCACAGTTCCAAAGCATCTATCTTCCTTCGCTCAGCCTTCCTTATGGTCCAGCTCTCGCAGCCCTATGTTACTACGGGGATCACCATTGCTTTAACTATGCAGACCTTTGTTGTCAGTGTGATGTCTCTGCTCTTGACTATTTTATTGAGATTTGTCATTGCTCTTCTCCCAAGGATTAAGCGTCTTCTGATTTCCTGACTGCAGTCAGCATCTGCAGTAACCTTTGCACCTAGAAATACAAAGTCTTTCACTGCTTCTACGTTTTCTCCCTCTATTTGCCAGTTATCAATCAAGCTGGTTGCCATCATCTTGGTTTTTTTGAGGTTTAGCTGCAAGCCAGCTTTTGCACTTTCTTCTTTCACCATCATAAGGCTCTGTTCTTACCGTTGCTACTTGGTCATTATACAGTTTCCTCAGGAGGCATACAAGATGACTTGGTATCCCCATACCGCTAAGAACTTGCGACAATTTGTTATGGTCCACACAGTCAAAGGCTTTACAGTAGTCAATAAAACAGATATAGATGTTTTTCTGAAACTCCCTGGCTTTTTCCATTATCCAGCGGATATTGGCAATTGGTCCCTAGTTCTTCTGGCTTGGCATGTGAAATGGGTGCCACTGTTCGATAGTTTGAACATTCTTTAGTGTTTCCCTTTTTTGGTATGGAGATATAAGTTGATTTTTTCCAATCTGATGGCCATTCTTGTGTTTTCCAAATTTGCTGGCATATAGCATGCATTACCTTGACAGCATCATCTCGCAAGATTTTGAACAATTCAGCTGGGATACCATCATCTTCTGCTGCCTTGTTATTAGCAATGCTTCTTAAGGCCCATTCAACCTCACTCTTCAGGCTGTCTGGTTTAGCTCACTGACCACCCCGTCAAAGCTATCCCCGATATTGTTATCCTTCCTATACAGGTCTTCCGTATATTCTTGCCACCTTTTCTTGATCTCTTCTTCTTCTGTTAGGTCCTTGCCATCTTTGTTTTTGATCATACCCATTTTTGCCTGGAATTTACCTCCGATGGTTCTAATTTTCTGGAAGAGGTCTCTTGTCCTTCCTATTCTATTGTCATCTTCCACTTCCGTGCATTGCTTGTTTAAAAACAATTCCTTGTCTCTTCTGGCTAACCTCTGGAATTTTGCATTTAATTGGGCATATCTCCCCCTATCACTCTTGCCTTTTGCTTTCCTTCTTTCTTGGGCTATTTCTAGTGTCTTAGCAGACAGCCGTTTTGCCTTCTTGATTTTCTCTCTCTTTGGGATGTATTTTGTTGCTGCCTCCTGAACAATGTTGCAAACTTCTGTCCATAGTTCTTCTGGGACCCTATCTACTAAGTCCAGTCCCTTAAATCGATTCTTCACCTCCACTGCATATTCCTTAGGAATATGAGTGAGCTCATATCTAGCTGATCTGTGGGTCTTCCCTAATCTCTTTAGTCTGATCCTAAATTGTGCAAGAAGAAGTTCATGATCTGAACTACAGTCAGCTCCAGGTCTTGTTTTTACCGACTGTATAGATGTGCGCCACCTTTGGCTGCAAAGTATGTAGTCAATCTGATTTCGATGTTGTCCATCTGGTGAAGTCCATGTATAAAGCCGTCTCTTAGGTTGTTGGAAGAGAGTGTTTGTTACGCAGAGTGAGTTGTCTTGGCAAAATTCTATCAGCCTATGTCCTGCTTCATTTTGTTCTCCCAGGCCATGTTTACCTGTAATTCCAGGTGTCATTTGACTGCCCACCTTAGCATTCCAGTCTCCTGTGATGAAAATAACATCTCTTTTAGGCGTGTTGTCCAGTAGGTGCTGCAGATCCTCATAGAACTGCTCACTTCAGCTTCTTCAGCATCTGTGGTTGGGGCGTATATTTGGATCACTGTGATGTTAGATGGCTTGCCCTGAATTCGAATTGAGATCATTCTATTGTTTTTTTGGATTGTATCCGAGCACTGCTTTAGCCACTTTACTATTAATTATGAAGGCTACTCCATTTCTTCTGTGGTCCTCTTGTCCACAGTAGTAGATCTGGTGGTCATCTGATGTGAAGTGGCCCATTCCAGTCCATTTCAGTTCACTGACGCCCAAAATGTCTATCTTTAATCTTGACATCTCACCAATAACCACATCCAATTTGCCCTGGCTCATAGATCTTACATTCCAGGTTCCAATGGTGTGTTGATCCTTAGAACATCGGATTCCCCATTCACCACCAGCACTGTCGGCCACTAGCCGTCCTTTCAGCTTTGAGCTAGCTGCGTCATCGCGTCTGGGGCTAGTTGAACTCATCCCCTGTTCCTCCCCAGTAGCATTTTGACCATCTTCCGACCTGAGGGTCTCATCTTCCGATGGTATACCGACATATCTCTGGTTGTACTGATCCATTGAGTTTTCACGGCAAGAATACTGGGGTGGGTTGCCATTACCTTCCCCATCGCATTTAGTCTGACCTCTCTGTCATGACCTTCCTGTCTTGGGTGGCCCTTCACGGTTTAGCACATGGCATCACTGAGGTGCTCAAGCTCCGGCCCCACGACAAGGTAACGATCCTTTGCTGAAGTTCACAAACATACAATATACCTATTTTTCTTCCCTTCCCTTCCCTTCCCAAATTCATGCTTTTTATCATATAAATCTCTTATATTGCAGGTTGCAGTTTTCCCAATGCCATGTGTCAACAGATTGCTTTGGGCAATTGAGGCTTCTTTAATAATACAAAGAATAAATCAGCTTGGTTACTAACCTTACCTGCATCCGTGCCACATGCAGTATTCCTGTTAATAACAAGGAACCAATATCAGTTCTGGCAGAGTTTGGCATATTTTGGCCACAAGTGAAGCAAAGCCCTCTGTTACTGCAAGTATCCTTATACTATTCTATGCAAACTAGTATCCCTAATGCAAAGACTGCTTTGCCAGGCAACATACAGTTGGCTGCATCCTACCAACTAGGAGATACATTCACTGTCCTGTCAGACTCAAGATATCCAGAGGGTAATGAAATGCACAGTATGTGAATGGAAGGTGATGTAAAGTGCAACAAGTAAGCCAAGTGTTCATCCATGATATTCATGATAACATAATTCACCCAATTTATTTTTTTTTAAAGTATGTGTACTCTAAGAGAGGCTTTGTACAGCAAGAAGCTGGTTCTCTTGGTGCTTATCTTTATTTTGGGGATTACTTTTTTAAAAATTTCTTTTTTAAGTTTTGGACTTCATTTTCCTTCCAAATATAAAGGAGGACTGAGAGTAAACAATTGTCTTCCTGTTACTATTTTTGTACTAAATTTGAAGATATTAGCATTCTCCTACACATTGAATTGGCTGATATGAACCTTCAGCTTTCTGTTTCTACTTTCTCTTGGGAACTGTCTGCTTATCTCCCTTTCGCTTGTGTAAATACATTTTGGAACTTTCCATATCTTCGACTTTCGCTGGTTAAGCTCCTTGGTGGTGCCATAATCTACTGCGTGAGACATGGAGGAGTTTAAGCAGACTTTCTCTGACTTCCACCAAGATTTTAAACAGTTTTCTTCTGACTCTACCAAGCTTTTATGCAAGATATTCAGGACATCGTGGAAAATATGAGATCTAAAATGTGCCATCAGGTTGGGGATGTGGTGGATGAAATTGAGGAATTCAACAGTGATAGAAACGTTTCTTCTAAGAGTGAGATCGGGATTTCTGTTGAGATGCTGGATGAAGATTGGATAGTGGAGTTGGAGTATTGTGTAGGAAAATTCTAATATCTTCAAATTTAATACAAAAGTAATAACAGGGAGACAATTGTTACTCTCAATCCTCCTTTCCTTCCTTTGTTTGGAAGGAAAACAAAGTCCAAAACTTAAAAAAGAATTTTAAAAAAGTGATCCCCAAAATAATGTTAAGCACAAGAGAACCAGCTTCTCCTTGCTGTGGAAAGCCTCTCTTAGGGTACGCATACTTACACACACACACACTATACACACACACATACACACTGTGTGTGTGTGTGTGTGTGTATATACTCTATATACACACACACAATATATATATATATACATACACACACACACTATAATATATACACACACAGACACATGCATACACACACACACACTGTATGTGTGTGTGTATATATATATATACTCTATATATACACACACACTATATACACACACAATATATATATATACACACACAGACACTATATATATATATACATACACACTATATATATATACTCACACACACACACTATACACACACAATATACATATACACACACATGCATACACATAAACACTGTGTGTGTGTGTATATATATATATACTCTATATATATATACACACACACACACTATATATATATATACACACACACTATATATATACACACACACACACTATATATATGATTTAGAAATGGGGTGGCTGGTCTTAAGGTCCCTTTAAGGCTACAGCGCGGCTTGGGAAGTGATGACGCCCTGCCTCCCAGCTAAAAGCTCTTATCAGTTGAAGGTGAAGCGCTGTTTGTGATCTTCTGGCTCAAGCAGCCATCTGGAGGACAAATGGGATGATTCCAGGTGTTCTTTATCTGGAGAACATATCTGGGCTTCAGGAAAACCTGCCTGAGCCCAAAAAAAGTTGCTGCCTTGTCAGCTCTGCCTGTTTAGCCCATGGGCACAGCTGTTCAGTCCGCCATTCCCCACTGGAAGCCCTGAACAGCCTTCAATTTCTGATTTTTAAAATTTTTTCTTTTTTCTTTTTTGAAAACCAATAATTAGTTGCCAAGGCTTGTCATGGCTAAGAGAGGAATAACAGTAAGGAGCTGAGAGTCTCTTTTTCCTCCCACCTTTTTACTGTTTGGGATTCCTCCCCACATTGTTTTTCTAGCCCATGCTAGCCACAATGAGTCCAAAACTTCAAAGCGTGCGTTGTGACATCACAATGCAAGTATATAAGGGGCAAAGTTTCTGTTGCAGCATCACAGTGAACATATTCTCCCTTTTCCTGTACCTATGTGAAACATTCAAAATTTTATCTTCCTTTCCTCTTCCATGGCCAGTTGCATCCTCCAAGTTCTCTTATTAAAATAAAAACTGCAGGAGTGTCCATATATATCTGGCATGTTATCTCATCTGAACACCAAAATGGCACCTTTGACATTAATCCAGATGTACAGATCCATGTTCCTCTGTATTATGGCTTCTTGTTCAGGCCATCATGCAGTATGCCTTACTTGCAGTCTAACAGAATTATTTTTGCATACCAAATGTTATAACATAATCTCTGAAAAGGTGATATCATTTGCCAGGCTGTCAAGCCATACACTGAACAGCTGTGTGCTAGGATGTTGATTCCCAGCCTCCCAGGTGGCTTCACACCATTTACTGAAAAGCAGCTATTGATGCCCGCAGGAGCACTCACTCGACTTGAAACCAAATAATTTGGTAATGGCCTGTAAATCAAAAACTGTCATGTACAATAGAGTTTCTTGCAAACAAAGTCACAATTATTGCTAGAGTATAACTAGCAAACTTAGACAAGGCTATTTGGTTTGGCCATAACAATACAGACAGAGGACACTCCAGGTCATTTCTCTGAATTTTCAGCTTGCATTTTTAAAAGATGTCTCTTTTCTTCATTTATATTCCTATGTATTAATCATGATAGTGCCTTTTGTATTTTTATTGTTATATCCTTCCTGTAATACATAGTATTTTATCGATTTTAGAGTTTTTAATGTTTAATGTTGTAAATAACCACAACTCCCAGGGAATTATGATTATTGGAAGGACTCAAAACATAATCATGAATGGAAAAAGTAATATCTCCAAGTTAAACTCCACTGTTGGTGGCTTCCTTTTTCTTGGCCACTATTCAGACGTGGTTTGTCACTGCTTTTTTCTGGGGTGTTTTTTCAACCTCCTACTCTGGCCTCAGGACTGATATTTTCTGATGGTTGACCATCTAAGTCTGACCCAGCTTTACTTTAAGATCAGCCAAAGTTAGCTAGATGATGCCACTTAATTATATGTATTATTTGATACATTATACAGGTACAAGTAAATAGGCTAATGCATATCTGAGGCCTTGCCATTTTGCCTTGATTATGAGATCAGAGTTCCCCACATACACCCAGCAAAAATATCTGTCCATAATTTGGAGGCAGGTTACCAGGGGAATTAGTGGGGGCGGGGGTGGGGTTGATCAACAAAGTTAAGATGGAGTCCATGACCACACAGTTGAACCCTCCCCTTTTGCATGTAACCCTTGGATGCCCCTGCAGGTTACCTTAACATGTACCCATGCATGTCTTCATAATATTCACTCACCTAAAGAGGAGTTCAGTGGTTTATGACCGTTTATTCATGATTGCCTATCTAAACCATGTGTAGGTTTAGCCTATTCTGCAAATGCCAGAAACTACTGATGTTAGAAGAAGTGAGTTTTCAATGACAGGGGTTAATTCTCACACAAAACAGCTCTGGATTAGCCATGTCATCCTAGCAGAAATAAGAGGGTTAACAGAGGGTTAATCATGTCTTTCTGCTACAGACACAGAAATGAAACTTAGAGCAGCTCTGCAGAACTAGACTGCTGTTAGAACTCCTTGCTGGTTACATTACTTCATTTTCAAGAAGGAAAACATGGGAAGGAAACAGTCTGGAAGAATTAAGAGTCCCCCAACTTTGTCTTTAAAAAATGCAGGAAGAAGTGATGGCTTGCACGGCACCTTTGTGGCCATTCTGTACTGAATGGGAATGAGTGTAGCAATAGGCTGGATCAACTGTGTTATACAATCTCAATCAGTGAGTGACTCACCACGATCCCAGCTGAGCTCTTGTGTTTTTCATGAGTGATGAAATTTGGCTCCTTTCCAAATCCCAAGCCTCTTTTTAATTGCATAATTTCTTTTGTTGGACTAGCTGCGTGGTCTGTGATGGCCCTGATACTCTGCTAGCAGCAGCATCACGAGCAATCCAGGACATGGAGAATGCCAGCATAGACTAAATTAATGGACTGAGAGCAGGATGCAAGAGAATGTGTACATGGAATAATATTATTATTCTCTACAGGGCTGGATTTAGGGGCAGCAAATCAAAGTAACTGTTTAGGGTCTTTTATCACTGAATGAATGCATACGTTAATGCATTCAGATCTAGTGATGCTGGTGTGAAACTGTAGAGCCATTTATGTCAGGAATAAACCATTCAGGTTAATTGTGCATCTGTGTTGTAACCTGTGCCACAAATGCAATCAAAATGAAGTCTCTAAAAGTTAAAATGGAGGAGGCAGTTCTGGCTCTTAATAATACCTATAATGCTTCTCATGTCACTTTTATCTCTTGTTGCCGTTTTACATGAATAATGTTGTTTCTTAAATGTTCACTGCTGATACCACCATGTATGATTTAATAGTCAAGCATAGACTTGTATGGTTTATACATGAGAAGGAGCTAAAACAATATATATTTGGAATGATTTTGTTCATGGGAAATTGAATCTTCAGGCCACGTGATGTTCTTCTTGTCTAACCTCCTTGCTGATGACAGTGGCTTCAATATCAACATGTATCAAGAGGAAGGTTCACTCTGCACATAATAATTGCAACAACAACAACAACAGAATTCTGAAAGATCCCACTGTTGTTTTCTAGTTCAGTCAAAGACTAGCTGAACATCAGCTAGTCCAGAATGTAGCTGCTTGAGTCACGCTGGGAGTGTTGAAGTTCTCCCATGAAATATCCCTATTTCAAGAGCTGAATGGTTTCAAGGTGCTGCTTGTTTCATTTAAAGCCGTACGTGGCTCAGGACCTGGCTATCTATGGGACTGCTTTCTCCCATGGCTTCTACCTATATGGTAAGATAAAGAAGAGTAGGCTTCCTCTGGGTCTCTTTTAGGGATTGCCTTCTTCAGGGGCCACAGAGTCAAATCTTCTCAGTTGCAGCCTCCTTCTTTGGCATAGCTTATTTCCTGAAATCAAACTAGCCCCACCTTGTTGAGTTTCAGGAAAGTAATTAAAACTTTACTGTTTAAGAGAGCCTGGGAGTGGAACTCTATGGATGGCGAGACTTCTTTATGGGATGTGTTTTGATGACTGAGTATTCCTCAGTTACCAAAAGTATGTTTTGCAATTTCTTTTTTCATTTTCACCTTACTGAAAAAGAAGAGTGTAAACCCCTCAGAGGTTTTTGGACTGGAGCAGCACGTAAGTAAGTAAGTAAGTAATGTATAGCTACAGATACATACACACATACAGTATATTCTTCCAAAGATTCTAAGTATATTTGAAAGATTGCAGGTTTGCCTCCCAATTAATTGGCCTGCTATGAAACTTGTTCATTACAAGGAATCCAGGCCAAGAGGCAAAACTAATCTTGTCATACCAGTATCCAGTAGATTTTCCGTGCTGAATCTGGATAGTTCTGTAGCTTTACTTCAAAATTGGCAGCTGAGGCTCCTGCTGGGATTCCAATGCCAAATATAACTCATTTTGTTAATGAACAATATGTATCTTTCCAACAAGATGATATCCCTATGTCACAAGATGGCTTCTAAGCAAAACCTCCTCACAGTCAGATGTTGAAGTCACTATGCAAATAGCCAAAGAATGCAGTTGAGAAAGTTCTGTTGACATTGCTTTAAAGATGCTAGAGAAAATAAATTAGATACTAGGGGTCTTAAAGAAAAAAACATGTTAGAGTTAGGGTTAGGGGACATGTAAATTACTGGGCCACAAATTTATTGGGGCCATGTGAAATATAAATCAGTGAAGTACTGTATGTGGGTAAATCAGTACCTGAAAGAATCTCCTACGTTATGTACTTTTCATAGGAATATTGCTTCTGTGCTATGAGAAGGTAGTATTTTATGTGAACATAGCCTGTAAATACGTACAAGAGCAAAGCAAAGGAAATTGAGTAAAAAATGTAAACTGTAAATTGAAGGTTATTTTTACTGAACTGTTGCTTGGATCTAGAGGAATTAGAAAATTTGTAGTATCTTTTACACAGAGGGTTATATCATCAAGGATTTAGGGAGTGAAGGGTCTTTCAGAGGGATGTCATCCTCAAATGAGGATTTCTGTCAGACGTCACACTTAGCACAGCAATACATTTCTCGTTTTCAGAAATTCAACCCCACATTCAATAACTAGTTAAGAGCAATGGTTTCACAGTTTCAATACAAGTAGTTTAATAGCTTTATTGCAGACAAGAAAGAAGTCATATATACAAAGAAAATATGTCTACTGCAGATCACAAAGGTCAAGTCTTATACATATGTGAGGGCTTCAATTCTAGATTTTTCTTGCTAGTTTTTTTTTCTTCAAGTCATTGGACTTTTGATCATTCTTGTCCTAGACTTGAGAGTAAGAGACATCTGTTCCATGTTTACATAATGATTCTGTCTGGCCTGAGAATCCTAGGTTCCTACCTTGCCAGCTTCAGTCCTTCAGTTTCAGGACCAGCTTATTTCTTTTTGAGATAACTAAAATCCATAAAGATGTTCAGCAAGCACTTCTGCAGTGATGGTCAATGACATCAAAATGGAGGGCACAATCAGACAGTTGAAACCCGGTCACTTTTACACAATTGCCATTTTGATATCATTGACTGTTGCTGCTGACACCCTTGCAGTGCAGTCAGAAATTCATGATTCAGAATTAGGCCTGGGGTGGATGCTAGTTCTGTTGCTTTAAAATCTGCAACAGAAGACAAAGTGTTGATACTTCATAAGACACAAAGAGAGATCTGATGCTTTCTTTAAAGCAATGTTTCTGATCCTTGGCAACTTTAAGATGTGTGGACTTCAACTCCCAGAATCCTGGAAGTTGAAGTCCACACAACTTAAAATTGCTAAGGTTGAGAAACACTGCTTTAAACACTGCTTTAAAGAAAGGGCGATTGTATTCTGGCATTGTCCCTTATTCAGAGCTGGAAGTACACTTACTGTAGATTGCCTGAGTAATTTTAGAATGTACTACAAGAGTCTACAATCTATCTTGGAATAAGTTTAAAACTTATCTGGAAATTATCAGAAACCTTGGTGCAAAGAATCCATTCTAAATTACGTATTTCAAAACCTAGATTTACAGATACAATGCGAAAGGGTGATAGATACAGTATATCATTAAACAGATCCTTGATCTACTGACAAGAAGACAAACTTGTCTGCTCTTATCTGAATTCCTGCTCTCTAAAGCAGCCAAATATAAGGATTCTGTATCTGTGTCTGTGTATATATATAGATATCCACTGACAAAAAATCTAGCTTCAGTTCCAGAAGGATCCATGTGATTTGGGTTTAGGAGGTAATGAATCATAAAAGCTGCTCAAATTTTCCTGCACTGCTCATATTAGTGAGACAAGGAATGGGTTCCTACATGGGGATCCACAGGGAGGAGGTGTCAAAACAGTCAAGATGCCAGTTCAACCATGCAACTGAAGCCCTACCCTTTTTAACATGTGTTGTACCATCTCTCTTGTTTATGACGTAAAAGACCATAAAACTAAATTTCAGAATGGCACTTAAACAGTGTCTTATGGTAAAGACACAAGTCATTGATAGAATGATGCTGGTTTGAAATTCCTTAATAAAAAAGCTAGACTTCATATACTCAAAGGCGTTGATTATGATTACCATATTCATACGCACAAGGGTGGCAATAAAGTCTATATGAAGCTATTATATAAGTGGGCTGGACTCCAAGCGCTGGAAATAAAAGATATCCGGATGTCTTTAGTGAATCTTAAGCATTCATATTAGGAATTTAGAAATAAAAGTGTTATTAGCAAAAACAAGCTAGAAATTTCCATCTTCAGAATAAAACTTCTATGGACACAATTTCCTGCCATCATCATGACTTTCTCAGATATTTTGTTTCTTCTGTCTACAGTCACCAGGTCAGATACTTCAGGCCCCAATAAATATGGAAGTTTCTTTTTAGGTTAAGATTAAACTTTGGGATTGAATTAAAGCCTTCTGATGTGTCTCATGCAGAATGAAATTCTTCTTGCAGTTAATTATCTTAAGAATGGTAAATCTTAATCCTAATAGTTTTGCTAATAAATTATTATTTATTTTGTCTATTTAAAGATATTTTGATGGGCAGTTTAGACATCTGACATGCCTCTCGTTTAACTATGCTCCTCAAACCTAGGAGTATAGATTTGATTCTGAACTGGGTGCTTCTTGACAAAAACTAAAGTCAAGACTCCTTTGTGTTGAGTAGTTTTCATGAAAACAATGTGCAAATGGTTTGCCATAGCCTTTTGTGTTTGTAAGTGTGTGCGCTTTTAAGTGTGTGCTTTTAAGTCAGTCTTTGACAAGTCCCTGCAGTTATCTTGGCAACATTTTTGGAAGTGGTTTGCCATTATCTTCTTCATAAGGCTGAGAAAGAGTGAGTGGCCCAAAGTCACGCAGTTGGCTTCCTAAAACTCACATTCCCCCAGTTTCTAGCCCAGTGCCTTTAACCCTTTCTGACCGCATTGTTTAGCAACAGAGTTGATCATCCCAACTGCAGTCAGTAAGTGAGGACTACCTGTATATAGGATTGCACTGCTACTAATCCCTACTGTGTTGAATAGGACTTTGAATGTAAGATTGCTGTCTATGATATCTATGGCTGGGTGTCTGTCTCTGCCTGCCTGTCTGTTTCTGCTTATTAGCAAGAACAGTGATACTCTGGCTGTTTCACTACATAAAATCAATATCACCTCCCTTTGGGCTGCTGTTTGCCCCACAGTAATACCAGTATAGGGAAGAACAGATTGTACCTTTTGAAAACTAAACTCAAGAATGCAAGTATGCCTGAATATGAGAAGTTAATTAATATACAGCAACTCCCAGCTTCAGTTGCCATACAGCTAAAAACATGTCAATGCAAAAGCTGAGAATCTGAGTGCTAATTTTAGTTATGCAGGACTTATTTTGATTGTATAAGACCATTTGTCTTGTGTAGTGCTGAAGGCTAAATCTTTGGAGCCAGATGGTGGGCAAAGATTAATTAATCCGATAGACCAGGTGAAAACGAGTTATGGTGGGGATGCTACAGATTGTTTTTAAATCTCTTCTGCATTTGGCAACAGTAACACTGTTTCCTTGCATCAGTGGATGGAACGTACCTTTTACTAGAAGGGGAAATTAAATCTTCAAGTATGTAATACAGAAATACTGTACACATTCATAGGAAACTACAAATCTGCCATTTTTCATGTTTAATGTTTTGGAGTCAGGTCCATTAAAACTGATACTAAGAAGCAAATAAAAAGGGTTAACTCTGCAAAATGGCACTTGAGAAGAATAGCATTCTCCAGACCACTGGAGAAACACATGCCTTTTCCATCTATGGAATGCTGGGGGAGGATTTTTCAATATTAAAATATTAGGGGAACAATAAAAAAATTAATTTTTCTCCAACAGCGAGCGTTAAATCTTACTTAGACCATTCTACAATATTTTTCATCCTTATGCCTTTACCGAAATCATGTTTCCTGAAAGATTGATCTCAGAATGAGAGTACATTTATCATGTTGGCCAGGGAAGAGGGTGTCATGCGCTGCCTACCTCTGAATAATGCTCAGACACTGGTTCTGTGGAACAGGCTCTGATTTATTCACGGTGTAGGTACAGTATAGGAAAAAAGCTGAGAGTGACAGGAGCGCGCCGGTGCGGGGTTTAAATACCCCGCGCCGGTCAGCGCCCCCTCACTCGCGGTTACGTCACCCCCCTTTGTCCAACACGTTGTCCTGCCGGTAGGTGAGGGGTTGCGAGGCCCCGCTGGCGTTCCGGGATCGCCCATCATCGGTTTCTCTATTCCTCCGGTGATTGCTGTCAGCTGGGCGATCTCCGTTGCGTTAGCGCTAACAGCTTGGGTGTGCCTCGCGATCCGTTTAGCCATTGTTTCTTGTCCTTCAGTCTTTGTGAGTTGATGGCTACTTATCTTGAGCCCCTTCCCCTGTTTCCTTGCTATTGTCATGTGTGCCATTGCGCTGATGTCTTCAGCTCAACGGCACTCATGATATACTGCCCCCTGTCCGAATAGTGCCCCCCCCCGGTTTTCTGTTTTTGTTTTTGTTTTTTTCCAGGAGAGCTGTCAAAAGAAACTTTTTGAAATTCCCGCCGGAGTATTTTTCGCCCCTCCCTTTGTTCCGCCCTCACCCACGTGCCTCCCTAGGGTGTGTCCTTAGTGCACATGCCCAGGTCACACCCTGGCGTGCGCATGCTCCGGCCACACCCTGTTAGTTTGGCTCAGTTCGGCGAGGAGAGAGGCGTGGCTGGTCGGGTGCTTATCGGCTCCAGGTAGGGCCCTTCTTTTTTATTCAAAGTGCGTCGCCTTTGTTATGTGTGCTCCTGGGCGTTGCCCCCAGGATGCCCTGTTGGCTTGCTTGCCACTCCCCCGTGGGCCCGGGGCGGGGGGAGGGTGCTGGCGAACGCTTGTTACTGCCTCGTGGGCCTGGGGCGGGGGGAGTGAGTCCCGGGGGGGGGAGGTCCACCCAAGTCGCGGGCTTGGGGGGGCCCTTTCCCTTGGGGCACGGTAGGCGGGGGGGCGCGGGGGAGGGGTTTTGCAGGTGACGGCTTGCTAGCCTTGGTTTTGGCTTGTCGGGGTATGCCCGGTGAAAAGCCCGGGTCAGGTCAGGCGCGTTAACGTTGTGCGCCGCCACCCATTCTGGGTGGGGGAAGTGTTTCCACCTGACCAAATAGTGTAAAGTTCCCCGTTGCCTGCGAGAGTCGAGAATGTCCCTTACGTCAAAGTGATGTTGCCCGTCGATCATCACCGGTGAGGGCTGTGGCGTGCTTGGGTGCCATCGAGAGGTGGTTGCCGGTTTCAGGAGGCTGGTGTGGAACACCGGGTGGAGTCTCCGTAGGTTGTGTGGCAGGTCCAAGCGTATTGCCACCGGGTTCACTGTTTGCGTGACTCGGAACGGCCCGATGTACTTAGGCCCCAGTTTTTTCGAGGGTTGGGGTGACTTTAGAAATTTGGTGGATAGGTAGACCATATCCCCCGCCTGGAACGTTGGTTGTTGGCGCCGGTGCTTGTCGGCCTGCTCTTTGTAGGCCGCCTGTGCATCCTTCAGCGCTGCCGTGATTATTGGCCACGATTCCGCAATCTTCCGTCCCCAGTCGCTAGCGTCCACCTGGGGTTCCGGGGGTTGTGGTAGCTCCGGTATGGGGACGAAGTCGCGCCCCGAGACTACCTCGAACGGAGTTTTCCCCGTGCTCGTGTGGACGGCGTTGTTGTATGTGACTTCGGCAAACGGGAGCAGTTCGGCCCAGTCGTCTTGATGATAGTTGGTGTATGAGCGTATGAATTGCTCTAGGGTGGCATTGAGGACCTCTGTGGCTCCGTCCGTCTGGGGGTGCCAGGCAGTGGATAGGGCCTGTTGGGTCCCCGTCAGCTTTAGGAAGGCCCGCCAGAATTTAGAGGTGAACTGTGTGCCCCTGTCGGTCACCACACGTGCGGGACATCCGTGTAACCTGTACACGTGGATGAGGAAGAGTTTGGCTAGTTGTGCGGACGGGACCGACGTGCAGGGGATGAAGTGGGCCTGTTTCGAGAAGTAATCCTTCACCACCCAAATGGCCGTTTTCTTCTGGCTGGGTGGGAGGTCCACTATAAAATCCATAGAGATTTCCTCCCATGGGCGGGAGGGTTCTGCCACCTGTTGTAATAGCCCCGCGGGTTTGCCTGGTGCCCGTTTGGCCCTAGCACACGTTGGGCAGGATGCTACGTATGCTTTCACGTCTCGTCTGAGCGCGGGCCACCAGAATTGACGCCTTGTTAGGTGTAGGGTCTTGAGGAACCCAAAGTGTCCCGCTTGCTTGGCGTCGTGTGACCTATGCAAGATCGCTTGGCGTTGCGAGTCCGGGACATAGATTCTGCCTTCCCCCCATGCCAGGTCCTGTGCCATCGTTACCTTGTCGGGGTTTGCCAGGAACCAGGGGTCGGTTTTGAGGGCGGCGGCGAGGTCCGTGCGTATTCCCCCTGGTAGTTGCAGTGGGCTTCGTCTGGTCGCGGGTTGTCCCGCCATCGGCTGCGCCGTAGAGTCGAGCTGCCTCCGAGCGCCGCTTCGGGTGGTCACGGCCATCCCCAGTTGCGAGGCGGATAGAACCGTCCCAATGGTGTCTGGGGCGGGTTCTTCGTCCTGGGGCAGTCGGGAGAGGGCATCGGCCATGAAGTTCTTTTTGCCCAGCATGAACTTCAGCTGGAATTTAAAGCGGCTGAAGAATTGGGCCCATCGGACCTGTTTTGGGCTAAGGCGTCTGGGCGTTCGGAGGGCCTCGAGGTTCCGGTGGTCGGTCCAGACCTCGAATGGTTGGGTGGCTCCCTCGAGTAGGTGTCGCCATGTTTCTAGCGCCGTTTTTACCGCGAAGGCTTCTTTCTCCCAGACGTGCCATCGCCTTTCTGTCTCGGAAAATTTCCTCGACAGGTAGGCGCATGGTTTCAGGAGTCCCGTGGGGTCCTTTTGGAGTAGGATGGCCCCCAGGGAGAAGTCTGAGGCATCGGCTTGGACCACGAACGGCCGTTCTGGGTCCGGGTGCGCGAGGATTGGCTCCGTGGTGAACAGTGCTTTCAGCTTGTCGAATGCGGTCTGGCACGCGGGAGTCCAATTCAATACTGTGCCCGGGTTCTTGGCGCGTCGGGTGTCCCCCACCCCTTTGGTTTTGAGGAGGTCCGTTAGAGGGAGGGCTATCTCTGCGAACCCCCAGGCGAATGACCTGTAAAAATTCGCGAAGCCGAGGAAGCTCTGGAGTTGGTGTCGCGGGGGCGTTCCCAGTTCAGCACCGCCTCGACTTTTGCGGGGTCCATTTCTATGCCGTCTCCGGAGATTCGGTACCCCAGGTAGTCTAGGCGCGCTTTATGAAATTCGCACTTTGTAGGTTTGGCATAGAGCTGTGCCCTTCTGAGCTTGTCGAGGACTTGCCTGACTAGGGTCACATGTTCTTTGTGCGTTTTCGTGTAGATAAGGACGTCGTCTATGTAGACAAGGACCCCTTTGAACAGGTGTTCATGCAGTACCTCATTGATGAGCTGCATAAACACCCCGGGGGCCCCCGCGAGTCCAAACGGCAGCACTTTGTACTGGAAGGCGCCTAGGGGGCAGTTGAACGCAGTCTTCCATTCGTCCCCCTCCCTGATTCAGATGCGGTAGTACGCCTCGCGAAGGTCCAATTTGGAAAAGACTTTGCCCGTGGACAGGTGGGCGAGCATGTCTTTCACCAGGGGTAAGGGGTATTTGTTGGACAGGGAAGCCGCGTTTAGGCCCCGGTAGTTGGTGCAGAGCTGTAGGGTGCCGTCTTTCTTCTCCCGGAATAAGACGGGGGCTCCGACCGGTGAGCATGCTGGCTCTATGAATCCCCTCTCTAGGTTTTTATCGATGAACTCCCGGAGGGTTGCCATCTCCTTCGGGGTCATCGAGTAGATCTTCGGTCTAGGTAAGGGGACGTCGGGCAGCAGGTCGATCCGGCAATCCGTCTTGCGGTGGGGGGGTAGTTGGTCAGCTTCCGCCTCTCCGAAGACCTCGGAGAAGTCGGCGTATTGTTCCGGTAGGTCTGCTGTGGTAGCGGCGTTGTCCTGTGTAGTCGTCTCTGCTCGTCCCACAGTGGGGTTGGTTCTGCCTGCTGGAACTGGTGCCCGATACTTGCCGTCGCCAAATGTGAAGGTGCGGGTCTCCCAGTTGATGCGCGGGTTGTTTGTCGCGAGCCATGGCATTCCCAGGACTGCAATGGGCCGTCCGATGTGGGTGACGACGAATGATGTGCGTTCGGTGTGAGTGCCCATTTGCAGGGTGACCGGCTCGGTTTGCATCGTAGCTGGTTTCCCTCCCACTGTAGAGCCGTCTAGCTGGTGGAATGCCAGCGGCGTGGGGAGGGGGAAGCAGCGGAGGTCGAGTTTGGCGACTAAGTCGGGGTGGATGAGGTTTTTTGAGCACCCCGAGTCCACTAGTGCCGCGGCCGTGGTGGCTCCGTTGCCGGCAGAGAGTTTAATTGCCGCCATTATCACGGAGCTTTCGCCGTTCCGTCGAGGTGGTCCGCGCTGCTGTCCCACCGCCTGCCTCGCAACGCATTTCAGGGCAGGCGGGGAACTTTTCCCGCCGGCTGGTCTGGGTCTACGTTGTCCTCTTCCCCCCAGTAGGCGTCCCAGCCTTCCTCTGGTGTCGCTGTGGCTACGGTCATTCGGCGGTGAGGGGGCGGCACCAGGTTAGGTGGTTTGGGGCTAGCTTTCGGGGTGGGTTTAGGCGCACTGGTCGGCAGTCGGTTGGCGAAGCAATCCGCCGTCTTGTGCCCAAGTTTTCCACACCTCCCGCAGGGCTCCCGATTAAATTTCTTCTTTGGGTATGTGGGGCCGGCCGTCCCCACGTGTGGTGCGGGTACCTTTTTGCAGCTGTAGTTCGCGTCTTCCGTAGTTGTCATGAGGAAGGTGCGGTGCGCGTGTTCGGCTTTCCCCGCGAGGTGGATCCACCCGTGTAGAGTTTCTGGGTCGTCACGGTAGAGGGCCCATTGCAGTACGTCGCGGTTGAGCCCCCTTTTGAACATTTCCAGCAGGGTGGTCTCGGACCAGTCGCTGACCTTCCCCGCGAGGGCTTTGAACTCGAGGGCGTAGTCTGGGACAGTGCGTGTGCCCTGTTTAAGTCTTTGGAGTGCGCTCTTCGCCCTCACTTTGGCTAGTGGGTCTTCGAAGTAGCTTCTCATCTCCTTGATGAAGGCGGGGAAGTTGGCGAGGGCAGGGGAGCTGGACTCGTACAGTTGGACGTACCAGTCCGCCACCCGGTCTTGTAATTTGATCGCCACGGCAGCGATTTTGTCCGCTTCGGAGTCGTAGGAGTGTCCGTGCCTCCCCATGAACTCCCTGGCGTTCGTGATAAAGAACGACAGTTTCGCGGGGTTCCCATCAAAGAAGATGGGGAAGTCCTTTGGGACCCGGGCGTTTTGTGCGTCCCTTCCTCTCGCTTCCCGGCCTGTGGTGTCGTCCGCCTGGGCCGTCTGTTGACCTTCATTTGGCCCGTGGGGGTTCGGCGCTTCGCTCGGGGTGTGGACCTGTGCGGGGACGTCGTTGGGCGGCGCGGGGGGCATGAGCGACTGAAGCATGGTCCGGAGTTCCTCCAGTTGGGTCTGCATGGCCGCGAGACCAGCTCGTGCTTCCTCGTCCACGATCCGCGCCGCCGCTGGGGCCGGTTCTGTCGGTGTGTCGGCGGGGGTGGGTTGCCGGTGGGGTTCAGTCTCTCTCGGCCGTTGGTCCGCTTCCTCCGCCGTCTGCTGGGTGTCTCCATCGTCCTCCTCCGTGCTTACCGCCGTTTGGCTGTCGCTCCACGCCCGTTGCTGGGGTGCGAGGTGGGGCGCGGGGTTCTCCGCTGGTTTCGGAAGGTATGTTGCTCCTTCCCGTGGTCGGGTTGCCTCCGTCGCCATCTCCCCTTGGGGTTGGAGCTGAGGCTCGGGTTGGGTCGGGTGGGCGTCCATGGCTCCGGGAGTCCGCGGTGCCTCTGGCCTCGGTCGGTCCTCCTCTGCTTCTTGCCGTGCGGCTCGCCCTCCTTGTCCGCGTCGCGCCGGCCTCATCTTCCTGGTCTTCTCGCCGTCTACTCCTCCCGCGGCTCGTTGTCGTCCGGTGGGGCTCGGCGAGGCTGAGTTTATGACTCTCAGCTTTATGTCATGCGCTGCCTACCTCTGAATAATGCTCAGACACTGGTTCTGTGGAACAGGCTCTGATTTATTCACGGTGTAGGTACAGTATAGGAAAAAAGCTGAGAGTGACAGGAGCGCGCCGGTGCGGGGCTTAAATACCCCGCGCCGGTCAGCGCCCCCTCACTCGTGGTTACGTCACCCCCCTTTGTCCAACACGCTGTCCTGCCGGTAGGTGAGGGGTTGCGAGGCCCCGCTGGCGTTCCGGGATCGCCCATCATCGGTTTCCCTATTCCTCCGGTGATTGCTGTCCGCTGGGCGATCTCCGTTGCGTTAGCGCTAACAGCTTGGGTGTGCCTCGCGATCCGTTTAGCCATTGTTTCTTGTCCTTCAGTCTTTGTGAGTTGATGGCTACTTATCTTGAGCCCCTTCCCCTGTTTCCTTGCTATTGTCATGTGTGCCATTGCGCTGATGTCTTCAGCTCAACGGCACTCATGACAGAGGGGGTGCAACTCACAACATTCAGGGTGACCAAGATTCATTAGCCTTTGGGCCACATTCAAAAGCCTTTTACAATCCATCAGTTCGGATAGAACACTTTGCATGCATCTCACCAGACCTCTTGGAAACAAAAATGGAGAGAGAGATCGGGAGACAAAAGAAGGGTTCCTACAGGAATATAGGAATAGCCTTTCCATGAAGCAAGGTAAGACTCTTGGGAAGTCAGGTGCACAAAGGAGTGAGTCCCTGCTTCTCCCTTCTACTGCCATTTTCTGCAACCATAACCTCCTGGTCAACCACAAGCAAGAGTGCCTAAATAGAAGGTTAAAAAAGTCAAGATGGCAGCCACAAACATTTGGTCAAAGCCATACCCTTTTTTACATGCGTAATGCACATAAAACCAGACACAGTTTGATTGCACCATCATGACCACCATCTTGACATTTTTTAGCCATACTCTGTGGATACCCCTGTATAGATGGATGCTGTGTAGGTCAACCTGTATAGCTCAACCTCAGTATATGATTTGATGAATAAAATACTGGTTGAGTGCCATACTCACCAAACAATGAACTTTAAATTCCTCCAGCTCTTTTTTTTTTTTAAAAAACACCTCTGTAAACTGGGATATTCCATCTTTGTAGGTTCCAAAAAATGTAGATGAGGCAACTATTCAAATTCCTTCCAATGAACAGCTTACAGTCAAGGAATTAGAGGCTAACCAAGGATATCCAACATGCTTATCAACAGAGGCATGCACAGGAAGTGTAAAAAAAGACAAGATACAGGTTGTGACTAGAGAATCAAAGCCCCATTTCTTTTTTATGTTTGTCATGGCCATAATCTTGACTTTTTTGGCAAGCATGGAGAGCAAATTATTTTCTTGGGCAACTGCTAAGACTCCATGGAATGACTATCTCCTTAGGCCATTTGGAGTTTCCTGAGAGTGTCACTAAAATGGTGACCCTAAAATTTTCTCAGTGCCACACAAAATAAGTATCTTGGGCGTAATATTAGAAAACGTGAATTACTAGGGTTTTTTTTTTCGGTTAGTGTTCCTCCTACAGAAGTCCAGAGTAGTGTACAGAAAAGAAAGGAGAATAATACCATCTTCACTAAATTTATTTATTTATTTAACACATTTAAATGGGACTCTGGGCAGTATACAACCAATAGTTAAAACAATATCACAACTATTAAATAATAAATAAAAAGAAGATAAATAAGAAAATAAAACAAGATTGCAGGAGAACACCCATCTACTCACAATACAATCATTGTGCAGGCTCCCCATTGGGTTCCCCAAGATTGCCAGAAGAACCACGTTTTCAGAGCCTTCTGAAAGACTAACAGGGATGGGGCTAAACTTACCTCAGTGGGTGGGGGGTGATGTTCCAGAGGGTGGGGGCCACAGCAGAAAAGGCATGTTGTCTGTGTCCCATCAGATGAAGCTCTTCGGCAGACAGGACCTGCAACATACCCCTCCTGCTGGACCGATGGGGTGGGTAGATGTGATCTGAAAGAGGCAGTCCCTCATTGATTGGCCATAAAACAATCTGGTGTAAAATAAGGCCATTAAAACACCAAATGTTCTACGGTTAAAACAAACTTCACTGTAAAAGGCAATCTGGTCCTGGAGGAATTGTTGCCCTGCAGATGTTTGGATGACCTAGCCCATCTTCAGTTGTCACTTAAACAGAGCCAGCCAGAGACAGGCCCGGGGGTGGGGGCAGGTTTCCAAAAGGTCAAGATGGCAGCCGTGCAATGGAAGCACCACCCCTTTTTTATGAGCACTGCAATGCATTAAAAAGGGGCGGGACTTTGATTGCACCATTCTGGATACCATCTTCATTGTTTGAATCCCTCCCCCACAGAACGCCTCTGGAGCGAGGTTTACATTCACCTGAATCCTGCTGCTGCTTCCTGTCAACTGCAGTCTCCTACCACTAGGAGAGCCCCTGCCCTCAGGCATGGGATGGCACTCTTATTTCCCTTCTTGGAACTACTCCAGAGGCTCAGGAACCAGGCTACAAATCAAGTGACCCAATTTTTGTACAGGACCTCACAGAACATCCAGGCTCCCAATAAAAGAATATTTTCTATGGTAAAGTGGCACAAAACTTAGAAACTTCAGTTAAGGCACACTGTGATTTATCCTGAAAGACTTCTCGTACGTTTTGTTGCAAAGTCATTTCGAGTACCTCCAAAGTCCTTTTCCTTTACATTTTTTCCTTCTTTTTCTTGTAGAAAAAAGATTGGATATCAAACAATCATCAGGTCCTAATGGTCCTTCGCTCTTATTTTCAGCGTTTATTTTTCTTCTACTAATGATGGTCCATCCAGTGTTGTCTCTTTGCTTGGTTCCCTTCTTCTGTGCACGGTAAAGAAAACTGTTTTATTTCTCATGATCGTTCACTTCTATCTCCCTTATTTACAGCTTGCACCAAATCTGGTTGCTTTGTGCTGTTTAAGAGGAGGGTTAGGATCCCCCCCCCCTTTTGAACATGTAAGTAGCTTAAAGGTTGAGGAAAACAAAGTTGTGATGGGAAAATGTAGGGAACTGTACACAGTAACTCCAAGACAGAATAAAAATTCATCTCTTCCTCAAGATCAACAGAATAATGTAAATATTGATAATATTATTTATTAATAAGTAATAATGTTACTATGTAGAGTAGTTCACAGCCTATAGTCCATTGCTAACTAACTCAACATTCCTAATTCTTAACAACTTTTATGTAGATAACACTTTCGTCATAATAAAAAAAGGAACAACTGGAGGAGACACATGAAACAATCAACAACATCTTCAACAGAATAAAATTCACAAGGGAAGAAGAAAACAACACACTGCCCTTCTTGGACATCCTCATCAGCAGAGGAAGTGATGGCAAGTTAGAAACACTAGTCTACCGGAAAGCTACCCACACCAAGTGCTCCATTACCAAAGCAACAACCCAACCTGTCCTAACAGTCAGAAATCACGCTGAGACAAGGAATAGGTCTCTAGTGCTTTATTACTGCTACGTAAAACAGAATCCTAACAAACTGAAGAAGCATGGGAAAAACCCAGACAGATAAACCGCAAAAGTTAAGGCGGGTCTGATCTGTGTCTCTTAGAATGGCTGCTTAATTCCTCAGCACTACGCATGCGTTTTCCCCTCTGGATAGAGGCCCCCTCCTGCTCACCATCAGTACTCATGACGCAACCTCTCACAAGAGGAGCTGTGTAAGAACATTATTCAGACGAGCACTTACACACTGCAGCAACCCAGAACACCAGAAAAAGGAAACAGCATCTTCCAGCAAAATGGATACCCCCCAACTTTATCAAAAAGTGCCTGACCACTCAACCCACTACAACTCAACCAACAGAAGCTACGAAAAGGATAGCACTACCATACATCAGAAACATCTCAGAAACCACCAACAGACTGGTACAACCACATGGCATCACCGTAGCACATAAACCAACTAAAACTCTTCAAAACATCTTAAGTAACCCAAAAGATCCAGAAGCCCAAGAAGGAAAAACAGGAGTTATCTAAACATACAGTGCAAGGACTGTAGCAGCCACTATGTAGGACAGACAGGCAGAAAACTAGCAGAGCACATCCACGAACACCAACTGGCAGTCAGAAGACACAATGAAAACTCCTTAATCTCACAACACATGGACAGACTTAACCATACTTTCAACTGGGAAACTGTGAGCATCCTAAACCAAGCCAAATCCAAAAATGCTAGAGAATTCCTGGAAGCTTGGTAGTCAGACAAAACAGCCATCAACAGGCACATAGAGGTAAACAGCATTTACATACCATTCAAAAGAGACAATAGAAAAGCCAAAAGACCAGAACACCTCCTCGCCAGCAATCAACACCCACATATGCAAACATTAACACTAGGATTAACACCAGATGAACCATCAAACAGCACAATATACCCTAATCAAGGAACTATTAACTCAGGCAATCAACCAAGCAGCAAACAACAGCCCAATCAAAGAACTCCCAAGGAGAGAACAACACCCCCACCAACACAAGCAGGGCAAGCCACGGTATATAAACTGAGAGCATGGCCCAGTCCCTCTTTGCACTGAAGATGTTGCCTAGTCTGGTAATGAAAGGTCTGCAAGAAAACAACCAGGCTCAGAGAGCACCAAGGACTCTGCAATAACTTTTAAATCATTACATTTTGCCTTTTTTTGAGCACCTAGCAAAGAACTTGACTACAGCATAATTATTAGTCATAAATTAGAGTCATCCAACCACTTTGATGGTACTCTTTGTTGTAGATCTTCTTAAGTCAGTACCTTGTTTTACTAATGTGGCCCATAATTCTTCAGCAATATTCCCCATACCTAATGATAATGCTATTGGTGAACAACTTCAGATACTGCATATCATATATAGTATGGATTACAACTGCTTTTGATTTTTTTTACACAAAAGTCAATTATTATCCTTAACCTCAAAAGAATATGGAGCAACCTCCTTTGTTACTGTTACTTCATTATACCAGCACTTGCTATCATACATTTTCACTGACAGATTGTCTTACTATCATTATACATTTTCTTTTCATATACCACCTTATATTTTTCTTTATTCTTTTGAATATGGAGTGTGATATCACTAAGGATACAGAATATAGTACAAAATATTCTACTGAAAAAACAGTTCTGTACCTATAATTTAGTAATGCTTTTTTGCTTCAGTTTCCTATAGTATGTGCTTAATAACTTTACATACCTGACAGATAAACTGAGATTCATTATTTGTCATAAAATTTAACAAAATGCCATATGTTGCACAAACACCTTTTATTCTACCAATAATATGACTAGCACTGAACTTATTAAATTCACAGATTTTGTGATATTGAGAATTTATTTATTTATTATATTTTCTTAAAGCACACTTCTATATGTATATAGAATACTGATATAACATTAATAAATGTTATCACCTCATATTCAAATAAATCTGTTCCAGCTTTAGAGAAAGGATTTTTAAAAGTCGTTACTAGCCTGGGTATCTGACTTGGTAATTTTTGTATTTTAATGCAGCACACAGTTGCTTACAAAATTATCTACATCCCATTTAACTTTAAGCCAATAAAAAAAAACAGATATATTGGTTGTATATATACACATAAGAAAACATAGCCATTATGCTATTCCCTTTTCGGGTAAACAATGTTTTGCAAAGCATAGAAAAGGAATAACAAATAGTAAGCTAAATGAATTAAAGCATGACATAAGAAAGAGAAAAGGGACTATAGTTAAATCTAGCTTACATCAACATCATTCCCCATGGTCTCAAGCTTTTCTATCCTTGAAAGCCATCCTTGTTTCAACCATATCCATAAACCATTTCATACATTGTCTTTTGTTCCTTAAACTTGACACCTTTTTTTGAAGATCTCAACAGCTTCATCCAGTCATGACTTTCTCAGCATTTCTTTTCATCTTGGCTCATTTACTCTTCCCCCCCCCCCTCTCTCTCTCTCTCTCTCTCTCTATACATACATACATACACACACATACTGTGCGTGTGTGTGTGTATGTATGCGTGTGTGTATATATATATAGAGAGAGAGAGAGAGAAAGAGAGAGACATTTTTTCATTTCCTCCTCATTCCTTCATTCCCTCTCTTTATATGACCAGACCACATCAATGTACTTTTTTCATACTGGTTACTCACTTTGCATTCAATCTACATTCATCACCCATTCATAACTGACACTATTTCTTGTCTTAAAGGACACTTGTTAACTAAACCATTCCTGTTGCATTCCATTTATTTTTGTTTCCTGATTTACCAAATTCTCAGTTTGGTCACTCCCATACTATATGCAGCATTCCCTGCTAATTGTAAGGATAGTACTGGTCCCTTTAGGCATATTCTGGCCAGTACACAAGTGCCACCAACATGCAGTTTTATCTCATGCATACTTACACTACTCTATGCCAGCTATTAGGATCTCTAATTTAGAGATGACATTGCAAGCCAACACATTATTGCCTGCCAGCTGGGAAGAACATGCAGGTACTGACACACACTTAGGACATATAGTTTTCTTTTTTCAGTATCTTAGTGGTCCTCATGAATGCAGCACAATATTATGTCCCCTGTCTCAGTATAGTGAGTACTCAGTGTTTTATAATTTTTCATCTATTAAAAATAAGTCAGACTTCAATCTATTGTGTACGTTTTGTACTGTTCTCTAATCAGCATTGCCTTGCAGCAATTCCATTACATTTCCTCGAAGTATTGTCAACCTTTGTTGCCATACTCCTGGCTCTCTCAGTTGATCAAAAACTGAAATGAAATATTCTGACGATAACCAGCTACATATTTTGTGTGTGTGTGTGTGTGTGTGTGTGTGTGTGTAATATGTATCTGGTTATCGTCAGAATATTTGGCTGCTGCTGCTTCTCCTTCCCCTTCCCCTCTCCTCCTATCCTCCTCTTGAGGTTCTGTTTTAGACACTGCCCTTGAAGCATAAACGACAGGCTTTCAAAACCCTGCTCATATTTTGGAAGTAATAATGGTCCTTAGCCATGATGAGATGCATCAGGCATTATTTTAATTGAATTTGAAACTTCATAGTACACCTGGTACAGGTGCAGTTTTAATCAATTTTTAAGATCATGGAATAGCTTGAGCTGATGAGAATCCCAGTTCCATAAAATTTGTTTAGCCAATAACATGTTCAAGTTACAGGTAGTCCTTGGGTTACAATGGCAATTGGGACTGGGATTGCCATCGCTAAGCAATGCAGTCATAAAGTGTGATGTCACATGACTGCATTGCTTAGCAACGACAATCCCAGCAGTCCCAGTTGCCACCGTAATCCCAAGACATACAGGTTGTTAAGTGGGAAGAGGCAGGAGTCCCAGATAAGGAGTGCAGGGGTGCTGTGGGGGATGCCACGGGGGTGTGTGGGAAGCCCTAGGAGGCCCAACACAGGCCATGCATGAGCACAGGGAGGCTGGGGGAAGGCGGGTCCAGTGCTGCGTGAGTGCAGGGAGGCTGAGGGGACTTACCAGAGTGACTTGCAACCTTCCCTGCTGGCTTCCCCATTGACTTTGCTTGTGGGAAGCCAGGATGGAAGGTCACAAAGAGCATTCATGTGACAGTGGGGCACTGCAACCCAACTGTTGTAAGTGCAAGCCGGTTGCCAAGTGCATGAATCACAATCACATGACCATGGGGTGGTGCAACAGCCAGAACTTCAAGGACTGGTCGTAAGTACATGTTGAGTGCCATTGCAACTTTGAAAAGTTGCTGAATGAATGGCTGGTAAGTGAGGAGTACCTGGATGCTTTGTTTGGTTTTGTTTTCCTAGTAAATTGAGAAGGGAGTTTCCCACCAAGTGCACCATGACCCCAGATTTCCCCAGTTCTTCTTTGTCAGTTCAGATACCTCATCAATAGTTTGTTCTCCGTGTGAGTTATAGTGTGTTCTGTAAACTTTTCACTTAAATATGTTAATGCCTTTATCTTAAGTTTACATTTCCCATAATTTCAATTGAGCATTTTGCTATATATAATTCATGTTCCTCTAAACTTTCAACACCCCAAGGCAGAAGACATCATTCGAGTATTACCTCTTCCAGGGCCTCTTGCTTTGATAAACACCCTTGCTGACTTTTGCCAGTTTTGCTTTTACAATATTTTACAATTATTCTTTTTTTCTCTTTGAAACTAACTCTAAATAGGCATACCACTTCCATTCTCTTTATGCTTTCTGCGAGTTTCTCTTTTTCACCCATCCTTTAAAAATATTACTGGGATAGAACTACTGAAAATGTTCTGGCAGTTGAAGGAGAAAACATTTCCAACCATTTCCAACAACAAAAAATGCCTCTGGTTGTGTTTTGCACTCACAAACCTAGTGAGTGAAAGTTGAAGTCCACACATCTCAAAATTGCCAAGCTTGAAAAACACTGGCCTAGATGACGTATGTATAGAGTCTCTTCTAAATAATACATTCTATGATTCTATGGAATAGTGAGAGATTTGTTGTCTAAATTAACCTACTCCAGGGGGAGGAATTGTAGTCTAGAAAGGAGTCATATTACCTTTTAGCATAATCTAAAATAAGGATTATGGGAAATAAACCCCATTGGATTCAGTGTGATATGCTTTCAGAGAAACATGTACAGCAGGGGACTACATGTTTTCAAGGAAGGTATCTTGCTTATCTAGCCATAGTTATTGAGAAATCTACAGAGAAACCCATCAGTTTCAAAATGAAGACCCAAACACTGCCAAGACAAACCTATGCATATAGCCATGAATCTCTAAACAGATTACTAAGTCATTGTAACGGTTGCCTATTCCAATAAAAGGAGTCTCACCAGTAATTACTAGAGAAAACTGATTTATTGAATGAATAGTATGCAAAGTACGAAGAAAGCTGAGAATGAGCAAAAGCGCACCAAATACAAACTTAAAAAGCCTTGCTCCCATTGCGAACCCTCCCCTCAGGCTAGCATAGCAACCACCACCCCCAGATGCTAGCAACCGTTAGAATCGGCCTGAGAAAGTAACCTTGAACAGCAGAGATAACCCAAACATACATTCCAGAAGATCACAAGTCAGCACAAAGGAAATTTACCAGCGTGGCCAGGCAGGCACGCAACTGCAGACATGACATGTGAAACGTTACGAGGAACCATAAACATCGGAACGGGAACATGACAGTCATGCATAAAAGTATTAAGAAAAGTTCTAGATCAGGCTTTTTCATACTGTGTTCTGTAGAACCCTGGAGTTCCATGAGAGACTAAGGGCAAAAAAAAAAAATCAATATAACAGAATATTCTCTATCACTAGAGCTTTACCCCTTGATCAGGGGTTCTGCAAATATGTTTTTTTTTCCAACTGGTAGGTCCAGCAGCCTGAAAAAGTTTGAAAACTCCTCTTCTAGATAGTCTAGATAAGGTGCTATCTTTAATTGCAATCCAATATGCTTTAATTGTTATTAAATTAATGTACATCTTTGCTCAAGGAATAGATGAGTTAAAGTGAGAAATGGCGAACAGTTGAAAATGAGTGACAATAGACTTTTCATCTGGCATTCTCCAATAAGGTTATAAATTAGTTTCATGTGAGAAGGATGTCCACATAGATGCATTAATAATGCTGCAAAATTACACATCCTAGGAAAGAGGTGAACCATTAAAATTTGTGCCACCGAAACCCCTGCTAATGAAAAGAGAAACAGGAAGGGAGCTGAGTGTACTGCACTTGACTTCCTTTTATAACAAAAGGCAAAAAGTTGTTAATGCCTCTTTTTGGAAGCTCCGAGATCTAGCAGATGAGAATCTAGGAAGATAATTAAAGAAGGATGAATGAAAGATCAACTTGGAAAGTGCAAGGATGGCAGAAGCAATATTTAGAATTGTAACCTCATTAGTACAGAAAGAAAACTAATGAGATGGGCTGTATGACTGACATTATTTGTTCAAGCTTGTCAAATCTAAAATTCTTTTCAGAATAACCCTGAATTCAGCAGTAGGCAGCAGAGATAAAGTATCTAGAAACTGATGCTTCTAAGAGAATTCATCACTGCTATAATCCCCTTTTTTAAAAAATAGTAATGGAATAAAAGCTTGAAAAGCTTAGAGATGATTGAAAATATCCCAAAATTCTTCTATGGTTCTCCTGTATGGCATTCTTAGGAAATTTACTTCTATTTGTATATTTATTTATCAGAATAAGAGATCTTTATGATTCTACATTAATGCCCAATGGTATGGATCCAACTATGGTCATGCTCAGACCCACTGAAATAAATGGGCAAGATTTTTCCCATTATTACAAAGTTTTTTTTAAAAAAATCATCCAGGAAGGAAACTGATCTCAACATTAAGAAAAACCCTACATTATACTGTATATTACAAACAGATAGTCCTCGTTTAGCAACTACCTCAGATAGCAGCTTTCACAGTTTCGACGGTGATGAAAAAGTAACTGCGACCAATGCCCGTATTTATGACCTTCGCAAGTCTGTAAAGAAAAGGAAAGCTGAAGTAAGATTGTAAGCACAGTCATGGTTTCACTTAGTGACCACTTCACTTAATGACTGAGATGCAGGTTGTTATTGTGGTCGCTAAATGAGGACTACTTGTATATTACTTTAGAAGCTGGATGGGCAGTATAGTGCTGATGGTTTTACTAGGAGACTGACAAAGAGGAATTGGATAGTGGTGTGTACCTCTTTCCCTTAGGTGCATGTTATGTAGAACTCTATGTGATTTTATATCTTCATGTTATTGTTCAGTATTGTATGCAGAATTAAGCAAGCATTTATTTTAGTAACTAAAGGGTCATACTTGGATGATACTTTGTTCTGCTTATCTTTAGTGAGACACCTGTTTAAGTAGGATGAGCTTTCTCATCTTCAATCCAATTAACCTTGAGAAACTGATACTCCCTAACTTTGAGATGGTCTCATTGCCACCTAGTATAAACAAAGACTCCTTATCCTTGATGGTCTCATTCTTGGCAGGAGGGCAACACATTCCATTCCTCAAACTGGGCATAACCACAAAATTCACCCTTTGTATTCTTCAGTACCTGGTACTGAGCTTCTAATTCTGAAGGTAGCCATCAAAGATCAGCAATACAGTGAACTTGGTTCAGAGGGGGTAGGTATTTTGCCAAAACTATTTTTTTTTTCCTGATAGCTGAAATCTCATGATACCTCCAAACTGTATGTAATATTGTGTAATAATAGTAAAATCTCATGGGAATCTGTCAGGCCCAGCCCAAGAACAATGAAGAATCAATCCAGCAATCCTTCAGTTCTTTATTTGCTCACACTGTATAGGCAGAATCTTGCCGGACTAAAGCTACTCTACCTCACCTAAGGGGAAATAGTCTGGAAAGGCTCCAGGGCAGGGCTACTCTGAACCTCTTAGTCTTCCCACGTTCCATCCCTGGACTGTGTTTTCTCTTATCTCGCTCCCCTCCTTGGAATGTGCACCCTCCTTCCTGAGAACCAGCTGCATTAATGAAGTCCATCACAGAATCTGACAGTGCCAAAATCACAGGTGATTTTACTATTCTAATACATCTTTCATGATTTTGCGACATTTATTTGTTTGTTTGTTTGGTTGGTGTTGATGTCATCAGCTCCAACCAACATCACCTAAATGTCTTTTAGTACACTGGCAGGGTTGAAAAGTTGTCAATTCCTGATAGCCATCATGACTTATAAGCATTTGTACTCTTCTCAATTAATTTGTCCAACCTTCTTAAATTTATCTGCCATTTTACCATCATTATTAAAGTTATTAAATTTTTTTTTAGCAGGTTCTGTAAGTTAATTATATGGGGTTTTTTTTCTGTCTGACCTAAGTCTTTCCCTGTGTGGCCTCATTAGGTTATCCACAGAGAGAGGAAAACTTCTCTCTGCCAGCTTTCTCTGCAGTAATGCAATTTTTTTACATTGCTGGCATGCCACCCACTCATTCATTTTTTGAGAATGGAGAACCCCCAAATATTGCAACCTTTCCAGAGTTGTTGTTCCAACTCCTTGATTGCATATTGGCCAAACCATCCTGTAAGAAGTTTTCTTTAAAAAGTCCTGTTCAAATTATGTACTCCTAGCAGTTTTCATCCAAGAGAACTTTCCCTAACAGATCATCTACTAATGATGACTAAGCCCTTTAGAAGCTGTTTCTTAGAACAGGTTGACAAGATGTTCCCTATGAGTGTGCATTATTGTTATAATGCTAAGACAAAGGCATAACTAAATACTTAGTATATGTCAAACAAGGCTTCATTTACACTCTTCCATTTATTAACGAAGATTATTCATATCTTGGGTAACTGGTGAACGATAGCAACAGCTATTGTTTACTTCGCTAACATATCATTTATCACAAGTTGAAATATCTGTTGATTCAGAAGGCAGGCAAACAAGCAGAATCTTTCCTCCCCCAAAAGTAGATGATGTTCAAACTCACTCACTCACTCACTCACTCACTCACTCACTCACTCACTCATTTTCAGCTGCCTTTATATGCCACCCAATAACCAACACTCTCTGTAAACCATTACAAAATGAAATATTTTCTACTAGAGTACCCTAATTGTTCTCACTCAATGTCTCCTAATGGAAAAACACATAGAGCAGTCTATATTATATTGCTCTAGTTCTTAAACAATTTCTGAACATCATAGCATGCTCAACAAGTATAAAAGGAACAGTCCAATGTTTTCTCAACAGTTACTTCGGCAGTAGTTCAATCACTCAATCATAATAAATGTGCCAGGCTTACAAAATGATAACACAGGAAAATTCTGCTGATTCTAAAAACCACTATGTCAGCTGAACAAGGCTTCTTGCTGGAGATCAATGGTGACTACCACTGGAACATTATTACTTGGAATAATGATATGCCATGTTGCACTTGACCAGTGTTGCATGCCAGGATGTCATATTAGTGCAACAGATGTTGGTGCTAGATGCCTCGTTGCCACATGATTTATGATAGTATAAAATCAAGCTGCTGCAGAGTTTAAAAAGGGAAGTGGAATACAGAGGAGCAGGGTGGATCAAGGACTGACTCATAAGCATTCTTTCCTCAGAGAAATAATTTAGGAACTATTATTCTGTCAATATAACATACAGTTGTGTTTATCACATCCATGTCTCATGGCTGACTCACATTGTTTCTAATCACCTGCTATTCGAAGAATTGTTTACACATGTACTGTTACCAAACCAGGTATCCCACATGGTGTAACTAATGATGTCAATTTTTGTTTCCTAAGTGAAGACCTAGATCTCTGGAGAAGGCTCTAACACTGGGAAAGGTGGAAGGAAAAAGAAGAAGAGGACGACCAGCAACAAGATGGATGGACTGTGTTACAGTGGCAATGGGTGTACTGTTGAGGATCTGATGGACCAGGTTAGGAACAGATCGTCATGGAGAAAATCTATCTATGTGGTTGCTAAGAGTCAACAGTGACTTGATGGCACATAATCAATCAAAAGTAAAAAAAATTACATTTATCTCTGTTAAATTTTGTTCCATTATTTTCAGCCCATTTCTTTGATCTGTCAAGATCATTTTGAATGTTATTTTTGTTTTCTAGGGTATTCATTGTCCCACCTGTAAACCTTTACCTCTTCATTCCAGTTATTAATGAAAATGTTGAAGAATACAAGGTCCAGCACTGCACATTGTGACACCCCATTCAATATCTAACTCCCCTTTGATGGGTCATTATTGATGAGCTCTGAGTAGAATTTTCAAGAGAGTTATGTATCCATTTAATTGTCATGCCATCCAGCTCACATTTAATTAGCTTGCTAATCAGAATGTCTTGGGTATTTTGTCAATTACACTGCTGAATTCATTATATATTATGTCCATAGCATTCCACAATCTACAAAGGAAGTTACCAGTTCAAAAACTGAGATAAGGTCCTGACAAAGCCTTGCTGACTTCTGGTAATTACTATATTGTTTTCAAGATCCTCATAGATTAATAACTGACTGGTAGGTCTGTTGTTCCCTAGATCCTTCATTTTCTCCTTTTCAAAGTTAGGAACAAAATTTGTCCTCCCCCTTCCCCCTGTCATCTGGTTTTACCAGTTCTTCCAGAGTTATCAAAGATAGCACATAAATGTTCATCTGAACTATCAGCAAGTTCCTAGGATGCATATGCTGATGCATTATTTTGGGCCTGACCCTGTTGACCCTTGGATTTTCAAAATGTCTTTGACAAAGTTCTCCAGCAAAGGTAGTGGTCGTAGGATAAGGGGACCTGTTTTTTTATGGATTGCTAACTGCTTGAAAAAACAGAAGAATGGGAAGAAAAAGAAAATTTGTTCATTGAAGGGAAGTAAGAAATGGAGTACCTCAAGGATCTGTTGGAACAGATGCCTGTTAACTTATTCATTAATTGTCCTGATTTAAGAATAAACAGTGAGCTGGCCAAGTTTGCAGATGATAGTTTAGTATACCCCCTAAATTATTCAGGGTGGTAAGAAACAAAATTGACTGGGAATTGCTTCAGAAGGATCTTTGAGTGAATGCTCATCTCTGGGTCAAGGATTCACTAGGGAGCAGGCAAATAAATGGAAATCTGGTTAAATTTAATTAAGTTAAATTGATGCAGGGCAAACTAACTGTAAAGTGGTGGGCATGGGGGCAAAAAAAAAATCTAGATTCACTTATATACTGATAGGATCTGAGTTGTCAGTCCCAGGAGAAAGAGCTGGGGGTCATAGTGGATGGTCCAATGAAGATGTCAACTCAGTGTACAGCAGTTGTGGAAAAGGCAAATTCTTTGCTTGGAATCATCAAGAAGTAACTAAAAATAAAATTGCTATCATTGTAATGTTCTTAAACAAATATATAATACGTTCACATTTGGAATACTCTGTACATTGGAAAAAAGATAATATAGCTGGAAAAATATGCAGAAAGGCTAGAATGTTTGGGATTCTTTAGCCTGGAAAAAAAGGCAAGTGGGTGGGACACAATTGGGAGGTTCAAAGTTATTCATGGTATGAAAAAGTGGACAGTGGGAAGTTTTTTTTTTCCCTCTCTCAGAACTCTAGGAGTAGCAATCATCTAATTAAGCTGATTGGGAGGAGATTTAGAACAGACAAAACAAATCACTTTTTCCCAGGATGAATAATTAACCTGTAGAATTATTATCATAAGGCACTAACTTGGGTGGCTTTAAAAGGGGAGATATATTCAAGTTCAAGTTTATTACAGTCATTGACCAATGTTTTATACAAATCTAAAATTATAAAGTACTAAGGAAAGTAGAGGGACACGGTGGTGCTGCGGGTTAAACCGCTGAGCTGCTGAGCTTGCCGATCGGAAGGTCGGCGGTTCGAATCTGCGTGATGGGGTGAGCTCCCGTTGCTAGTCCCAGCTCCTGCCAACCTAGCAGTTCGAAAACATGCAAATGTGAGTAGATTAATAGATACCACTTCAGCGGGCAGGTAACAGCGTTCCATGTAGTCATGCCGGCCACATGACCACGGAAGTGTCTACGGACAAACGCCCGCTCTTCGGCTTTGAAACGGAGATGAGCACTGCCCCCTAGAGTCGGACATGACTGGACTTAATGTCAAGGGAAAACTTTACCTTTACCTAAGGAAAGTAGAAAGGGCAGTCAGTGAGTATATTCATGGAGGACAATTCTATTAAGGACTATTCATCTTGAGACTCAATGTTATTTCTAGGATGGGGGCAGCAGGGAAACAACAGCTGGAGTGGGGCTTGTCTCCTCTTTCTGCTTGGGAAGGAAACTGGCTGGCCACTGTGAGAAACAGAATGCTGAACTGAGGTCTTTGTCTGATCCAGGAAGGTTATTCTTATATTCTCAACCTTACTTCTTCATCCTATTTTCTACAATTGTCTTATGGAAAGGACTGAGCCAAAATAAGAGTTGAGTAGCTCTGTCAGCTGCCATCTTCTTTGAGCAGCTGGTAGTGTATACTGAATTTATTTTGTTTTCCTTTCACTCTGAACATATTTGAAGAAGGTATCTTTTTAGCATCATTCACCAGCTACAGGTCATTCTGAGTTTTAGTTTTCTGGACACATCTTTCAATTCCAGCTTTCTGTCTGGACTTCCTCAGTGACATGTTTCTCTTTCCTCCTCCCTTAAATGTCCTGTCTTGTTTCCAGATCTTCACTAAACTTTTTGTATAGCCAGATTAGCTTCTTCTGCTGTCTTCCATTTCTTTCCTCACTGGAATTGTGTGCAATTGTGTTCTTAGTATTTCCATCTTTAGGTTTTATATGATCTGAAAAGAAACTGGAATACAGGTTATATAAATTTTTATAAATCTTTGTGAGATGCAATTGAATATTCTTATTTATTTGTATAAACAAATGACAATATCTGACTTGCTATGCCTGGGCTCATAAGCTATGTAGGGTTGGACCTGATTATTATTTAGATAGGAAACTACCATGGATTAACAGAGTGAAATTAAAAAATAATACTTCAAGAAGGGAATAGCAAAGAACTTCTATACTGTTGCCAAGAAAACTGGAGATATATTGATGTAGTCATGAAAAGTCAAGCTTGACTTGAGGGCATATTTACCTAGAGAGCATATGTATTTAAGCTGATCAGCTGCTAGAAAATGCCTCTTCACATTCAGCTGATACACTCCATATTTCTTACATTATTATTATCCATGTTGATTTGCTATTCTCCTCCTGTTTGATTCTGATTTGCATTCCTCTGTAGTTTTCCTTCATCCAACCTCTTTAGTCTTATCTCTTGATACAGTTCTAATATTCTGAAGTGAAAAGTCTAAGATAAATATGTAAGCCAAAGAAGAAGTTTCAAAAGCTTGCAGAGCAAAAACATCAACTATTTTATTTTATTTACAAAACTGCCATGAGACATCATACAGCATTGATCACAGTATCAAATTCCAACAGGTATATCTTTCATAATAAAATTTCTGGTGGCCTGTGGTTTCCCTGATTTTCCAGATTTCAGTTAAAGCCAAAGGGAAGGTATCATGAGGAAGTCTACCCTTTCAGGGTATGACTATGAAGAAGGATTTGGAGTGATGGAAAAATAGAACAGAAAATAGCAATCCTTGTCTTTAATAATCAGTAAAGCTAAAAAATACAAGCACAAGCAACATGAGATAAATTTTCAAGCACCCTGAGAACAAGATATTTTAAAAGGGGAGGAATATTTTTGACAAATTGCCAGGTGGATTTCAGCACACCATTATATATTTCATTGTTGGTAGTATGTTATGAATACTCAAGGGATAATATATCACAGATAGGTTTCTGGGGCATTAATGCAATCCTTTGCATCGCCATCTTGGAATTAGTTCAGTTGGGTTCATTTGATTTCTACTTCTGATTGAATTGTTTCAAGTTGCAGAATACCACCTTCAACTTCATTCTTATTCAGTTGAAAGTGCTTTGATAAAGATGTAAATTTTAATTCTCAATTAGAAATGAATTCAGTCTTCCAAAGAAGTTTATTCAAACTTGTCAAGCCCCTGGCAAGACTTGTCAAGCTCCTGGCAAGACTGAGGAAGCAACAACGACACAGATTTTTCTCTCCTCCTTTTCTCTTTGTGCAGTGTTTGGAACTGAGTTAGTGTAGCACATGGATGCTTCTAAAATCCTTCAGATATTTTATTTCTTAGAAAATGCTTGGATCTGGAGTAGTTAAGGAAACAAAGAATATATCAGCCATGCCTGGTTGCCTCTACAAATTGGCCACAGACTCCCCAAATTGTGACATTTGAAAGCCTTGTTTTCACCTCATTCATTTGCCAGAGCAACACAGTCCATCAGGTTCCAATAGCATCTGACATCATTATTCCTGTTCAGAAAACAGAGCGCTATTCCTCTGTAGGAGCACCCTTGTCTTACTCTACCCAGAGATCTGAGATTCCTATTGTACTGAATTCATCCCCAAACCCTTAATTTAATCTTTCATTTCTTTCATTCATACTTTTTTTTTTGGTCCTTTTCCCCCCCTTTTAGCAGCTTCTTGCTGCCTCTACTGTACTAAGAATTCAGAAATTGGAACATGAGAATACACCAAACCTTTAGCTCTTTGTTCAGGACATGAAAGATCTGCCTAGCACAAAAGAGCTTTGTTGGGACGTTTATGATGGGGTCTCCTCAGCCAGCCAGTCCTATTTTGTTTCCTTTCAAACTGGGGAAACAGCTCATGTCCTTTGTCTTCGTCCTATGGCAATTAAAAGGAGCTTCATGTGGGAAGGCACATCCAGCAGAGTCTACTGTTGCAAACCCAATATTGCACATCTTTTACAGAAGCCATAATGATCACAAGGTACCTTTTCTCCTTAGGTCTTCCCAGACCTCCAGACAGGATAAACCCTTCTAATTATTTTGCTCTTGTCTATTTCAATTATGGCCCCAGGGCATCCCAACAATGGGAATACTTCTTGCTGCTCATGACTTTTCTGTGAGGACTGTAAAAAGGCAAAGTTGGAGGGTCATGTGCCCTTCAACAATCACTTAATAGAGGCAGTACTAGGTGGGTTGTACTAAATTTACACCTAATACTTGTGCTTTTTGGGCAATTCTATCCATCTGGTTAACAGAATCCTATGTATCTTTGATGCTTCACAACTTGGTGTGTTTGCGTAACATTCTGAAAGGATGACTCTGGACTGGATCAACCAGCATCATGCATGAAGTAGATCCATTAAAATAAACAGGACTTAAATAGTCAGGAATAAGCTTCCTATGGATTTTAAGACATCTATGCCAGCCTTCTTCAAATATATGATATATTGGGCCATGAATTCCCCAAATTGCAACCAGCATAACCAATGTCATGCTGGATGAGACTTCTGGGAATTTTGGTCTCAAAACATCTGGAGAATACCAGGTTTGGAAAGGCTACAGTATGTTGATTAGCTTTGGATCCAGCCCAATCTTTCAAGGGAGGGATGTTATTTAATAAATATATAGCATAATTAATTAAATAAATAAATCACAAGCATTTATGAGACCTAACTGTATTTGCTAGACAGTATGGATAATATAGATCTCGCTATATAGATATATAAAAGGGTAATAAAGCCAAGTTCAGCCTTGTACTTTTCGGATACAAAATAGAAATATGAACCTCTATTAAGATTTGTGATAGTAGAATCTTTGACAGAATAATAGTCATCTTAAGGAGCAGTGACTTCAAAGGTTATTTGGAAGCTGTAACAGCCAACAGGGGCAGGACTAAAATTGCTATTGATTTATTTGGCTGGTTGGCCTGCCCATCTAGGTGAGTTTGGTTAGATGTGAACAGCAGCTGTTTAATTAGGCTGGATAACTGTGATTAACCCATTCCCATGTGTGTTATATGCCTGATTGTTTCTTTAGTCTTTTCATAAAAAAATAATATTCTCTGAACCTGCTAGATCAATTCCTGCTAGATCCATTTCCACTGTGTTTCATTCAAAAGCTTGCCACATGCAAGCAAAGCAATCTTAGAATTCAGATCTCTGTATGCCATTGATTACTCTGCTCTAAGAACTTTTGATGCAAATGCAGCTGCTCCATTCAGAGAGAGAGACTATGACAATTCATGCCTATCTGAGATTACTGTAGCATCGTGCCCAGCATGATTTGAGAGGCAAAAGACAAGGGAAGAACAATATTCATCCATCAGGGAGGCAATGCTATGCAAGAAGGAAAGACCATTAGTCATATGGAGGCTAGGTTATAAATAAAGAGGGATCTTTCAGATGAAGATATCTTCAGTACCCATATGAGATGAGCCCCATGATGATCACATGATACTGTAACTGGGGACTGGTAAGTGAGCAATTGTAGTATTTATTTATTTATTTATTTATTTATTTATTAATTATTCAAATTTTGTTACTGCCCATCTCCCCAAGAGGGACTCTGAGCAGTTTACAATAAAATTCATACCACAACAATAAACATTAAAATCGGATAAAAATAAACAAATTACCAATATATACCCCAGGACTAGTGGGAATGTGTCCACAAAGAGGGGAATGTCATTTCAAGCAGTTAATAACATTTCAGAAACGGAACGTCTCACTACCTGGTACTTGAAGACAGTGTCTATGATCCTGGATTGCACTGCAGCAATGTGATGTACAGAATCATTGGCATACCTGCGTTAGGAGTTTAGAAAGCAATAAAGCTTTGCAAGTATGGTGAGACAGGGGGAAACACTAGCAATTTATTTTCTATTTTTGTGACAAGTGGAAGAGATGTATACTTAGGCGTGGGCCTGAGGGGGCTGAAATGAGGGATTTAGTTATTGGCTGCCAAGCAAGCAATGTTTGCCTGACAGTTTTCTATTCTGTTTTTTGCCAGAAAGAATAAGCATGGATTAGCTGGCAGGTTTCTGTAAGTTCTATATATTTGCAAAGCGTGTGTTCACAGTGTCCAAATAAACCTGAAAATAGTCAAAAGGGAGGGACACAACCCTGGGTGCATTTCTAAACTGGTTATAAAAGAGCTGGAAGATGAAATGGCTGGTTGACTCAGAATGCCTGTGAAACAAATACCTGAACCAAGACTTTCAAAGTATCAAGGTCCCTGAACTCAGGTAAGCCTCCTTAACAGCTTGCTTAGGCATTTGCAGGTGCTGGCTCACGAGTTATCTTAAATCAGCCCCTGTATTTTTAAACGAGAACTAGGAAGTAACTAACCACAAGAAAACTGACTCATGCCGACCTCTGCTTTATTAACTGTGTACTCTCACTATAAGCAGCAAATCAATCCATGTTATCAAAAATAAGATGACTGGTATTTGACATCTTTACTAGTCAGCATTTATTATACAACTATATAAAGGTTCTTTGTACCCTCCTTAAGTGGTAGAACCTTGTATTCTGTCCCCAGCACTGTTCAAATAAACTTGGCTCAAGCAGATCATGTGGTCTCCACTGGTCAATTGGGTCATGGGGAATTTTCCCCTTCACCTGATATCTCTACTTTGTACTTTTCTTTACAGCCCAGATTCAGTTCTCATCAATGAGGTGTTTTGCACTGCGGAGATAACACCCATCCTTTTGACAAGGCAATATGCATAATGCAAGGTCCCTTTTTTGGTGCTTCTCTTAGCTGGAGATGGGCTTCCATGCTCCACAATCCTGTCTAGAAGTGAAGGGCCCTGTTATCTCACAGAGCTGCCTTGAAGAGCTGCTTCACATGGACTTTTACTGAACATCATCACCCCTTGAAGGTTTTCATAAGCTTAATATTCATATAAAGTCAGGTTATGAATTGCCTGTTCATTTGAGTTGCAATGTTATGCATACTAACACAATGGAACTTACTTCCAGACAAGCATTAATAATGATGTTAATAATACTTTTGCACCTTGCAGGAGGCTATATTTAACTGCACAGTCCTCATTAATATAGTAGCTTTTATTCCTAAAATGAGAATATAGTATGGCTTTAGCAGCTGTTAGAATATGAAGGTCTGATATTAGGGGTATAAGAAGAAGTAGCTGAAAGGATTAAACTCAGAAGAAAACTTCTAGTGCTTCAAGTTAGATTCATATCATAATAAACTAAGTACTTTCTTATCAAGCTATTTGCTTGAATCAATACCTATAGCATTTATGATGGCTATCTTAAAAGTATAATAAAATTCCTCCAAATGGCTCAGTGGATTTAAGCCATTCACATTTTTTTTAAAAAAATGATTAAAACACATTAGCCCAACTTCAGAATTACAGTCCAGGGTTGAATTATTTTATTCACCCAAACATTTAAACTGTTGGTATCCTCTTCTTAAATTATGTGACTTGAAATGCCAAATCAGATATACACAGACAAAATGGTAATCTGTTGGGTTCACACATCACTTTGGGTTTACTTTTCATGAAAGGTGGGCTAAAATTCTTATAACTAAATAAGTTATAAGTATAAACACTGCCAATTTTAGTTTATGGAACAAGCCATGGTTAAACAAATTATGATTTAGTCTCATGTGTAAACCAGTCCAGTCTTGGTTCTTGGGAAGCAGATCCAGTGCTGCCCATTGGGATCCATATTCCATGAATGCATATTGTTGCTTAGATAATGCCAGAGATGCATTGAACACTTTCTGTCTGAGGGAGGAAGGGAGGGAGGGAGGGATGGAAGGAGCTTACATCATCTGCAATATCATAATTAATGGGAGTGGTATTAAAATATGTATTTTATAACCCATATTTTTAATCTTAAACCTAAAACAATTACTCAGTGCAAGTTCAGCTTTAAAACAGAGAAGCAACAGACAACCTGAGTACTCTTTCTTCTTATGCTGAGATGCACCAGATTTGGTTTAAATGATACTAGTGAGTGTTTTACATATATTAATAATTCAGCACCTACAACCCGTATTAACATCCTAATAACCTTTGGCCCCATTTTTTGCTGATACACAAGTAACTGTTCTCAATTTCTTTTTCCCTTTCCTCAAGCCAGTATCTTTTTTTTCCTCTAAGAATACTCTCATGTATTAAGAACAATACATGAATTATAGCTGCAGTTTTACCCTTTCCCACTTTGGGTCTTTTCCTTCAGAGAAATTAATTAAGGTTGCTAAGCCTAACTTTTCCTTAATGCATGTGAATTGATCGACTCAATATAATATGTTCTCGTATTGTCCCTGGTCCAATCTTTGCCATTTTACTCTCAGAAAACCACACCAAGAGATTCCATTAGCTGGATTTTTAAAAATGCAGCAACAGCACTGGAACACAACCAGAGGTGACAAATGTTGGTTTCAAGAGCTTTAGCTACAAACATCTGACCTTATGCTAGCATTATACCAATTAAATATAGAAATCTCTTAAGAAAATACGTCAGTATTTCAGGAAATGATTGTGTAGACTATAGTGATCCATACAGGCTGATCTCCTGCTGTTCTCCATCCTGGTGCAAAAATCACCTATACTGAATTCTGAACATCAGTCTTTTCAACCTAGACGCCTTCCAGGTGCATGAATTTCTACCTGCAGCATTTTCAGCAATAGCTGTACTAGCTGGTGAATTCTGGCACTTGAGTTTACACATCCTGATGATGCTCAAGGTGAGGTCATTTGCATATATTATGGCTACCAGATCTGGATTGCAAAAATCTCTATGACCACTAGATGGCAGTAAAGAGGTGTTCTTACTGCCATCTAGTGGTCATCCAGATTTTTGCAATCCAGATCTGACAACTTTACTGTACACTGTGCCAGCATTGTAAAGTCAGTTGTCAGAGATGTAACTCTAAGCCATAGCCAAACATAAGAAGCTCTGGGATTACATGCTCCCTTCTTCTCTTCAGTGTCGTAAAGATAGCAACACTGGCCTTCTATTTCTCACTGGTTGTGATTTATTATTACACTGAAAGGACAACCTAAGTTTAGTTTTAAACTATGGTTTATTATGCTAGCTTATGAAAACTACAATTTATTAATAAATTAAGATGGCAAAACAAGAGAAAATGAGAACAACATTGTCACCCCAATTTCTATCATAATTCTTCAATGCATAGTCTGTCCATGTATTGAGACTGAGAGACAGTGTGCTGTAGTATCAAGGTATTAGACAAGGACTAGGATTACCCAGGTTCAAATCCACTGTCAGCCATGGAAGTTTTACTGAGTAACTTTGGTTCAGTCTGTCCCAATCTGTCAGTCCAATCTACCTTGTAGGGCTCCTGTAGAACAGAATAAAATGGGGAAGCTACCTTAAAATCCTAGAAAAAGTTGGGATAAATAGCTGAGGTACATAGAGTTAAATGGCACCAATATCCTTTTTAAAAAATGGAGAAATTTCTCCTCTTCCTTCTGAGGCTAAAAAGACAAAAACAATAGTATAGACTGGTGTTTCTCAACCTTGGCAACTTTAAGACATGTGGACTTCAACTCCCAGAATTCCCCAGCCAGCCATGGGTGGCTGTCCATCTCTGACATACCATGTGATATACCATGTCACTTTGTCAGTAGTGCCATCTGGTACGCAGTATACAGCGAAAAGGCTAATGTGAGATGAGAGTAAGGAATAGGATATGAGAGCACTCCTAAAATACCAGGGTACCATGGCCTCATCTGTATTGTCCCAGGTGCAGGACATGCAAAACATGGTGTTAAGTGTCAGAAAGGCAGATGCCAATTGCACATAAGGATAAGCTTCCCAATAATAAGAGCAGTTCAAAAATGGACCTAATTACTAAAGGAGGTGATGGGTTCCCATATGCTGGACACTTTCATGCAGAGGTTGGATGGATATTTGTTAGGGATGCTTGAATGTGGATTATCCAGACAAGCTCTATGGTTTTATGAATTGCCAAAGGCAATTTTTTTTAATCCGTTCAGTTGTGTCCGATTCTTGGAGACTGCCTGGACCTGCAGTTTTCTTGGCAAGGTTTTTCAGAAGTGGTTTGCCATTGCCTCCTTCCTAGAGCTGAGAGAGAGTGACTGGCCCAAGGCCAGCCAGCCAGCTTTCATGCCTAAGGCAGGACTAGAACTCACATTCTCCTGGTTTCTAGCCACTGCACCACACTGGCTCTCAAAAACTATTATACGTACCACCAAATAGCAAGGGGAGAAGAGGATGCTTTGAAACACATTTAGAATGCAGATTTAAAAACCATGGCTATAATAGAAAGGGAAATAGTAGGGGAAAACTCTGCTCAGATGACTTATATGTGGCTGCTCAGTTTCCTAAACAATTTAAACTGGATTTAAAAATGAAGAACCCTATCTATCTGATAGCCTTTCAAACAGAAGAATATTCCCTGAATGCTCTTCAAATAAAAGACTATACAAGTAGTCCTTGCTTATCAACCATTTGTTTAGTGATGGTTCACACTTACAATGGTGCTGAAAAAACTGACGTACGACCGGTTCTCATACTTATGACCATTGCAGTGTCCCCATGGTCACAGGATCACAGTTTGGGCACTTGGCAACCAGTTCACATTTATGACCGTCGCAGCAACCCATGGTCACGTGACTGCCATTTTCAACCTTCCAGGCTGGCTTCTGCCAAGCAAAATCAACGGGGAACCGTGTGGTTCTGGCTCAGGAAGGCCAATCTACAAGGTCAGCTGAAGTGAAAGATTTTCCTTTGGAAATGCAATAGACCACACAGACACTTTGATCAAAAGCACTGCTTCCTTCTTCTTTAACGCCTCTTCCTTATTGTGTAAATCTTGCCAGAGATTTTGGATTTGCAGCAATTCTGCTTTTGCTTTAGCTTTGTCATCACTTATACTCTTCTTTGGCAGCTCTACTGAAAGTAGGAGATAGTGTACATATATTTAGAGTACACGGGGGTGTATATAGTTTCAGATATTAATAGGCATCTAATAGCTACACAGAGAATCATGTTACTATGATGTTACCAAGCAGTATCTTCATATTTGCTTGATACCCTTGGCTAACCCTGCCACATTCTTGTTAACTTCAAAATAAACTGATTTTCACACAGTTCACTGACATTTCTGGATTCGACCCGACTGTTTCAGACTTCAGCTTCATGGTTCTAATTTGTAAAATGATAAAGCCTCAACAATTGGAGTGAATAATTACCATGGTTGGGTTGAAAGTGAAAACGTTTTACCTCATACAGTTTAAAAATAGAATAATTGTCCCGTCTTATACCCATAAAATGAGCCATGTAGTAGTTGTCCGATTTTGGCTTAACACACTGTATGACTACAGCCACTGCAGTCTGAAAATAAATAAAGGCTCTATCTGGTGTATAGCTGTTGTGAGATGGGTGGTTCTATAAATTGTATAAATAAATATTGAGCAAGCCACTGATTAACAAACAAAGGTTTAGTGTATTGTGCACATCCAGTCAGTGTCATCATACTGGTTTATTATTTTTCTTGTTTTGGGAATGGAGGGAGGAGGAGGAGGAGAAACGAGGTTGCTCCTTTCAGTGACAGCTTCACTTATGACTTATGCTTCTGACTTTCGTCCTAATTCTAAATGCTTGGAATCCAAGGACCAACAATGCCAACCTGGAGTCCTCAAAAGTATGAGGGGAAACAAATGCAACTTTCTTCAGCAGAAAACAATTCTTAAACCTTTGAATATAGTCTTTTCTTTGTTTATGACTGGAGAGAGACGTGTCTCCTTTTCTCAATTCATCTATACATTTGTTGACTGGCCCTTAATTTATTGCTGCAATTGTTCTGATGTTAGCTCCCAATCTTTATAACCATGCGCTCCCTGCCATTCGCATCTCACCCTCAAGGAGACTCTCCTCCTTCTCATGTGACTAAACTGCAGTCACTTTTTGTGCTGACTTGCCTAGTCTCCTCTCCCATCAACAACTTTATTATTTCGCTACCGGCAATACAAGCCCTTTCCCATTTTACCGATTTCAGTGCAGTCAACTTCACTGTCTTTACTGTGGTTGCTATGTCAGATATGTTAGCATGTCTAAGCACTTCTGCCAGCATGACCCAGCCCATCAGTGTCTGAGCTTTTCTGGATTAAAAAAAATAAAGTGCAGGTTTATGTTAATCCAAAGCCAGTGTTAGAAGTTCCCATTTCTAACCTTTTTTTTTTTTTATAAGAACCTATGGTGGTGAATGTTTTCATGCTCAGGAGGGAACCTGAATCCAAGTCCTCAAATTCTGGTGTTCAACAACTACGCTAAAGTAACTTACCAATAGCCTTGTAGCTTTAATCTTGTAAAGCTTTAACTGGTTTGTCATTTTTAAAAAATGGAGTCTGTGGTTCTGCTATTGATTTTTCCACCCAGGGCAGGATCCAGGTTTTCTGCATGTCAGCACTTCCAAGTCACACCATTTTTCTCTCCAGATAGAAGTCCCAACAAATCTGGGAGAATATGCAATAAGAGGAGCTAATATTTGGACTGACCCTTGAGGAGACTGATCTGTAGAATGTTATAATTTAAGAGTCATCATAGACCCGTCTAGCTGACTAGGCAAAGAGCAGTTGCAGTGGGGACCTGTAATAAGGGTCTGTGGGAATGACCTTGGCAGGCAGGAGGAAGAGCCACAGCCTAGACAACAGTCATACAAAAGGTATCTCAGCCCACAGAAGGAAAAGGGGCATGGGAAGAGTCTCAGAAGGCACCCTCCCTAGTTTTCTGGAGAGTAAAAGGAAAGGAGGGAGGAATACTTTCAAACTTACAAGATTATGTTAATATAATTTTACATTAAAGGTAGTGTTAGTTCTCATGGTTTGTGCTTCTTGTCTGGACTACCTCGAAGGGCTGACAGGACCACTCTGCCTAGCTACTGCTCTCCTGGGCAGAGATCACAAAGAATACAGTGGCAAATTGCTATTTGCAAATAGCACAGTATTTCACTGACTTATTCACATTTTGAAATGAAGGGATGAAAAATGAGCATAATTGAAGACTTTAGAAGAGAACCTCTAAAGGGAATGGGGGACTTTGGATGCAGCAGATTCAAAACAGGTTCTAGATCCCCAGTGTTCCTGCTTATGATGTATCTACCTTGCACCCATAAAGGTTACCACAAACATATTTGCAGTCTCTGGGCCCCTAGGGTGATATTCACCTGATCTAGCCATCTGCAGCCAATGAGTTCAGGGGCTATAGCTATGCTGTTAATCTCTACAGAATCTGACATCTTGACTTTCATTTACCATTTTGATCTCATGCTAAGTATGGCATCCCCTGCCCCCTGATTTTTCTACTGGTACCCACTAGATGTTCTGCTTTCCTTGACTTTAAAAAAAAAGATTGAGAGAAAAATATGAACTAGGAAGATGGCATCTGGCAAAGCAAAACACCAACCTGTTTAATATTTATTTTTAGCAATACCTTTGGATTTCACAAAGAATATAGCTTCCTAAGTGGTTAGTTTGCCTTCTGATTAATAGGTGTTTTATAATTATGACCAAATAAGTTGTGAGTAGGCAGCCCTCCCATGGCAGCTATTTTGGGAGTACACCTACCATAGTTTCCCTTGATATTAAGTCCAGTTGTGTCTGACTCTAGGGGGTGGTGCTCATCTCCATTTCAAAGCCGAAGAGCCAGCGTTTGTCCATGGACACTTCCGTGGTCATGTGGCTGGCATGACTAAACGGAACACCATTACCTGCCTGCTGAAGCAGTACCTATTAATCTACTCACATTTGCATGTTTTCAAACTGCTGGGTTGGCAGGAGCTGGACTAGCAACAGGAGCTCAGCCTGTCACGCAGATTCAAACCGCCAACCTTCCAATAGGCAAGCTCAGCAGCTCAGCGGTTTAACCCGCAGCGCCACCACGTCCCTACACCTACCATACCTACCATACACACTCAAAATATTACTTACCCTCTCTTGGGAGAGGGAAAATAGAACTCAGGAACAATGTCCCCAGTGGGTACAATCACCATAGAAGGCTACAGTACAGAGTACAACAATTGCATAGATTTATTGAATCAAAGCTTGCATACAGTTTTCCCTTTAGTTCGTTTCTCAATCCCAGCACTACTAATTAGAGGCACACATTGCTGATCACAGTTTTTCCAACTAATGTAAACTGCGAGGTCATCTAAATTAGTAATCTGATGGTTATCAAAAGTTGTCTGGCAACATATTATTTCTAGAAAGATTTCCCACGGTGGAAGAGAATAAGAGAAGTAGCAGGCAAAAAGCATCAAACAAAATAGCAAGCTATAGTATAGAGTTGTTCTTACACTCTTGCACCCTTACACTCTATGCACACATACAGCTTGGCTGGTTTTTGTCAATCTTGTGCAATTGTTACAATTTTTGAAGATTATTTAGAGAGGGTCTAGCTGTTCTTGGGTGAGACCCAGTTTGGTGTAGTGGTTAAGGCATCAGGCTAGAAACCGGGAGATCGTGAGTTAGGCACAAAGCCAACTGGGTGACCTTGGGCTAGTCACTCTCTCTCAACCCTAGGAATGAGGCAATGGCAAAGCACTTCCGAAATCTTGCCAGAAAACCTCAGGGACTTGTCCAGGCCATCACCAGGAGTCAACACTGACTTGAAGGCGCAAAAAAAAAAAAAAAAAAAAGGAAGCTGTTCTTGTGTAGTTCTTAATGATAGAAATTCATGTCTTGACTCTGGTTGCTTTTATCTTTGATCTTCTCCTGGTCTTTGGTCCATCATTGTTTTAGTCCATCCTAGCATGCTGTTGCATTTCTATACACCTGTGCATTCAGATGAACTGTCTGTTCTTCATTACTCCGATCATTCATCACATTGTTCATTAAGCTCATTATCCAACATGATTACTAGAAAAGGTCATTTGCTGGGCAACCCTGCCAAGAGGTTGCAATCCATTCAAATATGGTTCCTCTCTGGTTCAGTTAGCCCGTGGTTTCTCTGGGTCCAACACCAACACCAATATCCCCGACCTATTGAAAAGAAAACTGTGTCTAAGTTTGGTTTATTAAAAATTAAGCACTTATCTACTTTAAACAAAGAAACAAATAAAGCATTGGGATAGTTAAAATTAGAGGTGATATAACGATTCTCCTAACTGTAATAAGAGAATAGATTTGACGGTTGACTGAATTTTCAAAATTGTCCAGACTACATGAAATACATCCTTTACTCCAGCTATACTCCTGAAAGAAGTATTTTTGAAATGGAGAGCGTACAGCTTCCATTATAAAAATTAGTGGGCCAATTTTCTGCCTATTCAGAGCAGCTTTCTTTTTCATCCAATTTTTTTTTCTTAAGGCTTCATATGCATAGCTTTTCATTTTGCTCTTCTTTATGTCTTTCTTTATTCTTAATGTCAAGGAATTGGAAAAGTTCAGCTTTTATCCTTCAGCTGCAGAGCTTCCAGCATTGGTTAATTGCATACTTTGAGCTGAACTGTCATTTTCATTTTTGGCACATGTGATTTATGGGAAATTATGAGCCACATTATTGCTATGAATGAATGACCATGCAGCTCAGGATGCAATAAAAGTAATGATTTGAACTAAAAAAAGGCCAGTCTACCTATAAGGTGTGGACCCCAATCTTAAAAGAATAAAAAGCAGAATCGCATAAAGCTTTAAAGGGATGATTCTATTTAAAGGAGATTTAATCCAATGACACCTTTGAATTCAATCTTCTAATCAAACTGAGGCATCAAATTCAATCAGGTGCCCTTTGAAACACTTTGGAAGGAAATTAAGGTGATTCAGAGATTCAATGAATTTTCTGGCTTGCGGAATCTCAAACACTGTTGTAGCATTTATTTCATATATGAACAAAGCTGATGGGGTCAAATGCTGTGATGGATTTCCTGATACTGTGATGATAACTTGCCAATGAGTTTTGTCACCCTGCACACATCTGTGACAACACCTGGGAGAGTGCTGCTTGCCTCCTTGTACTCACTCTTCTACTAGCATTTGTTTAGGTAGATTCACTTGGAGAGAGTGGGAGAGAGAGATTTAAATTTATTCTTCTGGTCTTCTTTAAACTTGTGTTCTTTTTCTTGTTTTCTTGTTTCTTCGTTCAGTCACTTCCAACTCTTCGAGACTTCATGGACCAGCCCACGCCAGAGCTTCCTGTCGGTCGTCAACACCCCCAGCTCCCCCAGGGACGAGTCCGTCACCTCTAGAATATCATCCATCCACCTTGCCCTTGGTCGGCCCCTCTTCCTTTTGCCTTCCACTCTCCCTAGCATCAGCATCTTCTCCAGGGTGTCCTGTCTTCTCATTATGTGGCCAAAGTATTTCAGTTTTGCCTTTCATATCATTCCCTCAAGTGAGCAGTCTGGCTTTATTTCCTGGAGGATGGACTGGTTTGATCTTCTTGCAGTCCAAGGCACTCTCAGAATTTTCCTGCAACACCACAGTTCCAAAGCATCTATCTTCCTTCTCTCAGCCTTCCTTATGGTCCAGCTCTCACAGCCATATGTCACTATGGGGAATACCATTGCTTTTTCTTGTACGAGCTAGTATTTTTGTACAAATCCATACCCTGTTATGCTTATCCTTCCTTAACCCCGATCTATTCACCCAGTATGTTCATCTTCAGTAAATCTCTATATGGAGCCTATCTCTGTAGATCTTCACCTCTTTCAGCCTCTCCTTTCATTCCTGATGGAAGTCCTGGCAAATCCAGCATGCCTCATTAGCATGTGAAGTAGCATGTAAATTGAGTTGTCCCACAATGCAACTCTGAGGAAGCTGTTTGTTACCACTCCCACTTCCTCTCTCTCTCTTTCCCCTTCTTCCACCAATCAAGCAGGCAGCATGGATGCTGCTCTCTTCATCAGGGCCATGTGCTCGGGCCTTGAAGAATTCAGCCCCTTTCTTCCACGCAGCTCTTGGCAGCTGTAGGGCTGAGAGTTTAGGGCAAAACTAAGTATTTAGAAAGAAAAGAAGAACAAAGGAACTTCATCTTTTCCACCAAGATGGATGTTACAGAAGCAACAAAAAAGTCAGTAAGAAATTCTTTTACTTATCTTAACCTAATCTGTCTAAGCATGTGATTCTTTATGTTTGAAAGGGCTGAATGTGTAAGATCAATAACCTGTGTTTCTCTAGCATGCTCATTGAGGCTATCTAAGATAATTTTCTTTTTCTGTAACAGCTTCTCAGCTGTGTTATAAACTCTGCTCCATTTTAGTGGTTCTAGCAGGCCACTAAATTGGCTTCAATTCCTTCCATTCTCACTGCAATCATCATCATCATCAGCAACAACAACAACAGCAACAACATCCTTGGATTTCTTTCTGCTACTTGACTCTGTCTTGCATTTTACTGAGTGAAGGTGAGACAGTATGCTCTGTTTAATACAGTCTACAGTATTGTTCCTTGTATCAGGGTACTATATACACAATAACGATAACTCTCTCTCTCTCACACACACACACACACACACACATTTCCTAGGTATCTTTAAAACAAAATTGTTAAAACAAAATTGTTACAAGACATAATTCCTGGAATACACTAACCTTCCCAATGAATTATACTAAGAAGACTTGATAGCTCAAAAAGCAAATGGACAGAGGATGGTAGATTTTTTAAAAGAAGTTTAATAAGAACTTACTTTTTAAAACAATGTTTATAAATGTTTTTATTTTTAATGTAAAGCAGGAAACAACTCCTCCTCCTCCTCTTCCTCAAGTCAGTCTTAATTCCTGGTGACCACTTGGACAAATTTCTTAAGCTTCCTTGGAATCATTTTGGAATTGGTTTGCCATTGCCTTCTTCCTAGGGCTGACAGTGACTGGCCCAAAGTCACCCAGTTGACTTCATGCCTTAAGCATGATTAGAACTCACCGTCCTCCAGTTTCTAGCCCTTTAAGTACTACACCAAACTGGCTCTTGCCTTCTCCATTGGTTCAGCAGAACTTTTCTGTAGACTTTTTGCTGGGCAATTTAGATGCTTCTGAGCCTGTCCTTTCCTCAACTCCATCTGTTTTGAAAGACATCCAAGTGGATATTTCAATAATGCAGTGAAACCCTTAAAGCTATCTGGCTGAAACCTTGCAGGGTTAGTGTTTTGGAATCTACTATCCCTGATTTTTTCATCCCATTCTGTCCTGGATGGGAATACTTGCAGGCATTTTGTTGCTTTCAGTTATAGCCTATGGATGCATCTTTTACCAAAACTTATTGCCTTTGACTCCGCAAAGGATCGTTACCTTGTCGTGGTGCTGGAGCTTGAGCACCTCAATGATGCCATGAGCTAAACCGTGAAGGGCCACCCAAGACGGGAAGGTCATGACAGAGAGGTCAGACTAAATGCGATCCCTGGGGAAGGTAATGGCAACCCACCCCAGTATTCTTGCCGTGAAAACTAAATGGATCAGTACAACCAGAGATATGTCGGTATACCATCGGAAGATGAGACCCCCAGGTCGGAAGATGGTCAAAATGCTACTGGGGAGGAACAGAGGATGAGCTCAACTAGCCCCAGTCGTGATGACGCAGCTAGCTCAAAGCCGAAAGGACGGTTAGCGGCCGACGGTGCTGGTGGTGAACGGCGAATCCGATGTTCTAAGGATCAACACACCATTGGAACCTGGAATGTAAGATCTATGAGCCAGGGCAAATTGGATGTAGTTATTGGTGAGATGTCAAGATTAAAGATAGACATTCTGGGCGTCAGTGAACTGAAATGGACTGGAATGGGCCACTTCACATCAAATGACCACCAGATCTACTACTGTGGACAAGAGGACCACAGAAGAAATGGAGTAGCCTTCATAATTAATAGTAAAGTGGCTAAAGCAGTGCTTGGATACAACCCCAAAAACGACAGAATGATCTCAATTCGAATTCAGGGCAAGCCATCTAACATCACAGTGATCCAAATATACGCCCCAACCACAAATGCTGAAGAAGCTGAAGTAGAGCAGTTCTATGAGGATCTGCAGCACCTACTGGACAACACGCCTAAAAGAGATGTTATTTTCATCACAGGAGACTGGAATGCTAAGGTGGGCAGTCAAATGACACCTCGAATTACAGGTAAGTATGGCCTGGGAGAACAAAACGAAGCAGGACATAGGCTGATAGAATTTTGCCAAGACAATTCACTCTGCATAACAAACACTCTCTTCCAACAACCTAAGAGACGGCTTTACACATGGACTTCACCAGATGGACAACACCGAAATCAGATTGATTACATCCTTTGCAGCCAAAGGTGGCGGACATCTGTACAGTCGGTAAAAACTAGGCCTGGAGCTGACTGTAGTTCAGACCATGAACTTCTTCTTGCACAATTTAGGATCAGACTAAAGAGATTAGGGAAGACCCACAGATCAACTAGATATGAGCTCACGAATATTCCTCAGGAATATGCAGTGGAGGTGAAGAATAGATTTAAGGGACTGGACTTAGTAGATAGGGTCCCGGAAGAACTCTGGACAGAAGTTGGCAGCATTGTTCAGGAGGCGGCAACAAAATACATCCCAAAGAAAGAGAAAACCAAGAAGGCAAAATGGCTGTCTGCTGAGACACTAGAAGTAGCCCAAGAAAGAAGGAAAGCAAAAGGCAACAGCGATAGGGGGAGATATGCCCAATTAAATGCAAAATTCCAGAGGTTAGCCAGAAGAGATAAGGAATTATTTTTAAACAAGCAATGCGCGGAAGTGGAAGAAGACAATAGAATAGGAAGGACAAGAGACCTCTTCCAGAAAATTAGAAACATTGGAGGTAAATTCCAGGCAAAAATGGGTATGATCAAAAACAAAGATGGCAAGGACCTAACAGAAGAAGAAGAGATCAAGAAAAGGTGGCAAGAATATACAGAAGACCTGTATAGGAAGGATAACAATATCGGGGATAGCTTTGACGGTGTGGTCAGTGAGCTAGAGCCAGACATCCTGAAGAGTGAGGTTGAGTGGGCCTTAAGAAGCATTGCTAATAACAAGGCAGCAGGAGACGACGGCATCCCAGCTGAACTGTTCAAAATCTTGCAAGATGATGCTGTCAAGGTAATGCATGCTATATGCCAGCAAATTTGGAAAACACAAGAATGGCCATCAGATTGGAAAAAATCAACTTATATCCCCATACCAAAAAAGGGAAACACTAAAGAATGTTCAAACTATCGAACAGTGGCACTCATTTCACATGCCAGTAAGGTAATGCTCAAGATCCTGCAAGGTAGACTTCAGCAGTTCATGGAGCGAGAATTGCCAGATGTACAGGCTGGGTTTAGAAAAGGCAGAGGAACTAGAGACCAAATTGCCAATATCCGCTGGATAATGGAAAAAGCCAGGGAGTTTCAGAAAAACATCTATTTCTGTTTTATTGACTATTCTAAAGCCTTTGACTGTGTGGACCATAACAAATTGTGGCAAGTTCTTAGTGGTATGGGGATACCAAGTCATCTTGTATGCCTCCTGAAGAATCTGTATAACGATCAAGTAGCAACAGTAAGAACAGACCACGGAACAACGGACTGGTTTAAGATTGGGAAAGGAGTACGGCAGGGCTGTATACTCTCACCCTACCTATTCAACTTGTATGCAGAACACATCATGCGACAAGCTGGTCTTGAGGAATCCAAGGCTGGAGTTAAAATCTCTGGAAGAAACATTAACAATCTCAGATATGCAGATGATACCACTTTGATGGCTGAAAGTGAAGAGGAACTGAGGAGCCTTATGATGAAGGTGAAAGAAGAAAGTGCAAAAGCTGGCTTGCAGCTAAACCTCAAAAAAACCAAGATTATGGCAACCAGCTTGATTGATAACTGGCAAATAGAGGGAGAAAATGTAGAAGCAGTGAAAGACTTTGTATTCCTAGGTGCAAAGATTACTGCAGATGCTGACTGCAGTCAGGAAATCAGAAGACGCTTAATCCTTGGGAGAAGAGCAATGACAAATCTCGATAAAATAGTTAAGAGCAGAGACATCACACTGACAACAAAGGCCCGCATAGTTAAAGCAATGGTGTTCCCTGTAGTAACATATGGCTGCGAGAGCTGGACCATAAGGAAGGCTGAGCGAAGGAAGATCGATGCTTTTGAACTGTGGTGTTGGAGGAAAATTCTGAGAGTGCCTTGGACTGCAAGAAGATCAAACCAGTCCATCCTCCAGGAAATAAAGCCAGACTGCTCACTTGAGGGAATGATATTAAAGGCAAAACTGAAATACTTTGGCCACATAATGAGAAGACAGGACACCCTGGAGAAGATGCTGATGCTAGGGAGAGTGGAAGGCAAAAGGAAGAGGGGCCGACCAAGGGCAAGATGGATGGATGATATTCTAGAGGTGACGGACTCGTCCCTGGGGGAGCTGGGGATGTTGACGACCGACAGGAAGCTCTGGCGTGGGCTGGTCCATGAAGTCACGAAGAGTCGGAAGCGACTAAACGAATAAACAACAACAATTGCCTTTGAATCTTGAATGTCAAATTCCATTGAATCTTGCCACCTTTTAATCTTGAATCAGAATTTAGATGATTCATCACACCCTTATTAATATGCTGGCCATGTGAAATAAGTGGCCCTGTGTTTCACTTATTGAAATACGAGGACAGTCAGGATCTGTGTGTCAGGAGCAAGGCACAAACACCCTTGGAGAAGACACTACAACCATGAATATAAAATTGCTCTTTTCTCCTTCACTTCTTTCCTTTTCTTCCGTGCCAATTTTCCCCCCAAGACTCACACCTGACACCACCAAAAACTGGTCTGTCCCACATTCAAAACTTTTCATGACCCTTGTATCTCACTAATTCTTTCAGTGATTTATCATAAGCAGCCAAATGAATCATATTTTTTAGATTTATAGTCATTCCTTTGCCATATACAGTATATACATACAGAGACTAATTCTAGTAAATTACTCGTTATTATCACAATTGATATGCATGTAGGACAACTATATTTTTGTTCATATGCCTAATTCCTTCCAGAAATAGCATAGTAATTAGGGGTGTGTACAAGGTGGTCAAAAAAGTCAAGATGGCGGGCACAACTATGTGATCAAAGCTATGCCTGTTTTTTATGTGTTGTTTTATGCCATTGTGGGAGCCATCTTGATTTTCTGACCATATGCTGCAAAATCCTCTGATGGCGATGGAAGGTTACAGCATGTTCCATATTTGGGAATAGAGACCAGAGAATGAAAAAGAGATACGTGGCTGGTCTGCCAGCAGCAACATTTTAGCAAATTTTATGAAGAATGAGGCAAAGATGGGATTGTCAGCTCCTGAAATAAAAATAAAAAGGTGTGACCCCCAAAAAGTCCTCTAAATTTTCACTGATTCAGAAGAAGAATGCTGAGTCCTCATGCTATGATCTTTTTATTTTTCCTTTTTGGAATATCAGACTGCTTGTTTACAGTATTGCATTGATTGACATGATTTGCACTTTTTCCATCTTAATAACAGCACTGTTGAATCCTTAGGACCTAGCAGGTCTCTTCTAGAAAAGTTATATGCAAATCAAGATTTATTTTATTTTACTTCATTGTATTTTAATTTATGAAATTAAAATCAATTATTAATTATTAATGAGAATTATTAAATACATTTATTTTATTTTATTTGTCCGTCTAAGATTTTTTCTTTTTTCTTCTTTCAATGCCACATCAACCACCTAGATGGTCCATTAGCATCTGAACTTTTAGGTATAAATTAGCACCAAGGATTATTGGAAACAAAGGTGCTTATCCCAACAGTTCATTGAAGTGAACTTTCACATTCTCAGTTTCCAAACTTCTTAAGACAATTTGTGTGACATACCCTTATTTGGGGGCGGGAGGGAATGATTTAATTTAATTATTTGGGCAACAAATAAATATGCCACTTATTTTTAATAATTAAACTTCTTAATCTATAGATCAAGGGGACGCGGTGGCGCTGCGGGTTAAACCACTGAGCTGCTGAGCTTGCTGATCGGAAGGTCGGCGGTTCAAATCCGCGTGACAGGATGAGCTCCCGTTGCTAGTCCCAGCTCCTGCCAACCTAGCAGTTCGAAAACATGCAAATGTGAGTAGATTAATAGGCACCGCTTCGGCGGGCAGGTAACAGCGTTCCGTTTAGTCATGCCGGCCACATGACCACGGAAGTGTCTACGGACAAACGCCGGCTCTTCGGCTTGAAACGGAGATGAGCACCGCCCCCTAGAGTCGGACATGACTGGACTTAATGTCAAGGGAAACCTTTACCTTTACCTTAATCTATAGATCACAGGGACTCTCAGACTTTATGGTACTGTAACCATTCACTAGGCTTTTACAGCAACACAACAAGCAAAGCCTGGAGCTCATTTTAACATCACTCCTGCTTTGCCAGTGAAGGCAAACTGAGAGTGTGGGTGAAAATGACTTTTGCTTTGCCAGAGTAAAGTTTTGACATAGTTCCCCCTTTGCCTCGGCAAATCTGATCCAGATTAAAAAAGAAAAAAAAAGAATGGGACCCACCTCTGAATTACTCAAGATCTCCCCAAGGAGATTGAGGATTTCTTAGTGAAAGAATAAAACAGCTGTTCTTTAACTTCCTCCTTATTAAACCTTCAGAGTTTGGTCTTCCCCTTGCTGATGCTTAATCCCAGACAAATAATTCTCTGCACAGTCTTATCCCTTCATTCTGAATTTACAACTAAGAGCTCCTACATGCTTCCCAGGATAAGAACAAAGTCTCTAGAAGCTAAACACAACTCTGAAACTGTTAGGAAAAAACACCCTGCCAGAAGGCATCCTACCCTCACTCCCTCTGCTAGCAGAGATTGTTAATGACACATGTCAGGCTCAGAAAAAGACAAAAAGAATTACTGCTTGGGCATATGCATACACTCTAGGAGAGACACAAAGAGAGAGAGAGGCCCATGAAGAACAGTAACAATTGATTCTCCTAAAACTCCATGGCTGTGCTTATCTGAATAAGAATTATATGCCTATTGTTGTGGAATCAGATTTAGGTGGTATCAAAGTCTTCTTATAGCAATATTTTACTTGTCTGGAGTATTTTCATCCTTTTGGTTAAAATCTCCCTGCAGCAGAAAAAGCTCTCTTTTTCCTTCAGATGAACTCTATTCCCTGAGTATAGGAAATAGAGTAGGTAGTGAGTGTAGGTAGTGAGTAACCCCTATACTGAAACCAGTAGCATCCCAATTCATCAGATCCCAGAGTAAGTTTCTTGTGTGAGGTAAGTAGCTGTGAGGCTAATGTACAAAATACCCCAAGGAACACTATGAAATGGGCCTTTGGGGGATGTATTTTTAACCCTTGAACCTGACACTAAAGTAAGCTGTAGGCCAACAGGATGAAACTTGGAAAGGTTGCTGTAAAAATTGCAAATGAATTCTGTTTTTCAACTCCAACAAAATGAACAGTGCTCTGAAAATCAATTGCAGAAAAATGTCATATCTCCTTTGAGATTTCCCCCTTCCAGTATAAGAACAATGCATTCATTGAAAAAACCTTCCCTAAATGGTATTCTCTGGATGGGCTGAACTTCAGCCTCACTGGCTGGAAATCCGAAGCTTCCATGTTGGGGAACATCAAGAGATCTCTTCAAAGTGAGAACAATGCTTCCAGCCCTCGTTCTTTCGAAGGACTAATTTTGAGCAACCATAGTAGTTGCCAGACTAGCCAAAACAGTGAAGATGTTGTCATCATGGCCATTAAGCACTAAGTAAACAGGAGTTGGAAATATTTTAGCTACTCCAATCCCCCTCCCCAAATGTTAACTGAAAAAAAAATCCCCTCGGGATTACAGTTCAACACCAGTTTAAATAAAATAGTGAAAGGAAAGATGTTCTTGTTACTATTGTCCTGGAGTTCTGACTGTCAGCAAGTGGCAGGTAAATTTATGCATTATCCTAGCTTCCAGGATAATGTAATGAAACAGCTTTAAAAAAAACATCTGGTTCTCACTGAATAACATTTGTCCATTACAGTCATTCTACAACATTTTAATTGGCTAATTTAATTGATTAAGGCTTGCTTTCCCAAATAACCTCTATCTGGCATGGATTGGTGGTTCTCAAACATTTACAGCTGTCTCCACTATAGAACCAGGATAAGAACAAGGTTAAAGTTTATAATCTTCTTGTTGCCTGTTTGAAAAAACGGAGTCTAGATGCTTTTTCCAATATACATGTTCTCTCTTGGGGATCTATAATGTCCTTGAATCCATTGATTTGCCTATGTGGGGAAGAGAGACTAATGTAGATAAACTTTGATAATGATTATTTCCTGTTGGATTCTTCTCTTCCTTAAAGGAGAGACAAAATAGTTCTGCACACCTCTGACGGAAATCAAAGCTTTCCTCATAAATGTGCATGTCTGTACACATATACTCCTTGCTAAGGATAAGAGCTGATGGCTGCCCAAAAATAAAACATAGGACATCTCCTGAAAAAACCAGATTCCTGTCTAAATCTAGCCTTGGTATAACTTCCTTGGTCAAAGTGTATCTCAGCCTCCAATATTCAAAGTCTCTGAAAAAGAGACATTATGCAAATTTGCAGCCAAAGGTGGCAGACATCTATACAGTCAGTAAAAACAAGACCTGGAGTTGACTGTAGTTCCGATCACGAACTTCTTATTGCACAATTTAGGGTCAGACTAAAGAGATTAGGGAAGACCCACAGATCAGCTAGATATGAGCTCACTAATATTCCTAAGGAATATGCAGTGGAGGTGAAGAATAGATTTAAGGGACTGGACTTAGTAGATAGGGTCCCGGAAGAACTCTGGACAGAAGTTGGCAGCATTGTTCAGGAGGCGGCAACAAAATACATCCCCAAGAAAGAAAAAACCAAGAAGGCAAAATGGCTGTCTGCTGAGACACTAGAAGTAGCCCAAGAAAGAAGGAAAGCAAAAGGCAACAGTGATAGGGGGAGATATGCCCAATTAAATGCAAAATTCCAGAGGTTAGCCAGAAGAGATAAGGAATTATTTTTAAACAAGCAATGTGCGGAAGTGGAAGAAGACAATAGAATAGGAAGGACAAGAGACCTCTTCCAGAAAATTAGAAACACTGGAGGTAAATTCCAGGCAAAAATGGGTATGATCAAAAACAAAGATGGCAAGGACCTAACAGAAGAAGAAGAGATCAAGAAAAGGTGGCAAGAATATACAGAAGACCTGTATGGGAAGGATAACAATATTGGGGATAGCTTTGACTGTGTGGTCAGTGAGCTAGGGCCAGACATCCTGAAGAGTGAGGTTGAATGGGCCTTAAGAAGCATTGCTAATAACAAGGCAGTAGGAGATGACGGCATCCCAGCTGAACTGTTCAAAATCTTGAGGGATGATGCTGTCAAGGTAATGCATGCTATATGCCAGCAAATTTGGAAAACACAAGAATGGCCATCAGACTGGAAAAAAATCAACTTATATCCCCATACCAAAAAAGGGAAACACTAAAGAATGTTCAAACTATCGAACAGTGGCACTCATTTCACATGCCAGTAAGGTAATGCTCAAGATCCTGCAAGGTAGACTTCAGCAGTTCATGGAGCGAGAATTGCCAGATGTACAAGCTGGCTTTAGAAAAGGCAGAGGAACTAGGGACCAAAGTGCCAATATCCGCTGGATAATGGAAAAAGCCAGGGAGTTTCAGAAAAACATCTATTTCTGTTTTATTGACTATTATAAAGCCTTTGACTGTGTGGACCATAACAAATTGTGGCAAGTTCTTAGTGGTATGGGGATACCAAGTCATCTTATCTGCCTCCTGAAGAATCTGTATTACGACCAAGTAGCAACAGTAAGAACAGACCACGGAACAACGGACTGGTTTAAGATTGGGAAAGAAGTACGGCAGGGCTGTATACTCTCACCCTACCTATTCAACTTGTATGCAGAACACATCATGCGACAAGCTGGCCTTGAGGAATCCAAGGCTGGAGTTAAAATTGCTGGAAGAAACGTTAACAATCTCAGATATGCAGATGATACCACTTTGATGGCTGAAAGCGAAGAGGAACTGAGAAGCCTTATGATGAAGTTGAAAGAAGAAAGTGCAAAAGCTGGCTTGCAGCTAAACCTCAAAAAAACCAAGATGATGGCAACCAGCTTGATTGATAACTGGCAAATAGAGGGAGAAAATGTAGAAGCAGTGAAAGACTTTGTATTTCTAGGTGCGAAGATTACTGCAGATGCTGACTGCAGTCAGGAAATCAGAAGACGCTTAATCCTTGGGAGAAGAGCAATGACCAATCTCGATAAAATAGTTAAGAGCAGAGACATCACACTGACAACAAAGGTCCGCATAGTTAAAGCAATGGTGATCCCCGTAGTAACATATGGCTGCAAGAGCTGGACCATAAGGAAGGCTGAGAGAAGGAAGATAGATGCTTTTGAACTGTGGTGTTGGAGGAAAATTCTGAGAGTGCCTTGGACTGCAAGAAGATCGAACCAGTCCATCCTCCAGGAAATAAAGCCAGACTGCTCACTTGAGGGAATGATATGAAAGGCAAAACTGAAATACTTTGGCCACATAATGAGAAGACAGGACACCCTGGAGAAGATGCTGGTGCTAGGGAGAGTGGAGGGCAAAAGGAAGAGGGGCCGACCAAGGGCAAGGTGGATGGATGATATTCTAGAGGTGACGGACTCGTCCCTGGGGGAGCTGGGGGTGTTGACGACCGACAGGAAGCTCTGGCGTGGGCTGGTCCATGAAGTCACGAAGAGTCGGAAGCAACTAAACGAATAAACAACAATGCAAATTTAGCCTGTTTCCTCCTTGACATACATCCCACACCTGGGGAGCTGGGGGTGTTGACGACCGACAGGAAGCTCTGGCGTGGGCTGGTCCACGAAGTCATGAAGAGTCGGAAGCGACTGAACGAATAAACAACAACAAACAACCATGCTAGCATATTTTATGGGCCCCATCCCAGGAAGTGAAAAGGGTTTGGAATCAGAGAATCACAGATATTTTTGTTTTGGGGTTGACTCAAGCATTGCCCGCAATAGTTCTACATCCAAATGACTTCCTGTGACTACTGGGGCAGATGGGCTTCCCTCTACTTTCAATCCTTCCTATCTTTTCTACCCAGAGCATCTAGGGATTAGTGAGTGGACAGCATAATAGCTTATCAACTGCCAAGATCTTATGAAAAGAGTTGGGCATCCATTAAAAATGGGCAGTCTTCAGCCTGTACAATGTTGTCATCTTCTCTAAGACCTGCTAGAGTTATTGCTTTGGGAAGGAGCTGGAAGAATGCCATTTAAAATTGTCAGTGTTATAAATTAGAACATTTGACTCCCTTAAGATGTCATCTGCTGAGCTTGGAAGTCCAACTGAGTAGATAGGATACAAAATGTATGATGAAGCGTATCTGAGTCAATGAGGACCCAACTGATGTCTCTGCCAATATGTGGCACCTAATTAATTCTGCTGAACTGTTAACTGCCTCTTCATTTGCATTAATTTTAAATTAGGCTCCGTGAGGAATGCTGAGCTTTTCAAAGCAACTGTGAGGGCAAGAGTAGAAAAAACAGAATGAAGGCAGGGAGGTGAACAGTGTGCTCTTTCTTGTCTCACTGTTAGATGGTTGCATCTCAAACATCACTCCTGGTTCCATTTAATTCACAGTATTTTAGTTAGTTAGTTAGTTTACAGCTGGCCAATTCAGAGACTCTGGGAGGTTCAGTATCACTTGTTGAGATGGGTGGCTATAAAAATTAATTAATTAAATAAATAAATAAATACATCATAAAAATAAAAATCATTTCTAAACAGTTATAATAAAAATACAAAGCACTATCAGAAAAACCAACATTGAACCAACACTGAACATAGTCATCAGAGATGAGACATAGCAGACATGAGCTATACTACCCATTTTTCCAAAGATTTGCTGGAAATGGATGATTTTCACCAGTTTATAAAAGGCAGCGAGAAGGGTACCATCCTAGCCTCAGGGGGAAGAGAATTCTAAGAAGTCAAAGGAAAATGCTTGTCTCAGCAATCCTGTCCCTAAAGCCACCAGAGAGATGGAACCATCAGCATATTCTCCTGGTTAGATTCTACTCAAACAATCCTCCAGAAACTTAGTGGCCCTAAGCTGTAAAGCAGTTTATAGTTAACATCCAACTTTTTGAACTGGACCCAGAAACCAATAGATATCTGAGAAAAAGTGTCATTCTGCTAATCCAGTCTGACTCATTAGCAAACTCACCTCACAGCGTTGTTGTTGTGGAGAAAATAGGAAGAGGAAGGAGTAATAGGTATGTTCCCCACCTTGAGTTATTTATAAAAATAATAAAGGTGGGATAGAAAAATAAATAAATAAATAAATATTTTTTAAAAGTGAGGTTATATTAATGAAGCATGATTAATGATTCTCAATAATATCAGTGAAGGCCCTGGGTGAAGCAGATTATCTGGACCCTTTCCAGTCTGGGTTCAGGACAGGGTACAGTACTGATATGGCATTGGTCTCACTTGCAGGTGACCTTTGGAGGGTTTGAGACACAGGTGGTGCAAACATCCTGGTCTTCTGGATCTCTCAGCAGCTTTTGATACCATTCACCATGCATCCTTCTGAGCTGGCTAGGAGTGGGAGGCACTGCTCTGAGGTGGTTCTCTTCCTTTCTCCATGGCTGGTTTCAGTTGGTGTTGGTGGAAGGAGAGAGGTGAAGCCCTAGCCCCCCGCAATGTGGAGTGCCTCAAGGCTCAGGTCTCTCTCCTCTCCTCTTTAACATCTACATAAAACAGCTGGATCTGTGATTTGGGGGTCCTTCTGGACTCATGGGTCCTGCTCAAGCAGCATATTGGTGATACCTGGCCCCATGTTAATGAATGACCTTACCCAGTGGCTTCATGGAAGGCAAGACTATTGAGCCCTGAGGTACCCCCAAAGCAGGGACTTTGGGTTGGACCTCACTCTGCTGTCAACACTGACTGGAACCAGTTACAGAGAAAGGGGGAGAAGCAAGACTCCCAGTACCAAGGGTTGATGTTGGAAGGAGAGGAGTTCACTAATGGATTTTAACTGGGCAGGGGAAGAAGCTTAGAGACTTCCCTGTCTCGTTTATTAGAGTGAGATTGGGAAGAACATTCTCTCATTCACCAACCTAAACATTAAACTCTCTACTACTTTTACCAAAAGCAGCACACCTGGGCTGATAAACACTGAACAACTGCTTTAGAAGGTGGTGGGCAAGCATTATGCAGGCAAATGCCTCCGCAGGAGCCAAGTGCCCAGTCTCTCCTGCAGTCCAAGCCAGAATGGTCATGGAGGGCATTGCTGAGGGGTAGGGGTAGTGCCCACCCCAGCCTATAGTAACCAATAGGGATGGGCAGACCCTGGCCCCTGAACATGACATCACCCTCAGGAGAAGAGGGAAAATACTACTTTTAAATTGGAACAGCTAAAGATTATAGTCAACCTGCCTCTGCAGCAGGCTGAGGATGGGATGGGGGCAGCATCATGAGGATGTGCTCTTTAAGAATGGTTAGTGGGGCATGTTCATGCTGAAGCTAGATGGACATGAGGAAGAATTCTGTATTAAGTAGGCCATTATTCCATTGTGCATGTAAGGTGTTTTTTTTTTACCTGTTCAATCATGTCCGATTCTCAGAGACTGCCTGGATAAGTCCCTGCAGTTTTCTTGGCAAGGTTTTTCAGAAGTGGTTTGCCATTGCCTCCTTCCTAGGGTTAAGAGAGAGTGACCGGCCCAATGTCACCCAGCTGGCTTTGTGCCTAAAGCAGGATTAGAACTCACCATCTCCCCATTTCTAGCCTGATGCCTTAACCATTTTGCCAAACTGGCTCTCTAATATAAGATACGTAGCTCTTGTGAAAAACAAAATAATCGGTGGGATAAGGAATGAATCCATAATAAGTTAAGGCCGGGGCGGACTATCTTATGTGGCTATTATTTAAAAAAAGAACTTGGGCCTTGTAATCTACACAGGCTCCCCCTCTTGAGTTAACAGCTGACGAATTCTGCTAAAGCTTTATTTAACTCCATTTAACTGATGCTGATGCACATCTATTAAACAAAAATCAATGCTTGGGCAATGAAAGCACATCATCAGTCTGCATTGCCAAGTTGCAATCTTGTTTTGACATCACTCCAAACTTGGGACAGCAGAAAACTCTTTCAGACAAAATGATGTGCTCTGCCCAAGCAGAATCCATCACTGCCCCTAATGCCTGGTATCTGAAGGACCTTTCAGCTGGAGATCTCAGCAGGTGGCTGTACTTAACTGTCATTAGGTGACCTAAAAGCTAAGGATAATAAGCCCTGGAAGTCCTTGGATGGGAAACCATAAGGAATTCTTAGAGCTTTTAATTAAACTTCTAGGGAGTCAAACACCCTGGGAGAAGGCAATGGAAAGCCACCCATTCACTATTGCCAAGAAAATTGCAAGGATATGTCTATATAAGACTCTAGAACACAAAAGAAATGTAATATTTTGTTAATTAGAGATGCCAAGGATTAAGCCCAAGACTTTTGGCGCGCACGCACACACACACACACACACAAACACACAAGCTACTACTACTACTTTCCTATAGCACAGTGTTTCTCAACCTTGGCAACTTGAAGATGTGTGGACTTCAACTCCCAGAATGGCTGGCTGGGGAATTCTGGGAGTTGAAGTCCGCACATCTTCAAGCTGCCAAGGTTGGAAAACATTGCTGTAGCATATTTATTTCTTTCCTGGTCAGGTGGCAGAATGTTTGTGCACAGGGAGGCTCAGCTTCCATCTTGCAGCAGCAACAGCAGTAAAACATAGCAGGATTTCTCCCATGGAGACAGAAATCATTTCAGAATGGCAGCTTGGTGAGCTGTGTCGCTGCCAAGCTTAAGGAATAATGGCAGGCTAAAGACACTTAGCAGCTCTCATCAATCCATCCACATCAGAATAAACCATTGCACACTCCCAGCCAACTGAAGAATAATAAAAAAAACTACCTCCCTAGTAAAGATTTCCCGTGAGCTCCAGACTGCAGCATGTGTCCACTTGAGACAAGAATTTTAATTCTTAATTCACAGTAGCCAAAGGATTTTAAAAAATGTTTTTTCAGTGTGCAAACTGGAAAAAGAAAGAACTTGAAGATGACTCAGATTTCCCCCCATCCTTCAGTTGCTTACAGGGGGAATCTCCTGAGAACTTTGCAAGCTCCTACTCATGACAACACTTTCTAGAAGCCACTGGAGGCAGATTCCAGAAGTGTAGATGTGTTGTATTAATTGACTAGGTTCGGCTAGTGATGGATAGCATTAGGAATTTCAGGTCATGGGCCGGCAACTTGGCACCCGTAGGAAACAGGGTGGCTGCTAGGTTCCTGAGCCCCCCAAATAAAATAATGTTAAAGTTGCTGAAATTGTACAAGATCTTATATAAAAATACCAATATCTCTCAAGGCCTCATGTTAGATTATCAAAATCTAGCATGACACTGTTGAAATCTCATGAGACTGCTTAAGTGTCAAGCTGAGGGATATTGAAGACTTGCAAGATTTCACTGAAGATTCCACAAGAGAATGTTAATATTGGAGAGGGCTAATGTGCAAAAGCTAGAAAAAATGGTTAATTCCTGTCTTTACTTATCATGTTCCTTGTTTTAAATGTGTCAACTTTCAGATGTGCTGATTTCAGCTCCCAGAATTCCCCAGCCAGCATGGCTGGCTGGGGAATTCTGGGAGTTGAAGTCCACACATCTGAAAGTTGCTGAGGCTGCGAAACACTGCAGTAGAGTGTAACATTTTGAATGGTAATTGTGTTCTTTTTCACCCGTTAGTTCAAAAGTACAAATTAACTAAATATGAAAGAAAGGATTTTCTCCCTATCCTAAAGTCTAGGTACAGATTTAAGAAGAATCTTGAATAAGCAAAGTTAAAATGTGTGAAATATAATGTAACCTGAAAACAAAAAATGATATGTTTAGTTGGAAAATTGGTTAACTTTTGAGTTCCGTTCCTGATTACAGTAGCATACTACAGCCCAAATACCACCTAAAAATTAACCATATGCTCTTAAATCTCAAGTGTGCTGTATAATTGGTAGATTGATTAGGAAGTATATTAAACGATGAACTACCAAATATATTGATCAGAACCAATTGTTTTAAAAACGTTCTGTAAATTTCTCAGGAGAAACTTGATTCCTCTGAGATCTTCTCTCAAAGACATAGATGGCTTAGCTGGTGATGAGGAGCAGCAATCAAGGTTGCAGGTAACAGACTGGGAGCAGACATTTTGAATAGTATCTAAGCTTTCTTTGCACAACTGGACAAATGCCTTTTTAGTTTGTGGGTGTGAGCGTTTTTAACTATAGTGGCTTGATGAGGGACACCAACTTACCATCCCCTCTGCTGTTCTACCTCACTTTACCCCTAATGCTCTCATGAGGGAGATGAAGACAAGCAATCCACATAGAGGGATCTCCCAGAGAAGGTTCTTCTTTCTGTGTCCAACAACACAACAGGACAGGGTTTATACTGAAGCCATTAGAGGATAGCTAGGACCACTGAATGGAGCAGAGCTTAACACAGTGAAAGATGTGCACAGAAAAAAATATTATCTAAAATAGCATTAATGAGCACGTTAGAGAAATATAGGTTATTGATCTTATGCACTTAGCCTACCCAAGCATAAAAAATTACACACTTAGACAAAGTAGGTTGAAAAGTAAGTAAAAAGAAGTCTTACTGATTTATTTGGTCCATTTACATCCATCTCAGAAGAAAAGTTGATTATTCTGGTTCTTCTTTCTGTTCCCTAAACTTAATTTCCCCTCAGCCCTCATTGCTGCTGTAGACTGCATGGAGAAAGGGGGAACCTCCTGATTCAAGGCCCAAGCATGTGGCCAAGATGGAAAGAGCAGCAAAAGCATGCTCCCTTCCTAGATGGTGAAGAAGGAGGAAGTGAGGAATGTGGGAGGGGCAACGAACAGCTTCCTCCAGAAGCACATGGAGAATTTTCATCCTAAAATGAACTCATCCACACGCTAATGAGGCATGCTGATTTGCTGATAGCTCCAACATACACAACATGGCTTATCAGGACACAATAGTCACTTGAAAGAAACCCAAACACCTCTGATGTATGGGAAAGGGAGCTGGTAAAACATGCTGATATGTAAGAGAAAAGGAACAAGAAGTAACATTGTTGGAAGCTGAAGTCTCTTTAGGGTGAGGAATGAGACTTCTGGAGCATCTCATCTGGGAATGTAGATCTACCACCTTATAGAAGACGACCTGTTTGCAGTTAAAGCTAATCCTCTAACTTGGTTAATGTGTTAACGCATAACACTTCCTTCCTTAACCCAGTTAAGAGTCTTATGAGAACAAACTGCATATAGTTACCTGGGAATAAGTCTGAAGGGTGAACGTAGTACATCTTAACTCAATGTAAACGTGCACGGAATTACAGAGCTTGGCAGTGATTCCATGCAGATTCATCAGGAATATATTCTGTTGGATTTAGTTCAATTCTATGCTTATTTACTCAAAATGAAGCACCACTGAATTCAATGGAATTTACTGACAAGAACCTGGAGGAAGAATCACAGCCTAAGCTAACAGTCATGCAGACCTTTATTTATTTATTTAAATTAATTGGTTGCCCAACTCCAGTGGACTTTGGACCATCTGCGTCTAGGATTGCAGCTCCATGTGTCTATTCGAATATGAATTTAGTGCACAAAGATCTAATACGTTTTTGCTTGGAAGGTCCTGAGAAAGTGAGAGGTGTAAATAAACAAGTTACACCAAATTAGCAAAGTGAGAATTAGGGATAATTCAGCTCCCAATAACTATAATATCAGGTCAGAAAACTGTATGTTGCCAGGACAAAAAAATGCTTGATGGAACATTCAGCAGTTGCACAATATGCTGCAACAGGGATACAAGACACACGCCATTTTAAAGTCTGGCTAAACTCGATGGGTAGGGGGGAATAAATTTGAGGATCGCAAGAGCCAGTTTGGTGCAGTGGTTAAAGCATCAGGCTAGAAATTGGCAGACCATGAGTTCTAGTACCTGTCTTGGGCATGAAGCCAGCTGGGTGACCTTGGGCCAGTCACTCTCTCTCAGCCCTAGGAAGCAGGCAATGGCAAACCACTTCTGAAATCTTGCCAAGAAAACTGCAGGGACCTGTCCAGGCAGTTGCCAGGAGTCAACACTGACTCAAAGGCACAAAAAAAAAAAAAATCTGAGGATCAGCTGCAGGAGGGGAGGGGGAGCAGTGAATTTTAAGAGATTTGTTGTGATTGATTTTCCATTTTTATCAGAGCTTGGCCAGCAACCCTTTGGTCAGCAGATTGCTTTTTAACAATGGTGCAGCTAAAGAAATTTAGATCTTGGAATTAATGGTCTTACAGGGGTCTTTTTAGACAATGGCACATTCCTTCAGCCGTGAAGCACAGGGCAGCAATCCCTTGGTTTGCTTGGGAATAAGCATCATTTTTACTGAAGGAAAAGATCATGCATTTTTAACAGAAAAAGAAAGAAAGAAAATGAATATTAATTCCAAGCTTGGTCTTGAAAATACTTCGAAATAAGAAGAAAGGATGGTGCAGTAATTATTATTAGCATCAGTGGTAATATTCTTACCATTACCTGCTGATTCCACAGATGTTGGTCCTAAGTTCCAGCTGTAGCTCCACCACTGCTTATTAATGGCCCTGTGTTTTCTCAATGTGAGCAAAGTCAGGTGGGCCAGCAAGTCTGCAAAATGGTAACAGTAATGTTCTCAGGCTCACTGATTGTATTCCCTTGGGCTGCAGTGTCATGAACTACACAGATGTGATACCAAATTGCAATGAAAGGGCAAGGGATGAATGGATTCATTCATTCATTCCTCACATTTGTATGGCCATCCATCTCACACAAGGCGACTTGGAAGAACCCCCTATAGTCTACACCCCTTTCCAACTAAGCATTGCTATAATAAAATCCACTCTCACCTTTTCTTTCTTCTTCCTAGTGATGATGTTGCTCAAAAAGTGATTGCAACTGCAACGTGAGAAGTCAGCAGTTTCTGTGGTTCTTCCACGCACACTTAGGACTTCAAGGGCTTTTGTTTCCTTACTAAGTTATATGACTCAAGGGCATCTCATTATGCAACTGCAAGTGTCTAATGTTCAGTTAAGTTCCATTCTTTAATTATGCAGTGTTCTTGTTTGCAGCAGGCTTATTCCCCAGGCAGAAGGAGCATCAGCACTCCTTCAAAAGCAATTACATATATGCCAGGAATGTCCCCCCTGCACATGAAGATTTGCCATTTTCCCCTATTGATTCTAGATCTTCCTTGGCAGTTATTATCATGGCAAGGTATTTATGGTCTAAGCCAATGTTTCTCCACCTTGGCAACTTTAAGATATGTGGACTCCAATTCCCAGAATTCCCCAGCCAGCTTGCTGGGTGGGAAATTCTGGAAATTGGAGTCCACATATCTTGAAGTTGCCGAGGTTGAGAAACACTGGTCTAAGCAAATGAATAACCTTCCCTCTGATTTCAAATGCAACATTTAAGAGTGCAGGATGACCCCCTATGGACTTAATCAGATTGAGAGGAGGTCCGCTGAAATCAGTGGGGCTACTCATTTGTAAACTAGGTCTCCTTGATTTTGCTAGATCAGTTCATGCTTAATGACTAAGATGGATTTGACTCCATGATCTTATCCAAGCTTAGTTGATCCAATATCAATTATATTTGTTTGTTTTTTCTTTTACCAGATTCAGCACCTGGCCAACCTTAACCAGGCTGAAAAGCTAAACCAGGTTGGCAATCCGGCAGAGCATCCAATGGATTTAGGATAGACTAGGAAGCTAAAAAAAATCCTAAATGAAGGTAGTGGCAAACTATTTTGTTACTGTTACCCAAAAAAATGACAAATAAAAAAAATGTTTTGTTACCTAAAAAAATGATAGATGAATATGTGAAGTTGACAGGACTTGAATCCAACTCAGGACAAGATATTTTTTTACTAATCAAATAGGATACAGAATAAATTAGGGTCATGAGGTGCTATAGAAACCTTGATACTGCATCTTAAAATGGAAATATTTCATCCCTTTTAAGATGCCCTCTCCATTTGAATCAAAGTTGACGAAGACTGAAAAAAGGCTGTATCAAACCACTTACTACAAAAAGTAGGGTGAGTTCCATTAGCTGCATTTGGAGTGTTTTATTCTCTTTGAATATTGTTGCTGTTATTTATTTGTTTGTTTGCTTGCTTACTTTATGTTGCTCTGGGGCCTGGAGACTGCCAGGAGTCCATCTACTGATGGCATAGCTCTTGGAATCACTAATGCATGAAGCCCTCGTGACACGTCAAGTTGCAAACCAAATGTCCATCCCTTAATAGACCACATTTCACTTTTTTTTTTAAATTTACAGTCTAGATTACAACATTTGGAAAAATGTAACTATGATAGATGAACTTTGTGTCAATACTTGTACTGGTTCACAAAGTGCAAGTTAAGGAGTCCTGTATTAAGAAGTGAAGCAAAGTTCTCTCTCAGTGCCACACTTTTTGGGAATTACCGCCTCTAGAAGCCATTCTATATCTCATCCTGTGTCATTTCAGTACTCTTTTTCAGCCTGAATATCGAACATACCCATAGGTAAAGCCGCCTTCATTAATCTAAGGCCTTCCAGAGTTACTGGACCACAATCCCTAGAGAGTTAGAGTCCTAGTCCCTGTGGAAGGAGCAGTTCAGGAAAGTTACAGTTCTGTAAGTGCCCTATCTTGGAGCCCCAGCGTCTCCCCATAGACCAAATATGCAAGTTACATGTCTACCTTGCATAATAATTTATAAAATATTATGGAATAATTTATTCTGCTTTTTACTGTATCTCACCTTAAGTCCATTTGGAAATTGGCCAAATAAATAAATAAATAAACGACCGCTGACTCCAGATCTATGCATTTTCATCATCATTTCCACCGCAGATCCATTTTGTACCGTTGTCACATTGCATTTTTTTTTTCTTCTAATGTAAGGGCATTATAAGGGCACTACATTTCTCACATTTTAGCCTCTTCGTGATGAATGACAGCTCAGATCCTGGATCCTCTGAATATGGAAGAAGTCTGCATAGCACAGGTCTCTACTCAAGGACAAGGTCGAAGGGTTAGGGTTAGTGGAGCCAATCATCCTTCACTCTCATTTCCACCCTCTAGAGAAAGTATTTAGAAGCGTCTAATCATCCTCTCCTGTGTTAGATGGTTGCTAAAGCAGGTCTCCCAATTTTGTGGGAAGCACTACTTGAGGAAGAGGTCCCCCAGCACACACAGTATGACATTGACTCTCTGATACGTGCCATACATATGATATACGGCATACATACACATCTAGTTTCCCTTCACCCTCATGTCTTTCTATTCTGAACCTATGCAATGAACATTAAATTGGGATGATGAGCTTTATTAGATATATATTCATGAATAGGTTTATGTTCTCCCTTTCTCCTAGCGCAGAGTTTTTAAGAGCCCTGAATTCCTGTTGTTGTTTTAGCTAGTAGACACTGATGTTACAGTCCGTCAACAACATACCTAGATCTGACTAAAATGCAATTTTTTTTTAAGTTCAAATGTCAATAAAACAAATGAGACCATTGTAGTTTATAACTGCTTGATTTCCAGCTTCCCCAGGGGGTGTGGAATTTGGTGTCAAATAAATTATTTGTGCAAGAGGATTAGGTTTTGGAACTTCAATTTCTCAATGGAGAAATAATTGAGAATATCATGTATGTTTTCTTTTTGCTGGCACAAGCTAGCAAGATGTATGCCCTTGGGGAGAAAATCAAAATATGCAAAATCTGTGAGGTACAAAACACATGGCAGTCTCAAATTCTGGTCCCAGTGAGTATCATGATTTGATTAGTAATAACTCACATTAGTAATAATTCACAGTCAGACAGATACCATTAGATACAAACAGAATGAAAAGGCTGGATATCGCGACATGGCAATTCCTGTGCCTTCAAAGAATCAAGAATGAACCTTATTTTTATGGCTTTCTGGAGAATGGTTAAAACCTAGATTTTCTGTAAGACCTTTGGAAATTAAGGTACTAGAGTAAGATCTGCACCAAATATTGCTTTGTTATTGTTACTGTTTATTGTTTCTTATTTTATCATTATTTATGTTCTAGTTTGACCTTATTTGTATACTGCCTGGAGCTTTTAGTATGGGGCAATTTATAAATCTTATAAACCAAGTGCAAAGGAAGAACAATTAGAAGTTCAGTCTTCGGCACCTCTATGACATCATTACACCAGTACTCCCAACACACCCATCCCATTCCTCTTCCTATGACTCTTTATATTGCTCCTCAACCTGCACCCAGAGAGAGTAAAAAGTACATAGAAATTACCAAGGCCTTCTTAAATGTGCTGAGGGAAGGGGGTATTGAATGTTCTCCAATCCATAGATAGGTAGATCAATAAATGTAGAAGAATTAAATAAATACCTAAGTCAGGAAAAAATGGAACAGCCACTTAAAATATTTACAGTGACTTCATTAGTAGCTTTTGCTCTTTAGAGAAGAGATTTTGCTTTTTCAATTGCAAATGTGCTTTTTCTTCAATGTTAGGCAATTAGTAATTCTGAATGTATCATATATGAATGTATGTATATAATGCAGTGACAACCCTGCTACTTGCTTTCTTTTAGGAGAGATGGACACCTACGGTTTTAACAGAACAAAATAAGTGTCAATAACATAATAAGCTCATGGTAATTATAATCAGAAATGGGTAAAACAGTCAAGTTGCCATCAATTTCAAATTCATGCGTATGTAACCATAAATCTGTTCTATCCCATTTTTGCAAGTTTCCTTTTTTGTTTTGTTTTATAGCTGTTCCAAAATTCACATCTATTCTCACCATGATTGGCCATTTCTTGGACACAATTGCCCATACTAAATGCACTTTTGGATGTGCTGCTTGAGCCAAAAACTGCATCACAAAATTCAGAACACTGTATAGTCCAAAGGAGCATTATATTTCAGTTCTTTGGTTAGTCCAACTGCAAATTAGCTTGGTTCACTTAAGATGCAGTGCACACACAGTTCTTCACCCAACCCTATTCATAAGCCAGATACACTAGATAAAAAGCCAGAAAATACAAATCCAGCTTTCACTTTCAGAGGGAATAGCGAATAAACTATGTCAAGCCTTGGGATTGAGGCATAGCACAAACAAGCCAGATGCCAAATTGAATCTCACTAGTTGTCTCAAATGCAGGGGAACCAAATTATTGATAGCAACTGGGAAATATTCATTGACTCCTAATGTGCTATCAATCATGGAAGATCATTGCTTCCTATTCTCATGCCCAGAATGGTTAATAAGAACATTAACCATTTTGGTAGGCTATGGAAGGAAAAAAAGAATCTCTTAACTTTAGCCAAATTATTTTATATAGACCCAAAAGGAAAAGTGTGTGTTATAGCTGAAAAAGACACTGCAGAGCAGGGTTTTTTTTAAAGGCACTAGTTTCTACATATTTTAAAATCCCTCTTTAGCAATTGGAATTATTTCCCAAATTGATCACTATTTCAGGGGTATGCAAGTTGCTGCTCTCATGATGTTCTGAACCACAATTTCCCAACCCCCTTCCATTGACTATATTGGCTGGGGTTGTGTTGGACTCCAGAACTTCTGAAGAACACAATTTGGCATCTGATAGATGCAATTTATATTGATTTTTAAGGCATTTGAGGCTTAGAATAAGGCTATTCAAAGGACTGTTTGTCCCTGTATATGTCCAGTTGTACATTAAGAATAGGTAAAGTCTTCTTCAATATATGTTCAATTCCTGGTGACTTCATGGCCACATCCATGCTGTTTTCTGAGCAACAATTCAGAAGTTGTTTGCCATTGCCCACTTCTTGGACTTTTTTTTCTCCATTTACTTCCCAGTCTAGCCTATAGGCCAAGTATTTCTGGTGGTCTTCTTTCTAAGTCCCAAAGAGGTCCAACCTTGTTTAGCTTTTTGAGATCAGCCAAGATAGCACTACCTGACCAGACTAGGAAAACATCTCCTATTTTTCACAATGAAGAGCCTGACAGGATCCATCCCTTTCCTGCATCCTTGCAAAATGTAATACAAGCAAAGCTTTACCATTTTTTTCTGCACTACAGTATAATATGAAATAGAACAATGCAAAACAACAGTACATATTTCAATGCTCTCCCAAGTGGAATATCTGCATGCTGAGTCAACAATTTGCTGTAGCTGCAAAAAAAGAGAAACACAATTTTAGACTCTATCAACAAAAGTATACTCCCCATCTCACAGAGATCAATACTTCTACTTTATTTTGCAATGGTCAGATTTCTATCTTTAATACTGTATCTATTTCTGGGCACCACATTTTCAGAAGAATTTAGAGAAAGTGAAACAGTTTCAAGAAGTGCAATAGGAATGGTCAAGGAATTAGGAAGTAAGTCCTATGAAAGAAGGTTGAAGGAGTTAAGAATCTTTAGCTTTGAGAAGATTGAAGGAGATAAGACTGCACAATTCAGGAAGCTGCAGGAAGATGGAGGCCTATTGAATGAATGATATGAAAAATGGTAGCAGTAAGAGCAATTCAGTTGTAGAACCAATTACTCAGAAAGGCGATGGTCTCTCTTTTGCTGGATGTGTTCAGTCTTCTCTTGGGAATGCTTTAATTAAATGGAACAGTGTGTTGGATGTGATGCCCAAATGGACCCCTTCAATTCTATTAGCAACTTTGTTTTATATGAACTTCAGAGTAGTATCTTCTAATGACAACCACTGCTCCAGCAGAAAAATAGTCATAATAAATGCATTGGTGTCCATTGTCAGTTTTTGTCATGTAAAAAAATTTAGGACTGCTTTGAGTGACTTCATTGAAACAGATAGCTTCCTTCTGCGAAGGAAGATAAGTAGGGTTACATAGCCAGAGCAAAGACATGTGTGTGGCATAAGGGTATAGGATTAAGGGTATAGAAAAGAGCTCCCATGAAGACTCCCTCAACTTCATGACCCTCTGCCATGCATGCAACTATCGCTATCAGCCAGGCTAGTTTTTGGACACAGAACAGTGCCAAACCTGTCACTTGGGCATCTTCAAAGGAGGCTAAAACTCCATTCCAGGCACTTGGGCACAGTCACTGAAGCCTAACAAAACACATGTAAAGAACTGGTGGTCATTTTCCCATTAACAAGTGAAACTAGGTGGTAAGGGAAACATAGCAAGGGAAATCCACCAATTACTGCCCTTCAGTTGTTCCACATTTAAACTGTAAGGGCAGCACCTTTATCAAGGATGCAGAGCAGAGCTTAGGCATCAAGACAGATGATGCCAGAATCCTTTTCTGCTGACTCAAGGCTGGAAGAATGTTCATTTACAAGGCTCTGAGAAAGAATTCTAAGCCTGCAAGTGGCATTAGCCCAGTTCCAACAGCCCTCTGCAAGAGATTGTTTTAGGCTCCAGTAAGAAATATTGCTTGGAAGAAGAAATCAAAGAAAAAGAGAATGAGACAAAAAAGAGTTGTGTCAGAAAAAGAAGACAGAAAAAAAATGGATAGGTGATCTCACCCATTCCTTGTCTGCCCCTATGTGATTTTCAGCAGATTAGTTCCAATTAATTTTTTTAATTGTTAGATTTGTATGCTTCCTCTTGTCTAGAAGTTCAAGGTGATTTACATAGGTGTCACCCTTTAGTTTATCCCCACAGTAACAACTCTGTTAGCCTGGCTAAAAGAAAATGTAGTCCAAGAGTGTCAATGGCTGAGGGCAGGCTTGAATCTGGGTTTCCCCAGACTTAATCCAAAACCTTAAACCACATTAGCTTTCACATGTGTCCTCAATAGAAAAGAAAGTATTACTGTAAACTTTCTGGCTGTGATAGAAGATCCAATCACAGTCCTACTTCAGAAGAGTCCTCTTTTGGCTACTTAATGGGTAAGTGAGAACCCTCCAGATGAGGTACACCTCCCAACATCCTTCAACACTGGCCATGCAGCCAGATGTTGTAATTCAGCAGCATCTGGCAGTCACAGGTTCCCTGCCCTTGTTGTATTTGGAAGGCTGTCCAAACCAGTTTAAAGATGAAATTAAAGATAAAGAATATGAGAACAAGTACTTTGAAGCTGCCCATATTTAGCCTCTTAATTGCAGACTGAGTAGGTTTACAGACCACCTTATCAGTCTTGCCCGCCATAGTAAGATCTACATTTTTACAAAAATCAGCACATGCAAATTCTATGCACAATTGTTTTTTCTCAATAATGCAGTTTGAAGTGATGTGAAAGTGGTCATCAACAACCAGGTCTTAATTCTTGGAAAAGTATTCACGGATATTCAGATGAATGACTGGTATGCTATTAGGCTGGATTAGGATCTACTCTGATTTTTTATTACATTGTTCACTGTATTTTCATTGTTTAATGCTGTAAATTTTGCCTGACCTGTAAGCTAAACTAAAATAGAAAACAGTCCACAATAGGCTACACTTAACCGGGAGGGGGGGGGTGTGTGAAAGGGAGAGGGGAGAGGACTAATCCATCCTTCCCAAACCTGAAAACAATGAACATTAATGTTTTTAACTATTTTGTAACAACTCTTCATTGTGGTCCTTCCCTCGCACTTCTGAGTGTAATAAATACATCTTGCTACCAGTCATAAAGAACAAGATGGCATCTACTGCCAGTTCCTTGTACAATACAGCTGCAATGGTAGATGAATTATAATTCCATGCTAATAATGGGACAGTTTGTCACTGAATCTGAAGACAGAAAACTAGTTCACAAGGAACTGGCCACTTCTGACTTCCCACCACCTGTATTTGCTCCCTAGGATGGACATATCACCAGCTCTGATAATGATCTTCTCCTGGGCAGAGTAGCTTCCTATGTTTCTAGATGTTCTCTCTGTGTTATCCATTATAACCCTTATTCCAACATTAAAAACCAATTCATTACCTATATCCGTATTACTTTCCCCAAATGCTATGTTACTGTGTGGCGGTGTGCACCTGCAGCAATTGTGAGAATTGTAGAAAGTCAACCAATGTAGAGCTTCTTTTCATGCTAACTTTCATTCCTACCTGCCATGGAATCAGTAGTTATTCTTCCACAAAACAAAGAAAAAAAATTGCAATCCTATAATTTTTTAAGAAACTGCCATCCTTGAAGAAATGATGCCAGAATTTTCATTCTAAACACAAAAGGAAATATTAAATGCTTGTGTGAAAGTGGAGAAGCCATGAAGGAATTGGAGAGCCCATGCTGTTTGTCTAGAAAACTCCAAGGGAATTTATAATCACGGGGATTCTGAAAGGGAATGCATAATCCGCATGAATGGAAAATGGAAACCATTCTAGCCATTCATTTATCTTGCAGGCGATAAGAAACATCTGTTAGAAGGCAGAGGGTGGAAGCAAATCTGCCTATGAATGGGCACAAAAGTATTAATACCCCTCTGTGCCGTAGAGGAAGAAAGAGGAAAGCACAAGTCCAAGCAAAGCTTATGGTGGATTATTTTTTAAATAGTATTAGGCTTTGTGAAAATGCAAATCTTATTTTAGAACAAATGCACCTGAGGACATGTGGTGGAGGGTGAAGCAAGATAGAGGAAGAGTCACACGCCGTCTATAAAAAATCCACCACTTGATTGCCATGGGTCCCTGGGGCTATTGCTAAATTTGGTAGTTGTCTTTTCATTGACGTTTGATCTGGGACAAGTAGCAGTTATTAAACCCTCTAGCACTTTCTAATATAGGCATAACAGTTACATTTAGCATACAGGAGCAAGCCAGTTTGTCTTTCTTTCCCAAGTCTGAACCTATTTTGTTTTCTGTTCAGGTATGATTCTTAAAAAGCTCCCAGCCTCCATTTGTTGTTGTGTGTAGGAAGACACATGATAAAGATGGGAATTATATACAGATACAATCTTTATTGTGATCAATGATTCATACACAAGGATGGGAATTTAAGGGGGGGAAGGGGAAGGGTTCCAGTAATCTCTATTAAATACCATCAAGAATACAAAAAACCTCAAGTTTTCTTAGCATTGGTCCTACTTACAGGTAGTCCTTGCTTAAAACCCACAATTGGGACCAGAAATTTGGTTGCTAAGCAAAGCAGTCATTAAGCGAATCTGACCCAATTTTACAACCTTTTTTGCGGCAGTCATTAAGCAAATCACTGCAGGCATTAAGCAAATCACACAGTTCCCCATTGATTTTGCTTGCCAGAAGCTGGCTGGGAAGGTCGAAAATGGCGATCACATGACCACAGGACACTGCAACGGTCATAAATGTGAACTGGTTGTCAAGCACCTAAATTGTGATCATGTGACCATGGAGATGCTGTGACAGTCATAAGTGTGAGAACTGGTCTTAAGTTGTTTTTTTCAATACCATTGTAAGTCTGAACTGTCACTAAAAGAATGGTTGTTAAGTGAGGACTACCTGTAGTTGCAGGGTCCACTTATTTTGCACTGCACTTGCTTTATTCTTCCAGCAAAGGTTTATCAATGTATGATGTCACAAGGGATTTTGTTTTTCAGCAAGCTTGTCACACCTGATGCACATTTTGGTTGAGAGGGACTCAGTGACGCAAGGTCACCATCTGGCTTCTGCATCCAAGGGAGGACTAGAACCCAGGTCTTCCTGCTCTTTGTCCATCACCTGAACTACTATGCCATGCTGGCTCTCTTACAAAAATACAGAGATCATAGTAACATATAAATAACAAACATAATAACAAACAAACGTAATACTTTTCTAATTTCTAGATTCAGAAACACAAGGGAAACAACATCGATCAAATGTTATCACAACAAATAACAGAATGCATTAATGCACATCTAGATGTGTACTCTGCATCAATATCCAGATGCATACTCTATTCACTAGAGTAGGTCTACTGATGTTTGCAAAGTACCATTGGTTTAAAGGGTTGTTTATTCTGACTGGGTCTGGATCCATCTCATTATATAGTCACACCTCCACCCCACTGGTTTGCTGTTTTCGTCTTCAAAGGTAAAATGTCAAGTAAAATGCTTCAGTAAAATGTCAAGTAAAACAAACAAGAAACAAATTTTTAAAAAACCTCACAAACTTGTGCAACAGTAATTATTGTTTCTTCAGGTTACTACTCTCTTACTTTTTGTCCCAGATCACCGACTAAAAACCGTATTTTGAAAGGTCCGCAGTGTAAGATGTTGTGAGGGAGATAACCACCAGCCATCTCCCTGTTATGCCTCACTCCGAGACATCTGGACCTAACATCAGCTTTGGAAAACTGTATCAATCTGGTGGCTGCTTCAAGGAACCCTCAAAGAGACATAAAAAAGAAGGTTGCTGTACTGCAAAGTTCCACCCCTGGTCCTGGTGCTTCACTGGTGATCCTTCAGAAGGAGGCATGGACATTAGGCCAGGAGGGTGGCAGCTTAAAGCAGAGCCCAATCTGCCATTATTTCTCCTCCACCACCTAAGAAAATCAGTCCTGGAATGGAAAAGCATGGCCAACAAAGCACGTCCAGAAGCAGAATAAGAATGAAAATAAATCAAAACTTTGGCAGGATAATCAAGTCTTGATCACCCTAAAACCAAAAGTGTTCAGTGCACATGGCTCCCAGTAAATTCCAAGTCAGATATGTTCAAAGTTGTGCTCAACAGCATCAGTAACGCTGCCCGGCTATTTCTTATAATGTGTTGTCTTCCAACGTTCTTTCAGTGTGCGATGTTCATGCATTCATTTACTTCAAGGACATTTTTTTTTCTAGCTGTGTCTTCAGTATGAATATTAGTATTCTTCCCTGTTTCACAGATGTTTGAGAGACCATACCCTGCAGGAATTAAAGGAAGGGAATATAGATATCTTCTATGGAACTGTAATGTAATGCATTTCGAAACTTCATTAGAGGGCAATTTAATAAGCCTTTGAAATATTAATTTGAGCTAGTGATCAGCCCTGCACTTCATTTGGGGCCGCAAGTATGGAATATTTATAACATATTAGTCATCGCATGTGTTAATATTACATTTGTCTCAGGTTATATTATAAACAAACAACTGTATAAAAAGAGAATATGGCCTGCAGAAGAATTCAGGGATCAGCAGGAGACAATTGTGAAGTTTATCCAAATTAGGGCCCTCAGAAAATCAGTAAAAAATGTACATCAGTTGATAAACTACATCAAACCCTTACTTTAGAAACGGAATCCAAACTCATGGGCTTTAAAAATCCCTTTTTGTAAAGTCTTCAAAGTTTTCAAAATCAGTTGACCTAAAACAAAGTGATTTGTATGACTGCGATCAAATCCATCTATGCAAATTTGTCATTTTGTGTAGCAGGAATAAATTATCCATGTACAACATACATCAAATTTATGAGATGGTACAGAAAAATATGCAAAACAACAAGAAAAAAACCAGATTGTCAGCTAAGATTGTACTATATCAGGATACTATCATTCAAAAGTGAATGCAATTTTCAGATTTTTAAAACATGCACAGTGATGTGAAAATGGTTGGGCAATTCTATGCAAAATTATTCCATAATTTTGGAATAAAAATATGGAAAGAGAGTAGTATCCTTAATCTACCAAGTACACAAAGTAAGGTCCACTAAAAATATTATACACGTTATTTAAAAATCAGCATAACAACAAAAATATACAATCAAAGATGGGAGCAAGATTATAAAATTCAAAATTAGAGGATGGGCTGAAACAACTATTGACTGATATATGTTAAACAGAGAGAGAGAACATATAATTTTATTTGTCCATCTCATGGTCTTCTGCTTAGCTCAAGGTCAGTTGTGGGCCTGAGCACACAATAGACAGAAGATAGAAGATAAACTCTGCTTAAGGACTAAGAGAGGAGGTAGTTTCTGGATTTAGGTGAGTGCCAATATTGATTAGAAGAAGAGATATTTGAATGATCATTTAATGACCTGAGATGGCATCTGAAATATCAGTGTAACCAGATTCTTTTGTGAAAAAGGAGCATTCCAGTTCTATGTAGCATGTGCCAATGAAATGAATAGTGTGTGTGTGAGTGTGTGTGTGTGTAGCAACAACAATAACAAAACCCCCCCACAAAACCTAACAAACTATCAGAAATGCATAATTAATAAGTGGACAACCGGATGAGCTGAAGGACCAAGTGATTGACGGTTTTCTCAATGCCTGGGAGCAAACACAAAGTGTTTGCATTTGCAGAGTAAATGAGAAAAATCCTCTGGAGGTTTTGTGTGGTGAAAGCAACTACAAATTGGCCAAAAGTTGTGGATGTGTATATTGTAATGTAAGAGGGGAGTCACTGAAGGTGAACCATCAACAGCGGTGCTAATTTTAAACATGAGAGATAAATCTTTTAGATTTTTCAGCTTAAAAACAAGAATTATACCCATTATATACCACTGCATTTAAAAGAAGATGACCTCTAACTCAAGCATAAAGAAACTTTTGGAAATTTTGGAAATTAGAGAACATATCATAGGCAGCTTCCCAATATGGTTGTCACAGTGGATGCAACCAGTCATAAGATACCTATTTCCAGAAAGGAAACTGGACTACAATCTCACAGCATTTCTATTTCTAAAGAACTCATATGGAGCAAATGTGAAGGACAGAGGAATTAAAAGTATCTTTTTAAAAACTGAAATGAAACTCAGATCAGTCAGGCACCATGTTCTAACAATATGTTTGGCATCTACTAGGAAAACCCTGCCTTGAATGTTTGAGCATGAATCCTCATTATCTGTGAGCTTCTATTTGTGTTCAGCTCAGGAAGTCAAGTCTGAGCATGGAACTGAGATGGCACTGGTTGCTTTGCTGGATGATACTTGTCAGGATCTGGATGGGAGGAGTGCACCCCTCTTCATCCTACTTGACCCCCAGCAACCTTTAATACCATTGACCATGGCATCCTTCTGAAGCACCTATGAAGACTGAGGATTGGAGGCACTGTTCCATAGTGGCCCCACTTCTTCCCAAGAGGACGTTCCAATCAGTTGCAGCACAGTGTTGATTCTTTGGGTTTTCTCTTGAGGATCAATTCTCTCAACCCCGCAATACAACGTCTGTATGATACCACTGGGAGAGATCATCCATAGATTCAGGATGAATCTAGCTAAACATCACTACCCTAGGCTGAATTGGTGATACCATCAAGATCTTAATTCAGTCCCTGGAGACCGTGATGAAACAAAACAAGCTGAAGTTGAATCCAAATAAGACTAGGTTTCCATTTAACCAGAAATTATCTGATCCCTCCAGGGGTTACTCTAGACAGAGAGGCACTCCCCTGAAGAAACAGGCTCATGATCTGGGTGGCCTTCTGAATTCATGGCTGCTACTCAGTAGGCAGGTGGAGACCATGGCCAGGAGTTTCTTTGCCTGGCTCTGTCTCATATGTCATTTTGCAGTGCCACCATATACCTCTGAAGACTTTTGAATTGTACCCACTAGGTACAGCTGATATAGAATGCAGCCACCCACATGCTGATGGGCAAGAGCTGTCGCAGCCATATTACATCTATACTGTAGGAGCTGCATTGATTGTCAATAGCCTTTCAGGTACAATAAATGTTTCTAAGGTTGTGAACTGCCAGGATTCTTTGGAATCTGCTGATATAGTAATGAAAAAGAGGGACAAACAAATGAATAAGGCATGGGACTGATATCTGTGGTCTGCTATTCTTATTTGCTGTGGATCTCTTACTAACATGGTCCTGAACAGGCCTAAAATGAATAACATTTTCATGCCTTGATCCTTCTTATTCTCTTTGGAGACACCTTCACACCATTAGATAAATCGTCTGCTGCCACAATTGGGAGCCTGAGCTGTTGAAATCCACTTGGTCATGAACCTGTTAGAAGCAAGAGATGTATTTCTCAGCCCTTATGTAAGGTGGCCAAAATATATATGGTTCATGGGGTTTAGAGTGATGTTTGTATATTAAATGGAAATTTGGCTTGAAAACACATACAGTCACAAGGACTGCAAGTGGCTCATTAGCATCCCATTCAAGAGGAACTGCAAGGACAGTGTTAATGTACAATATGGAATGAATGGGGTGCCTTTTCTGTCTTCTTGGCTACATGATTTATGCAGGAATCCTACCCACCAATTACACCAGTGGGTGTAATTGCAGGGAGCAGAAAATACTGCTGCTGCATCTGACTTTATATACAGTACTGTTGATACCAATGTTTTGCGAGCATGGCAGCACAGATCCTGCTGGCCTACTAGATCAACAAAAGTCAGGTAAATATCCTGATTGTGTCTACCAGAGAATAGTCATCTCTTGCTAGTAGTTTAGGGCAATAGCTTAGAAATACAGTGCTTAGGACTGCCATGAAGTACATCATATATCAATGTAGTATTGTGGACTCCCAAAATGGAAATACATATCTTAAAATCCATTCCTCCCCCCTTACCTAAAATATGCAAGAACGTAAGAATAACACTGCTGGATCAGCTAAAACACATCTTGGTCCACCATTTTATTACTTATAGTGGTCATCTAGATGCCTCCTGGGAGGACCTGGGATTGGTGCTTAGATTTTCTGTGTGATATGCATATCCTGTTATTTGCCTCTATCCCCACATACATACATCCCTAATATTAGTAAAGGAAAACTTAAAAGTATCACCTAGCCCCAGAAGTGATATCCAAACTAGTGAGTAGATGGGTAAATTTGCAAGATTTGCATTGATGTCTTTTCATATGCTCTGGAGAAAACAAAATGCTATGGAAGAAGAAAGGAAGGAGAAGGAAACAGGTTTTTTCCTTCCAGAAGAATCTACGTTGCTCGGCTGTATGTGCTATGCTGATCCAGAACCAAAGGGATGAGCTAGAAGGGCTTGTAGAATGAGGATGAGACAGTCCTAAAGTCTGCAGACCTTTGTACGCTCCTGAGGCTGGAAGAGCTGGAGGAACACAAGTCAATTTTATTTATTTCTTAAAATTTTTCACTGTGCTTTCTAATAAAATTAATTTCCAGAATAGTTAATGCAGAGATCTATACAATAAAGTCTTTGGACCTCAAAGGTAAAGACCTGGTACTCACCAGAGGGCCCTTTGCCTGAAGAATGGAATCCTATCAGGCCTTCCCAGAAATAATGATCAGTGGGTCAAGTGCATTAGCTAATTGCCTTAACTCCCTAGGCTTTGTACCAAGTAGGTGCACAATTTATGTCTATTCTGTATTCCCATATAAGACCTAAGTTAATGTTTTTAAAAGCCTCCTAAATTAAAACCATTATCAGACTACCATTCTAAGTACATTTATAGAGTATACATTCTCTTGCTGCCTCTAGGACTTATTTATAAGCAAACATCAATGCTAGGATCAATCTGTAGGTATGACACAATAGAAAGAAGATTACTTTAACTTTCAATAATTAAAATTAGTAGGATTATAAGCCCAAAGTAAGAATTACAGATTCTTACTCTGTAAGAAAGGAGTACGGCAGGGCTGTATACTCTCACCCTACCTATTCAACTTGTATGCAGAACACATCATGCGACAAGCTGGCCTTGAGGAATCCAAGGCTGGAGTTAAAATCTCTGGAAGAAACATTAACAATCTCAGATATGCAGATGATACCACTTTGATGGCTGAAAGTGAAGAGGAACTGAGGAGCCTTATGATGAAGGTGAAAGAAGAAAGTGCAAAAGCTGGTTTGCAGCTAAGCCTCAAAAAAACCAAGATTATGGCAACCCGCTTGATTGATAACTGGCAGATAGAGGGAGAAAATGTAGAAGCAGTGAAAGACTTTGTATTCCTAGGTGCAAAGATTACTGCAGATGCTGACTGCAGTCAGGAAATCAGAAGATGCTTAATCCTTGGGAGAAGAGCAATGACAAATCTCGATAAAATAGTTAAGAGCAGAGACATCACACTGACAACAAAGGCCCGCATAGTTAAAGCAATGGTGTTCCCTGTAGTAACATATGGCTGCGAGAGCTGGACCATAAGGAAGGCTGAGAGGAGGAAGATCGATGCTTTTGAACTGTGGTGTTGGAGGAAAATTCTGAGAGTGCCTTGGACTGCAAGAAGATCGAACCAGTCCATCCTCCAGGAAATAAAGCCAGACTGCTCACTTGAGGGAATGATATGAAAGGCAAAACTGAAATACTTTGGCCACATAATGAGAAGACAGGACACCCTGGAGAAGATGCTGATGCTAGGGAGAGTGGAGGGCAAAAGGAAGAGGGGCCGACCAAGGGCAAGATGGATGGATGATATTCTAGAGGTGACGGACTCGTCCCTGGGGGAGCTGGGGGTGTTGACGACCAACAGGAAGCTCTGGCGTGGGCTGGTCCATGAAGTCATGAAGAGTCGGAAGTGACTAAACGAATAAACAACAAACAACTCTGTAAGAATTCTTATAGATTCAGAGCTATATAATGCTTCAGTTTTGATTCCAAAAGGTGGTTCACTGCATGTCAGAGTGCAAACATAGTACCTGCCTGTAACTCTTTAAAGCAGCCACCTCTTTTTCTAGGTGCATGTAGCTGCTTCAGAGGACAGTCATGTGATCCCAAGGGAAAATGAGGCTGCTTTAAAGACTTGCTGATGGACACTATATTCACTAACATTCATGTAACTCGTCATGTATGCAAAGCACCTTTGGGAAATTGAATGTGAAGCATTACACAGTTCTGGAAGATAATAGAGAACATATCTGATGGTCACCAAATCAATACGTCTTACAACTCAATGTTCTATAATCATTGAAAGGAATAAATAATTCCTAACAGCATTGCTCCAAGCCATTTTGTTGCCTAAAGTAGAGTTCAGATGGAGTCCTCTTCACTAGGGCAATACTTTAAGAAATATTATCACGTAATTCAGCATGACTTCCTCCATCCACTATAGTTCAGCATAACTATCACTCCTGAAGAAAAATTGGTTTTCTTCTTCTAAAATGCCTCCTGGTTTTGTGTTATCGTTTAGGTTATTATGTGTGATTAATTTTAAATTTGATATGTATGGTATTGGGAAATTGCACATAACCTATAAACCCTATAGGTATAGAGACATAATAGATGATAAATGATAGATGATGGATGGACAGAAAGATGGAGGCTGCTGAAACAAAACTTTATTTTTAAGCTACAAGTATTTCATACATTGGTTCCCATACCTCAAGTTATCAACTGACAAGCCTAAATAGGAAAAAAATAAAATAAAATCTCCCTTCTTCCAGCAAGTAGTAAAGTTCATGAGAGAATAAACGATCACACATTTAAACATCTCAATCAAGCTGCTACATCAATAGTTTGGGTAATAAGGATATTTTTATTAGAAAAAAAATCAATCAATTAAGTAATGACATATTGATTAAATAAATTTCCTCACAAGGGATTTTGAAAGAGCGCCACCTTATCCTTTCAAGTTAATCAACTAAAAAAATAATCTGTTAATAGTTGTGGATGCCTTGGTTTTTTTAAAAAAAGTCTCTTACATAGCAATGTTATGCACACCAAATCCTAAGCCCCAAGGAACACAGCTGGTTTTACTTCTGAAGAAAGAGGCGTATGCTTACACTCTAGTACTAATCAATCCTAAATTACGTTATTTCTTTATTGTACAGATATTTCTCATACATCTTTAGCATCCAACTATAGATCTATAACACTTTAAAATATGTTGGCATAGTGTGGAATGCAACCAAAATATGTCAAAAGTGGATTCTGCCAATTTTTATTTCCATACAACAATACCTATGTAAGAGGCCTATCAGAGTAAGAACTGATCTATCAGGTACTGGTGTCCAGAGAGGGGAGAGGGGGGCCACCAAACTGGCCACACAAATGGATGTCATGTTTACATTTCATTTCTAAGCAAGCTATTTCTAGAATTCATAGGTAGCATTCATACCAAGCTGAAAAAGGTAGTCTCCTTCAAGTGGAACTCAGTTCCTGATGACTTCATGCAGAGATCTATGAAGTTTTCTTGGAAACAATATGCAGTTGAGTACAGCCTTCTTGCAGGGATTTATTGATCTATTTCCCTTTTAACTTATAGCCCTAGAATATCCTGGTGGCCTCCCATCCAAGTACTAACCAGACCCAAGACTAATTAGCTTTTGAGGCCAAGTAAGGTCATAGATTCCACTGAAATCAATGGGATTTAATTGATTTAATGAGTCATGATAACTGTACCATTGATTTCAATGCTTCTCACTGGTATCTGATTGTCTGAATTCTAGCCCATAACAAACAACAGCAGTTTGAAACGCAGCATTAAAAGAAAACACATCACTGAGAACAATAAGATCACAAATAATTCAGATGATAACAGTTAGTTGGCAAGTTAATTCATACACACACACACACACACACACACAAGATATAGTCCAGGCATCTAGTATATATTATCTCCCAAGGTCCAATCTTATTAAATTGTATCTAAATAAGCAACAGATATTTGAAATCCAAAATAGGTTTATGCCACCTGCACTTTATGAGAAAGTGATCCATAATATTGAAGCAGCCATTAAGAAGACCTACTCCTCATTCATATCAACTAAACCAAGGGTTGGAGTGGGACATAGAGAAAGTCATCTCCATTTTGAGGTTAGATCCTGGAGGAAATACCCCTCAGGTATTCTGGACTCAAATCACGTAGGGCTTTAAAAGTGATCACCAGCAGTTTAAACCATGTCTGCATGATGTACTGAAATTGTGCAATGGCATATATCTCCAATAGGTTACTAACTTACCTGCAGTCCTTGGGATTCTAATCTACATTAACAGTAAATCAATGCAACATTGATTTGCAGCTTAAGTTAAATCCTTTTTCACCTCTGCCCTACAGGGCAGTATGGATGAAGCTGGGAGAAATGTGGAACTTTGTCCCTACCATACCAAAATACCAGAAAGCAAGACAGATGACCTTGCTGCTTGCTCCTGAATGCAGACATATTAAAGAAAGCCCATTTAACTCAAACTTGAGTTTAAAAAGTGTGCTTAAGATCCAACATGTGGGTTTATGAAAACAGCCCTTACAGAAGTTCTGCATTTTAACTGGCTGGTCATACAGAGGAAAAAAAGATATAAAGTTCCAAAGGTTTTGAAATATGTGTCTACCCTGTTGGACTCAATTACAGCGTCAACCTACAGCCCTTTGATTTCCTAGTCTGCCTTCCAAATTAGTAGCTTCTGAGCAGAGCCAGCAAGGTGATGCTACTTGCTCAGATGCTGCACAGTGCATAAGGGACAAGGCACTGCCCAGAACTGTTTGCTGTGGCCTCCACTGAACTAAATGGATCTTCATTTGATCTAGACAAACTGCTGTTAGGCAAAAAGATTCATTAGCAATAAACGAACAAACATTATTTATTCTTTAAGTCAGGAGTGAAGTCAGGAGTGAAGAAGCTACAGCTCTCTAGATTCTCCTCCCACAAGCATGAAGTATGCATGACCTATGGTCAGTGATGCATCAAGCTGCAACTTAACTACCTAACCAAAGAGCTGCAGCTTCCTCACTCTTACCTTTAATGTTAGGACATTTTACCATCCTCCAGATGTGTTTGGGCAACAATTTCCAATAGCAGAAAGCAGTGCTAAATGGGAATTCTGGAAGTTGCATTTGAAAAAGACACTCTTGTTTTGTGAATTTGAAAAAGATTACCAGACTTTGGTTTCCAGCAAACAAAAGTAAGCTGTGCAAGACTGACATCTTCTTTTATAGGTAAACTTAGATTAAATAATATATAAGCAACAAGAAGAAAACATTTGGGAACATAATTGTAATATAATCTGATTGATGGATGATGAGAACAACAACTATATCAGGTAGACAGTCATTGATCTTATGGTGCAGATGATTCACAAAACAAAACATTCTGGACACATATAATCCTATGTGATAATTTTATTAGTCCATCTGATTGCCAAGTGTGGAAAAGTATAGGATTTTCTAAGTTGTCACCTGGTTGGTATCAACAGGAGCAGGGGTAAAGTATCAAATCAAATCAAATCAAATCTTTATTATGGTCATAGACAAAATAAAGAAGAGCATATGAGATAAGCAATGCATGATTTTAAGAGCCCTCCTGGCTTTAGTCAAAGAGCTGTCCCAGCCTTCTCAAACCCAAGGGCATTCCAGATGTGTGGACTTCAATTCACAGAAACTTCCAACCAACTTTACCAATCATAACACTTCTGATTGTTTTGGAAGTTGAAATTCCCACCTCTGGAGGGTGCCCACATTGGGGAAGACAGGCATTCTGTGTCACACATATTCAAGTGGAAAGCTCAAAAGAAAGCAGTGCTGCTCCTCATCAGCCATTATTTAAAGCATTTATATTTGATTCAACAGTATTCAGCCACTGATAGTACTAATAGTCCAAAAATTGTTTAGTCCCTTTCTTAAATCAGGTAATTTAGAGGCAAACACCAAATGTAATGGCAAGGAATTCTACAGTTTAACTGCACTCTATGGTCCTTTTATCAGCTGATTTCAGCTTTAGTGAAAGTTGGAAAATATCCACATTTTCCACACCATTTACATACCTGCATCACTCTATTGGGAACTGTTCTTGTGTCCATAGGTTACACTTTTAATATGTTTGGCATCCAAGAGGTGTTACCAGACATGAGCAGGCCAAAATTTTCATCCTTTTATCTGGGCAGATGACTGGTTTAAGAAAATAATAGAAGTGAGTGCTTTAGGCTTTGCAGATGGTACCATCCTGAGGCACCATCATACACACCCAGCAAAACAGGAAAATCAGTGCAATTTTTGGAAATTTCAAGGGACTTGTGTAGTTTAGAGTTAAACTCTGCAAAATGTATCCCCACTCAGTGGCATCCCCAGCAAACTACAATGATGCCAAAATGATTGACATCGTGATATGATATGAATGATATGACATCATGCAAATGCCATCGTTACATACTTGTGTCCAATGTTTGTTGCAAGAATATAAATCATGCCATCTCTGTAATGATGTCATCACACACATCATTTGCCCTCCTTGCTCTTACTGTGGACACTCATTCTTCCACTTGCTCCAAAACTGGGACAAAAGTTTTGACCCCACTTACCTTCTGGAGGTCCTGAGACCATAAAACGCATGTGGCAGGGCACATGAATCTCATAGGTTTACCCCCACTCCATCATGTCCTCTTCCTCACCTTCTTTCTAAGCTAGGAAATCCAAGTTCTGTAGTCTTTTCCATGATTTTCCAGATGCTTCCATCAAAATATCAGTGAACATACAGTACATATATAAACCTCTTTTCCATGGGGATGGAATAGAATAGGACCATAAAAGTTTGCATCTGACTGGATCCAGGAAAGGGAAATAAGAGTTGTACAACACAATGTCAGGAAGTGAAAAATGATCCAAGCATCTGCTTGTATACAGGTTACAGGCTGAATACTTCACTCTGCATTTGCTTGGAGCTTTTACCAACACTGTGTTACATTTCAAGGATCTTATACTTATCAACCTCTGGATAGCATAACTAAACAACTACTGAAAATTTGCTTCTTACAGCTTCTTGTGCATGGGGCTGCATCAGTGAAAGAAAAGCTTGGACAACTCATAAAATACAGAATGACTGAATGAAATGTTCAAAGGACTTGATGAATTATCAAAGTCACATAGCTTACAGATAATGGAGTTATGTGTTCAACATGTTCAATATTTATTTAAGAGCTTACAGTTACTCTCTGATAATTTACCCCCTAGTAAATATAGATGGGATTTCAGTCTTAATCAGGGAATGAAAATCCAAGAAGTTGGACAGAAAGTAGAAAAGCATTCATTATCACAGTCAACTTTAATTAGGCATACCCATTTTTGAGCTGCAAAAATATCAAGAGACCACTAGAAAGCCAAAGAAGTCCAACTCTTCATGGGATTCTAGTGCTCAGCTGGATTTTTACAACCCAGATATAGTATGCTTATTTAAACAAACAGACAAAAAATTGGCATTTTGTTTTACTGGACAATTACTGTAAATATACAAAGCAACCTGCAAGACATTGAGCATCAGAGCAGAGTAGAACCAGGAAGCTGATGTTTGAATCAGCATTCAGTCATGGCCTAAACTGTGGCTACCATATTACCAACCCCTCTTATTGGCTATTTACTTGCAGTTTCCATGACTTTACTAGGACTATTAAATCAGTCTGTAACACTTCTGCCAAATCCATTGATCTGCCCAATTCAAACTCATTATAAATTAAATTTCAGTTCTCTTTAGTAATCCAGTAGGCCCATCACATTTTTTTTCTTGAACACAAGGTGACACTCATTCTCAGTTTGGCTGCCTAAGCAATTGCTGGTGCTTTTTCCTGAAAGAAAGAGAAAGAGCGAAAAAAGAGAGGGAATGTACTTAAAACTCTGATTCTATAGGAATTACACTCTCAGGATATTTATGAATGCTCCTCCTTATATCCTCTTTTCAGTCATCAACTTTTCATTGTTCACAACTTAAACTCTAGCATATCATTCCAGTTAGCAAACATGTTTATAGCATTTTGTGTAGTGTAAATGAAAAATTTTTAGCAGATTTACCAGGATGCAAACCTACAATTCCAGAAATATAATGAATGAGCATGACAACGTGTTGCCAATTCATCTGATGTTTATTATTGTTTGAATTTACAAATTAGGGTGGGGGAAAACAGCTACAAAGCAGGCATCTGCTGAAACATATTAAATTCTAAAGCTTGGAAGTACGGCTTTCTGTCTACAGATTGCAAACAATAGAAAACTTAGAATTCATTAGGACAGGGTTTGGGTGTTAAATAACTCACAGAAGCCTGTCTTTCATGCTGAGAGAAAGAGAACAGAAGAAAAATTCAACCTGTGCTGTAAGTATAAGCAGCATTTATGGCTCCTATTCATGGGTAGTACTGCCAGATCATGAACTCCCAATGCAAAGCATCTGATGCTAGTCTTTTGGAAAACCAAGATTAAGTCAGAGCATTTGTGTTTTCCTTGCAGGAGGGTTGCAACTATTCAGCCTCCCCCATAACCATAGGCATGAAAGCTGGCTGGGTGACCTTGGGCCAGTCACTCTCTCTCAGCCCAACTTACCTCACAGGGTTGTTGTGGGGAAAATAGGAGGAGGAAGGAGTATTGGGTATGTTCCCCGCCTTGAGTTATTCATAAAAATAATAAAGGCGGGATAGAAAATAAATAAATACAATAATAAATAATACTAAGCTATTTAGTCCAGCACTACATCACATGAAGTGGGGTACCTCAAAAATGCCATAGGTTACATTCTGCTGTCTTGATAGCATAGATTTCAGAGCAGAATATGATGCATTAAAAAGGACCTGTTAAAAGAAAAAAAATGGGGGGGAGGAATCACCAGATTGCATTAAATAAAACCTAGTGGCTCTTGCAAACAGCTATGTACTAAAACATGCCAAATTTAATGTAACCATAGCATGTGGGATTGTGAGACAACACTTCAAGTGGGCAACAAGATGGATTGAGATCCAACCATCCCCAATCCACTACTCTCCTCTCTTGCACAGCTTACTCTACTTAACCAATTGAAATATTAACTCTGCTTATGCTTTTTGTTTTTAATTTAAGACTATCAAACATAGCTTCAGCAAAGGATCGTTACCTTGTTGTGGTGCTGGAGCTTGAGCACCTCAAGGATGCCATGAGCTAAACCGTGAAGGGCCACCCAAGACGGGAAGGTCATGACAGAGAGGTCAGACTAAATGCGATCCCTGGGGAAGGTAATGGCAACCCACCCCAGTATTCTTGCCGTGAAAACTCAATGGATCAGTACAACCAGAGATATGTCGGTATACCATCGGAAGATGAGACCCCCAGGTCGGAAGATGGTCAAAATGCTACTGGGGAGGAACAGAGGATGAGCTCAACTAGCTCCAGACATGATGACGCAGCTAGCTCAAAGCTGAAAGGACGGCTAGCGGCCGACGGTGCTGGTGGTGAACGGCGAATCCGATGTTCTAAGGATCAACACACCATTGGAACCTGGAATGTAAGATCTATGAGCCAGGGCAAATTGGATGTGGTTATTGGTGAGATGTCAAGATTAAAGATAGACATTCTGGGCGTCAGTGAACTGAAATGGACTAGAATGGGCCACTTCACATCAGATGACCACCAGATCTACTACTGTGGACAAGAGGACCACAGAAGAAATGGAGTAGCCTTCATAATTAATAGTAAAGTGGCTAAAGGAGTGCTTGGATACAACCCAAAAAACGACAGAATGATCTCAATTCAAATTCAGGGCAAGCCATCTAACATCACAGTGATCCAAATATACACCCCAACCACAAATGCTGAAGAAGCTGAAGTAGAGCAGTTCTATGAGGATCTGCAGCACCTACTGGACAACACGCCTAAAAGAGATGTTATTTTCATCACAGGAGACTGGAATGCTAAGGTGGGCAGTCAAATGACACCTCGAATTACAGGTAAGTATGGCCTGGGAGAACAAAATGAAGCAGGACATAGGCTGATAGAATTTTGCCAAGACAATTCACTCTGCATAACAAACACTCTCTTCCAACAACCTAAGAGACGGCTTTATACATGGACTTCACCAGATGGACAACACCGAAATCAGATTGATTACATCCTTTGCAGCCAAAGGTGGCGGACATCTGTACAGTCGGTAAAAACAAGGCCTGGAGCTGACTGTAGTTCCGATCATGAACTTCTTCTTGCACAATTTAGGATCAGACTAAAGAGATTAGGGAAGACCCACAGATCAGCTAGATATGAGCTCACTAATATTCCTAAGGAATATGCAGTGGAGGTGAAGAATAGATTTAAGGGACTGGACTTAGTAGATAGGGTCCCGGAAGAACTCTGGACAGAAGTTGGCAGCATTGTTCAGGAGGCGGCAACAAAATACATCCCAAAGAAAGAGAAAACCAAGAAGGCAAAATGGCTGTCTGCTGAGACACTAGAAGTAGCCCAAGAAAGAAGGAAAGCAAAAGGCAACAGTGATAGGGGGAGATATGCCCAATTGAATGCAAAATTCCAGAGGTTAGCCAGAAGAGATAAGGAATTATTTTTAAACAAGCAATGCGCGGAAGTGGAAGAAGACAATAGAATAGGAAGGACAAGAGACCTCTTCCAGGAAATTAGAAACATCGGAGGTAAATTCCAGGCAAAAATGGGTATGATCAAAAACAAAGATGGCAAGGACCTAACAGAAGAAGAAGAGATCAAGAAAAGGTGGCAAGAATATACAGTAGACCTGTATAGGAAGGATAACAATATCGGGGATAGCTTTGACGGTGTGGTCAGTGAGCTAGAGCCAGACATCCTGAAGAGTGAGGTTGAGTGGGCCTTAAGAAGCATTGCTAATAACAAGGCAGCAGGAGACGACGGCATCCCAGCTGAACTGTTCAAAATCTTGCAAGATGATGCTGTCAAGGTAATGCATGCTATATGCCAGCAAATTTGGAAAACGCAAGAATGGCCATCAGATTGGAAAAAATCAACTTATATCCCCATACCAAAAAAGGGAAACACTAAAGAATGTTCAAACTATCGAACAGTGGCACTCATTTCACATGCCAGTAAGGTAATGCTCAAGATCCTGCAAGGTAGACTTCAGCAGTTCATGGAGCGAGAATTGCCAGATGTACAAGCTGGGTTTAGAAAAGGCAGAGGAACTAGAGACCAAATTGCCAATATCCGCTGGATAATGGAAAAAGCCAGGGAGTTTCAGAAAAACATCAATTTCTGTTTTATTGACTATTCTAAAGCCTTTGACTGTGTGGACCATAACAAATTGTGGCAAGTTCTTAGTGGTATGGGGATACCAAGTGATCTTGTATGCCTCCTGAAGAATCTGTATAACGACCAAATAGCAACAGTAAGAACAGACCACAGAACAACGGACTGGTTTAAGATTGGGAAAGGAGGACGGCAGGGCTGTATACTCTCACCCTACCTATTCAACTTGTATGCAGAACACATCATGCGACAAGCTGGCCTTGAGGAATCCAAGGCTGGAGTTAAAATCTCTGGAAGAAACATTAACAATCTCAGATATGCAGATAATACTACTTTGATGGCTGAAAGTGAAGAGGAACTGAGGAGCCTTATGATGAAGGTGAAAGGAGAAAGTGCAAAAGCTGGCTTGCAGCTAAACCTCAAAAAAACCAAGATGATGGCAACCAGCTTGATTGATAACTGGCAAATAGAGGGAGAAAATGTAGAAGCAGTGAAAGACTTTGTATTCCTAGGTGCGAAGGTTACTGCAGATGCTGACTGCAGTCAGGAAATCAGAAGACCCTTAATCCTTGGGAGAAGAGCAATGACCAATCTCGATAAAATAGTTAAGAGCAGAAACATCACACTGACAACAAAGGCCCGCATAGTTAAAGCAATGGTGTTCCCCGTAGTAACATATGGCTGCGAGAGCTGGACCATAAGGAAGGCTGAGAGAAGGAAGATAGATGCTTTGGAACTGTGGTGTTGGAGGAAAATTCTGAGAGTGCCTTGGACTGCAAGAAGATCGAACCAGTCCATCCTCCAGGAAATAAAGCCAGACTGCTCACTTGAGGGAATGATATGAAAGGCAAAACTGAAATACTTTGGCCACATAATGAGAAGACAGGATAGCCTGGAGAAGGTGCTGATGCTAGGGAGAGTGGAGGGCAAAAGGAAGAGGGGCCGACCAAGGGCAAGATGGATGGATGATATTCTAGAGGTGACGGGCCTGTCCCTGGGGGAGCTGGGGGTGTTGACGACCGACAGGAAGGTCTGGCGTGGGCTGGTCCATGAAGTCACGAAGAGTCGGAAGCGACTAAACAAATAAACAACAATCAAACATAGGGGCAGTGGGACTACACTATGTATTCTCAACAAGTTTTTCTTTTGGGGGGGCGGTACCATTCAGTGTTGACTCCTGGCAACTGCCTGGACAAGTCCCTGCAGTTTTCTTGACAAGATTTTGGAAGTGTTTGCCATTGCCCGCTTCCTAGGGCTAAGAGAGAGTGACTGGCCCAAGGTCACCCAGCTAGCTTCATGCCTAAGTTGGGACTAGAACTCACAGCCTCCCAGTTTCTAGCCTGATGCCTTAACCACCACACCAGACTGGCTCTCATTCTCAACAGTACAAACCCTAATAGTCTTGGCTGAACACCAACATGGTATCCTTCAAAGGAGACCTTGCGTATCAGTAAACTGTGCTGTTTTTCAGCTGAAGTCTATGCTGAATACTTGGGCATCAAAGATACAGTGCTCAAAATATGCTTCTGCTTCCTTCATCTTTGTAACATGTAAGTAACAGACAAATAAAATTATAATTATCCATATATTGGACAACTTCAAAAATAGAATTACACAGATGTCCCTCTATTTTTTTTTAAAAAAAACATAATTATAGTGAAAAATGCATAAGTGACAGCTTAAACCCTTACAGAAGTAACTCCAACTGTTTGCAGCTTACCACCTAGGGAGAGTGCTTAGCAGTGCAGCCACACTGAGATATATTAGATAGGGGCAAAATGATAGTTATGGAATTTTTAATCAGCAAAGGGCCAAGGCGTTCATCGTGATATACCCAGATATAAATGCATTTTATCCTTAAGACGACTACAGAAATCTAGCTTGCCTTGACTCTTGGAATGCAGGACCTACACAGAGGGAGAAGATCTGTTCACTGTGCTTTTTCCCCCCCCATATATCTTAACGTTTTGGGTTGAAGCAATGTCATGTGGAGAAGGCAGCTCTGTAGATTCTAGCTGATACCACTGAAACTTTTAAAGTGTTGCAAGCTAGGCTGCTAAGCAAGCAGAGGCTCAGTGGGACACAAGAATACAACCACCTGGGTCAACTAGAGGAATGGATCGGTAGCAGCAGAAAGTAGTGCTGAACCCTGGGGTTCAGGCAGCTGAAAGAATTTGTGCATATTTAACACAGTCCATGATGCATTTGGCTGTTTGAAGAGAAACTCTAGTACAGGTCCTTTGAAAACAGCTTGTAGCAGAGAATTCTTAGATCTCCTCAGTTGCTTGGCTGATAAGCTGAAGTTTGACTGAATTGCAGCAAGGTTGATAGAGGATAGATGTGATGCAAATAAATATGTATTACATGGAAGCCCATGCTGGCTGAGACTTCTGATACTTGTCACCCCATCACAGGGAAGGTTAAGAAAAGCTGGCTTGGTGGATACAGAAAGTTAAATAAATATCTACTGTCTTTGCCCAGCAAGAACAAAACAGGAACCAGAAAGGTTCATCTAACTGTTCCTAAAAGCACTACTGCTTATTGACTGCATTATATAATAAGACTGCTATAGCAGTGCAACAGAGCTGCAGAATTACACTACATATACAATACTTTCCTGACTGGATACTTCCTTGTTTTTCAGAATGGAACCAAGATAACTAAGGCCAAGATCCACAGCACAGAAGAAGGTTTTTAGCTCTTCCTAAATGGTGATCTAGAGGTGGATTATCAGTAGGACTAGGCTATGCACGTCATTCAAAAGAGGGGCTTCACAAAGCTTATTACATGAGAAAACACCTCACTTTTAAAACAGCTCTGCCTTTAGTAAGCATATGCAGCTGCATCAAAATCTGTCCGCAGTTGTCTACACCTGCACAGCTAATGCAATTTGCAAATATTTGCATAGCCCTTATATCTGGCCCCTCAGGGTTGTTGTTTATGATGAAGGAAGTATGCAGGTTCTCATATGTTTTCCACACAGGACCTAAGAGCTCCAGGAGAAAGAAGGAAGCCCTCAGGCCCCGTCAGTCCCTTTCTCCCCTACGTTCGTTGTAAGGAAAAACGCAGTGATGGATTCAGCAACTGAGCTCCTGCCTCACAAGTAGCTGGAGGGTATTTCATTTATTTATTTATTTCTCATATTTCTGCACCGCCCATCTCGCAAGCGACTCTGGGCGCTTTCCAATTCAGTTAAAATAACAAGAGATTATAAACATAAAAACAAATACATAATAAAAATATAAAATATAGAAAAATATTTAAAATTTATATAAAATATAAATTCCTTGGGGCTGCATCATGGCGCCGACCACCCCCATGATTGGCTATCCCCCCTCCCACCCCAAGCAAGGTGGCAGAGCCAGGTTTTCACTCCCTTTCAGAAGGCTGGGAGAGTGGGGGCCTGCCTCACCTCTGCGGGTAACATCTTCCACAGGCAGGGGCCACAGCAGAGAAGTTCCTCTTCCTGGACCATGCCAGTTGACAATCTCTCATGGACAGGGTCTGTAGCATGCCCTCTCCACAGAAGGAGATCTATTTGATTTGAGTACCTACTGTCAAGTCATTGTTGACTCTTAGCAACCACATAGATAGATTTTCTCCATAACAATCTATCCCCAACTAAGTCCTTTAGCTCTTCCAACAGTACACTCATCACCACTGTAACTGAGTTCATCCATCTTGCAGGATATCTATTTAAAGGATATCAGTATAAAATTATGATATGTAGGACTTACAACAGAAAGTGTCTGTGGTCAGTCAGATCCAAAACTTGGTTTTACTGATTTAATTATTTAAAGAATTCATATGGCCATCCAACTCAAACAGTGAGACTCTGGATGGGGTACAAAAACAACCAAAATCAAACAACAGTCAGCAATAAGAGCAATAATGACTAATATGCAACCTGACTGCCATTCCTACCCTCTTCCAAGGGGAACTTACTCATCTTGACCTCAGTGCTTGGGGGAATAGAGAAGGAAAATATTAGAAATACAGTATATGAAGAGAAAAAGAAATTGAATTATGTCAGTTGAAAAGAGCTACCCGTACGATGGGATTTTACAGCTTCATGTCATTAAATAAGATTTTTCATGGTCTAAACAGGGTATCTGTAGGAGACTTTCTTGGAAGGGGGAACTGATACCTGATGGAACAGACAGGAAAGGAGAATATTCTCGGCGCTAAATCCATTTTGTGACATTCTTTAATGGAATTAAGCCCTACAGCAGAGAGGATTGCAAACTATAACAAATGAGTTCTGGGAAATGGCTAAAAGTCTGAAAAGGGCTGCTTGGATAGGACAGCCCTAAGAATCAACCTTGACATATAATTTTCCACAAACTGAGAATTCTGTGTTGGGGCTGCTTGTTAAAGAAGACCATTGAATAATATGGATGATTCTCTTTCTCGCTCTCTCTTTTTCTGTGAGTCACACACACACACACACACACACACAAAATCTATGGCTATTTAAAATGGCAAGTCATTCCTCCTCCTCAGCCAGGCTACATTAGGCAGGATGCTCTGTTCAGTTTTATGTCATGGTTAAGTAGTGGCCTAGGACAAGGGACACTCAGGGTCAGCTTCCACCATGGAAGCATACTGGGTAAGCTTGTTGTGGGAAGAGAATGCTATGTATGCCATCTTAAGTATTTGGAAAAAAGGTAGAATATAAATCTACTGTAATAAATAAATGGGGAGGGCCATTCTTCCTCTGTTGGAAGTGTGTGCAGCTTCTTTCTTCTCCACATCCCCAGCATTCACTGGCTCTTCATATTAGGACCCGGGAGAAGGCCAAATCTTGCAGTTCTCCATGCATGGGCAAACTACAGACTGCACATAACCCCGGCTGCACTTCCATGAGTCCAAAGCCAGATTTCTCCCCTCCACCCAGTACAATTTCACTAAAATTCTTATGGGTGTTTGGGGGAAAGAAATTAAAATTTGGCCTCACCTCACATGAGAACCTACTCTTTGGAATAATCCTGATTCTAAAACAGCAGTAAAAGCCATTTGGAACTTATGGGTGGAAAATGGAATAGTTATTCTTAATTAGTGAATTATTCATGATACCTGAAATGTTTTTGAAGGTTTACAAAAGAAACATCATTTATTTAAAACAGCTGCATGGTGATATACAGCACACAGTTAAAGCGTGTTTCTTTTTGGTCCAGATGCCTTAGCTGCCTCTGAAACTCCAGCAGCTCTAAGCCAGCAATCCAATATTAGCAGCAACTAATATTTTACATTTTAAAAATTAGATAATATACAAGAAATATGGAATAAAACATTGATGACTCTCATATTACAAATTTGTGGTCTCGGGTTCCAAGAAAATTTAAATGAGAATGTTTAGCAGGGGTCAGCACCTGCTACTTCTTGAAATGGAATGGGAAACTTCCTTGGGTTACTTGCAAGACTGGGAAGTCAAAAGAAGTTTTTAAAAACTTCACAGAAGAAAGCAATAGCAAACAACTTTCACACTGTTGCCAATAAAACTAGTCACCAGGAGCTGAGGTCAACTCAAAGGATCTTCACCAAAGCCAGTGGGTTATGTGGAGGTTAAGGTGTTAGAGAGGACTGGGGTGGCCCAGGTTCAAGTCAGCTCTCAACCATGTAAATTAAATGTGTAACTTTGGGCAATCATTCTCCCCCAGCCCAAACTTCCTTACAGGATTGTTGCTGGGTAGAAAATGGGAGGAGGCAGTATCAGGTATGCCCCCTTGATCTTCTGAAGGAAAGGTGGGATATAAATCTAACAAATCATTGAATAAATATGCTCCTTTTGATTTAAAAAACAATGCTAATTTAACTACAAAGTAATTTTGGGATTTATTGGGTGTTGGCTATACCAGGCCTAAGCAGTTGTTTTTTTTTTAAAGTGGTGATGTATTCCTGGAAGGACATCTGCATACCAGATTCTAATGATTGACAATGAAATGTGTCAACTCTCAGTTTTTGAACTGACTTTTTAATCAATGAAAAAGAAAGACCAGGCAATGTGATTTATGTGGATAAGGATAAATTTGTGGCTTAAAAACTGAGGAGTTGTAATTTTTTAATGTTTTAATTCACAAAGATGTAATTATTATATTTGTGATCATTATATTATATTATATTTGTATTTGGAAGAGTAGAATAATTTAATTATTCTATTTTAATCTTTACATTTTTTCTTTTGTTGCTTGTTTTCTCTCTTTTTCTATTATTTCTAACACGTATGTTACTTTCTTCATTTGTTTTATTTAAAGTCATTTTCTTATTCTTAATTGTAATGAATTGTAGTTTTCAAGATTAACTGATAACAAGAAAATTATTTTTATTTCAAAAAAACCTGGAATTCTGCATCGAATCAGTGATTTGCAGGAGTATGGGTTTTAAAAATTTGTTTTAGTGAAATAAAAAACACTCAATAGGTTTAACATCAAAACATTAAAAGGGCAAAAAATATCAGCCCCTACCTCTCTGGTGACATCATTATGTGCTAGTCACTCATTCTGTGCTGTTATACGTTGAAACTAGGCTTGTTTCATTTTGGCTTACTATGCATGAACTCAATACTTGTGAGATGCAACCTTGGTCTCTGGCTTAGTGCAGTGTGTGAACCTACCTATAAGACAGTCAAATACGCTTCCTTCTTTAAAAAAATAGATTAATATATTTGTGGCACAACTGGAGAGCAGTTTAAATCTTCATCCTGTTGTATCCAGTTGCCTTGGGACAGATATATGTCCATCAACTATCGGACACGAAAATCCCTGCTCTAACCTGAGGTTTACCTCATGCATATTTTTCATTCTTTCCTTAAGCATTTGACAACATAAAAGGTCAATCAGTCTGTATGTAAGTCAATGAAGCATGACATTTCTGCATGCAGTGTGGAGTTTTATTTGGCTTGAGAAAAATCTGATATTTTCCATCATCAGTCCAGCTCAGCCTCAACCTCAAGCCTGACTCACAATATTAAAAGTGGGCTACACTGCAAGTTGCTCTAAGCTTCTTCCACTTGGCACAACTCTCTACCCTGAAGTGAAAGGACTAAACTGCAAGTTCACTGCCCAACAATAATAGAAGGCTCTGTGATCAATAACATCATAGAGTTCTTGTACCTTATACTCTCAGATTTAGCCCATCTCTCAATCCTCTGTAGAAACCTGAAACCATTTCTGAGCAGCACTGCAGAATTGTTGGAAACCTTGGCTTGCCATATTTAATGTGAATTGTGCTGCAAGCTCATCATGAGTATTTCAGAAAATTAGCTTATAAATATTTCAATAAAAAGAGACTAAGAGTCATAGCCCTTCCAACCCGCACTAATGAGGACAATGAACTGCATCAGCTATGGATTTTGCATGAGTAAGAACTGAAGCAGAACTAAGAGGAGCTTTTAACTTCACTATGTTCAATTCTTTAATTTGTTCATTGTTTTTTATGGGCAGCTTCACTATATTCATGGGTGAAGTTGGCAGACATGTGCACAAATCTCTTGTTATGTGGGCTGAGTTCAACTGTAGGGCAATTTTGTACTGCAGCCTAATCTGCTTGTCTCCTGTGCTGCTCCCAGCTGGTCCTGAAGCCAGCTTAGCAAATTCCTGCCAAAATTGCAGTGGTTTGGCAACAGGGCCAGGTTGATGCTCCATCTGAACTATGGCATCACAGAACTTGACTGATAATTCCCCTGCTTCTTGCCCTGTCCATCCATTTAAGGAAGGCAGATGTCGCTGGCTGGTCCCTCAAAAAGCAGGTCTACCAGTCACCTCCATTTTCCTTTAGGAATTGTCCCATACTCATTAGTACCTGTTTTTTTTCCTTTGTTATCCCAGATGTTTGCACACATGGATGCCTTCAGAGCTGCTTCCTTCCCCACCACCCCTCTCCTTCAGCCCCTTGTTGTTCCATCGTTGTTCTGATGCTACAATGATCAAAACACAGGAGCAGGTTTTTCCTTCATCCCTATGCTTCACTGTAGGTCCACAGAAACCTTGCAATAAGAAAGAACTGATGGTTCTGATTCATGGAAGGAAAGGATTGTGCCAATATGCCTATGCTGCAATTTAAAGACTAAAAAAAAGGAAAGGAAACCAATTTGCCTGGGCAGAAATGGAAAAGGTGCCCACTGGGGGATGTAAGGTTGGAGTGGAGGTGTGTTGGCAGAAGAAGTGGGGAAAATGTGGTAGCCAGAGACTTTCCTGGACTCCACGGACTTTATGGGCTATGGTTAGATCAACTGGAACAACAACAGAAAGCTGCTGACCAGCTGAGAACATAGCAGCCCATCTGCCCAGGACGAAACAGCAATACCTGTACACAGCAGTGACCAGCCACTGGGGGAGAAGGGACATGCCAGAGGTTGTAGCCAGCTGGGGCTTCAGATGTCATTAGATTGGAATGAAGCTTGGTAGGCCAAGCATCAGGAGCTTAAGACAGCCAAGGATGGAAAACTGGGCTTTTGAAGCAGAGCATCAAAACATAGTTGGGGGTGCCTTTGTGATGGACCAAGAGTGAGTGGAGGACAATCTGAGATTTAAGAAGTGGTGGGTGAGCCATACAACCAACAGGGCAAGCAGAAAATTTAGGTCTGGCTGAAATTTAGGGATGGGGGGGCATAAATATTTAAACACCTACTCACTGTGAACAAAGAAAATAATTATATGGTTAATGGCAGGCTTCTGGCTAACAGTATTGTAATATATGTACCTTCTTTTCTGTACTCTGTTTTCAGATGTTTTATAACAACCTACCCTGTTTTTCTGCAAAGATTTTTAAGAGTTCTGCAAATCTCCAAACCACCCTGTCGGTTGGTGCTTCCTCTTGGGTGAGATTTGCTGTTTTGGCTCCCTATGTGTGGGCAATTGAAGTCTTGTAATGATATTAAAAGCATCTTCAAGTGATCACTTCCCCACTATTCCAGCCTCATTGTTAGTGGAAAAGCATAATAATGGTTGACAAATAAGTTAATAAGAAAAATTATAGATTGTATTTCACCCAATGCATGCTGTAGTTCTAAACCTTAAGATCTTTGAAAAGAAAATACGGTAATTCAAGGACAATTAAATAGAAGGAATAGTAACAATGTATCACCAAATCAACCTGATTTTTGAATTGGACATCACAATCTCAGCATCCCTTCCAAATATTTAGTCTGAGCTCCACTAACAACCCTCCCACTTCACATATCTCTTGCCCATCAAGGATCTCAAATCATTATTTTTCAGTCTCTTTAAAATTCAGAGCATATACAGTTCCTCCTCCATCCCCTTGAGAACTGCTTTTTACAAATGCTTATTTCCAGGCTTCTTTTTTTTTAATTAGCATGAAGATAAAATAGCAATTTCCACAGAAACACCATTCCAGGGGGGGGGGGACCCCAACCCACGAAGAAAGAAATTACCATACCCCTAAGTTAAGTCATTCTGCATTTGATTAGATTCTATTAGGTTTAGGAGTTGGATCCTTTGGGAATTTCAACCTGCTGTTACCATAAAATATGAGCTGCTCTTTTAATCATTTTGGTAGAATCATGGTGGTTGGTAGAGAAAATAACATAGCAAATAAAAGGCTACACCTTTTTCTCCCTATCTTTTCGAAGTGACCAGGATCAAACTCAGCTCCTCTCTTTGCCTAATCCCATCAGACCCAAATTGAACGTCCCTGTCCCCAGAAAAAGCCCCCCAACAATCCCATCTAAACCAAAGAATAGAAGCCTCCTCACCAGCTCACAATACAGCCCAAAGACATCCCTAACAAAGGAATTGCAACATGGAGAAACCCCAACCTTCCATCCTCCATCAGCTGATGACCTCAACATTCCATCTCCTTCACAATGGGCTTCCCCAGCTCTGCAGCCCTTCTGAAAGGGCTGCTTTGCCTAAAAACAGAAATAGTCCCAGAGGCAGGGACAGGGATCTGCCTAGCTTTCCAACTTATGAGCAAATCAGATCCCTAGGATTTCCCACCTTGAGGGCTTCAACTTCTAGGAAAATCTATGCTTCCCCATTGTTCGGCATCCCTCTTTCTTATAAAGCAGGTACCCTGTGATTGTAGCAATAAACATGGTTCTTTTCCTCAGTATTGTGCTCTGTGCTTCTGAATATGCTATGACAGTTGGAACCTTTAACTAACCACATTGGTAGCATTCAGGCAACATACTAAGCTAAAATGTGTTTTCTGGTTTATGATGTAGTAGATTGTATGAGAGCCAATTTGGTGCAGTAGTTAAAGGCACCGAGCTAGTAAGTAGGATACTGTGAGTTTTGGTCCCGCCTTAGGCACAAAGCCACCTGAGTGGCTTTGAGCCAGTCACTCTCTCTCAGCCTTAGGAAGAAGAAAATGACAAGCCACTTCTGAAAAATGTTGCCAGGAGTCCAGACTAACTTGAGAAATGGAAAAGGTTATATGTATTGGAACTCAGCTTTGCATGCAAAGCTTCCTGTACCTATAAAACCATTGAATCTATAAATCCATGGGTTGAATCTATAAATGTATTGAACCACTGGGGTGAATAGATGTAGAGACAATAGGAGGACGTTGTACTTTTATCTCCTTTACTTGTCAAAAAGACTTAATTTGCATACTTCTATATGACATGCCTCTGATTGGTTAGACCAATATTCTCAGGGCTTTCATCACTTCCTCCTCCAATTCAATCTTCTTTCTCTTCAGTCTCTGGACTGTGCGGTTCAGGTGCTAACCTACTTGGTCTCATAGGTCAGCACACTACAAGCTCTTAGGCTTTCCTGCTACCGTTCTCAAATAAAGCTTATCTTTATGTTTCTTTCTTGCAAGCACCACCCTCAAAAAATACTTTCTTACAAAAGTTAATGTTCGTCTTTCTACACATTTGTTCCACTACATGAAGTTATCTGCTATGAATCCATGTAAAAGGGGAAACAGCAGGTCTTCTCCTGAAGGAATTCTCAGTCTAAAATTCTAATTGGATCCACCAGCAAACAAGCAGAGAACGTTAATGGCACAGTTTGAGTTTTATATTTTAATTGCATCTCATATACTGATATATATAGAGAGAGGGGGGGGGAGAGAGGGAGAGAGAGGGGTGGGGGGTATAGTATCTCTTACTATAGATAAGACCTGTTCTTATCTATATTTTAATGCACTCATATAGTGGGAGTTTAATTTTAATCATTTTACTATTATAAAAATTGTTTAAACATTTATATTCTATTTTCACTTCTTAGCTTATAGTCTTAGTTTTAATATTAATATTAAGAGTCCTTATGTAAAGAGTGTTTGCATCATACTCTTAGTGTTGTAAATGATAGCATTGTGTTGGCAATACTAACTTTTCGGGATTTTTATGTGTCCTATGCTTCATTGTTATAAGTGAAATTATAGTCATTCTTATTTATGTTATTTTAGACTGGTTCATGACTGAAATAAAGATGGAAATGAGAATATTCTAATCTACCCAGGAGACAAAGGGGAAGATCAAGGCAACCAGGGGTCAGGGCTGCCAAAGAGGCTTCTGATGATCAGAAGATGTTACTAGAAGGCCCCCGCCTTCTCTATGCCCTGTTGAACATACTGTAAATTATGGAATAGCAGAGGAATTATCCAGGTGTCCTTAATTTTCATATGTCAAAGAGGACAAAGAAGTCATATCATCATTCCAAAGCAGAACAAAGTCCTTTGGCACCTTGCGGCAGAGAAAGCATATTAAATATTTACTTGTTCTTGTTTCATTTATTAGATCTACATTCTGCCTTTCCTCCAAGAACTCAGGACAGTATACATTCTATTTCTTCTTTGAATTCTAGCTCCACAAGTAAGGAGGTTAAGCTAAGTGGTAATGATTGGCCCACAGGTAGCTTTCTGGGCTGAAGGCAGAGCTGAACATGTCTCTCTGAGCCTTGTTCCAATATTACTACGTTTCAGTGGTTTGCTGGAGATACGCGTGTTTAGGAGTAGGTTGCAAAGTGAACAGCAATCCAAGAACCACTTCACTGTGCTACACTGCTTCCACCATCTTGCCTACTTTGACACACATATGCACACATACATTCCATGGACACTGTCGAGCAGAGCCAGACCACGCAGGGTTCTAGAGAACAACTCAAGCATACAGATCAAGAAGAAGGGGGAAAAGCAGAAGACCTTTGGGTGTGAATGATGGTGGAAGAGGAAGGGTAGGGGGCACAACAGATATGCACTGAAGCGCAAATATGTCTTTTCCAAGGGAATGAAATCAGCAGAGCACAGGGCTTCTCTTCATGTCCCACTAACCACAGCACTAAAATACCCCATTAACTGTCTTTAAACCATATGTCCACAGGGAATTGCCTTGTATCTTCCCCAGCCCTTAAATTTGTCTTCAGCTGTTTCAGTTTTAAGACAGTATGGTCCTTCTTCTCCAGACACAAATCTTGCCAAGGTCCCAACCTATGAACCTTCCCTGAGTGCTCTTTTGGGGAAGAGGCTCATGATAGATGAGACAATCTCTCAGCTGCCTCTGTCTCTGCTTCCGAAATAGACTCATTCTGTTTGCTTACCTGAGAGACAGGCAGAAAGATGGGCTTGGGAACCTTTAAACCAGTTTAATATTCCATGCTGTTGAATGGGGGGTGGGGGGATGGTCAGTGGCCAAAATGTCTTTCATCATGGTGCCATCATGGAAATAAATTGTGCTATTTTGTTTATTGACTCTGTTTTGATATGTATCCATAACAGCTTGTTTGAAACCAGTCCTTCAAGCATCCTGGCTCCAAAAATTGATACTGCTGTTTAAGTCTCCTGATAAGCTGTTCACCTGGAAATCCCACACGGATTCCTCTGCATGCCTATACCCTTTTCTTTATAATTAAAAAAGTCAGAGTATATTCCTTGCTGCAGCGTAAAGAAGAGAAGAATCTGCAAGGTGATTTATTTATATTAGCATCTTACTTGTGACTGAAGTCTTGATTTTAATCAGCATTATCAAAGTTTTATAAATCAACCAAGGGTAATAAAAATCAATTTGCTTTCTGACAAAAACAACACTTGCAAGAGTTTACCATTTCTGTAAACATGAATAAAATTCATGAATTAACAATTGCCAGAGAGAAACAGTAGTATCTCACCACTCCTGCTTCAATTCCCTCATCATCTCCAAGCCCATCCTTGACTTTTCTACATCAATCAGGAACATTCAGGTGGCAGTTTTTGCACTTAGGAGAACCCTGGTTCAAACATGAGAAGAAACTCTCTCCAGTCCACACGACAGATGCCCAAATTCCTCACAGGACGACCTACTTTTGTACAGGCCACATCTGTAAAATTAAGATGTGCTTATTACTAACATAGAGCCAGTTTGGTGTAGTAGTTAAGGCAACAGGCTAGAAACCAGGAAACTGTGACTTTTCGTCCCACCTTCAGCCCAAAGCTAGCTGGGTAACCTTGGGCCAGTCACTCTTTCTCAGCCTTAGGAAGGAGGCAATGGCAAACCACTCCTAAAATCTTGCCAAGAAGGCTGTAGGGACTTGTCCGGGCAGTCACCAGGAGTCAACATGGACTCGAAGGCACCCCCAAAATTAAATAAATAACAACTAATTATACCGTTTTTCTGTAGCAAGGCCTATATATTTGAAGCTTGGATTAAAACATAGCTTTTTCATCCAGGCCTTTTAGTGTCTTCTGTTTTTATGGCTTTAATACATGGTTTTAATTTTTCGGTCTTTTCTATTAAACCCTTTGTAAGTCGTCTAGGGTCACTGTGATGGGGTGGGCTTCTAAGTTCCTTAGATAAATAACAAATCACATGGGAAGAATAACTGTGTGGAGCTCACAAGGAAGGGAGAGGCTGGGACTTGCACTTGAATCATCTTCTGCCATTATTCATCCTTGTGTTCTTTGTGTGAGGGCTGAAGGTAACAAACCCAGAAGCAAAGTGCCTGAGACCAAAGAAGATGATTATCAAAAGGCAGTGTAAAGGCCCCCCATATACAAGGCAGGGAAATGAGTGGCAAGCCTTCTGGGGCCATGGATGGATGGGAGAAAGACATGTAAGATTTAAATCCCAGGGCTGTTATACATAGAGGACTTCTGTGGTGGATTCCAGCACTGCCACTGGTTCCCAGGGAGAGATCGCATTCCAGATAGATAAGAGGCTTTGCAGCCCGGACACTGTTGCTTGGAAGGTTAAGAGGTTCAGGACAGCTCTGCCTTAGAGCTCTTCTAGGTTATTTCCCCTTAGGTTAGTTGAGTAGCTTTAGTCTGGCAAGATTCTGTCTATATGGCGAGAACAATAAAGAACTAGAGTTAGAGATACTGGCTCAGCGTGGTTCTTGGCCTAGTTCCTAACAGCTTCATTGCTTTACTGCATGTTCTTCAGGAGCTGATCATTATTACTAGGGCTTCTTGTACCTGCAAAAAAAGGGCAGCTTATCTATCCGAACTATGTCCTTCTCTCTTTGCTGCTAGCTCCTCAGTGTAAGTTTGATGTTCTAGTGAAAAGCCATAGAGCCTCCCATCTTGTAAAACATCACATCTTGTTATCTCCCAACTTATCTCCCATATAGACTACTGCAATGCACTCTACATGGGGCTACCCTTGAAGAATATCTGGAAGCTTCAGCTGGTCCAGAATGCTGCTGCGCGGGCTATTTTTGACGCCCCTAGAAGGGTGCACATAACACCTTTGCTATGCAAGCTGCATTGGATACCAGTCTGCTTCCGGGTCCAATTCAAGGTGTTGGTTATCACCTTTAAAGCCCTACATGGCATGGGACCGGGTTACCTGAGGGACCGCCTCTTCCCCGTTACAGCAGCCCGTCCCACCTGGTCATGCACAGAGGGCATGCTACGGACCCCGCCAAGAAGAGAATTCCATCTGGCGGGGTCCAGGAGGCGGGCCTTCTCTGCTGTGGCGCCCGCCCTTTGGAACATCTTGCCCCCGGAGGTGAGGCTAGCCCCATCGCTCCTGGCCTTTTGGAGGAGTCTGAAGACCTGGCTCTGCCACAGGGCTTGGGACAGGGAGGAGAATAGTCATACTTGGGGTTGGCTAGTGCCTTGAAGTGCCCCTCCTATGCAATGACTGAATGAGACCACAGCCATCTGGATTTTATTATATTTGGTAGCTTTGTGAAATTGGTTTATAGTGTATTTTATATTGGAATTTTATTATATATTTATTGTTTTATATTCTAAACTGCCCAGAGTCCCTCTGGTCAGAGGAGATGGGTGGTGACAAATTTGATAAATAAATAAATAAAATAACTCTGGGTGGCTCATAGCAATAATAAAATCAAAGACAAACAAAAAAACGGGTACCTGACCCACAATCTCCAATCCATCAAACGACACAACCTCACCCTATCCCGGTGCCAAGAGCAAAAGCCAACCCTTCATGGATTTTTGCACAGCTAAAGGGGTGGGGACCTGCATGATCCTGGGGGGAAGGGTGTTCCACAAGACAGGGGCTGCTAAGGAAAAGGTATGCTTCCTAGTTCCCACTAAATTGCATCATTTCAGGGATGGAACCTGTCGCATGTCTACCAATTCTAACCTGGTAAAGTGGGCAGATGCCCTCAGGGAAAGGTGATCCTGCAAATAACCTGGCCCCATGCCATGTAGGGCTTTAAGCATAATAACCAGCACCTTGAACTGCACCCAGAAAGTAACTGGAGCCAGCTCAGCTCACACAGCAGTAGTGTAACATGGGCAAACTGAGGGGTGGCCAGCACTGGATGAGCTGCCACATTCTCAACCAGTTGTAATTTCCAGGTGGTCTTCATGGCATCCCCATGTAGAGTACATTGCAATTGTTCAACCAGGAAGTGACCACGACATGAGTGACCATGACCAAGGCCTCCCAGTGTGTGATGACTGGAATACTCAACTTCCCATTTAATCTGACTCGTAAGTATTTACTTAAAATTCTCTTTAATGGTGTGTAGCATTCAGTACAAAGAAAAAGTTGCAAATGAAAAACCCCACGCTTTTCCCCCATTAAACATCTTCAGTGAATTCAAATTCCCCCCCCACTACCCATCTCAGGTATGCACCCCTCCCTCTCGTGCCAGTTAGTGTAAGAATCTGCAGCTGTCTTCAACGACTCCTCACAAATGACCTTGGCGTTGTAAAAAAGTCCAAACAAGATGATTTCACACTCCAATGATGTTCTCCTTCCCGTGCCTTCAACTCATAAGAGTAATACATGTGTTAACTAAACCATGCATGCGAGTCCAATCAAATGTTCTGGGAATGTTTGATCTGGGAGCATGACACAGTGCAGGAATGGGCACAATTAGTGCATAAGATGTATTTGTGCAAAGACAACCCCCCCTCGCCACCCTCATCCTCAAGGAGGATCCTCAAATAGTTCTTATTTAAAATCACCTATGTTTTTTGCCCATGTTATATAACAATAGTTTACTTTTGGGTGTCTCGTTCATCAGCCATATTTGTACAAGAATTAAAACTATTAGTTTTGGTGTGCTAACAGTGCATTGGTTTAGCTACCATAGGATGTATCCAATGGGCACATAGCAAAAATATTGAAATAGACACTAGAGGACCTGAAGATCAGTGCTCCTTCAGTAAGTGAGCTTGATTTTAAGGGAGCAGCTTTCATTTTAAAGAAACACATGTGCTCAGTGTTACTGCTGTGCACATTTTTCATGAACCTTGTAAAGTTTGGGAGGGTTAATAATGTTTTAATGATGGGGGTTGCAACTTAATTGGAAACCTCTAATTGAATGTCTCTAAACGGAATAAACTAATTGCATCTATGAAAATTTGATAGAACTCTGTCAAGGTCCATCTGGAGTAGAGAATTTCCCTGAAGCTGGCAAGCTAATAAGCTTCCTAATTTTATTTCACTGCCCTTCCTTGCCCTATTCTATTACAGTCATCAAAGGACACATTCACTCCTCTTCCAAAGTACTTGAATTCACCTTCTCATATCAGACGTAACCATACCTTGTATAGATAGCTGAAGATGAATTCAATAGCAGTTGAAAAGTAGGAAAGGCTTCTTGAGCCCATGTGTATTAGGGGCTCTGTGGCCCTTGAAAATCTTGTTCTTCATCCCCAGAGATATCTAAAATATGCTCCCAAATCATATTTAATGTGAAGAAGGAAATTGTTAAATGGCTGGCTGGAGGGTAATCATATTAATTTTATTAAAATGTAAATCAAATCAAATGATGGCTCTGCTCCACAACTTCCTCAGAGAGCAGCCCCTGTCATGCCACTTAAAACCCAAGTTCCATCATTAGTTCAGAAAAACTAATGGTGTTAGACTGTTGAAGATTGGAACGACCCTGGGTTAAAAACCGTCCTTGGATGACTTTGAACCAGTTATTCTACCTTTTAGCCTAGCCTATCTCACAAGGTTGCTATGAGGAGGGAAGATGGAAGAAAAATACTCTTGAGAATATTGAATTCCTGGAGGAAAGATGAAATATATAGGGAAAAAGTAATACTGTACCATAAGTAACTCAAGTTACTCTTTCAAGTATTTCTTCCATTCTCAAGCATTTCTTCCAAACTATATGCAAAACCTTTGTAGATAGCTTTCTTTACAGGCAAGAATATGGGATTTTAAGTGGTGGTCTAGGCACTGGTGGCAATTCTGAGGTTGCCACTGTTGAACCTATGCCAGCAGCAGAAAAACCAGGCTTCCCCAAACTCCAACTGAGTTCACACATCGCTTAGGATTCTGGAAGTTAGTCCTCCATATCTGGAGGGTGCCCCGGTTGGAGAAAGGAACTACAAAAATGGGAGCAACAGCTGAGCCTGGCTTCCCCTCTCTCAAAGATGGGGAAATGATTCAACTGTTGTCTATGAAAGAGTGGTGAATGTCAGGGAAGAGCCATTTTCCAATAGTAATTGTCTACATGTAAACTGGTAAAACTGTCCTTCTTTTTCCTAAAAAAAACTCTCCAGGAATTATTATTTAAGCAAGTGGCAAGTAAGGGCTGTCAACAGAGAACTATTAAAACTGCTACCATGCTCCAATGCTCAGGCTTTGACTGGCTAAAATGGGATGTCAATTGATATGGTCCAGGCCCATGGAGAATGACATGCAAATGGGAGGAGACCTCTAGGATGTGCTGGGGTGGGCAGCCTGAGGACTGAGGGCTTTAACCTAGTTAAAAAAAAAACTTTTAACCAAAGTTAAAATCTCTCTCTGTCTCTGTCTCTCTCTCTCTCACACACACACACACTGAGCAATCAGGAAAAAACAGAAATAGCAAAATCAAAAACAAAGTTCTGCTCACTTCACCTCATCACCCCACCTCAATCTCCCGAACAAAGTTAGTGCAGCCCCTGGTCACAGATTCATAGAAATGGAAAGGGCCATTTAGGGCATCAGGTCCAAATCTCTGTCCAATGCAGGAATCCAAATTAAAGCATTCCAGACAAATGGTTGTCTAGCCTACGATAAAACTGTCAGGCCCAGCCCAAGAACTTCAGAGTATCAATCTAGCCAAACTTCAGTTCTTTATTTGCTTACACCATATACACAGAATCTTGCCAGACGAAAGCTACTCTGACTAACCTAAGGGGAAATAACCTGGGATGGCTCTAGGGCGAGGCTATTCTGAACCTCTTAGTTTTCCCACATTCCAATCCCAGACTGTGTCTTCTTTTATCTTGCCCTCCTCCTTGGAATGTGCTCTCTCCTTCCTGAGAACCAGCAGCATTACTGAAATCCACCACATCAACACAGCCAATGAAGTGAAGCCCTGCACCTCTTTGCAAATTGTATTTGTGTTTTTTGTTGCTATATCAATCTGCTGGCCAATATTCAATTTACAACCAGTTACTATTCCAAGATCTTATTCACATGAGATGACCAGGGCATGAGTGACTGTTTGGATGGCCTCTCAATCCAGGAAAGAGTGTAACTGGCGCACAACACGAAGTTGCTCAAAGGGCCTTCTAATGACAGAAATTTGCAAGTCTTGTTGTGTGGCACCTCCTCCCCCTTCTTATACTTCAGTGAATTAGGGAGGTGTCTGTCAAGGCATCTTCCTTACTCTTCACAAAGATTTTGTGGGGAAGAATGATACCCTAAAGATTGGAAGTTGCATCTAGCAATCACCAACCATATGGATTGTTGGACCTGTTTGCTTTGATTGAATGAAAAAGAGGTATGAATCTAGCTCAGCCTTTTTTCTGTTCCCATCCTCCATCACTCCCCACCATCAAATCTGATTGTGGTGTTATTTAGTGGTTGAACCCAGTAGTTTGTTCTACATTCTTGTAAAGAAAACTCCAGAGTCCTTTGGAGTTGGGCAGCTATAATAAATGCAAACAAACAAACAAAACTTTGTTGGAATGAATTCTCTCCTCCCTCATCATTCTGGAAATTCTGCTGAGGCAGAATGGGCTACCTATTCAATGATAATTGAGATCAGGGAGAAAAGAAAAACCTCTTTTGGTTGTGCATTGAGTATTGCCACTATTCTTGGAGACTGAGTGAACTTCTACTATTCATAATTACAGTCACATACCTCTGCCTTGGATGTACACAAGGAATCAGTAAAGCAAGTGCCATTTTTTTTGAACAAACGAACAAATAATAACAGACAACACTTACCCTTGTGGTTTTACAAGATGTTGCCATTTTTATCCAAATTCTCATGAGATTTGATGATCTAGTGCAGTGTTTCTCAACCTTGGCAACTTTAAGATAGGTGGACTTCAACTCCCAGAATTCTGGCTGGGGAATTCTGGGAGTTGAAGTCCACCTATCTTAAAGTTGCTAAGGTTGAGAAGCACTGATCTAGTGAGATGTTGACCATTTTTTAAATTTAACTTATTTAAATTTCATTGTGGATTCCTCAGATGCCATTGGACTGTTATAGGCATCCCTTTGTAGACTTCCCAATGTACGCTGTTTTTGTAAGTGGGAGGTGAAGTATTTTATCAACAAGTGCTTGAAGAATAAGAAAAGGCTGGCAATCATTAGAACATTGCATGGTTTCAGGCCAGCAAGTTCCTTTTCTCAAGCTTTTCTTACCAACATTTCACCCACTCAGAATACAAATATACATTTTTAGGGCCATGCAAACCATTCATATATGACCTTGAAAAGTCTTGAACATCTGGAAAGATATAGATCTGAGAGGATAAGTTCAAGGAACACCTCTCCAAATTGTTTGCACAGACCTACTCTCCTTTTATCAATCTCCTGGGGCTTTTGCAAAAGAAATTTTGGAACTACACAGAGCTGCACAACTGAAATTCAAGCACGTAGCATGTACCTGCCATAGCACACCTGAGATTTTTTTTCTATGCAACACATAGAATCGATGCATCACATTCTATGGTTAGTCTATATCATCAGAAGGCTCATAGAAATGTAAAATATCTTCAAGAATTCAATAAACGTTTACTTTCTAAGACAAATGTTTCATCAGGTTTGTTCCAATAATGTCTCTGTTAAGAACCATAAATCATTTTTTTCCATCATCATTTCTCATGTCATAGCCCATAGCAATTTCACATGAATTATTTGGAAAGAAATTCCTCTATTCCTATATTCTAGACTGCCTTCCTTTCTTTGAAATGTTGGCGAGCCCTGTAGAAAATAACACCCAGTTTTGTTATTTCACAAGAAAGAAAGAACATGCAGGTGAAAATTGAACAGCTGGATAGGTAGTTTGAAGGACAGAGGAGAGAAGTTGTGATAACAAAAGACAGCAGACCATCCCAGCAGGCGTATAAATTCTTTCTCATGCGAAGAAGTGTTCACAGGTAAGAGGGCTTCACTTGAACTTAAAAGTATCTCCACTCTGATTCATTCACAAACCACTTCCACATTTTAAGAATTTATTTTTACTGTCTTATCATAGAAAAGAGCTTCATCCAGGTAAATTTCAGTTGAAAATTCTGTAAATGTAAATCTGTTTGCTATAACCTGATACATACATACATACATATCATACATACATATTTTAATCCATTCAATTGTGTCCGATTCTCAGAGACTGCCTGGACAAGTCCCTGCAGTTATCTTGGCAAGGTTTTTCAGAAGTGGTTTGCCATCGCCTCCTTCCTAGGGCTGAGAGAAAGTGACTGGCCCAAGGTCACCCAGCTGGCTTTGTGCCTAAGGTGGGACTAGAACTCACAGTCTCCTGGTTTCTAGCCTGGTGCCTTAGCCACTAGACCAAACTGGCTCTCATATGTATGTTTGTATGTATCCATGTATTATTTATGTATGTATGTATGTATTTATTATTTTCTATCCTGCCTTTATTATTTTTACAAATAACTCAAGGTAGCAAACATACCTAATATTCCTCTGTGTGTGTGTGTGTGTGTGTGTGTGAAAGAAAATATTGCAATAGAACAATCAAGGCTGAAAAACTCCAGACCCAAAACTCACCACGAAATAGGCCTCTGTACCTAATTAGAACTCGGAAAGGGAAATTCTTAGAGTAATTTTTGCTCTTTTTTCTCCTAAAGATAGCAAACTGTCACTATTACAACAGGTTAATTATTCAATTATGGAAGATGAAACAAGATGGACTTATCCTACTTGCTTCCCCTCTAATCCCTGCAAGTACAAACTCATTGGAGATGTTTGGTGTTGATTAAGCAATAAATATAAAATCTTGAAACTCCTTTGGATTACTTATTTATTTTTCACATTTCTCTATCACTAGTATCCAAAAACTCCTGGTGATTTGTTTCACTGTACCAGCAACATTTAACACCAAGTACAAACTAACCACCCAGTAGAGATTTCGTTGGGTCTGTATCTACGAAACCCTATAGATTAGGAAATGCATCTCCTTTGTCTCCTGTGCTTGGACAAATCTACTGTAGTATAGTTCAGCATAATTAATTTAATTTGAGGAAACATTCTTGATTCTGTGTATTTTACAGTTATTAAATATTTTAATACTAAAATTATGGCTTATTATATCTAAGGCAGAAAGAGCAAATTAATTCTGACTGAGTAGCCTGAGTTGTCGCCAAGGCATGCAATTCACGCCAGGATTTTTTGTCTGTGTAACATTGACTGAACAAAGCAATAATTAGCACCATTAATGCCATAAAATAGGAAAGCAAGCATCTGAATGGACTTGTAAAATTATAGCTCTAAAGAGAAGTTTCAAGAGAGAATGCTCTATAGCTGAAAGTCCCGTCTTTAACAACACACCTTGATAAAAGAAAGATATAATTAACACATCCCTGAGAGATGTGATGAAAGCGCCCTTCTCTCTCTCTTTCTCCACCCACACTTACACAGCTTCCTCCTAATGTGGTTCTGTGTCACTAGGGAGGATGAAAGTTGGAACTATATAGGCAGAACTAATCATGATACTTTTTTTTCTTCTTTCTTATTGTCATCTCCCTCTCTTGGCTGGACATTTATGAAGGAGAGAAACTGGCACAATTGTGTCAATGGTGCTTTAATTCACAGGTGCTCCCCTCTGACATCAATAGGGGGAAAGCTCTGGAATATCATCTACAAGGCATCCACTTTAACCAACGTTGGAAAGCATTGTTGTGTACTGAGAGCAGACTTTTCTAGAAACGTTTTCATAGCCATGGGATAATATATAATCTCAGATGGTGCCTTATTAGCTCTGTATCTCCGAGTGCCACAATATTTAAGTGTGGTAAATTTGCATCAGTGGGTGACAGTACTATCTGGCTGACTTTTTCTGTGTTTGGAAGCTAAGCAAGATTGAGCTTGGTTCATACTTGGATGAGAGACCTCCAGGAAATACCAGGAAAGTAGGCTATATGATGAAGTTGGGGAGAAAAAGGCCACTTCCATATTGCTTTCATGTAGTCACCAAATCAGAAGTTGATCTCAGTTTGAAGGAAGTACTCTTTATTTAGCAGATTTTAAAAGTGTGGAAAGGCACACTGGGGTCATCCTATTACAGATGCATGTGGTAGCCACAGCAATGATTCTTAATTTAGTTTTTTAGATGATGAGTTATGATAAGCATTTGAGTTATGAAGCAAGATCTCTGCGATGTTCCTATAATTGTGCAGTTGCTGCTGCAGCATTTTTAAGCATGTAGGCAAGACTCTCGCAATCTCTCTTCTTAACCAGAAGAGGTGAGATAACCCAAACTAAGTGTGAATGTATAGCTGAAGTACGCAATGTTTGCCTAAAGATTTCATGGCCATCCTGCCCCACTTTTAAAAACCATGTACAGTAACGAAAAGCAAGACATTGTCAGGTTGCAAATAGAAATTATAGCTGCAAGCCTGGGAATTTGCACACCTACCATAAAAAAGAGAAAAGCCAGCAAAGGTAGTAGGAAGCATCCTTCAAGATAGGATATAAGGAGCATTCTACTAAATCAGTGCTTTGTAGCTGGCGAGTTTCCCCAGTGAGCTATTTTGTGAGGGATAAATCTCCCAGCAATTACACTCCTGTGTCCTCAATATTCCAAAGCTGCCTAACATATAGAACCAATCTGGTCTTTCAGGGGGCCTGCAGATGAAAGAATACAAATGAGCTTTTGTTACTATAAGAAAGCTACCTAACTTTAGCTGAACCTAAGTTCTCATGTCATGTTGTTTATTCGTTCAGTTGCTTCTGACTCTTCGTGACTTCATGGACCAGCCCACGCCAGACCTTCCTGTCGGTTGTCGCCACCCCCAGCTCCCCCAGGGACGAGTCCGTCACCTCTAGAATATCATCCATCCACCTTGCCCTTGGTCAGCCCCTCTTCCTTTTGCCTTCCACTCTCCCTAGCATCAGCATCTTCTCCAGGGTGTCCTGTCTTCTCATTATGTGGCCAAAGTATTTCAGTTTTGCCTTTCATATCATTCCCTCAAGTGAGCAGTCTGGCTTTATTTCCTGGAGGATGGACTGGTTTGATCTTCTTGCAGTCCAAGGCACTCTCAGAATTTTCCTCCAACACCACAGTTCCAAAGCATCGATCTTCCTTCTCTCAGTCTTCCTTATGGTCCAGCTCTCGCAGCCATATGTTACTACGGGGAACACCACTGCTTTAACTATGCGGACCTTTGTTGTCAGTGTGATGTCTCTGCTCTTAACTCTCCTGTCATACCATACAGTAATAACTGTTCTCACAGTGGTCCTCCAAGGTCTAAGCCAGAGAAATTTTCCATTACCTGCCACCTGATCTTCTTCAAGTTAGAATGATTTGAAGGGAGTGAACAAGGAACCTTTGGCATGCAAAAAATGTGTTCTGCCATTGATTTATGGCCTTTGTCCAGATCTTGGAATCTTGACCAATGCTCAACACATCACTGAAATGATATGTGTCCCTGTGCTCTACTCTTAAGCACATGAGGAGGAGACTAATCACAACAGCTCTTTACAAGGGAACTGGTTTAGCCTACACTGTGTAAAATCATGCCTAACTACCATAAGAATGTAACAATGGGCCATATGAATATATATGCTAGGCATACCATAACTGGGCTAAAAACCACTAGATAAAAGCCAAGAATTAGGGTTTTCATTATCTCATTACTCCCATTGTGTGATCACATGTTTGCAGCCCAGCTATGGTATGTCCAGAATATGCTTTGCAGCAGTGTTTTTCAAAGTTGGCAACTTTAAGATGTGTAGACTTCAACTCCCAGAATCCCCCAGCCAGCATGTAAGAACCTGGAGAAAGATGCCACTTTATGGAGCTGACTCATCAAAATTAATGCAATCATAAAGGAGATTTAATAGATATGGATGATGCCTGCTGTCCTGGGGTTTCAAAAAGCCCTTAAAATCTGGCTTTGGTCCCAGGCCTGGAGATAATGTGTGGAGGGGGCTGTCACACAGTGTTTCAGTGGCAGTTTTTAGTTTGGGCTGTTCTCTTTTGTCTGTGTTTTTAATTGTTTTAACTTGATATTAGATTTTGTTAGCTGCCCAGAGTCTGCTGGAGTGGGCGGCTATGCTATATATATATATATAGCAACAGCTTTCTTTTCAGGTCACGCAGAAACCTGGTAAATGATAGTCTGTTTTAATGAATAGCCAGAGAGGTGCTGTGCTCACATGAATCTGAAGCCTTTCTTCCAAATCAGGTACAAAGTGTACATGGCTCTATTTCAAATGTGTTGATTAAAACAATCATATTGCAACTTGACAAAAGGTATAAATGATTCCTTGCACCTAAGGAATACCCCATAAGCTAAAAAATTCCACATGCCTGTGGTAACGTATGGGCCTTTCAAATTTATGACAAAGATAAACAATTTAAAATATGTAACATTAGTTTGCATGCTAGGGATAAAATAGATTATGCATCACAAATCTTCACAATTAAATAAGTGGTTCTCTTTCTCTTTTTTTTTTTCTACACAACAGTGTCCAATTGGTCCCCAAAATAAGAAACATATTATGGGTTATTTACAAAACAGTTTCTCTTTAAAGTCAGTGACTTCACTAATTCAGAAAAGGTTAAAAGAAAAGAAGAGGATTGTAGAATAATTAATTTCCTTGGCATGAAAATGTAATAGAATGGGAGATAGTCAATATATCTCTGACTTCTAAAACCCATTCAATCCTGTCAAATTATTTTAAAATCTAAATTACAACCATACTTCCTGAAAATATTCAGAAGATTATGAAAACATTAAATCATATCCCTGCAGTGAGCTAGAATTAAAGGGTAGAAACTAATATTTGCCAACCAGTCTGTCTTCCCTAAAAAGGATCCTTGTCAAGCTAACAGGAGCCACTGGACATAATTTTTTGCTGTACAAAGCAGCAGAAAGGGAAGTGCTGACCTGGTATCCCTATCTTCAACAACCAGCCCAGGAAACTGCTCCATTTGCTTCCAATTCAGATCGAAATGGCTACCCAACACTCTAACGCAGTGTTTCTCAACCTTGGCAACTTTAAGATGTGTGGACTTCAATTCTCTGAATTCCCCAGCCAGCAACAGTTGAAGTCCACACATCATAAAGTTGCAAAGGTTAAGAAACACTGTTCTAATGGCTTCACATTCATTATATAGTCCCTGATTGGCTGAGATCACATGGGGAGGTCAGGAGCACTAAAAACAGCAGATTTAATACCTTTCTATGGTGAATGCACCATAGTGCATTCACAACACAAAATACTCTTCTGTAAATCTTCAATAGGCAGTACTCAGCGTATATCTATGGGGTTAAAGCTGTTGCTACTGTGCAGGAGAAGGGTTATAAAACAGTCTTCTCTTACCATGTTGCATTGCAAGAATTCTTCTGCTTTGAATTGATAGATATGACACATTTCCAAAATGAGCTTTTTTTCCAAATTCTGAATGAATATATCTGAAGAAGAGTACTGCTGGATCAGACCAAAAAATTATGATACAAATTTTTCCTCCCACAGTGACCAACAAAATACCAATGGAAAAGTCACAAGGAAGCCAGGAATATAATAACATGCTTCCATCCACTTTCCTTAACAGCTGCTATTATGATTCTTACTGTACTGCTTTTGTGACTAGAAGCCATTGTTGTGTCTTACCCATAAATGTCTAGTGGTTAAGGCAACGGGCTAGAAACCAGGAGCCTGAGAGTTCTAGTCCCACCTTCGGCATGAAAGCCGGCTGGGTGACCTTGGGCCAGTCCCTCTCTCCCTCAGCCCAACTCACCCCACAGGGTGATTGTTGTGGGGAAACCAGGAGGAGGAAGGAGCACTAGGTATGTTCGCCATCTTGAGTTATTTATAAAAAATAATAAAGGCAGGATAGAAAATAAATTAATAATAATTATTATTATTATTATTTGGTCTTATCCCCTTTTAATGCAGCCAAACTTGGTGGCCCTCTTATGAAAGCAAATGCCATGATTTAATAATTCACTGTTTGAAGAAATGCTTTATTTTGTCTGTCCAGAATCTCATGTCATTCAGCTTCTATTTTTAGGAGAGATGAAGAAAACGTCCCTGTTCACTCTCTCCTAACCAAAAATAACTTTCATTTCTTTTCAGTAGGATTTATTCCACTCAGAAAAGACGAAGTTCTCTCAGTGCCAGTCCAAAATGGCTTCATGATCATATCACGAAGGGCAAATGAAAGTAGTTCAATGTGAAATGAAGAGAAAAAAGCTGAGAGGAAGGCAGGCAGGCAGGCAGGCTGGCTTTTGATATTCAGGCAGATTGTCAGATAGTCACTTTACTCACTCACACTATCAGCAACACTAAAAAACAGTTACAACCTGTTTCACTTTTCAATAAAACAACAAAACTGTCTCTTTCTAGGTCATTAAATACTTATTCCTGGAAACTGAAATCTTGTAATATATTATATTAAATATTGTAATATTGCAGTCTCCTTTTTAAACCAATTCCTCAGGGTCATTATGTACATTTGAAAGAGTAAGATAGAAGTAGATAAGAAATGTTAGAAGATTTGTTTTGTTAATATCAGCCAGAGCTTTTTCATGTTGACTGATTAATATTATAAACTGCTTTGAGTTGAAGATTGATTTTTTAAAAACTTATATTAGATGTTATTAGTATTACTATTATACTGTTGTTGTTGTTGTTATTACCCCAGCTTTATTATAGGCTTACCTCAGGTGACAGCAACCTTTCCAGAGGATGAATACCACTGCACACTTTTTTTTAAAAATGCTGCATTATTTATTTGTTTGATTTACGTGGTTGCCCATCTTGACATTGAGACTGGGTAGCTAGCACCAGATAAACACTCCAAATACAAATAAACAACAGTATAAAAATGCATAATGACAACCAAGGACAAAGCCCAACCAAGAACAAATTAATGACATCTCACAGGCTCCAACTAACCTTTAAACCCCTACGCTGAGGAAACATCCAACTCTTTAAAGCAGTGTTTCTCAACCTTGGCAACTTGAAGATGTGTGGACTTCAGCTCCCAGAATTCCCCAGCCAGACATGCTGGCTGGGGAATTCTGGGAGTTGAAGTCCACACATCTTAAAGAAGCCAGCATGGTCAGGGCAACCTAATCTTGGGGAGTGCTCCAAAGGGCAGGCATTATGACAGAAAAGGATCACCTTTTTGGTCCCATCCAATGACATTTGTTAATTGACAGGACCCCTCCAGTCAAACCTAGCTGGATGGGTGGAATCAGAAAAAGTTGGTCCTAGAAATAACCCAGCTCCATATCATAAAAGGCTTAATAGGTGTCAACCAGCATCTTGGATTGCACCCAGAAGCACACTGGGAGCCAGTACAGCTCGCAGAGCAAAGGTGTAACATAGGCATACTGAGGTGCATCCACCACTGCCCATGACACTGTGTTCTGGATCAGCTGCAGCTTCCAGATGTTCTTCAAGGGCACCCCCGTGTAGAGCACATTGCAGAATCCACTCGGGAGGGTAAGCAAGGCATGAGTGACTGTGACCAAGGCATTTCATGAAGCAGTGCAGGCAAATAAAATTTTAAACATCTGAAATATCACAAATGTAACAAATCTCATGAGATGTTGGCATCTTCACTCAGAACCACACAAGACTATAAATAAGAGCACTGAAATCTCACAAGATGTTGCTGTTTATTAAAAGAAGGGAAATCATTTCTATTTAATTTGGGGGTCTTACTAATGTCTTCTGGGGCAGCACAAATGTAAATGAGGTTCTCCTTGATTCACTGGGTTTATTTCTGGGTCTGGACTCTGTTCCATTATGCCACATTGGCATTGCAGTGTAGAATCTGTGCTTCTACTACCACCACAGAAGTCAACCCAATGGGGAACAAGAATCCTTTTTTGTTATATTCATAATCTTTTCATACTCTGCTTGACTTCAGGGTTTGAATCTCTCTCTCCTCCCTGACTTAATTCACTGGAGTCTCTGAAAACCGCTAAGGACTGGGCTCCTCATTTGGGTAGAGATACCATTTTTAACTGGCTGGTGAGAAAAGTGTATCTTTGTGCCAGGCAGAAGGGGAACTTCTGGGCTGCTAGGTCAGAGACACCTTGGAGAGAAGACAGCCACATCACAGAGTCTTTAGCCATATCTGCTGCTGCTGCTGCTGCAGCAGCAGCAGGGTGTGAGCATCAGATATTATGGCCGCAGCCTTTGAAATCTCCTATAAGCAAAGGACAGGTGTATTAACTTTACATCACAGCCTTTTGCAGCAATACTTTTGAGACGTTGTTATTTTTATGTTCTATTACTTTTATAATAAAATGCATTTCCTCGGGGAAAAATAAAAATCCTGGACAGTAGGTTGGGCTAAGAGATACTGATCAGCCCAGAGGCATCCAATGAGCTTCTGTGACAGTGTGGCCTTGAACACTGGTCACCCTGGTTCCAGTCCATAGGTTGTCCACCACACCACAACAGCTCTCTGCCTTTGTCATTGTTTTGAAGAGAAATGACAAACAAGAAAGATGCTCCTTGGTATTAGCAAGCAGTCTGCAAAAAATGCAACCTATTTTTAGCAGGGGGGAGGGCACTCAGAAAGGATCCTATGTCAAATAGCAAAAAGGTGGCCAAGTGGCAGGGCTGCAACTAGGGGGGGGGGGCAAGTGGGGCATGTGCCCCAGGTACTGTGCTGGGGGGATGCCAAAATGAGCACTGGAGGGGTGCCCAAATGGGCGCGGAATCTATGTTTGCCCCGGGTGACATGGTCCCTAGTTGCGGGCCTGCCAAGTGGGCACAGAATGCTGACTTAAAGAGAGGAAATGAAAAGGGAAAGGGAAGGAAGCAGGATGGAATATCCTCAGAAAGAGGGGTGAGGGGGGGTAGAATCTTAGACCAGTTCACCCCAAAATACTTCACTGTAGGTAGCACTTGGTTCTGCAGAACACAAAGGTTTCTCCAATAGAAGGGAATATCTGTAGCTCAGGGTTGAACCATGGAGTTCTTGGTGCCTGTTTATATATAATAGCTTGCCCTGCCAGTTTTCATGGGATGTGGCTTCCTCCTTAGTGGTTCCTTCATTAGAATATTGTTTTCTACCTGATTGTTTGCCTGGTGTTGATCCCTATTTATTTGAGTGTTGGGTGCTGGTGGGGTGTGTGGATGGGTGGGTTCTAGTCTTTTTGTTTCCTTCCTAGTTTTTTAATTGTCTCTTTTGAATTCAAAAAGACTAGAGCCCATCCACCCTCCCCCAGCAGGTAGCAAATGCCGCACTCACTCACACGGATGATGTTACCTAGTTGGGTAATGAAACATCTGCAAGCAAACAACCAAGCTCAGGGAGCACCAGGAACTCCACCCAAATGTTGATGTAATGGGATGTGAAAATAACCTTGAGGAACAAGAAGAGCCACAACCAAGACAATGGTCAGATGAGGAAACCTGAGTCCAGAGCAGAATGTAATATGAGAAAGCGTCTTAGATTTGACCATCCCTAGTTCTCTTGAATGTGAAGGCAGGGAGGGAAGAGGTGCATTCAGACTAGCAAGATTCTGACACTGTGACTTTATAATAAAAGTAGTAGTAGCATTCATAACTTTGGTTTCCTGGTCTGGACTACCTTGAAGGGCTGACAGTTTCTCCTTAAAGCCAACCACAGGCATCCAGATATAAAGTGTCCAGTAAGGAATCCCCAAAACTTGAATCTGTAATGGGCTATATCATGTAAGTATTTTAAGGAGACGTACAAACCAAATGACTGAAAATAATCTCCAATTTACTTTAATCAAGAAACTGATAGCACAGTGCCTGATAAGGCTGGAGATAATTTTGTTCAGCACGCTTCAGTTGAATGGTATATTGCAATCTCTTTAAATGATTCCCCAGACACCAAACTTAAGTCACACCTTGTGATTACCACTATGTGTATTTAAATCCCATAAAATATACTACAGAGGTAACTATAAAAAAAGACATAGGGAGGAATTGGCCACATGGGAGCTCTGGAGTCAGTGCTTTCATGCAACTAGGGCTACCATATTTGAGCCACAAAACTTTGGATGACCACTAGATGGTAGCAAAGTGATACAGAACGCTCTCTGCTGCCCTCTAGTACTTGTCTGAAATGTTGAAATCCAAAACTTTCAGCCTGTGATGGAATGTGTCCCTGAAGGGGGAGGTGATATGGTGGAATTCAGAGAGGCTTCTGGTTCTCAGGAAGGAGGAAGTACATTCCAAGGAGATAATTCTGGAAAGCCTTGGCAGGGAGACAAAGAGAGTTAGAGTAGCCACGCCCTAGAGTCTCCTAGGTTATTTCACCTTAGGCTAGTTAGGATAGCTTTAGTCTGGCAAGTTTCTGTCTGTATGGTGAGAACTAATAAAGAACTAGAGTTTGGAATACACAGACTTGTTGTTGTTCTTGGGCTGGTCCTGACACAGCCCTAATGCAGCCCACATTCCCGTACATCTTTTTGGCCTTTATGTGATTGGTTTGAGTGCTCGCATAAGACTTTTTGATTTTATTTAGACACATAGCAGAGTCTAAATAAAATCTATCTAATTGATAACAGAATTGAGGATCTGGATTTCAGGACCTGCTTCCTCACTGTTCCACCCAATGTTTGAGCTGTGACAAGAAGTTGGCTGTTCCAGCCTTAACCTGTGGTGATTTCTCCCACCTTAATTAATGGAAAGATTAACTTCTTCTTTTAGAATCTTGAAGCAGTTTTACAATAGTTACAAAAAAAGATAAAAACAGAACAAAAACATTGGAATGAAAACAAAACCAAATTAAATTTCTATTAACAATAGGAAAAAACCCACAAATTTTTATGGAAATACAGAATGCTATAGGAGGCATTAACAGCTATGGCGATAGGCATAAAAAGGGGTACACTTTTCAATATTGCCTGAAATACATTGGAGCCTGGCATATCTCAGGAGCAGCACAGTTGTAAGAGCTGATTCCAAGCAAAGGTTACAGCAGGAATCAATTGCTGCAGATTCCAGTGAATTGGTCCTGCCACCAGTGAAAGAAAATGGGAAAGGTTAAAAGTGTCATTGGGATTAAAAAATGTCATCTTCAGCCAGAAGAATATACAGCAGAGTTTTTAAAACGCTTGTGAAATGCTTGGCATCTTGGCAATAGAGAAGAATGACTTTTGTTAAAGGGGTGGAGGGGATAGGAGAATGCAAGAGATGAAAATACAAGATTTTATCTTATTTTGTTCCTGGAAGATCTTGAGCCCTGGAGAAATCGTATTTATCAACTCTTGATTTGAACAACGTACATGAGAGACTCTCTAAAGACACACTCAAAAGTTCAAATCACATTCAACTCCTGGTAATTCTATGGATGTATCCATGCAGGACAATTTTTTTAGCCACAGAAGGTGTTTTGTAGTGTTTCTTTCTAGGATTTTTTTCAGCTTAGACCCAAAGACTAACCAGGTCCAATGCAACTTACCTTCTAAGACAAGTTCAACCAAATGTTACCATCCATTTGAGGCCCAAGTGCGTGAATGTGTGCATGCAAAATATTACATGCAAGGTCCAAGGCCAAGAAAAGGTGGGTGGGAGGGAATTTATTTATTTATCTATCTAATTTGTCCCCACCCATCTCCTCCCGTCAGGGGACTCTGGGCGGTTAAGAATGATCTTCAAAGTGAGACTTTCTGCTGCAATGCATTACAAATACAATTCAGAACGATGTGAGCAAAGACCAAAGACACCAACAGAAATAGAGAGTATGAAATAGTGTGACCTTTCCTTGGCTGCCAAATTGTAATTTTTAATCTGAAGGAAATTATTAAATGTGTGAGGAGTTCTGTTAATGGACAGTAATAAATAAAGATATTACATTTCATTAAATGCATTTTTAATTGAGTTTTAAAAGCAATTCCACTGAAACCCCCCAAAAGGCATATCTGTACTAGAGTGGAGGTATTCAATTTGTAGCCTGTTTTTGTGGTTTCCGGTTGAAGCTGAATTTTAATAAATTAACAATAAGTATAAGGATGTTAAGATAGGACAAGACAGGAGAGAATGAATGAAAGGAATTAACTTAAGACAGGAAAATGATTGCCCTAATCAGGGGTGGGGCTTCAATTGTAAGGTCATACCATCATCCTGACTTATTTGATTCCCCCCATGAACACTCCTGTTTCCTTTGTTGTTTTTACTCCAGATATGTCATTTTCAGTTAGAGCCATATCTGTTGTCTCTGTTTTCCAACCCACACACATTCCCACCAGGGTATTTCCTAAGACCACATGTGGCATGCATGCAGTGAGGAACATCTGAAAGACTTCCTGGTTGCAGAAAGTTGGCTAGAGGGAGGGATTCTATATGAAAATTCTACCTTGGAGGCTGTTCCTGAACTTAGTGCCTGTTTCTCAATTTGTGCAGAAATATATTTTGACATTTCCCAACCCCCATGAAATGATATAAAAGAGAGCAAAGAATGAGCATACCTTGTTTTGTCAAGATCAGGCTGAAAGGTGTGGGGTGAATATTAAGTTGTCAGCCGACCATAAAATCTAGTCTAAACTGCTCCTGTACATTTAATAGCAATCTTCAGCAAATTTGAGTTTGAGCAGTATGAGAGGAGCTTCAGTACATGGTAATAAAGATTATCACAAACTAATCACTGCAGATCAAAAAAATGAAAAGACACAACTACAATGAGTTGCTGAAAAGCCGGCATTTCTAGATAGGCTATGAAAACATACCTTTGATATATTGGCTGGATCTCACATCGTACAAAGACATAATATGGTTTCCTTTGGCTTATTATGCTTAACTTCAGCTATGGTTTATTTAATAAACTATGATTCAAAATTGTGGTTACAAGAACATGAACCCAGTCAATCCATGTGCATTATTTCTGGCAGACAAATAAGCTAAACAGGACCAAGGTAGAAGAAGACCTAATTACTTGAAGACAATATGCAGATGTGTTATGATAAATCATGATTAACAAATCAGATGCTAATGAGTCACATTATGGTTTAAGGTGATGTTGTAAATCATGCAACACATACAATACACCAAGGTATAATGCAGCTAAATTTGACTAAAATAGGTTGCTATTTTAGTTTGCAACCTATGATATGCATTTTGGTTTGTAAACCATTTGTGCATGTTTTATGAACCCAATCTAAATCTGAAGTTTCTCTGACAATAGATTCTTATGTAGTTAAAAAGGCACCACTTGTGCATAAAAGAGATATTATCAGGTGGCTTGGGAAACTCCCTAGAACTTACAGATGCTTTGGGTAAAAAAAACACTCTAAAGGGAACATACATATGTACTCATGATAAGATCAACAAAAGTAATGTTATGCAAAACACAGAAAAGGAATAAAAAATAGTAATCAGTCGGTCAGTCAGTGAAGATGTGAGATAAGAAAAGGGAAAAGGAAATACAGCTAGATCTAGTTTAGACCAGAAAGAAGTTTACTGTTCTGTTCCTGCAAACTATCACTGTTCCCATCAAGTCCACAGACTACTTCATATATTGCCTTTTGTTCTTTAAAGTTCTCACCTCTCTCTTTTTGAGGATCTCATCAACTCTATCCAACCATAACACTCTAGCAGGGATCAGATCGCAAACAGAATAAATGCTTCAGAAGAGGGCCAAGCATGCACGTTGCACACTGACAGGCACTTCCTTAAAGAAGATACCTCTTTTCCTCTGCTCAAATAGTATCTGTACACAGGGCCGCAACTCAGGTCTGTGTCACCCAGGGCAAACATGAATTCCGCGTCCATTTTGGCACCCCCCCAGCACTCATTTTGGCACACACACCCCAGTGCTCATTTTGGCTCCCCACCAGCACAGCGCCCGGGGCACATGCCCCGGTTGCCCTCCCCCCAGTTGCGGCCCTGTCTGTACAATCCAGAAAAATATGTGTTTGAGGTAAAGGAGCACCTCCATATTTCCAAAAGATGTTCAATAATTCAAATTTATTCATTTTCATATGCTTTTTCTAAGGCAACAGATATACAGCAAATCTTACATTCATGCATTTCTCAATGAGAAGAACGAGCTGAAGAGAACTTTTATTGTCAAAGACGTAGGATGCTGGTGTGCACAGAATAACCTATAAGAAGATATGGCTGGTTGACTAACTTGCATACTGAAACACATGATGTTTTGTAGCAATTCCAGCATATTCTCATTTAATTTCAGAAATACTTAACTTTTGAAGGCATAGAAGCTGAGCAGCTATGAATAAGGTCAGGCAGCACCTTGCTTTCATATGGTGGCATCCACAGCAGGATACGTGATATTCCTCTTTTGCTCAAGAGTATATGTTCCTTGGATCATGTGGCTACCTGGATCCTTAAAGGTGCCTCTTACAGATACAGCAAGATGTCCATACTGGATCAGAAGCATCTTTCCCTTTCAGATTTAAATACTACACTGTAATGATTGCCTATTCTGACATAGTCTCACAAGGGGATTCTTTATGAAAACTGATTTATTGAAAGAATAGTAGGCAAATATGAAGAAAGCTGAGAATGAGCAAAAGCACGCCAAATACAAACTAAAACCCCTCGCTTCAAAACCAGCCCCGCCCCTCCTCCCTCTTAGCAACCACCCCCTCCCAGGTGTTAGCAACCGTTACCCACATCAGCCTGAGAAAGTAACCTTGAACAGAGTCACTAACCCAAACATACATTCCACAGTTGCAGTAAGCAGATTACAGCCTGGCACGGCTGGAAATTTCCAACCCGCAAACACGGGTTAGAAAAGTGACATGCGAAACGTTACGATGTATACAGAACATTGAAACGATGAACATGACATACACATCTCTAGAATCAACAAATCACTCAGCTGAAATGTCTGTAGATTGACATGGATTTTTATGCTTATGTGAATGTATCAACTCTCTCACAGTAATAGGAGTAAAAAAGTGTGACAATTAACTGTGATTTGTTAAATCACACATTGCACTAAGCCTTAAATGATGGTTTACAAACCACAGTGACTAGGTTCATATAACATGCTAAACCAAATCCAAAAACCATCATATGGCTTGATACAATTGATTATTCCAGCCTGTATATCATTGCTCTGCAACTCAAGTTGTTTTAACTCAGCTACTTCAGGATAATGAGTTACTCTCGAATTGTTATGGTTGGATCTGCTTTGTGAGTTGGGATGACAGAAATATCTATAGTGTTTGGAAGCTTTTGCTGAAATTCAAATATTACAACAGGATGGCAACAAAGGGCTCTTTTTAAGGTTTATAGCTAACAAATCCCACAAAGGTAGATATCCTACCTGTTACTGAGAGTATTTTCCCTCTTGTTCCTTCCTACATTCAATATCAACTGAATATGCTTGGTTCTCATTGCAATGCTTTGAGAATGGTTGGCCTCCTGAGTGTGCAGAACTTCCTTTGACTTTCTCTGTGGTCTCACTTGAGTGCCAATCCTACTGGCATTCACCACCTGAATTGGCTATTAGAAGGAAGACTGATGTTTTCCTGGGCTTTTCAAAAGGACTTAGATCTGAAGGAGCTATACTCAGGGTCCAATGTGGAAGGATGCTTTGATAAACCTTATAGAGATCAGGAAGAGGAATATAACAAGTTCTTTTCTCTTAGAGGCCACAGCGGTGAATTTCCAGGTGTTATATCTTGCTGCTGAGTAGTTTTAATGAAGGAAGACAGGGAAGTTTGACAGCTCATTAAATATACAGATTTCTTCCTTTTGCCTAGTTTGAGTTATTCACAAGTGTACAGGCTTTGTACTTTGGGGCACTCATGAAAAACTAAAAGAAATATGGTCCCTTCCAGCAACCTCCACAGTGCTATCATTAAAATACAGATTATATCAATTAAAATATGAATATCCTAACTGATGACAAAAGCATCCATCTCCTGTGTTCATGGAATCAGTAAGCCTAGATCATGAACATGAACTTTGTCTAATTTATTTTCCTTATGCTTAGGTCAATCTAAGCAATGTTAATGCCATTAATGATTAGAGATATGTTATCAGCTCTGAAAAAAGCCCCTACAAATGCTCATCATGCTCCAAAACTCTCTTTACTCAGATTCTTTTATATTGAAGAAAAACTGGATTTTAACATGTTGGAAGTGTGACTTCAGTAGTGCTGAGTCTTCTGCACCTTAGAGCCTACTGACCACAAGGGATAACGAGAGATTGTGTTTGTGTCCCATCTTTGTCTTTAACTCAACTTGCTCTTTGTGTATGAGACTTTTAATCGCTGGTCTTCTTTCTGCTTTCATTGCCAAGGCAAACGCAAATATGCAGAATCTTCTGCTTCCTGACTTCTTTTTGATAGGAGGTGGCTAGCTAAGTGGTAGGCTCTGCTTATCCCTCCATGTTTTCCCATAAAATAAATCGTTCTGGTTGATGGATTTTTAAAAAGTTAATAAAAGAAGTCCAAGCAGCTAACAGCAATCTTGCAGAGTAGAAGTGTGAACCAAAAAAAGGAACTTGCACATTAAGCATAATTACATTCAGAAATATATTCAGTCTTCACAAAGTAGTTAGATGAAGAAAAATAGAGATAGCATACTTTTATTCAGTACATCTGGATACAGGTAGGCTCATAGTAGAAAGCACTCAATCATCACTGGTTCTTTATAGACACTTTCTATGTGGAATAGAAAGTCTGTGTGCAGATGAGATGGTAGGGGGAGGAGCTGCATTCAGCAGCATCTCCTGCTTGCATGTCTGCCAGAAGGGTAATGGAGATTGTTAATCCCCAAGCCCAAGAAGAAGGAGGAAGTGGAAATCAGGTGACCCACGTGACATCCCACAAGCACAATAGAGATGCGATTTGCTAGAGCGACCCCCTTATGCTTATGAGACAATGCTGAGTTGATCCCTGATAATTCCAACACTGGTAACATTGTACACTTGCTTCACTAATCCTTGCTCATGCTAGATGCCCACTTTCAAGAACTCTCATGCATACACACATATACATTCTCTTTCTCCAACAAAACACAAATATAGTAGAAGCAGAGTGTAGGGGTTCAAATACAATCAATGGTAAATGATGGAACTCTACAGTCAGTTCCTTCTAGAGGAAGCTCCAAAAGAGGAAGCATGGATTCAGTCTTCAGAATCTTTATTTTTTCCCCCCTATACCAGCAGCCTTTCTAGCAATTCTGCTATTATATGCATGGTGGAGAGGGAGATAACTAAGAAAGGAATTTCTCAAAAGTTTTCTTCTTGCTTCTCAGGATGCTTGAGAATTTCCTTCAAACTTCTCTTGGTGGTGTTTTTGAGCTGGAGATGGCAGAAAATGCTACTGCCATCTCTGTTCAGAAGCCTCTGTGCTTTTCAATGCTTCTCAGTCTGCAAATAAAATGGAAGGAGTCCCCTCATGATATCATCATTACTGAAATAATTCACATTGGCTTTTACTCCCTGACATTCCTTAGCAAAGAATGGGCCTTTTGTAACTTTCTCTCCAGCTCTCCACCAAAGAGCAATTAATGGAGTTGTTGCAATTATGAGCAAACTGGTTCTGTAAATAAGCTACTACAGTAGTGCTTCTCAACCTTGGCAGCTTGAAGATGTGTGGACTTCAACTCCCAGAATTCCCCAGCCAGCTATGAGTAAGTTCCCAGTTAGGTCTAGAAACAGATTGCAGTTAATTCACAGCCACACTTCTTCATTGCCTATTTGTTTTAAGCTTGCACGTTAAGAGATAAGGGAGGCCAGAGGTTACGTTTTTAAAAAATGCGGCAACTGTGCAGCAACAGTGAATCAGTTACTTGTTGATGACAGGAGGTCTGGGTGGCCACCACTTTCACCCACTGTCTGATGTCAAAAAAAATCACCCCTTTTCCCCAGCTGCTTATATCAGAAAATGAAAAGAGGGAGTCCAGCTGACTTACGTCCAGCTTACCTCCACCCTGTCTTACTGCTAAGATCCTGGCCATAACAAAATACCTCCGGGAGATAATTTCATTTACTTACTGGGTCCAGCATGTGCTGTGAACCAAGCTCCAGAGAGGAAGCAATCCCAAGAAGCGCTTCAGCTGTGATCACAGTTGAAGAGCTTGTGGCAGTGCTTGTTGTGATTGCTTCCTGTCTGGAGCTTGGTTCACAGTATATCCTGTGAGTGAATTCACCCATTTTCTTGATGTGCACTGCAGTATATACTGAACCATAAACTAAATAAGCAAGCTGATACAAATTGGTCTGCTTAAATCCAGCCATAAAGAGATGGGTTCCTTAGCTAAAGAGCTGTGATCCTGGCTTAGGGGTATGCAATCAGAAGACTCAAGCAAGCAGTGGGCAACAGACTGGGCAAGATGGAAAGAGGTCATTGCAGTTTTCCTGGCAAGATTTTCAGAAGTGGGTTGCCATTGCCTCCTTCCTAGGGCTGAGAGAGAGTGCCTGGCCCAAGGTCACCCAGCTGGCTTTGTGCCTAAGGCGGAACTAGAACTCATGGTCTCCCAGTTTCTAGCCTGATGCCTTAACCACCACACCAAACTGGCTCTCTTATAACTGCAGATAAGAGAAGGCTAAATTTGAGAGTTAGCAGGGTTTGGTAGGCACAGGGCTGGGAAAGGCTGAACTTCAGGACATTGATTTAAATTAGCCAGGGAAATCTTTAACGATCATTAAAGAACAGGGTATATTGAATTTACGTAGCTCACCGTGAATTGGGCTGCATAACTTTGGAATCCAGATTGAACAAAGGACACTGCTTTAAATACACGGTTCAGAATAGGAACTGGTTGTGCTTGAGGATGATTCTATTGGCTTTGAATATAAATGTATCCCTGCATAAAAGGGAACATTTATTTTATCTGTGAAAGGCTGCTTCTTCCCCTTTCAGACAGAATATTCAAAGTCCTCTTAATTTTATCACTACTTCTGAGGATGGGGTGTGAGGAATAGTCAATGGTTGTACAGCTAATGGATAGATTAATTTATTTCTGCCTTTGGCCACTTCTTGCTGATGTCTTCAAAAATGATAACGTTATTTTCATCATTCTGGCAGGCATCTCAGCTTGAAGAGATGTAAATCTTTTAAAATTGATCAGGGCAGCACATCAATTCTTTCCCCCCTCCAATGACTTTCTTACAGTTTGCCGTCTTCTGTCAATCACCCTTCTGTGGAGACAATGCATTAAATGTAGGACAATTATAATAAAAATGTTAGCTTTTCACTTGTGTGCATTAGGGTTGCCCAAACTGGACTGCACACATTTGGACAACCAGTAGACCAACCCCAGCTTTTTCCTCCAGTCCAGTAGTTATCCAGATGTTTGCAGGCTATAGCTGGTGGCTCTAGTGTGCATATCTTTTCTGTGAGTTTGGAGAGAGGGATATAAATATTAGGACATACTAGTCACTTACACAGCATTCCTTGGTATCAGAAACAAGCAAACCTGAAGGCATCATTTATATTTTTTTACTTAAGAATATTGTTTTATTGTATTTTAATGATTGTTTATTCTTGTTTTATTGTAAACCGCCCAGAGTTGCTCTTTGAGTGAGATGGGTGGTGACTAAATTTGAAATATAAATCAATCAATCAATCAATCAATCAATCAATCAATCATTGAGTCATAATCAGGCAAGCAGAAGTGGTAAATCAATGTAAAGCAGTCCATTGAGAAAAGCAAAGTTACATATCTTGTTATGCTATGGTTCATTAAGCCATGGTTTTATGAACAAGCTACAGTGGCCTGGATTACATGTAACTCTAACCATAAGCCATGAATTATAAACTACAATGACTGGGATAAGATATGGTATGGCAGGGGTGAGTTACTCTTAGTCTGTGAGTTGAATATATCTGATAATTCCTTTCGAAGCCCCATGTTTTAGTGGCTTCTTCCTAATATGCAGTAAAGATTCTTATCTAGCCATGCCGTGTCATGTGTTGGGAAGCCTTATGGTAAATACGAATGTAGAGCCTAGTCAAGCCTGTCCAATTCTAAATCAAGGACTAGGAAATTCTGAGGAGGTTAAGGGACTTGGGAATGTTTTATCTTGAGAAAAGAAAACTGGGAGGTGGCGGGGTAGGGGTGGTTGTTGTTTATTTGTTTAGTGGCTTCCGACTCTTCGTGACTTCATGGACCAGCCCACGCCAGAGCTTCCTGTCAGTCGTCAACACCCCCAGCTCCCCCAGGGACGGGTCTGTCACCTCTAGAATATCATCCATCCATCTTGCCCTTGGTCGGCCCCTCTTCCTTTTGCCCTCCACTCTCCCTAGCATCAGCATCTTCTCCAGGGTGTCCTGTCTTCTCATTATGTGGCCAAAGTATTTCAGTTTTGCCTTTCATATCATTCCCTCAAGTGAGCAGTCTGGCTTTATTTCCTGGAGGATGGACTGGTTGGATCTTCTTGCAGTCCAAGGCACTCTCAGAATTTTCCTCCAACACCACAGTTCCAAAGCATCGATCTTCCTTCTCTCAGCCTTCCTTATGGTCCAGCTCTCGCAGCCATATGTTACTACGGGGAACACCATTGCTTTAACTATGCGGGCCTTTGTTGTCAGTGTGATGTCTCTGCTCTTAACTATTTTATCGAGATTTGTCATTGCTCTTCTCCCAAGGATTAAGCGTCTTCTGATTTCCTGACTGCAGTCAGCATCTGCAGTAATCTTTGCACCTAGGAATACAAAGTCTTTCACTGCTTCTACATTTTCTCCCTCTATTTGCCAGTTATCAATCAAGCTGGTTGCCATAATCTTGGTTTTTTTGAGGTTTAGTTGCAAGCCAGCTTTTGCACTTTCTTCTTTCACCTTCATCATAAGGCTCCTCAGTTCCTCTTCGCTTTCAGCCATCAAAGTGGTATCATCTGCATATCTGAGATTGTTAATGTTTCTTCCAGAGATTTTAACTCCAGCCTTGAATTTCTCAAGCCCAGCTTGTCGCATGATGTGTTCTGCATACAAGTTGAATAGGTAGGGTGAGAGTATACAGCCCTGCCGTACTCCTTTCCCAATCTTAAACCAGTCCGTTGTTCCGTGGTCTGTTCTTACTGTTGCTACTTGGTCGTTATACAGATTCTTCAGGAGGCAGACAAGATGACTTGGTATCCCCATACCACTAAGAACTTGCCACAATTTGTTATGGTCCACACAGTCAAAGGCTTTAGAATAGTCAATAAAACAGAAATAGATGTTTTTCTGAAACTCCCTGGCTTTTTCCATTATCCAGCGGATATTGGCACTTTGGTCCCTAGTTCCTCTGCCTTTTCTAAACCCAGCTTGTACATCTGGCAATTCTCGCTCCATGAAGTGCTGAAGTCTACCTTGCAGGATCTTGAGCATTACCTTACTGGCATGTGAAATGAGTGCCACTGTTCGATAGTTTGAACATTCTTTAGTGTTTCCCTTTTTTGGTATGGGGATATAAGTTGATTTTTTCCAGTCTGATGGCCATTCTTGTGTTTTCCAAATTTGCTGGCATATAGCATGCATTACCTTGACAGCATCATCTTGCAAGATTTTGAACAGTTCAGCTGGGATGCCGTCGTCTCCTGCTGCCTTGTTATTAGCAATGCTTCTTAAGGCCCACTCAACCTCACTCTTCAGGATGTCTGGCTCTAGTTCACTGACCACACCGTCAAAGCTATCCCCGATATTGTTATCCTTGCTATACAGGTCTTCTGTATATTCTTGCCACCTTTTCTTGATCTCTTCTTCTTCTGTTAGGTCCTTGCCATCTTTGTTTTTGATCATACCCATTTTGGCCTGGAATTTACCTCCGATGTTTCTAATTTTCTGGAAGAGGTCTCTTGTCCTTCCTATTCTATTGTCTTCTTCCACTTCCATGCATTGCTTGTTTAAAAATAATTCCTTATCTCTTCTGGCTAACCTCTGGAATTTTGCATTTAATTGGGCATATCTCCCCCTATCACTGTTGCCTTTTGCTTTCCTTCTTTCTTGGGCTACTTCTAGTGTCTCAGCAGACAGCCATTTTGCCTTCTTGGTTTTCTCTTTCTTTGGGATGTATTTTGTTGCCGCCTCCTGAACAATGCTGTGAACTTCTGTCCAGAGTTCTTCCGGGACCCTATCTACTAAGTCCAGTCCCTTAAATCTATTCTTCACCTCCACTGCATATTCCTGAGGAATATTAGTGAGCTCATATCTAGCTGATCTGTGGGTCTTCCCTAATCTCTTTAGTCTGATCCTAAATTGTGCAAGAAGAAGTTCGTGATCTGAACTACAGTCAGCTCCAGGTCTTGTTTTTACCGACTGTACAGATGTGCGCCACCTTTGGCTGCAAAGGATGTAGTCAGTCTGATTTCGGTGTTGTCCATCTGGGTGAAGTCCATGTATAAAGCCGTCTCTTAGGTTGCTGGAAGAGAGTGTTTGTTATGCAGAGTGGATTGCCTTGGCAAAATTCTATCAGCCTATGTCCTGCTTCATTTTGTTCTCCCAGGCCATGCTTACCTGTAATTCCAGGTGTCATTTGACTGCCCACCTTAGCATTCCAGTCTCCTGTGATGAAAATAACATCTCTTTTAGGCGTGTTGTCCAGTAGGTGCTGCTTATCCTCATAGAACTGCTCTACTTCAGCTTCTTCAGCATCTGTGGTTGGGGCGTATGTTTGGATCACTGTGATGTTAGATGGCTTGCCCTGAATTCGAATTGAGATCATTCTGTCGTTTTTTGGATTGTATCCAAGCACTGCTTTAGCCACTTGACTATTAATTATGAAGGCTACTCCATTTCTTGTCCTCTTGTCCACAGTAGTAGATCTGGTGGTCATTTGATGTAAAGTGGCCCATTCCAGTCCATTTCAGTTCACTGACGCCCAAAATGTCTATCTTTAATCTTGACATCTCACCAATAACCACATCCAATTTTCCCTGGCTCATAGATCTTACGTTCCAGGTTCCAATGGTGTGTTGATCCTTAGAACATCGGATTCGCCGTTCACCACCAGCACCGTCGGCCGCTAGCCGCCCTTTCAGCTTTGAGCTAGCTGCGTCATCACGTCTGGGGCTAGTTGAACTCATCCTCTGTTCCTCCCCAGTAGCATTTTGACCATCTTCCGACCTGGGGGTCTCATCTTCCGATGGTATACCGACATATCTCTGGTTGTACTGATCCATTTAATTTTCACGGCAAGAATACTGGGGTGGGTTGCCATTACCTTCCCCAGGGATCGCATTTAGTCTGACCTCTCTGTCATGACCTTCCCGTCTTGGGTGGCCCTTCACAGTTTAGCTCATGGCATCATTGAGGTGCTCAAGCTCCAGCACCACGACAAGGTAACGATCCTTTGCTGAAGGGTAGGGGTGGAGAGAATACAATATTGTTCATTTTTTCTGACTCTTCATGACCTGATGGACATCATGTTTGCCAGAAAATGCTTCTCTGAGTTCTTTCAGGCTCAAGCTTGGGTCATCAGACATATCTTCTGTGTTAAGGATCAGTTTGAGTTTTCAGATTCAGAAGTTGAAGAGTTTGACCAACCTGCACCACAGGAATTAAATGAAACTGCACCTGAGGAAACACTGAAGCAGGCTGAATCAGTTGACTCACAGCCTGAGCTAGCCAAGTTCTGGAGAACAGCAACATGTTGAAAATTAGGAAGAGAAGAGCAAAGGAAGTCAACCTATCTGTCTGAAAGAAAGAAGTGAGACACAGCAAACTAGTTCAGCTGGAATTAGAGCTCTTTGAAAGAAATGATTGCTTGATGGCTGTTGATTAGTATTCCATTCTCCATCCCCATCCTGGGCCTACAACTCTGTAAACTGTCTTGGATTACCTGGCCGAACTCTGGACTGGAAACTGAAACTTTTGGAGCACCCCTGAACTGGCAATTCATTTCTCTGGATTCTTAAAAAAGTAGTTCTTGAGTTTCAATTCTCTACCTAGGAAAGTTTCAGTCTGCAACATGCTTTGAGTTACTACGTTAAGTTTATGACAGCAATACCTTGTGTTTGTATCAGATAGTGTGTGTTTGTGTGTTCGCCTGTGTGCATGTAACTGGCAGCCATTTTTAGATTGCCTTCAATTTTTCCAAGCACCAGGATCTTCTTGAATGACTCTTGCCTTCACATTACATGTCCAGGCAATTTGAGCACTGGCTTCGTTATTCCGGTGAGCAGTTTGGTTTTACTTCAACTTTTACAGAAAGATTTATTCTTGCTGTTCACGGTATTCTCAACAATTTTCTCTAGCACTACAATTTGCCACAATTGAATTCACAATTCAATTTTTATTCATTCAGCTTGTGGGATGGTGCAGCTTTCACAGACATATGTTACAAGTGGAAAAATCATGGCCTGGACAATATATACCTTTGTCAGTGTGATGTCTGTGCATTTTTAGTATTTTGTTGAGATCTGCCATAGTTTTTCTTCTAATTAGCAGATGTCTTTATTTCATGGCTACACTTACCATCCTTCTGAATGTTTAAGCTTAGGAAGATAAACTATGTTACTACTTCATCTTCTTTTCTGCTTATTTTCATTGGGTTGGCATTGCCTGTTGAGATATACAGAGAGAGAGAGAGCGAGCAATGATAGATAGATAGATAGATAGATAGATAGATAGATAGATAGATAGAGAGAGAGAGAGAGAGAGAGAGAGAGAGATGATAGAGAGATAGAGAAATAGAGAGATGATACACACACACACACACAGCAACAGACCAGCTTTGGCAATGTCTTCTTTTACCTTCAACAAGAGATTCCTTAGGTCTTCTTCATTTCCAGCCATCAAAGTGGTATTTCCAGTGTATCTGAGGTTGTTAATGTCTCTCCCAGCAATTTTAATTCCAATTTATATTTCTTCTAGTCCACCATTTCTCAAAATATGCTCCACAAAGGAGTTAAATAAACAAGGTGACGGTATACAGCCTTTATGCCTCTTTTCTCAGTCTGAACCGTTTAGTTGCTTTATATTCCATCTGAATTCTTACTTCTAGAACATCATGCAAATTCTTCAGCAGACAGAGGAGATGGTCCAGGACAGCCATACTTTTAAATTTGTTGTTGTCTACTTAATTGTTGCTGCTCAAAGACCTGTGTATATTCAATAAAGCAAAGATACATGACTTTTTGGACCTTTCACCTTTTTCATTATCCATTGGATGCTAGCAATGTGATCTTGGACGCCTCTGCTGCTTTTTAATCCAGTTTGTACATCTGGCATTTCTCTTTGCATCTTATTCTTTGTACAGTTTATCCATCTGGCAGTTCTCTATACATTTTACTCTCTGTATGGTTTGTACATTTGGGGATATGATAGTATTCTTCAAATGCCTGAAAGAATGTCACACAGAAGAAGGTCAAGTTTTGTTTTGTGCAGGACACAGCAATATGATTCCCAACTGAACGTTAGGAAAAACTTCCTAACGTTAACAAAAACTTCCTGCTGTTAGGAAGAGCAGTTTAACGATGGATTTAACAATTACCTAGGGTGGCAGTGGGCTCTCATTCATTGGATGTGTTGAAGCAAAGGTTAGACAACCGTCTATCGGTGCACTGCGCACAGGTTGGACTCAGTGCACTAAATGGCTCTTTCCAACTCTGTGTTCCTATCAGCAAAGGTCTCTCTGTTTGAAGGGCCACCCAATCCAAGGCCAGTTTCAAGGCCCAACAAAGAATAGAGTTGTGAAAGAACCTATCTAGTTTTAATGGGTGCACCTTTACCTGGTATAGTGAGATGCAGTATATTTTTATTTAAATTGTAGTAATTCATTATACTTTGCCCTCTTCTAGCAATCACTGTGGCTACTTAGGTGGCTACTCTTTCAAAAAAACAAAAAAGGGGATTCCCCATTGGCTGATACAGTTTGAAAGTACATAGTGAAACAAAATGGCCATACTCTTTTCAGATGTGGACTTTTTGCCCAATAGGATCACCAAATACTTTATACTAATAATTTTTTTAAAAAACTTCTTCTGTCCTGCAGTCTGGTTAGATCAGATGAATCTGGGTCCACTTGATTCAAGGAATAATGAGGGAAAAAAGAGGTAAATTGGAGCTTAGAGATTTGCTCTAGTAATGTACCAAAAAATAAATAAAAATAAAAATTGGATGTATTTAAGTTTATGGTTTGAAGTTATGGAAGGTAATTTTTTAAAATGTGTGTGTGTGTAATCTTTGAGATTTATTATTTTAAAATCAGCCTAGGATTGATTCCCATAATAATTTTTGCACTAAGGTAATAAAAACAAATCCTGCAGTACATTTACCAGAGAATATTAACCCTGCACATATGCATATGGATTCCTGTTTTCTATTCCTCATTTTTATGTTTATTTAACAGCTGGGGTGTTACATAATGCTAATATGAAACATGCATGGTTTAGGGAATGTGAAATCATTAAAACTAAATGTGGGAAGACTCAGGACAAATAAAAAGTACTTTACAAAAGGTATAAACTAAAGAACTTACTGCTATCTAAAGTGGTGATGGCTATCAGAGGAATTCATGGTAAATATTACTATCAATGCCTACTACTCTTGATGGCTGTTTACTAACTTCTGAGCACCTCAAGCATAGAGACCAGAGACTATCAATTCATTTTTAAAATAATTTTTATTAAAGCTTTTAGACAAGAAGATAAAAGCAGAAAGTGCAAGAAAAGAAAAAAGTTGAAAAAAAATAGAAAAGAAAGGGAAAAAAAGATATAAAGAAGTGGCTTCCAATATTCTTCACAGCAGTTTTAGGCACAATATATTTTAACCTCTCTAACAGTACATCAAAGAAGTAATTCTTTTTATAATCTATCCTGTCTAATCATCAAAACCATAAATCACAAGTTCATTTTTTTCATTTTTACACAAAAAAGTCCTTAAGAGGCTTCTAGTCACCAATACATGTACATATTACCTTTTCTCTAATCAAATCATCATCCAAGTAGTTGCTGCATAAATTATGAACTGACAGGGTTGGCATGCTCCAGGTTCCTTTAATCAAACAGTATCTTCTATCAGGACCCAGGAAGGGCACCTTCTCTATCATGTCATCTGCCCTCATAATGAGCTTCCCTGAGATCCGTGAGGCTCATGGCATTCTGGAGGGCCTTAAAGACCCAGCTGTTCTTCCAGGCCTTGAGCTAAAGTGGATGGAGTGCTAAAGTGGATGGAGTCCCTTGCTGGATATTGGGGGTATATGTTCTGTGTGGTCTGTCAGATTCAGCATCTTATTCTTTTCCCTCTTTTCTAGAGTGGCTCTTGTTTTTATTTTTGCTTTATTTTGTTATATTTTGTTTTATTCTTATTGTATTGATTTTGTTCTGTTTATTGTATTGTGAGCTGCCCAGAGACATTCTGGAGTTGGGCAGCGCCAGATCAAGTCAATCAATAAATAGAAAGTAATTCCTGACTGACCCACCCTCAAGTATTATTTTTTAGCAACAATTGCTGGAAGCAAGAGAGCCAGTTCAGTGTAGTGATTAAGGCATCAGGCTAGAAACTGGGAGTCTGTGAGTTCTAGTCCCGCCTTAGGCACAAAGCCAGCTGGGTGACCTTGGGCCAGTCTCTCTCTCTCAGCCCTAGGAAGGAGGAATGGCAAGCCACTTCCAAAAACCTTGCCAAGAAAACTGCAAGGACTTGTCCAAGCAGTCTCTGAGAATCAGACACGATTGAATGGATAAAACAAAACAAAAAGACTGGAAGCAAACATTGTAGTATTGCTACTATTAAGACACACACAGAAAGCCAAAACATGTTGATCTGCTACAAGTCGGCCTCTACATTCTGTATTTGATGGGGTGGGGAGTGGGGAGCAGGAATAGAGATATTATATCTGGGCTGCAAAATCCAAGCAACTACAACATGGCATTTAGTAGTCACCTGGATTTTTGCAATCCTGAAAAAAAAAAATCATGCACTGAAGAGATGCAAGATGGCTGAAAAAGACAGACTGTTATTCTCTCATCTAGCAGGTTATTGGCTTTCCACTCTTATTACCTTCTTTTTTCTTTCTTTTCCTTCTGTTACATGTTCTTGGCTCACAGAAGTGTAGCGGGCTGTAGCTTGATTCAGCAAGATAGCAGCTGTTTGGATCATCACATCTAATAGGCTTGTTAAAAGTGTGACAGGCCAGGGATAAGCTCATCAGCTCCCTTCAGTCAACAAGGTGTCAAGCTAAGCCTTCTGAAACATCACCTTACAATGTTGTTAAAATGTACATTCCAATTGCCAGACATTCCCATTGTTGGGGATATCAAGAGCTTATAAGAGAATGTCCCTGGCAGCCCAAGACACTCGCTAATATTCTGCCTTGACTTCAAAATGTATAGGATTCAATTAATTTAAATCTTCTAGTTTTTAGGTTTCATCGAGAAATAAATTGCATTTGCAAAAAAAAAGTTTATGCAGAGTAAAGACCACTCAGTATAAGCTTGCAATATTCAGCACATTTTCTGAGTATTTGTTATCACAAGAGCTACCCTTTTAAGAAATGGTTTAATTGGTTTATTTGGCTTTGGCAATTTGAAGTTAATAATGTAAAAGAAAAGACTAAAATTGATCTGGAGGACCACTAGATGGTGCCAAAGAGATACCAAAACCCTTTTTTGCTGCCATCTTGTGATTGCTGGGATTTTTGCAGCCTGGATCTGATAGTCCTACCAAAATATGCTCTGTCCATTCTAAATCTTTGCAGTTGGTTTTTGGTTATGTTTGACAAGGAAAAATAATGAAAGAGGAGAGTGATGCATATGATCAGTAGTTAGCACTTCATATGCAAAAAGACTTGAAGATATAAAAAGAAATGTTTAGCTGTTTGCCTGTTATAAAATACAGAAAAACAGATTAAGTATAAATCCCAATTGAAATGTGTCTCAAAAGGGAATGTTGGAGACTGAGCAATCTGTTAGGTCCAGAGATGTTTTTTGAGGTGGGGTACTTTTCTGGTCCCTTCAAACCTGGCAGAAACATCCCAATAAAGCATTGACTACTTGCCAGATCCACCTTCCCACATTCCTGTCAGTCTAACAAAGCAGTCAGGAGACCCATGGGTCAAGCTGTCAGGTGGAGAAGTTATTGAGAGCACTGTCTCCATTTGATTGGAGTCACAGGCTGAAAAAAGGTTGGATAGCATTGCAAGACATTGCTTCAGACACATCATGTTCTGCCCATACAACAATCTGAGAACTATCAGCAAAGTGTTGACTAACAAGTCAAGCAATCAGAGAGTCCATTGTTCTCTAACAGGGAGTCATAGAATCATAGGGTTGAAAGGGAATGGGCAGCCTTAAACAAGGCTTCTGGTTGGCAACCCATTGACACCATAACAGCAGAAAAATTCTGATTTTTTTTTCATCTTCTACCATTGGAGCTGGCATCCATTCTTCTGCTTCATCTCCTAAAGTCCTCAGCAAAACAAGGAGCCCCCCCACATTCCAATCCAAGATTGGCCATCAGCAAAAGCAATTACATCAAGGCCTTGGTTACTTCCCTAATCAACCAGACTCTCAATAGAACTCCCTGCCATATTGTTGCGAAGCTCTGCAAACCTTTGGAATCCCCCCAGATACAGTAGATACCTGGGATAGACCATCTTAAGGGGGTCAGCTGCCCTGTGAAAGTCTCAGGAAGTGACCAGTCTCATCTAGACAAGGATGTGATCTGACCATGACAGGGGCCTCAGTCTGATATCCTACTGCTGTCTGCAACATACAAGCAAAGACTCCTCATTTTCTTCCTGCAGGCAGTCATGCTGTAATTGGGGAAAACCAGCTGTTTGATGTCACTTATGACAGAAGAGCTACTCACCATTGCTCATGCATTCCGTTCTATATGCAAACACATTTTCTGAACAGGGCTTTAAGAATCACAGAACCATAGAGTTGGAAGGGGCCATTCCTCTGTTCCAGTGAAGTATCCAAATTAAAGCATTCCCCATTGATTTAAGATAACCAGTGAAGGCCACCACCTTTTTTAGTATGTGGTTTCACTGTCAGACTGCTGTTTTTCCTAACATTCAATCGGAATCTTTATTATTCTATGTTTAGACCTTACTTCCATGTTCTGCACTCCAAAACAATACAGAAGACAGTGAAGTACTACAATATAGTTCCTATGCCCTCTTTTCTCAGATTTATTATTTATTACTATTTTCTCTTAGATTTATTTTTCCTAAATGAAGAACTTTGCATTTGTCTTGGCCCAATTCTGTTACTGTCTTCCAAAATCACATCCAATTTTGTGTAATTCACAAATCTGATCAACATTCATTCCACCACTTTGTTCAATAATTAGTGGAACTGTTGAAGAGTACCAAGCCCAGGATCAAATCCTGAACTACCCTACTTGATATCTTACTCACTTGATGAGGAACCATTGATGAACATTCTTTTAACATTATTTCCAAGCCAGCTTGAATCCATCTAACGGATATGTCACCCCAACCACATTTATCTACTTTGCTGATCAGAATGTCATGGAGTATTTTATGAAATTTGTTTAAGATATATACAGTCCACAGCATTTCCATATTAAGCAAGTTGTCTGATTAAAAAATGAAATTAAGTCAAGTCTGACAAGGCTTGCTTTTGAAATATTTGTTATGGTTATTTTCTCCAGCATGGTCTGGAAAATGTCAGTAGTGAGACATGGTCCTCCTTTCCTCATAATATTATTACTGGTTTGCTGCAATTTATATGCTGCTGAAGAACAGGCCAGATTTAGAGAGGAACGTTCAACGCTGACCATTGTTTGGTCCTTCACCATCTGGCAGAAAAATATTCCTCCCCCTCTCATGGCTCCCTTTTTGCAACCTTTGTTGATTTTAAGTCAGCTTTTGACCTAATACCAAGAGAGAGATTGTGGGATATTCTGAGACATTCCACGATTGATAAAAGGCTGTTAGCTCTTATTCAGTCGCTTTATTCAAATACCTCCCTGAAAATTAGATGCACACCCTGGGGACATTTATCTAAAGCTGTCCCAACTTATAGAGGTGTAAGACAAGGCTGCATATTAGCTCCATTACTTTTCAATTTGTATCTAAATCCAATAATTCAAGCGCTTGCTGTTCCAGCCCATCATCCACCTATTTTGGCTGATCGTGCAATTCCAGCATTATTGTATGCTGATGATGTAGTCATTATATCTACCTCACAAGTGGGAATGAGAAAAGCACTTAGGGCACTAGCTTTATTTTGCACAGATCAAAAACTTTCAATAAATTATGAGAAAACTAAAGTTTTAGTT